>NC_054379.1:19271615-20471615 GCF_017654675.1 Xenopus laevis
GGTTCGCTGGAGTCCCAAAGCTTTAGAAATGGCTTTATAACCTTTGAAATTGAACTCAGGTGTGATAAACCACAGTTAAGTTATTTTTTAACAAGGGGGGCAATCACTTTGTGTGTGTATTTATACATATGGATAGGAGCTGCCATATTGTTTCCCTTACACAGTACAGTATGAGGGTATAGCTTATTGTATGCCCAGAACATTCATTCTCTGTATATGAGAACTGTATGCAAACTGCCATACTGATACCCTTAGAGTAGACAATGCAGAGCAAAATCTAAACATAGATTAGTACTAAGCCAATGATAAATAATGACGACTCACCTGTCAGGTCAGTTCCTTCTGGGAATATGAGAATCTGAAGATGCTCCTTTATATCACAGAAATAATCCAGCATGGCTTCAAAGTGATTTTTATCATCTTCCCATTTTCGGTGGATAAAAATGAAGGCAGCGACCTGCATGGCCCAGCCTGGAGGGAAGAAACAATTACTGAGATCAGCACAGACAAATGCAACAGCTAGGCCTAGTTCAGCAACGTCATGTTTCAGTACTGTGTATGAGGACAATGAAAGCACAAAATAATTACAACCCTGTCACTGTGCTGCTTTATGATCTCACATTGACAGCAGCCTCAGAAAAGTAATATACTGTAGTAATACAACTCCCAGAAAATGTTCATATTTTGGTTGTTAAACCCTGGCAATCACTCCAATGAGCAGTTGTTCAGCTGGGTAAATGGCATGCGGTGGGTATATACAGCTGGACATAAGATTTTGACTCTGAGCTGCTGTTTAAAGAGAATTATATTCTATATGTTCAAGGGCGCTGGTGTCTGGTGCTGTGTATGTACTGTAGGCTCAAATCTTTAGAATAACCCATAGCAATGCCACTTTGCACTAATATGTCCATTCCTGCACCAGCACACACAGATAATTCACGTTATTCACTGTCCACTGACCTTGTTTGGGGTGAGGGACCCATAAAGATAGCTCATCCTGTATTTCCAGATGGCTCCAGATTGCCCCAAGTGCTACTGAGCAGCAAAGAGTATGGCAGAATACACCCAGTGTTATTGGGGAGCAATAAGTAACCTAGAATGCACCTAGCGCTATTGGGGAGCAATGAGTACTTCAGAATGCACCCAGTGCTATTGGAAAGCAATGAGCACTCCAGAACACACTCGGCACTGTTGGGGAGCAATGAGTACTCCAGAATGCACCCAGCACTTTTGGGGAGCAATGAGTTCTCCATAATCCAAAGTTCAAAGCAGTGTAGGACCTCGCACACCCTGCAGAACGAAAGAGACGCCCGGTGCACAAGGGTAGAGGCTCGGCCGCCTCACGATAAGGTACAACATGAAAAAATCCGATGGCACACAGGACTGAAGGAATTCTTCCAAATTTTATTTCAACGCGGAGTGCAAATGCAACGTTTCGGGGTATAAAACCCCTTTGTCAAGCATGCTTGCTTGTCAAAGGGGTTTTATTCCCCGAAACGTTGCATTTGCACTCCGCGTTGAAATAAAATTTGGAAGAATTCCTTCAGGCCTGTTCTCCATAATGCACCCAGCACTGTTGAGAAGCAATGAGTACTCCAGAATGCACCCAACCCTGCACCCTGCATGGCCCAGCCTGGAGGGAAGAAACAATTACTGAGATCAGCACAGACAAATGCAACAGCTAGGCCTAGTTCAGCAACGTCATGTTTCAGTACTGTGTATGAGGACAATGAAAGCACAAAATAATTACAACCCTGTCGCTGTGCTGCTTTATGATCTCACATTGACAGCAGCCTCAGAAAAGTAATATACTGTAGTAATACAACTCCCAGAAAATGTTCATATTTTGGTTGTTAAACCCTGGCAATCACTCCAATGAGCAGTTGTTCAGCTGGGTAAATGGCATGCGGTGGGTATATACAGCTGGACATAAGATTTTGACTCTGAGCTGCTGTTTAAAGAGAATTATATTCTATATGTTCAAGGGCGCTGGTGTCTGGTGCTGTGTATGTACTGTAGGCTCAAATCTTTAGAATAACCCATAGCAATGCCACTTTGCACTAATATGTCCATTCCTGCACCAGCACACACAGATAATTCACGATATTCACTGTCCACTGACCTTGTTTGGGGTGAGGGACCCATAAAGATAGCTCATCCTGTATTTCCAGATGGCTCCAGATTGCCCCAAGTGCTACTAAGCAGCAAAGAGTATGGCAGAATACACCCAGTGTTATTGGGGAGCAATAAGTAACCTAGAATGCACCTAGCGCTATTGGGGAGCAATGAGTACTTCAGAATGCACCCAGTGCTATTGGAAAGCAATGAGCACTCCAGAACACACTCAGCACTGTTGGGGAGCAATGAGTACTCCAGAATGCACCCAGCACTTTTGGGGAGCAATGAGTTCTCCATAATCCAAAGTTCAAAGCAGTGTAGGACCTCGCACACCCTGCAGAACGAAAGAGACGCCCGGTGCACAAGGGTAGAGGCTCGGCCGCCTCACGATAAGGTACAACATGAAAAAATCCGATGGCACACAGGACTGAAGGAATTCTTCCAAATTTTATTTCAACGCGGAGTGCAAATGCAACGTTTCGGGGTATAAAACCCCTTTGTCAAGCATGCTTGCTTGTCAAAGGGGTTTTATTCCCCGAAACATTGCATTTGCACTCCGCGTTGAAATAAAATTTGGAAGAATTCCTTCAGGCCTGTTCTCCATAATGCACCCAGCACTGTTGAGAAGCAATGAGTACTCCAGAATGCACCCAACACTTTTTGGGAGCAATGAGTACTCCAGAATGCACCCAGCACTTCTGGGGAGCAATGAGTATTCTAGAATGCAACCAGCACTTTTGGGGAGCGATGAGTACTCCAGAATGCACCCAGCACTTTTGGGGAGCAAAAAAAAACTATAGGGCTCCACAAATCACCTAAATGACTACTATGATAACATGTAATATGCAAACATAGCCCCCCTCACCAAACAGCAAGTATTGAAACATGGGTGTCCCTGACTTATCCTGCTGCCTCCAGTATCCCACAAACTGTTGCACCATCAAAGGATCACATGGCACTATCTTTGTTTTGGCTGCCATGCCTGATGCTAAAGCAGTTTCCTTATGGAGATAGCTCACTCACAGGTGCCAGAAACTGGCTTGAGTCCCATTTTTCCTGTATATTTCCGGCTGCAGTATGTGGTTAATAACACAGGACCACTAGACACAAAGAGCCAGGCCCCTAGTTACACCCATTGCTCTGGGGGTGTATTATTATGCTGCTGGTTATTACCCAGACTCAGGATCAGATTATCAATTGCCGCACATTGATTAGGACCATTAAACACTGATGAATTTCATTACAAACACGGCGGTATCTATACGCTTGCACGAGACGTGTCACTATATATCAAGGTCACCTTGAGGCCCCATTATACTTTATGTCCTGTTTGAACGCATGGAGATTACTGTTATGAGAACATGCTTTCCAATTACTATAAACAGGAGGCTTCAGCCTTCATTAGACCCTGCGTGATGGACACCCTTTCACTGCTCCTTGTTTATGTGTTGGCCATTGGCTTTATTTTCCAAGGCCCGATACTAATTTGATGGGAATGTTGGATGTGAATTATACCGTACTAATATAACTTGTTACTGTGTCTGGCTGGAGGTGCCGCTGGATCTTTCTGCCATTTGTGATTTAACATTTGTGTACACACATTTTTTCTTTTTTACATTCCTGTAATTAGGTCTGACTTATATAAGACAGGGCCTAGTTTCCTGCACTTTGGTGTTGATGATGATTTAGTAACCCTCTTCTACTCCAGAGTAAACTACATATTTGCAATTTAAACTCTCTCTCTTAAAGGAGATGATGTTAGGCAGCCCCAAGTGAATGTATTTACTTACATGAAACGCCCGGGTCGGTGGTGCTATCAGTAGAAAACTGCCACAGACCCAGGGTTATTCCAGCAGGCACCACAGAGCGATTATCTTCCGGCTTCTTCTTTCTTCTTGCGGTTGTGAATGCACATTAGAGTGAAAGGACGAACTTTAACTAAAAAGTCGGCTTTTTCATTCTACTGCGCATGCCCCCGGGAAATTTAAAGAAAGAAGAAGCCGAAAGAGAAGCGCTCTGTGGTGATCGCTGGACTAACCCCAGGCCAGTGCAGTTTTCTGCTGATAGGAGCACCAACCCGGGGATTTCAGGTAAGTAACTACAATCACTTGGGGGTTTGGCACCCACAAGTGGTAAACGACTTTCCTTCACCTTTAAATGCTTAAATTCTCCTTGAGTATTGTACAGGGGAAAACCTATACTGCCATAGCTTTATGGTATATCTCTGTACAGGCTATGAACAAACTTGGGGGCTGTTTCTGCTGAATTGTGCTTAGTACAGGGGAATACCTATATTGCCATAGCTTTATGGTATATCTCTGTACAGGCTATGAGCAAACTTGGGGGCTGTTCCTGCTGAATTGTGCTTAGTACAAAGGAATACCTATGCTGCCATAATTTTATGGTATCCCTCTGTATAAGCTATGAGCAAACTTAGGGACTGTTCCTGCTGAATTGTGCTTAGTACAAGGAAATACCTATTATGGAGGGCTACAGGCAAGTGGGGTACTGGATGGGTGCTGGTAATGAAATAGTATTCACCTCCAACGTTGCCTCCCAACTGTTGACAGTTCCAGATCGGATTATCAATTGACACATATTGATTAGGGTCATTGCACAATGACGGATTTCAATTTTTTTTTCATAAAAAACATAACAAGCCATACAGGTCTGTATAACAAGTTATTTGTCAGAAACAGCAAAACATATGAAAGTATGTAAAGACCCAAAGGTAATTGCTTTTGACAGAACTATAAGGTGTAAAACGGTCAGACTGTCTTTTGTAGTTTCAGTAGGCCAGTGTGTGTGGAACTGGTTAAAGAGCGTTGCCCATGTGAGGAACAAATAGCCCGGCAACAGCAAAGCAATGATATAAATAAAGAGGAAATATGGCAAATTGTGATTGATACTCACTTAGATCTAAAGGGAAACATGAATGTGATTTCCATGGCAACTGTCTAAAATACAATGAAATGATGCATGCAAAGGTCGCTTCAGAAAAATAGTCTATAGACATGCATAATTTTAGTGAGGTCTCTATCCAATTACTGTTCTATGAAAGGAAACGCAGTGACGGTTCCAGAAAGGCACAAATTATGGATCTATCATATTTCATATGCTCACGGCGGCTTGTTTAGTTTTTTGTTGTTCATTTATGGACTTTACATCTACCATCTACCCTAGTGATCCACAATACACATTCTACAAATTGTTATATAAGTCATCCTTTTCTGAAACCTCATCCTTCCAGGACCAACAACTGGCTCCTCCAGTGCAAACAATGCTCATTTCCAAAATCCCTTGACCATCCAGGGTAAACAGCACTAATTTCTCCCAGGTCCCTCCATTGCAAGCACAATATACTTCTAAATCCTTGATCCCTACAGACCAAGTCTTTAGGGCAACCACCCTTCATATTTCTGGTCCCTACAGGACAGGTAATAAGGATACTTGTAACCATCCAGAGACAATGGCTGCTTAGGCAATACCGAAATGGCAAACCCTGTTTCTAATGTTGTCTTCATCCACAATCCTTGTTTTAGATCACCTTAGCCTACGGTGTCTAAGGCACTCTCTGAATCTTTCTTCCCTTAGGTGTAAGCACCTGTACCCTCCAGCGAACAGGTGGCCATACAGAGAGACAATGGCCTTTTAGACTATGGTAGAAAAAAATCCAATGGCACACAGGATTAGTGCAAGCAAGACTGCCTTGCGTGTTTATTGTGGAGTGTTTCGGGGTCACGCCCCTTTGTCAAGCCGTGCTCTTCAAATCCTGTATGAATATCAGCTGTGTGGGATAGCGGCTTGCGTGCAGCACCTCGGAGCTTTGTGGTGTCGGTAAGTGCTCCCACTATTTGTATAGTTCTGGACTAATCCTGTGTGCCATTGGATTTTTTCTATAGAATTGTTCCTGTGAGGTGGCCGAGACTCTACCTTCTAAGCACCAGGTATCTCTATTGTTCATTTTATTAGGGTGTGCGAGAGCCTAAATTGTTGCAGTCTCTTAGACTTTGGCTCCTTCATTGCAAGCACTCTGTACCTTCAGGACTAACAACCCCTTTATCTTAAAATGTTTGATCCAACCAGAGCATTCAGCCCTCAGTCTAAACTCCCTGGCCCATTTAGTGCAAGCACTTGGGATATTTCTGGTGCCTCCAGAGCAGATGATTAGGAAGCTTGAGGTCATCCAGAGAGACAAGAGCTGCTTAAGCAATAATGAAACTGTAAACCCAATTTAGAAGGTTGGCAAGCACCCCTAGCCTTTGAATATCCCTGGTTGCTCCACTGGAAGCACTTGCACCATGTTTCTGATGTCTACAGAGCAAGGAACCTTAACTTCCAAAACATCGGTCCCTTCAGGACAAACAACCTTTATCTTCAAATTCCTTCAAAGAAGCAGCTGTTGCCATAAAATCCCATAGTCCCTCGAGGGCAAGCACTATTTATCTTAGATATTCTTAATCCTTCCAGGACAAAAAACATGGAAGCTTATGGCCATCCAAAGAGAAAATGGTTACTTTAACAATTCTGACACTACAAAATCCTCCATAAAAATTCACTGAACTTCAGAGGAAATATATCAAAAGAAATATGTCTTCAGTTCTTAATACTTTTATCTGGCAAATCCATTTAAGATTGAGATGAGACCCAACAGTCCTAAATATTTGGTTGTGCAGATACTAGTTAACTTCAAAAGTTAACTAGGGGCTGGACAATATAGCCCCGTTATATCTACATTTAGGTGACTTTTCTTCATTGGTAAATGACACAAGTTTATCACTTTTTGACTTTTTTTAACAGCACTGGCATTACGGCATATCCATTTCACCCCACTGCCTGCCTCCATAAGAGATTTATGTAGCATTGGAAATACATATGAAGCTTTAGCAAGTGAAAAGATTTAAATTTAAAGCAAATGCCCCATGTTAATGTGCTAAAGTGCATTTAAATTAGCACTCCTTCCTTCTAACACTAAAAAGGTTTCATTAACAACGGAAAACTTAGCCCTTGAGCATTAAACATTTCTACATTTATACTATACTTAAATGACACTTTCACCAGGATGGATAAAGGAGCCCTAATGAGAAAGCAATTCCCCTTTCCATAAAGCATTATATATCATCACTGCTTAAACTCATTCATTGGTTTCCTCATCCTCAACGGAAACTATTAAATGCAACTGGATTTATTGGATGATGTATTAGGATTGTGTATGGTGCAGATAATAAAAAGCAAAGGCCTCATTTTTGGCCACTGCCAAATGGACTCAACTATAAAGAAGACAAAGCAGAAATCTAATGGGAAGTGATACCTCAGGTACTTCTGAAGAGCCATCAAGCTAATTGTTAATTACAGATGGATTGCTAGCTTTTTCCAATACAAACATCAACCCAAGGGGGCTATCTTCTGACCTACACACTCTTCCAGATACAATAGAGGGAGACAGAGCAGCTATAAACAGCATTCCTACTACTGCAGCTTGTTTTACAAGCTATGATCCTCTAGTTTTCTACTTGACCTATTTCACTTGGGTTTTCACACAATTCCTCATACTTTGTTTTCCAACTTGAGTCTGCCATGATGTCCATTTTGGTTTTACAGCGACATTCTGCTTCAACATGGAGAATTCTCCAACCTCTCATGAGTCTCTTTCATGGTTGAAACTTTGATTGATTATATTCTCTCTTTCTATCTAATGTCCATTAACATAAAAATGATCTACCTTTTCTCAACCAACTTGCTATAGCTATAACCTGGTTATTAGTATCACGTAGGGGACAGATGAACTACATATAAATTATTGTTAAACTATAAAGCCCATGTTAGCAATCCCATGCTCACTGGCAACCAGCTGAGGTTAGGCTAGGCAGACCCATTGCATTAGTAAGCAGCTAGGCCAGGCTAGCTATACTCAGACATCAGTAAGCTGCAGGAGAAAGTTCAGTAATAACATGATCATTGGTAAGCTGTAGGTGAGTTGGCTATGGGACAATGTCCAATTTCACTAATAGCCGTGTTCATGTTGTATGGACACCTTAGTTCTCTGCCGCTCTGCTTCTTTACAATTACATCTATAATAAAGCAATTGGAAGCAATTTCTGGCCCAATTAGGTCTTTTCACTTTGGCTTTTTTTAAAAATTGTTTTCATATAGAGCCAACATATTCGGCAACGCTTTGCAGAGATTGTCATTCACATAAGCCCCTACCCCAGAGCAGCTTAAAATCAAAAGTTTCAAAAACCTGCCTTATTACGATCCTTTTTTTTTCATAGTGCTAACATATACCATAGCGCTTAACAGAGTTTAGGGTCAGGGCACACAGAGTGTTGGCTCTGCTACTTTCAGCCTGTGGCTTTTTTTCTGAATGCGTGAGAGAAGCGGATCTGCTCCCATCTCCGAGCTTGTGAGGGTTTCCTTATGTAACCATTGTGTTTTCTTCCACGCTCCAAAACAGGTTAGTTGGCTTCTTATAAAAACAAGTGGAAGCTGTATTTTTCAGTGTAGATAATTGTAGTTGGGAAAGGGAGCGGATCTGCTTCTCTCATCCTGCAAAGAAAAAAAAAAAAAAAACACCAGCCTTATATACATCATTCACTTCAGTCCATGCCCCATTCTATTATATTCACATACACCACAGTCAATTTTATAAGGAGCCAATGAATCTGTTTTGGAGTGTTGGAGGAAACCAGAGTTCCCAAAGGAAACCCTCGCAAGAACGAGGTGCCAAGGTCAGACTCGAACTTGGGACCCCAGCACTGAAGGGCTCATTAATATTCCAGTGCACTAACAATTTCTAATGAAAACACTAGGCCATGGAACGACAAACATTAGATCTAACGAGGTAAAAATTTGACGTGGTTTATGAAAGTATGAAATTCCCTCCAGTTTGCACGGGTCCTTCCTGACAAATGTTTCCTCGCAACTCGTTTGGAGATGAACAGAATAGCTCTGCACTTATGAGGCGCACGCAGAAACCCGACATTGCTTGAAATGCATTCTTTAACTGTTGAATAAGTGTCTGGCTCATATGCAATGTGCTCTATGTACACAGTGAGACCCGAGTACATCTCTGCCCGCTATTTCGGGCTGGAATGCAGATTGTAAGCACTAAACCCCTCTAGAATTTTTCCACTTGTAAAATAATGTTGAATCTTTGTGTATACACACACACACACACACACAAATGAAACAGACACAAAACTATAATGGGAAAATGTATTTGAGGAGAGATTTAACAAGCTTTTATCCAGGCATGTGATGAGCCTTAAATTCCTCACACTGGGCAACATTTTTAAACGTGTCACTTAATATCAAGTGATGACAGATTAGGATCAGCACTGCCTGCCGTATTGTTCAACGCAGAGACAAATGAATGGTCTTTTTTATTTACCCAGTTATTTATGAATGGCAAATAAAGAATTGTAAAAGTCACCTTTTACTGTAACACAAGGAAAACTAAAGCCTAAGAAAAGTCTAGAAATGCTATACTTTATATACTGCTTGTACTGTACCAGACCAGAGGTTCAGCAGCCCTATAACAGTAAAGATCCAGAACTTCATAGTTGTCCCCAGTAGTTCTCCATCTTGGATTTTGTTATGCATCTTTTGTGTAAGTGCCACTGCACATGCTCTGTGAGCTCTGGGCTGGGGAGAAGCTAAGTTTAGGGGTCGGGAGACATCATCAAGCAGAAAGTGAGGTTCATCTATCATAGAGGCTGATGTTTCAGGGTTGATAATGAATTCATTTTCATATAGACTGCCCTGATTGCAATACTGCCATGTAATGTGGCTCTAAATTCATTACTAATCAGCCTTGTATTGTGACTGTTTTATTGTATATATCCTGGATATTGTGAGTGGGTCCCTAAGTAATTTTATTATTATTCTGTAGTATCAAATACCGGAAGTTTCGGTCCACTTTTTGACCTTTTTCAAGGAAAGTTTTTAAAGGGAGTGCTGGTCTGAAGATTATTGATACATAAACAATATAGCCTCCTGAGGACGGCTACAGTTTGCTAGCCCAAATGTTGAGGAATAAATACACAGCCCTTTGAGGCTTTTTTTTCACGAGAAGTCCTGTGAGTGTGGTCTTTTTTTCATTTGTTATTTTATATATATATATATATATATATATATATATATATATATATATATATATATATATAAAATAACCTTTTCTTTTTCTACACCTTTGTTTGCCGTGTGTGTGTGTGTGTGTGTGTGTGTGTGTGTGTGTGTGTGTGTGTGTGTGTGTGTGTGTGTGTGTGTGTGTGTGTGTGTGTGTGTGTGTGTGTGTGTGTGTGTGTGTGTGTGTGTGTGTGTGTGTGTGTGTGTGTGTGTGTGTGTGTGTGTGTGTGTGTGTGTATATATATATAGAACCTTAAAAACACCTGTTAGGTGGCACCTAGGCATTGCTTACTGCATTATCTATGCCTTATTTTGCTTGGCAACAATATAACTAGTAATTTGATAAAGGGTTCGACACCCAAAACATGTCGTGTAAACGTGGAAATAAACGCACTTTGCAGTAATTGCTGCTTGGGCTTGTTGCTACCTTGTAATTGTTATAATATAACTAATAAAGGACTATTAAATGTTATCCAGCTGGCTTCTGGTACACAATTTCAAAAGTCAAAACTGCTAGTGCAGAGAATTTCAAGGGACAAACACTGCTTTTCAACAGTAACTAATAAACACTATGTTTTGGGTTTGCATTCCCTTTAACATTCTGGGCTGAAAAGCTTGCTCTGCCAAGTATTCGTTCGCCAGAAACCTGTTTGTTGGGAATAATAGAGGGATTGCAGCTACACTCATATGCAAAAATATGCTACTTACAGCTCCTTTATTATGCCAAAAAAGCCATATTGATGCACTGGAAGTCGCTCAACCCTCCCACACTACAATATTGGCAAAAACTGATCAATGACTCTCTCTCGAACCAGAAACTAACCTATCTTTCCAGAGGCTGCCCTGGAAAATTTGACGCGATCTGGGGTACCTGGCTAACTGTGCACTCTAGTTGATTGCCGATGTACTAATGTAATGGATATGTCATTTTGTACCTTGCCCCCCCTCTCTCTCATCTTTATTCTTTACTATACCTTTACTTCTCTTCTAATTGCATTATGTTTAAAATTTAAATAAAAAACTTTTAAAAAAAAAACATTCTGGGCTGATTGTAAAGTGTTATAACACAGAGAGAGAAAAGACACTTCCCCGGGCAGCGAGAGAACACAATGACACAACACACTGTTTGAGTATAAGGATGGCATTGTGTCAGTATGATCTCTCGGTTCCGCTGTATCGGAGGGTCAAGGTAACTTAGCAAACACCTAAGAGCTCTGGAGGCAAAGTGCCGGGTGCACATCAGGGAACAAGATGAGATTCCTTAATGAGAGCGCTAGGCTCCAGCTCCCGAGTGAGAAACAATTTGCTCAGATGTTCCATATGTGCGCTGTTCTGACCTGTTGCCGGTCACCTGGGAAATGGTGCACACAAGCTCTGGCATAATCTCTGCTTAAAGGAAAACTATACCCCCCAAACAATGTAAGTCTCTATTGAAAGATACTGAGTAAAACAGCTCATGTGTAAAACCCTGCTTCATGTAAATGAACCATTATCATAATAATATACTTTTTTACTAGTATGTGCCATTGGGTAATCATAAATAGAAAATTGCCATTTTAAAAAATAAGGGCCGTCCCCTGAGATCGTAAGATTCACTGTGCACACATACAAACCACATGTAAGGTCACATGAGCCAATTAACAGACAGAGTTCTGCCTTTTGCTTCCTCACTTCTTCCTGTTACAGTTAGTGTTGTAGTATTTCTGGTCAGGTGATCTCTGAGGCAGCACAGATAGAGTCACGAAATGGTGGTTCAAGGCAAGAGATGTAAAAGGGCAATATTTATCTAAATATATATTCCAGTTTGGTAAGATTCTTTAATATGTCATTCAATTTGATATAAACTATCTGTTGCTTAAGTATTCATTTTGGGTGTATAGTTTTCCTTTAATGACCATTGTAACACTAACGTTTGGGATATGAATGTTTGTTATTCTTTAGATTTTTTTGTCGTCATCTCCATTTAGAATGTAGAATTTTACTACTTTCAGCAACTTTCATATTGGTCTTTATTTAACATATTTGTTTGAATTATTAGCCTTTCTTTTCTGGCCTTTTCCATACTGCAGTTTAAAAATGTTTTCTGGACAGCTTTCTCTGAGGAAGGTCATTGGTATGTGATCAAAAACGTTTGATAAATATTATAACTTTTTGCTTCAGACTTGTGCCCTGTGCCTTTATATGGCCAAAGAACCCCTCAGTGACTTCTAATATCCTTATTTACAGTAGGGGGTACATTATCCCTTATAATACATGAGTGATACTCATAGAGTTCCCTGTATAACTCAGCCTGCAGCCTTGTGTCTTTATATGGTCACAGGACCCCTCAGTGATTTCTAATATCCTTATAATTTACAGTAGGGGGTACATTATCCCTTATAATACATGAGTGATACTCAGAGTTCCCTGTATAACTCAGCCTGTAGCCTTGGGCCTTTATATGGCCAAAGAACCCCTCAGTGACTTCTAATATCCTTATCATTTACAGTAGGGGGTACATTATCCCTTATAATACACGAGCGATACTCAGAGTTCCCTGTATAACTCAGCCTGTAGCCTTGTGCCTTTATATGGTAACAGAACCTCTCCGAGATTTCAATGTCCTTTTTATCATAGTGGGGGTAGTCTAGTTCCAAAATAAAGAGAGTGCTGTAGAGCCCTGTATAATGTAGGACATAAGGATGCCATAGGGCAGCACATGTCCTAAATAATGCTTTTAATACCCCAGACATGATAAGTGCTTGTTCAGTATAGGGATGCACCAAATCCACTATTTTGGATTCAGCAGAACCCCTGAATTTTTCCTGAAAGATTGGGCCAAATACCGAACCAAATCATAATTTGCATATGCGGTGGTGCATCCCTAGTTGAGTAGTACTACTCCATGTATGCCCTTTATGATTGCTTTAACCATAGGGAGCTTTGCAGACAAGAGGTGGTTTAGAAAAGAAAAATAATAACATCACAGCGCAAAGGGAGGAGGGAATGGGAAATATGGTTAGAAATACAAAGGATAGGAAAATGAATACGGGAACGTACCAAATCCTGGGATGGCTTTCAGACTGGATTTGAGGCAGATTTTTTCGAGCCTGAGGTAGCTGTAGCGCAACAAGCAATTCCACAAGAACATCCAGTCCAGCCTAGTACGATGATTCATGATGATCACACTCCTTTCTCCCGGAATGAACCCATCGCCGGTGATCACCACTTTTGCGCCAAATACCAACTCCAGCAAAGCCTGACACAATGAGCATTCATGGGAAAGAAGAGAAAATACAGTTCATTGGAGGAAGGTGACAAATCTGTCCATTCAGAATCCACTGTAACCAAAATATTTAAATATTTCTTAATAAATTCACTGTTTTAACCTGCAAAATTTTACTGTTAACACGCTATATTTTTTGGGGGGGGGGGATATTGGCCTTTGCACATGAAGCCATCAATTCCCTATTTTCTATTTTTGCCTTGATTGCTATTTTACAACAATTATTATATTTATAGGTTCTAAGTAGTGCATCTGTGACATCTGACATGGACATTTTGAATGCTTTGTTTTTCCTTTTTATGTAAATTGTGTCACTCCAGCACATACTTAAACACTGTGTTTTAGGATAAGAATGTCGGTGATCTGAGAATTTATATTGTTTTTAAAGCTGGACATGCATGGGAAAGTCTGCTTCATTAATCAGGGCTCCAAACCAGTCGATATTTTGCTGATTCAGCAAGATCACACTGGTTTGCTGTGCAGAGAAGTCATATGTGATGAATTGACAGTCTTGGAGTCTTTCGGGTATGGTTATACTTGCAGATGCCTGGTTTTACTTGACTAGAGCTCAGCAAATACTGGAGGACTTAACTTTTATTAGTAGGGATGCACCAAATCCACTTTTTGGGATTCAGCTGAATCCCTGAATCCTTTGTGGCCGAACAGAATTTGAATTTGCATATGCAAATTAGGGGTGGAAAGGAATGATTCACATGATCACATGATTTCCCTTCCCACCCATAATTTACATATGCAAATTAGGATTCCGATTAGTTTCAGCCATGCACAAGGATTCAGACGAGTCCGAATCCTGCTGAAAGAGGCCGAATCCCAAACGGAATCCTGGAATCGTTGCATCCCTACTAGATATTTATTGGGTATTATCTGGCACTACCGGCCACTCTAATTGTACAGCACTACTACAACTCCATCCAGCAACTTTTTTAAAAAAAATACAAGAGGACATTTAAAATAACTCCATAGAGAAGTGCAAGATCTCTTCTCTCCAGTGTTTGGCTGCACTCTACACCTCGCACTGGATAAAATACTGAAACGAGGTGGCAAGAGCAGCACAATTATCCTCTTTTCTAGGTATGTGCTGAATCCAGATTGTGAATTTAAACATGTAGATGCAGGATATAATTTATGGTATTGCACCTATAATACGAGTTGCTCAGTTAAGAAAGAATATAACCATATAATACACAAAAGCCTTCAATATCTTGTAATATCCTGATAAAAGGTGACTAGTGATGTCATCAGTTATAAACGGTGAGTAGTGATGTCATTTTTCTCACATGGCTCACTAAAACTTGTGTATTATAATAAATAAAGTACCCCTTGTTGGAAAATAAGAGGTTATTAAAAGTAAACGGCCATCAGCCTCGTGCTTTTATATGATCATGAAACTCCTCTGTGACTTATAATATCCTTATATTTTACAATAGGGGCTACTTTGTTCACTATATACAGGTATGGGACCTGTTATTCATAATTTGGATCTTCATGCCTTAAGTCTATTAGAAAATCTGCCCCTGGAAACATAGGAATGGTTAATAGCTATAAAGCATACGTGGGCAGGTATGATAACAATATACAGTAATGGAGGAAATATTTTTTGGGCTGTAAAATCTGTACCTTGACAAAAAAAGAAAGTATAATGAAAGGAACAGCATGTGTATGGGCACATATGCATGCACTGGAATTAATGATTTAGGTAAATACACAACATACAAGTCTCTAAATTGGCGAGACTCGGCAGCTCTGTGAAGAGAATTTCCGTGATGGAAGTTAATTGGCTTCATTTGTCTTCCGCAGCAGGTTTTACTAAACAAACCCCACAAAACAATACATTTGCACAACTGCTCGGCGAAATGAAATGACTTTGCCGGATGTTATGTGCCAAGGTTCCTGTTATTTTGCAAGTGAATATGACTGTGCAGCAATGGAAGCTCTTACCACGGGTAAAGTCAGCCAGGTGGCCACAATCCGGTCTGTTATCCATCGATACCAACTCGGAGACACGAGCATCAAAGGGAGGAAAGGGCCCAGCATAAAAATGCTGCCGAAGAAGCTTCCCAGGAACAACGCAAGCACAAAATATATCCCTCTCCATGACACCATGGCTCTGCAAAAAAAAATAAAAACAACAACAACATGAACAAGGTCCATTATAACCACCACTAGAATTGTTTTTTCATTTCCTTAGCCTTTGTGGAGATGGAGAATACACAGGGAGGCACATTTATCAAAGATCCTACTATAATAAATTCAAATATTTGAAATTCGATTGGGGGTTATTTAAAGGAGAAGGAAAGTCGGTTTGCACTTGGGGGTGCCAAATGTTAGGCACCCCCAAGTGATTGTATTGACTTAACTGAAACCCCAGGCCGAGGTTATACCAACCCGAGGTTATACCAGTGAGCACCACAGAGAGATCTTCTTCCTGCTTCCTCTTTCTTCACTTTCTTCTGAACTTGCCAGGTTTTAGGTGGCGAATAGTCTAATTCGAATTTTTAAAGGGCCACGGTTTGATAAATCTCAAAATTAGAATTAAGATTCAAATTGAGTTTGGTCTATTCATAATTAGATTTTGAGAGTTTTGACCATAAAGAAAATTTCAAAAATTAGAATTTTCAATTCGACCCTAATAAATCTGCCCCTAAGTGCGACATTAACTTAGTGAAATTTGGACCAGACACCTGTTTCAAAGCCGAGTTCATATACTGGTGGAAATATGGTAAGGCTACTAAGCCTCTACACTACTTGGTGGAGTTTCAAGGTGCTCTGCTAAATACATGACTATCTCTCGCTCCTAGAGTGACCATGCCAAGGATACAGCCTACACTAGCTTCTTTTTAGGCATGACCCAATCTGGTCAACCAGTTGGTGGGTCAAATCTGGTAAACATGAGTGTTGAGAGCCGAGGTCAATGACTTCATCACATTAGAAGTCTATGCAGACATCTGGGAACACTCCAACCAGATATTGGTTAGGAAGGCCATTTTATTGGCATTGTACACAGGCCAATAAGCTGCTGTCTTTATCAGAAAGGGGTTATTCAACGTGTACAGCCCGGTCCATGGGGCATGTTTACAAACACTGGAGATAAATATCTCCGGAGATGTTGCCCTTATCAACCAATCAGACCTTTGCGTTTGTTTTCTAACCTGTAGGTGACTGTTTGAATCGAATTGGTGATTGGTTGCCATGGGCAACATCTCTGGAGATATTAATTTCCAATATTAGTAAACAAGATCCTCTGTCTTAGGGTACCATCAGTAATGCCCCTATTTCTTTACTGCAGGCTGGCGATTACAGGATAAAGTCTACTGTTCTGCTCAAGGCAACCGACTTACAGTACAGTCAGGACACGATAGAACATAACAACTGTGTTTTTCACAGAAGTAAAACAAACTGTTTTTCATTTTAAAAAGGTGAAAACATAGGCACTGCACTTGCAAATGGCAGTATTCACATTAATGAGGTGAAACTTATGTTTTATTTAAACTCTTCTATTATGAAGACATTCCTCTAATCCATACAATGAATTAATCGTTAGTTATTACCCAAAAGATTCCACGTGACTGTATCCTTATCCACAACAAAATAAATAAACCTCATTAAACTAAATGAACATAAGCTCCCCCCATCCAAGAAAACAAAACAATGCAGTAGCACTAAAATGAATTAGGGTAGCACTCCGACGACTCATTACATTGCCCCTCCAGTGTTACACCTGTTTTTTTCCCCCATGTGTCACAATGATGATTCATCTAATGGAAAGAAAATCAATGCTTTTCAGTTTTTCCAAGATAGCTAACATACCCACAAATTTGACGACGGCTGTGAAAAATCTTGGATACAGTGGCGCTGAGTTGGAAAAACAGAGTGTGCCATCTAGGCCTTTTCATGACTTTTAATTGATCATTAGCTTGTGACAGCGCCTCGTTCACATACAGTAGCTGAGTAGCGCGATGGTTAGCAAGTAGGCATGCACGCTATCACATCTAATTGCCACGTTCCGTTTTATTGGTAGCACATGCTGTTTGTTTAAAGAGCCTTTGTAAACCATCTCAGAAAGAACATTAACCAAATTAATACATTTACAGAGCAACAGCAGTGGATATCAATCTCAGGCAACATCCAATTATAAAGCAAAAATAAAGCTCTGATGATCTGTGGCCACTTACCTCAAGTGGGAGCCCTGTGCAATCTCACAATACCCACCACAAACCCTGTAAAACAAATGGCCCTTTTAACTTTGCCTGCTCTCCCCCAACAGTGACATGTCTATGAAGTCTACAGTAGTGCGATGGATTGATACCAAGACCTCCAGTGGATGTCGGTTCCTCTTTAAATAGCCCACAATATGTGAAGAGTATTCAGCAGTCAGCAATCTTACCCAGACAAAGCCGAGTAAAATTAAATAAAGTTACATCCTGGGTTTATTGACTAAAGCAGTGGTGGTGGGGAGTTGGAGCTAATACCTGTACTATCTCCAAGATAAACGACTTCAAAAAGGCATAGTAGAAAGACATGGTTAACTTACAAATATTAATGGGGGGGTCCAGGTGCTCAAGTCCCAGACCTTCAGCTAGGGGGCAACGGGCAGCAGTGGGCTGGCACAAACCGGACTACACTCCAATACTTCAGTATTTTATTTAACAAAAAAAAATCTCAAAAAGTAGGCTTATGCTTTTCGTGCTTTGTGAGCACTTCGTCATAAGCTCCTAGATACCCTTGAAAGACTAGGTAGGAAGTCAGTTAGGGTGCAATCAGTGTGCCCTAGTTATGGAGAGATGGTTGATACACCAATGTCTCCCCTACATCTGTAACCTTATCTTGAACTAAGGGAGCCCAGAACAAAAGCTGATCCTTCAAGGAGGGCTTGAACCAAAAAATCCCAGCAACCACTGCTGTAACAGGACCTCATCTGGCCAACTGTGTCCACCCTGCATTGGTGTCTCAATGCCATGTTGTCTAATCTTCAAATTCTTGTGGGCAAGAACTCATGGCCTTCAAACTATCTTTTTGTTGTGGGACAGTCCAGATAATAAAGGGGCTTACAAAAGAAAGTTTGGGTTTTAGGATGGATTGTAGGTGAGGTGTGTTTCGAATGACAGACTGTGTCCCACAGGGCCTGACTGGCAATCTGTGGGTTCTGGCAAATGGCAGAGGGGCTGCTGTAACTTGCCATGTTGGGGGCTGTTTTGGCCTCTGTGTACCTGAAATGCCAGGGACTATTTTGATTCTCAGCCCAGACCTGGTGTCCTATTATAGGCTAATTATATCCAATGCACCCCCCCCCCCAAAGAGACATGGCTCACCTCCCTGTACGCTCCTTTGTGTTTAAAATTCAGGAGGTTCACAGAGGATGAAAAATTGGACCGCTGGCAGATATGGGTTTGCATCATCCCAAAAATACCCATCCCCCCCAAAAAAGAAGGATGCTTTTTCTATGAATACTTGTGCTTGAACAATTTCGAAAGTTTATTGAAAAATGAGTGAGAATGGAATGCTGGGTATACAATACGTATTTAGATATGAAAAAAATACACATAATAAAATCTAATTAAGATTACAGATTAATACAATGAAATTGATTACACATTTTCAACACAAGTCCTATTTTCTCAACCCCGTTTTTAGCAAAGGAGTGTTTAGGTGTATACTGTCCCTTTAAGAAGTCTATAGGGCTTATTTACGACTGCAACTGCAGCTGTCTCCAAGCTGCTGGTGGCTCCAGGATTTCCACAGCAGCAAGCACCAATACATGTGCCTAAAGAATCAGGGCCAGATGTTATTTTGGTGCCAAGCACTGGAAATGACGCCAACCAGGACATAAACGCTCAACTTAAATGCATCCGATTCAAGCACAATGGCATGGATAACGACACATCGGCAGCAACTACGGTACCTCTTGCAGCTGCAATTATGCTGGAAACGTTGCATCATGGGTAAAACACCATCGTCAATTGCGTCTGAAGTTACCCTAACCCTATGAAGGAAAAATGTCCTCAGTTATAATTTATCTAGAGGGAAGTGACAAGAATGCTAAGAGGGTTGAGCTCAATGTGTAGATCATTTGCTGGATAACAGCAATGTTTTTACCACTCTTCTTTTTAGTGCATGCTCCATTTAGCGCCAAAAAAATATAAAAAAAAAAACAATTATTATTAGGGATATCAGCCCAAAAATCAACTTAAGCCTAATGAAAGAAAATCTAAATCTTTCCAATATGCACTTTCAACTGTTTTTGCAAGTGAAACCGGTTTGAAAGTTTTTAAACTTTCTTTGCTTCATTTTTTATCCACATACAAACACAGCACCGGAAATTTCAAGTTGTGAACATAAGGGGACAGTAAAAACAATAAGCTGTTCTTGTGCTACGGTGCCAGACCTGCTGGTGTCACCTTTTGTAAGAAGACAGATGGAGCAGTAGTGAATAAACACCAATCCATCTGAACTGATTTTGTTTATGGGAAAACAGCCTCTGTACCCTTCAAAAGGGAAAGGGCTGCTTATAGCAAAAACTGAATTATAAAACTGATTAGGACCAACCTGTATTGTAGGTTTAACCTTAATTACGTACATTCCAGGGACATGGAGTTCAGTTTCAGCATGGCCGCAGCAATACATGTTCTAAAGGGCACGATCATTTATCATCAAAATAAAAAAACACATATCGAGAGAGTGTGTGTGTGTGTGTGTGGGGGGGGGCATTATTTGCGGCTTGTATAATTTGCATTCTGTAGAGAGAAAAGATCACGTTTATAACAGGACTTGTTCTAGATACTAATGAGCCGAAAAACTCACCTTTCAGCAGAAAATACATTTAATTATTAACATCATACAGGCGAGCAAGATAGCATACACCATGAAGTGGAGAGCATGGCGCAAGCAAGGTCACTTTATCTGCCCTCACGTTATATTGCCCAACGCCTCTCTGCGTCACAATCCTACACTGTTCTACAGTCTATCAGTCAACAAATGTGCACTATAGGAGCTACCCAAGATAAAAAGCCACAGAGCTGGGCTCATTTCCTACTAAACTTAAACTTTGTCTTTTTATTGTATTTACTCAAGGAAAAACGAGGACTGGTGGGTCGGATAATAAAGGGGAAGATCCAGAAACTTTGGTCATTTCTATTGAGCAATCATTTCCTACTAAACAGAAAAAATTTAATTTTAGCATTCTCTAAAAGAGGAAAAACAAAAACCTCAATAAGAAACCTGCATTGGAATGTCTTCCACTGTAGGAAGGTTAGAAGGTTATATTGAGATTTCCCTCTGCAATGTAAAGCACTGGTTCCCAATTTGTGGGGTAGAGTCCTGCAGCGGGTTGTGTACCAGCAAAAACCTGCGGTACCCTGCGGGTCGGATCTTCTTAATAGAGATAGTTACTCCTTTTTTCTGGTCACGTCTACTTCCATTTACGTCACTTCCGGTTTACAATGACAGCACTTCCTGTTTTACTCCTTTTTTTCTGATCATGTCTGCTTCTGATGACGTCACTTCCGGTTTACAATGACAGCAGTTCCTGATTCTTGATGGTCAGCGGGTCGCGGGTCCAGGTTGCGGATAAGGTACTTGCGGGTAGGGTCGGGTAGCGATTCCAAGTGGGTAAGAATGCAGGTTGCAGGTCCGGGTTGTGGATTGCAGGTTGCGGGTACAGGTCGTGTACAGGTCCCAAAAAATGGACCCGCGCAGGACTCTACCGTGGGGCTGTCCCCCAAATGCATCAAAAGCAACAGTTGGGGGGACCCAGGTTAGGGGACAGTTGAAGTAAAATTAGTATGCCTATTAGCTCTCAAAGGATATACCAAGAAGCCCAGCTTGAAGGTCAATTAGGCCGATATTTGAAGGGCTTTATATTCTCTCTTAGATCGTTTTGGAACCATGTCTAAACTACTGAAACAGAAGAATTTTTTTTTGATGTTTGTAATCTTTTTATGAGATAATCAGAGGGCAGACTAATTTGTGAACATTAATGATGGACAAATAAATTCACCAGCTGCGAATTTCCGCATTTCGCAACCTGCGAATAAATTCACGAAAATTTGCCGGCAAGAAATCCACCGCATCATAAATATTTGGCTGCGCGTCAGAATAGTCGCGTGCATAAAAACTGTCAAATTAGCCCATCAATAGTGAACATCAAACATGGCCTGGATCGGAGATGCTCTCATGTAGAGCAGGTGCAACAAAAGGTTCATTTTGATACTCCTGTACCTTGTAGAAGTACAGTGAGTGTTACTGGTGCTTTTAACATGGAATTTTCTGATACACCTTACTTAAGTTACACCATTTCTTGTCCTTTAATTCATACAAAAACTGCACAGCGCATAAAGAGAATGCCTTCTGTGGCAGGTTTAGATGGTAGACGGCAGCCAGCAGATCATCCAAAACAATGTAATATATCTGCTTTGCATGGGGTTCTTCCCCAGGGAACTATAATGTTGAATTCAACATTCAGTCATTGTCCCCAAAATACAATTTTTAGGACAAATATCAAGGCTGTACTCTTATATGGCTGCGGAACTTGGAATGTGATCCTGGAAATAACCAACAGCCTCTAAATCGTTGACAACTGATGCTTGAGAATGTTCCTTGTTGTGTCATGGCCCAACATAATCTCCAATGAAAACCTGAGTAGACGTAAAGACGGAGCATACCACCAATCAGATGAAGAGGAGGAAGTGGTAAAGGTGTCTGCCAAAGGATCAAAGTGCAGTGGAGATGCAAGAACTGCTATGGAACCCCAAGTATGAAGGAAGCCAGGAAAACAAAGAATATTATCGAGAAGAAACACTGAGGAAGAGGAAATGAAGAAGTGGAGAAGCAAGAGCCCAAACTTGTAACAGAATCCACTGGTGTTGCTTTCTCAAAGCCCTATGCTCTGGCTAGGAGTGAAAGGAGATAACTCAAGTAAGCGTGTCAATGTTCACTGTATTAGTCAGAACCTAATCAGAGCAATCAGAATGGAAACTTTCCGAAATATATATGGCTCACTGTGCAGAATATTGTGTTTTTACAACCAAAGGGAAAAAAAACAGAAAAAAAGAGTTCATGAACACAGTTAACTAACAACTTACTACACTAACAACACTAACATCTAGCTGGTAAAAGCATAGAAAGCTTGGCAACAATCCTGAGTCAAAATGTGCCATCGAGTCACAGGGTGAAATCTGTGAAACTTTGGGGGGGGAAGTTCATGTGACTGCACAATGCAGCCCCGATATGATCACAACCTCTAGAGATGTACATCACTGCAGACAATATTGTTCAATACATTTTCACCATGCACTTTTATAGTAATATAACAATAGGGTGAAGGGTCTGTGAAATAGACTGGTAACCAATACACAGATGTGACCAGGCTGCAAGACTACCCAGCAGAATATCAATCACATACCAATCATACTAGGACGTCTTTTCCAACTGGGTGGCAGACAGTCTGCTATTCTGAACAGAGTACATGTCAGCAAATTTTACCAAAAACCTTGCCTTTCACCTTAGAAGAAGAAATATCCAAGGCATTTATGATTTGAAAGTAAAAGGTCACTGTTTTGAGCTCAGCACAAAGGATGTTGAGGAGAATTAAACAAGTAGTTCCTGAATAACCAGGCAAGCTTCCCTTCCCTGAGATCTAAAGAATGCCACCTGGCCGGCACACGTAGAACGTTAATCCCCACAACTGTCAGATATATTGTCAGTACCGGTATATGCATTTTAACACGTAGACAATGATGACTTGCACAATCATATTTTCTACTGATATACCTTACAAACATGTCTGATCTTTTTATAACTCTCAAAAGACAAATATAGGGTGGACTGCGGGCCTTCACATTCTTGGCTAGATATTGATACTTATTGAGCCCATTACTATAGTTACTGTATGTCGTTATGTTAAAAAGATCTTGCATGACATAGTTACATAGTTGAATTGGGTTGAAAAAAGACAAAGTCCATCAAGTCCAACCCCTCCAATTGAAACCCAGCATTCATACACACACACCCCTCCCTACTTTCACACAAATTCTATATACCCATACCTATACTATAGAGTTTATTATCACAATAGCCTTTGATATTATGTCTGTCCAAAAAATCATCCAAGCCATTCTTAAAGGCATTAACTGAATCAGCATCACAACATCACCCGGCAGTGCATTCCACAACCTCACTGTCCTGACTGTGAAGAACCCCCTACGTTGCTTCAAATGAAAGTTCTTTTCTTCTAGTCTAAAGGGGAGGCCTCTGGTACGGTGATCCACTTTATGGGTAAAAAGGTCCCCTGCCATTTGTCTATAATGTCCTCTAATGTACTTGTAAAGTGTAATCATGTCCCCTCACAAGCACCTTTTTTCCAGAGAAAACAACCGCAACCTTGACAGTCTCCTTGACAACCTTGAAGACATAATTTAAGTCTTCCATCCCTCTAACCAATTAAGTTGCTCGTCTCTGCACTCTCTCCAGCTCATGAAGTCCAAAACTGCACTGCATACTCCAGATGAGGCCTTACCAGGGACCTATAAAGAGGCATAATTATGTTTTCATCTCTTGAGTTAATGCCATTTTTAATGCAAGACAGAACTTTATTTGCTTGAGTAGCCACAGAATGACACTGCCCAGAATTAGACAACGTGTTATCTACAAAAACCCCAAGATCCTTCTCATTTAAGGAAACTCCCAACACACTGCCATTTAGTGTATAACTTGCATTTATATTATTTTTGCCAAAGTGCATAACCTGCATTTATCAACATTGAACCTCATTTTCCAGTTTGCTGCCCAGTTTTCCAATTTAGACAAATCACTCTGCAAAGTGGTAGCATCCTGCATGGAACCTATAGGTCTGCACAATTTAGTATCATCTGCAAAAATAGAAACAGTACTTTCAATGCCCACCTCCAGGTCATTAATAAACAAGTTAAAAAGCAAGGGACCTAGTACAGAGCCCTGCGGTACTCCACTAACAACACTGGTCCAATTAGAAAATGTTCCATGTTGACAAACACTAATACATAAGTTACCTGTTATAGGCCACACCTTCTTACCATGGTATACCTGGATCACTTAAAGGAATAGTTCAGTATATAAACTGGGTAAATAAATAGGCTGTGCAGAATAAAAAATGCTTTTAATATAGTTAACCAAAAATGTAATGTATAAAGGCTGGAGTGACTGAATGTCTAACTTAACATAACAGAACACTACTTCCTGCTCAGCTCTCTAACGCCGAGTTAGTCAGCGACTTTAAGGGGGGGCCACATGGGACATAACTGTTCAGTGAGTTTGCAATTGATCCTCAGCATTCAGCTCAGATTCAAAAGCAACAGTTATGGCCCATGTGCCTCCCCTCAAGTCTCTAGATTGGTTACTGCCTGGTAACCAATCAGTGGAAAACAAGAGAGCTGAAAAGCAGGAAGTAGTGTCCTGGCTATTATGTTAGACATCTAGTGACTCCAGCCTTTATACATTACATTTTTGACTAACTATATTAGAAACATTTTTTTTATTTTGCATGGGCTATCTATTTAGCCAATTTATATTTTCATACTGAACAATTCCTTCAAAGGAGAAGGAAAGGCTACATTTAATTATGCTTTATCAGAAAGGTCTATATAAATACACCAGTAAACACTCAAAATAAGGTTGCTCCGAGTCCTCAAAAGAAAAAGCATTTCTTTGCTTCTATTGTGTAAACATGGACTTCTGTAACAGACTTCCTTCTTTCAGCTTAAACCTCCAGGGCTAGGGCTTGAGCATGCTTAGTTTGCTCCTCTCTCCCTCTCCCCATCCCTTCTCCCCTCCTTTCTGTAATTTGAGCCCAGAGCTATGTGTGAGAAGGGAGAGACTCAGACAGGAAGTAGTGTGACTAAGCTAATATGGTAGCTGCTATCCTAAATAAACAGAGTGAGCTTCTAGAGCTGTTTATTCAGGTATGGTAAAGCATTCTGAAGAATAAATATAGTGTTATAGCTTGCGGCTAATATATTAGCAATAAATTGCTTTGGTAGCTTTCCTTCTCCTTTAAAATCGATCATAACCCCAAAAAGTAATTCATATAAAAGTACTCAGAAAGCTACTCTGAGCACTTTTTCAGTATTTAGTGATTTTCTAATGTTTGTGGTTTCTGAGATATTAGCAGTTTTAGCCAGCTCATACCAGGCTTTTGACTCAACAGCTCTCTTTAAAAGTCAGCCACTCTAACAGACTTTTCACAACCTGTATGTCAGCAGTAGTGATGTGCGGGTAAACCCGCGGGTCCTGGGGTATTGGGCCAGCCCGCACATCACTAGTCAGCAGTGCCATATATAAAGGCACCAAAAGGCCCATGCCTAAGGTGAAAATTTAAGTGGGTGGTCCTCTGGTGCCTATACAGCATTTAAATTTGACGGTGAAGCTGAGTGGGAGGGTAAACCCCTCTCTTTGGAGACTAGTGATGACGAAGAGGTAGTTGATGTCTGGTACTGCCTAGAAAATTCAGCCTTGCATGTCCCTTAACCCTTGAGTCATGGATAGTATGACTTTCAAAGATAGCTGTTTAGCCAAAAAATCTGATATTAACGATATAAAACTGCAAATATCTCTGAAATAACTATTAATGTAAAATTACTGTAAATTGCAAAACTGTTCAAAGTGCACTTTGAGTAAAATGACATGATTTCATCTCTTGGGTTTAATGCAAATTGAGACTCTGCAATGTGCGTTTCTCCCCTGCGTTTATTCCATTGCATACAGTACATCATTCTGGGGACAGGCCCTTTCGTCTGCACCTGTGTATTTGTATATATTATTGGGTTTACAGTAAAACACACCTACATACTGTATGAGGAACACCCCTCCCACTTACCCATCATTCTATTTGTATGCGTCCAATGGAAAAACTGAATCGGTGAATGCAAAACATGGGGGGGCGAGGAGGACTATTTCATAAATCAACTACATAATTATGACATATAGATAAGATTTTGAGCACCTACCTTTCCCACACCATTAAGGAGTCTTAAGATTAGATTTAGTTTTCTCTTTCATTACAGCTTTCAGTGCATAGAGTGCCAAATACTCTGCAGCACACGAGAACACAACGTGAATTGTAATAACCTAAGAAGCTGTCCTCACACCAGATAGAATTAATCATTAACACCCAGTGAAATCACTGCAGAAAAGCTTTATTGCTAATATATATATCAGGGACTCAACATACCTTGGCCTTACAGTAAGTGCCCAGAGGCAATTTGTGCCTTGTATCTCCCCATTAAAGCTACAGGTATGATTGTTCAAAGAAACCAGACAAGTTGCAATGCATTACATTCCCTTAGTATTAAATTATTCTAAAATTCAAAACAATTACAGGATGGTTAAAGGGAACATAAACCCAAAAAATACTGTTTTGGATGAATCATTATCAACAACTTTTCTATACACATTCATTACACATTTTCACTATATTCATTTGCTTAGAATTTTTTTTTTTCATTTACTGTAAAATATTTTATCTTTGGGTTTACATTGCCTTTAAGCACTGACAAACACCATGCATGTTATTAAGACATGACTAATTCCTATAATTGCCACATTGTAGCACTTCCTGCCACAGTCAGAACAGAAATGGAACAAAACTACTTGATTAACTGACACTAGCAGGCCGAACAGTAATTACATGTATTACAGTCCTCCTTTTCCTAGGTTATTATGTCCATTTCATTAGACCCCATAGAGGGAGCTGTTTTTTGCACCCTGTGCTGCTTTCTATAGGGCCTAGAAATTATCCGAATCCAATAATAACAATCACTTCCTGTTTTCAAAGCTTTTGAAATCTCTGAGGGGGGCGTAGGCAATATTTTAGACTGTGTTTCCGATTTCACTCTTGAGTCTCAGACAACCACTACAGAAATCAAAACCTGCATCAGTTCCATGCAAAAACAGTCATACAAAACTGGTTTTGAGCATACAGAAACAATTTTAAATATTTATAAACGCAATTGCGATTTAAAGCAGTGTTTGTTTATCCTTTTCTGTTCTCAGGTCTAGGAAGGGACTGTGGATAACAGGTATAGTAGGGAGAGATGTTGCCTATAGTAACAGTGGGATAATAGTCTCTGGGAAGGGAGTGTGACTGTGGGATAGCAGGTATAGTAGGGAGAAATGGTGCCTATAGTAACAGTGGGATAATAGTCTCTGGGAAGGGAGTGTGACTGTGGATAACAGGTATAGTAGGGAGAGATGGTGCCTTTAGTAACAGTGGGATAATATTCTCTGGGAAGGGAGTGTGACTGTGGGATAGTAGGTATAGTAGGGAGAGATGGTACCTATAGTAACAGTGGATAATAGTCTCTGGGAAGGGAGTGTGACTGTGGGATAGCAGGTATAGTAGGGAGAGATGGTGCCTATAGTAATAGTGGATAATAGTCTCTGGGAAGGGAGTGTGGCTGTGGGATAGCAGGTATAGTAGGGAGAGATGTGTCTATAGTAACAGTAGGGATAATAGTCTCTGGGAAGGGAGTGTGACTGTGGGATAGCAGGTATAGTAGGGAGAAATGGTGCCTATAGTAACAGTGGGATAATAGTCTCTGGGAAGGGAGTGTGACTGTGGATAACAGGTATAGTAGGGAGAGATGGTGCCTTTAGTAACAGTGGGATAATATTCTCTGGGAAGGGAGTGTGACTGTGGGATAGTAGGTATAGTAGGGAGAGATGGTACCTATAGTAACAGTGGATAATAGTCTCTGGGAAGGGAGTGTGACTGTGGGATAGCAGGTATAGTAGGGAGAGATGGTGCCTATAGTAACAGTGGATAATAGTCTCTGGGAAGAGAGTGTGACTGTGGGATAGCAGGTATAGTAGGGAGAGATGGTGCCTATAGTAACAGTGGTATAATAGTCTCTGGGAAGGGAGTGTGACTGAGAGATAGCAGGTATAGTAGGGAGAGATGGTGCCTATAGTAACAGTGGATAATAGTCTCTGGGAAGGGAGTGTGACTGTGGGATAGCAGGTATAGTAGGGAGAGATGGTGCCTATAGTAACAGTGGGATAATAGTCTCTGGGAAGGGAGTGTGACTGTGGGATAGCAGGTATAGTAGGGAGAGATGGTGCCTATAGTAACAGTGGATAATAGTCTCTGGGAAGGGAGTGTGACTGTGGATAACAGGTATAGTAGGGAGAGATGGTGCCTTTAGTAACAGTGGGATAATATTCTCTGGGAAGGGAGTGTGATTGTGGGATAGTAGGTATAGTAGGGAGAGATGGTACCTATAGTAACAGTGGGATAATAGTCTCTGGGAAGGGAGTGTGACTGTGGATAACAGGTATAGTAGGGAGAGATGGTGCCTTTAGTAACAGTGGGATAATATTCTCTGGGAAGGGAGTGTGACTGTGGGATAGTAGGTATAGTAGGGAGAGATGGTGCCTATAGTAACAGTGGATAATAGTCTCTGGGAAGGGAGTGTGACTGTGGGATAGCAGCAGGGCCGGACTGGCAATCTGTGGGTTCTGGCAAATGCCAGAGGGGCTGCTATAAGGACCCCATAGAAAGTCACTATTTAGGGGCTGTTTGGGCCTCTGTGCACTTGAAATGCCAGGGCCTATTTTAATTCTCTGTCCAGACCTGGATAGCAGGTTTAGTAAGGAGAGACGGTGCCTATAGTAACAGTGGATAATAGTCTCTGGGAAGGGAGTGTGACTGTGGGATAGCAGGTATAGTAGGGAGAGATGGTGCCTATAGTAACAGTGGGATAATAGTCTCTGGGAAGGGAGTGACTGTGGGATAGCAGGTATAGTAGGGAGAGATGATGCCTTTAGTAACAGTGGGATAAAAATGTAATTTAAATAAATTGCCACTGGGGATTTACTTGGGTCTTTAATCTTCAGTCTTTCATACCTGCCAGTAAGCAAGGGGTTAAAAAGCATGCTAGAAAGCCTCTAGTCACTCATGAATTAAATGGGGAAAAAACTGTGCCAAATAATTTTATATGCAAGAAACAGACCCATTGGAAGGTGTGTTTTGTTTTACAAAAGACAAACAGGAAATAGCTTGAGCTATATTGAGTTTTTAGCCCACAGGTCAGGAGTCAAAAACAGCGATTCCACACAAATATGGAGAGCTTCCACCTGTAGAAAACCCTTTTTGCTGGGTAGGGTACTTTAACAGTGAGAGGATCATCCGCCTGTGATCCAATAATACATGTAGCAAACCAGGTACACTGTAGCACACCACACTTGAAGATCAGTGCATCAAATTTTCTTTATTGGCTCCAAACAAAGTAGATACATGCAAGGCTTGCATGTATCTACTTTGTTTGGGGCCAATAAAGAAAATTTGATGCACTGATCTTCAAGTGTGGTGTGCTACAGTGTACCTGGTTTGCTAGGAGTCAAAAACAGGTCACCTTGCTTCATACAGTGCAGTACCGTGATCTTTTTTTATGCAGCCTAATTTCCTTCTACGCCTTTTCAATATTCAGTTCTGAATGTCTCTTAACAAAAGTAAATGTGTTCAAAGATTGCCTTAGGCCAATGAATGTTTGATTAAATGAGCACAAAATATGCCATAAAGCAGGACAGGACTGCTGCTTACAATGGGAATCAGATAGGATCTGTGCAGCCACTGGGACAGAATGCTCTGTTATACAGATAGCTAGAATCTCAGCCATAAAGCAGGCCAGGACTGCTGCTTACAATGGGGATCAAATAGGATTTGTGCAGCCACTGGGACAGAATGCTCTGTTATACAGATAGCTAGAATCTCAGCTGCCATAAAGCAGGACAGGACAGCTGCTTACAATGGGGATCAGATAGGATTTGTGCAGCCACTGGGACAGAATGCTCTGTTATACAGATAGCTAGAATCTCAGTCATAAAGCAGGACAGGACTGCTGCTTACAATGGGAATCAGATAGGATCTGTGCAGCCACTGGGACAGAATGCTCTGTTATACAGATAGCTAGAATCTCAGCCATAAAGCAGGACAGGACTGCTGCTTACAATGGGAATCAGATAGGATCTGTACAGCCACTGGGCAGAATGCTCTGTTATACAGATAGCTAGAATCTCAGCCATAAAGCAGGACAGGACTGCTGCTTACAATGGGGATCAGATAGGATTTGTGCAGCCACTGGGACAGAATGCTCTGTTATACAGATAGCTAGAATCTCAGCTGCCATAAAGCAGGACAGGACTGCTGCTTACAATGGGGATCAGATAGGATTTGTGCAGCCACTGGGACAGAATGCTCTGTTATACAGATAGCTAGAATGGATTACAATTGGGATCAGATAGGATCTTTGCCACAGTGCTTAGTATAAACAGAAGGGAAGAATCTTAGACATAAAGTAGGACACACTCCACACTCAGGATCCTGTAGTGATGAACGCGTAACAGTCCCTCTCACCGGACAACCTTGCTCACAGTCCGCCGCCTCCTGTTCCTCTCAAACACACGTTCCTGGATCTTCCACAGTCTACAGATCCTCCACCGAGTCAATTCGCAAAGCTTTAGCGCTGTGCATTAGAGCTCTCAGAGAAGCCACTTCCTGAGAGCTCTAGTTCACAGCGTTAAAGCTTTGCGAATTGACCCAGTGGAGAATCCATAGACAGAGTGGGAGATCCAGGAAGTGAAGTGGCGCATGTACATGAGAGGAACGGGAGGCGGCAGACTGAGAGCGATGTTGTCCGGTAAGAGGGACTATAGGATCCTGAGTGAAGAGGTGATATCAGCGGTGGGAGAGATCAAGCAACATTTCAGTACACAAGCCAACAGCAGTATGACACAAGTCAAAATACAGCCTGATCTATGGAGACAACAAGCTGGTGGGGACTGTGAGAGACTCAGGGGATTGGCGAATTTCTCTTTTCCCTTTTTGAAGGAAGCGCAAACATACTATTTTGTTGTTATTACTGGGGAGTGGAATCCTTTATGTAGTGCTCATCCTATTGTATTTGCACAAGATGTAATTCAAACTATAAAGTAGGACAGGGCTGTGTTTCAATCTAAAGGGGTGAAAATATTTTCCCCAACCAATGGTCCAGGCTACTGTGATGATAATCCTTAGCAGTCAATCACTGACTGAAGTCGGGAACTCACAGACATCACCGAATGCTCGGATTCCTTCCTAGTGATGCTGTGCGAGGCCTTCAATAAAGCAGATTCAGTTGCAGATAACTCCAGCCTGGGTACCCAGCTAAGGTGCAAGACTGATCTCTACCATCCTCCCCTGTTTTTCTTCCCTTGTTATTCAGGAGTAATGTTATTTCCGGTCTGCAAAAACGTCACATCTGGCTTTGCAGGTCCTGGGTTGGAAGGTGCATTTACTCTTTGCAGTCCAGGTCGGGTAGAGGGATGTATTGGGTGCTGGGCCGAGTTACAGGTCAGCTGGTCCTGGGTCAGGCACGGGTATGTCCAACTAGATCAGTGCAGGACTCTTCTAAATTGTCCTCAGCAGTGAAATGCAGTTGGGTTCACATCAGGTGACTAACTCAGCCATCAAAGAATATTCGATTCATATATCTTTATATGTACTGTGACCCTGTCACTTTTGTAGCATTTAGCAGATAGTATAGACCTATACATTTTTTGATTAATTCTGCTGTGCTATCAGTAGTCATATCATTAATAAAAACTAATGACCTAGCTCCCTTGGCAGCCAAACATGAATGTGCCATAACATTGCTTCCACCAATAATGGGGTATGCTTCAGATCATGGCCTGTTCCTTCCCTTCTCTATACTCGTTTCATCCCATCATTCTGGTACATGCTGATCTTCAGCTCTCCATGAAATATTGTTCATAAATTGGGCAGGCTTTGTTAGATGTTGGTTGGCAAAGTCTAATCTGGCTTTACTATTCCTGACGCTTACCAGACATGTATAAATTCTAGGCAAATCCTCTGTCTACTTTCACTGGGGCTTGCCTTGATTCATTTCATTCATTCATTTTTTATGTTTTATAGTTTTTTTCCCCATTTACTTTTCAGCTTTCAAGTGGGGTTCACTGACCCAACAAGCCCAAAAAAAAACTAATGCTCTGTGATTTTACAATTTTATTGAAATTACTACTTATTATTACTTATCTTTCTATTCAGGCACCCTCCTGTGCATATTCCAGTCTCCCATTCAAATCACTATCTGGTTGCTAGGGCAATGTAGTTCCTAGCAACCGGTTAGCTGCCAACAAAACTGCAATCTGGAGAGCTGCTGAACATAAAGCGAAATAGTTCAACAATTACAAATAAAACCAATTGTAAATTGTCTCAGAATAGAATTCTCTACTTCATAGTAAAAGTTAAGTTATTGAAGCCCCTTCAATAATGGATACTCCAAGCCTCATAATGCCCCTCCAGGTTGTGCCGGTTTATAAGGCCCTCCAGACCTGTAAAGTGACCTATAGTTGCAGCCTCAGCAGGAAGCAGAGGGACTCTCAGCGGAAGGATATGTAGATCAGCGGAAGGATATATAGAGCCTGCAGCTGCACCCCCAACTATACAGGGACCAATTGGAAGACTCAGAGTAAAGGTAATAAAGTACAGGGACCAGCAGCTCCAGGCTGTGAATATTTACCTGCCCGTGGAGTCCCTGGCTCATTCACTCAGCCGCACCGCTTTCTTCCTTCCCCGAGCCTACACACCCCATGGAGCAGCCTCGAGCGGAGAGTTCCGAGCTCCTAAATCCCAGATTCCCACAGGTTCCAGGTGACAGCTTCGGGTCACCGCGGGATGACGTCATGCGGTCGCTTGAGCTCTGACGCAGGAGGCGGGCCTGTGTGTGGGCGGGTGTGTTTTGCTGTAGGACGGGTTGGTTAATGAGGCGGGAGTTTGGCTACTTAGTTCCACTTCCCAGTGTGCGCGCTAGGGATGATGGGAAAGTTGGGTTTGGGCAGGGTTGCCAGGTTGGTGGTTTTCTAGCCAAATTGGGCTACTAATTTAAATCCTAGGCGTGTTTTGAAAGTACAAACTAGCCAAGGCAAGGATTTAGGCTACTTCTTGGGCTTTTGGCTAGGTTTTTTGCCTTTTTTTCCCCTAATGTGCTAAGCCTGTATCTCCCAATGCATTTTGGGTAATGTAGTTGTTTGCCAAGTTTAATGTGACTACAATACCCAGCATGCAATGGGACTACGTTTTGTAGAAGTCTGGAGTTACCAGATTTTGTGCGCTGTACCCCAGTCTCATACTCCTCTTAAGCATTCTCGCATTTTCCAGTAACGACTCAATTTCAGACAATTTTGGGGCAAAAATCTGCTGGCCACCAAAATGTCTAGAGCAGGGGTCCCCAGCCTTTTACCTGTGAGCCACATTCAAAAATAAAAAGAGTTGGGGAGCAGCACGGGTATGCAAAAAGTTTCTGGGGTACAAAATAAGGGCTGTGATTGGCTATTTGATAGCCCCCATGTGGACTGACAGACTACAGGAGGCTCTGTTTGGCAGTACACCAGGTTTTTATACAACCAAAACTTGCCTCCAAGCCAGGAATTCAAAAATAAACACCTGTTTTGAGGCCACTGGGAGCAACATCCAAGGGTTGGGGAGCAACATGTTACTCACGAGCTACTGGTTGGGGGTCACTGGTCTAGAGGTTGACGTGTTTTACCAATATATATTAGAATTGTATGTGTATTAGGAACTTATGGGGCCCCTATACCTCCTGGTGCCCCCCTCTGTAGTTACGCCCCTAGTGGAGGGAGGATCTGTCCCATTTTGCTTCATGGAAAAATGAGCAAATCAGTGAAAATTTGAAATTTTTATTTTTCACATATATTCGTTTATTGTTTTAGACTTTTTTTTTTACTACACGTGCTTTTTTTGGGCTAATTTTGAAGTGCCTCTTGGCTGGTTTTGTAGCTGACTTTGGCTGGTTTTGCAAATTAGACCTGGCAACCCTGGTGCTCCTGAAAATAAAGTGGATCCATATATTGCGCTTTGGGGCCACTTCTTGAGGATTAAGGCTCGGTGCTGCTGTAGTTTGTAGGAAAATATGCATTTTATTTACCAAACATTGACCTGTGGGGAAGGAAAGCTGTAGTTTCCTTCCTTTGTCCCCAAATGATGTTTTGGTTGGGCGTTAAGAGCGCTTGCCCTGGGCTCCAGCACCACAGGGGTGTTTGGATGGTGGGGGAGTAGGGTTGCTACCCGGTTGGTATTTTACTGGCTTTGCAGGGCACCTGTTGGGCAAAAATAGTATCCCCAATCAAAGGTGTGGGCTAAAAGAGTCCCCACTCCAGTTGGGGCTAACTAGTTTTCTTTTAAAAAAAAAAAAAAATTGCCCCTCACCAGCGCTAGCTCACTCGCACCGGGAGGAAGCTCTCTGTGCTAGCGACCTTTACTTTATGCTGCGCTCCTGACGTAATGTGCATAATGAGCAAAAAAAAAAGAAAACTATTGTTACCCCCAACTGGAGTGTGGGCTCCGGTTGTGGGTAACAATAAGAAAAGCCCCTACCTACTTCCCTAGATAGCAACCCTCCCTGCTTCCCCCCCATAGTTCATTACACCTAAAAGTGTCCTAAAAACATTGCTGAAATATCCGTTGCAGAGATCATGGGTGCCATCTTCCTGATCTTCACTCTTCATCTGTAAGGGAGCGCCGTTAGAGCAGCTACGAATGTGCCAAAAGTGCAGTGAATTGCCAAAGGGGAGGAAGAGGACCCAAAGAAGATCAAGGTTTCACTGCAAAAACCTCAACTTTTTCGGCTTATCGGACAAAAACCCTGAATTTTTTGGATTATCAAGCAAAAATCACAATGTCAAGAAACAACTTCGTGGACAACTGCCATTGACTTCTGCATGACCTCGACAGGTTTGAGATGGCATATTTTTGGATTTTTATCAGCTTTGGGATATGATAAATCTCTAAAAATTCTAGGTTTTTTTTCCACAAAAAATTCGAGTTTTCCCCCTGCAAATCTTAAAACATCAAGGTTTAATATATGGGCATTATTATTAATCTCAGAAAATAATAGCATTTAAATCCTTTGAATAAACTTGCTTGATTGTTGAAAATACACTTCCTATTGTTTTCTATCGCATCTTGTTTTAGGTGGGAGATTTACATTTTTAATATTAATTGATTTGATAAATCATGAAAAATTGTGGTGAAAAAATGCACTAGCATTTTCCCAATCACTTTCTTTTACTGAAACCTTTTCTTTAAAAACAACTATGATTCCTGATTTAAACTAACATCTAACTGGAATTGTAAAAATTAAGCCCTTTGGATGCATTCATTCAAATAAAATTTTTTAGAGATCAGTAATCTTGATCGTGTCAGTTGCAGAGAAAAACCTCACCGTGAGATTTCCACAAGAAAAAAAAAAATTGCCACAATTTTTACAAATCATGGGAAAAAGTTCAAACTTGGCTTTTCATAAATCAGCATCTTAGTTCTAAGGAATAGTCTGAAGCCCAACTTATTATTTTTACTAAAAATTCTTCTAGATGAACAATAGATAAGCCTGCCTTGGAAAAGTGGTGATCCATCCTTTTCTCCTTTAGAAAATAAAAAAATCTGGTCACTAGTGAAGGCAAATATGACCCATTTCCCTTCGCCAAAAATTTTATTGCAAAAAGCATTGAAGTCTATGTACGACAACATTTTTTTTCAGCCATTAGAGTCTATGGGCATCATTTTCATGGCGAAACTTGGCGAAAAATTTCTCTCATCACTACTGGTCACCTCAAAGAAATATATCTTTCAAATTCAAAAACTTCATAAACATTTTTCTCTTTTGTTACATTTCTCCATTGTGAAATTTGTAGCACTGGGGCTCACACATTTACATTTTTCTTGATATCATCAATAATGTTACCGTGAAAGTCAAGTCAAGTTTGCATGTGTCGCAAATCCAGTAAGCAATATTAATATAATGTGAATTAATCACAATAAAAAAGAGAAAAGGTGGTGCAGTCATGGATGGTGAGTGCCATAATGTTTTTTTATTCTGGTTCATGTGTGGAAAATGAAATTCATAGAAAAAGTACTTTTTTCAATGCGTTTCATAATGACCTTTTAAAAGTAATGACTATTAATAATATAGAGCACAGTCTATTATTTCTTGATAAACGGAGGCCAGTTCTTTGTCATTTAGAAGAAAGACAGTTATATAAACTTGGTCCAATCCCAGGAAGGTCAGAACAACCATTTCCTGGTATAAGCATTAAACTAAAATGAGTCCTGCACAGAAAAACGCTTGTTTACATTTTCATCAAGAACATGGTAATTAGAGCCAGTTTTTAGATCACCCATATCAATATGGAATACATCAGTGAACCAACTCTTTTCCAAAATGACAGTAATTTCCAGTTCTAAAATGTTCAGCATGAATAGAGTGAGAAAGAATAAAATGCTGTTAATGTCGATTCCCCCTGGAGCCCCCCTTGGATAGATTCTGTTCTCAAGCTAACTTGGTCATTATCACCTTGACCTTGAGGAAGGAAGATCTCATTGGTTATATGGACAGTTCTTTGCTTTTCTATGTTGTAAAGAGATATCTCTATGCTCTCACAATGGTAACACCCTATTATGCCAATAAGTTCTTATGTCATACGTTCCCAAGTTTATTTTGGGATTTCATAATTTGGGGTTCTGACTCTTTGTGAGTTGAGAATCCACAGACTGTGTGTTAAATAAACATTGGGGTGAATTCACTAAGCGCTGAATTTCCACTAGCCTCCGATTCGATCACACTTCGCCAGGTGTGAATTCACCCAGACAACGCTAATTCACTAACATGCGAAGTTACGTCCAGGGCGACGAACGATGGCGAAGTTGTGCTAGCGTTACTTTGGCAAGCAAAGCGAAGTTGCACTAGCGTTGGCTAATTTGCATACGGTGGGAAGTGAAAGTTGAATGCACGTATTTATTGCAGCAAATACATTGCATTACACAAGCCCAGGGAACCTTAAAGGGATCCTGTCGTCGGAAAACATGTTTTTTCAAAACGCATCAGTTAATAGTGCTACTCCAGCAGAATTCTGCACTGAAACCCATTTCTCAAAAGAGCAAACAGATTTTTTTATATTCAATGAAATCTGACACGGGGCTAGACATTTTGTCAATTTCCCAGCTGCCCCTAGTCATGTGACTTGTGCCTGCACTTTAGGAGAGAAATGCTTTCTGGCAGGCTGCTGTTTTTCCTTCTCAATGTAACTGAATGTGTCTCAGTGGGATATGGGTTTTTACTATTGAGTGCTGTTCTTAGATCTACCAGGCAGCTGTTATCTTGTGTTAGAGAGCTGCAATCTGGTTATCTTCCCATTTTTCTTTTGTTTGGCTGCTGGGGGGGGGGGGGGGGAAGGGAGGAGGTGATATCACTCCAACTTGCAGTACAGCAGTAAAGAGTGATTGAAGTTTATCAGAGCACAAGTCACATGACCAGGGGCAGCTGGGAAATTGACAAAATGTCTAGCCCCATGTCAGATTTCAAAATTGAATATAAAAAAATCTGTTTGCTCTTTTGAGAGATGGATTTCAGTGCAGAATTCTGCTGGAGCAGCACTATTAACTGATTCATTTTGAAAAAAAATTTTTTCCCCATGACAGTATCCCTTTAAAAAAATAAAATAGAGCTGTTATAATGCCCTACACATGAGCCCAGTGTTTAGTTTATGTGCCGTATGTTAGGAAATGTACGGGGGAACCCGGGTACACTGAAAAGACTCCAGGGTTTTTTGGGACTTAGAACATTTTTCAACAAAAAAATTAAGGAAGTCCTATGCACTCCAAATCACTTTGCCTGGTCTGAGCTGGCGAAAGGCAAGTCTGGCGGAACAGCTAATGTTCAGTTAAATCCGCATCTTAGTGAATTTGCGTCCGTTCGCCAGAGCGAAAATTCGCCTGGCGTGAATTTGCGCTAGTGTCTATCTCCTTTGCTAGCGAAGTTATGCCTGCGCCTGTTATTAAATCAGCGAAGTACCGAAATGATGCCACGCGAATTTTCGCCAGTGTTAGTCACTTTGCCCTTTAGTAAATTTGCCCCATTGTCTTTTCACCTTAAGTGGTCTTCGGTTGTTGAAGTTCCACAACTAGTAAAAATGTGTGTTTGTGTCCCCAAAGGCCACTATCAGACCCAAATACAACTACTGTGCTACTATATCACCTTTTATGAAAATGTTAGTGTTAGTGTTTAGATTGGTATGTTTTGGTGCTTGTTTTAGCTGATAGAAACTAAGGGGCTTCATCAGTTTATGGGTGTTGCAAAAACTTTACTGAAATAAATTTAAGCATTGTAATTTATAATAGCACATGTCTGATAAAAACAATCCTTTATGTTTACACAAAAAATATTTATATTACACAATATACTTTGTCCTAAGAGGTCTATTTCTGTGGCCTATGATTTGCTTGTTTGGGGGCCTAATAAGTGTAATTATATGTATTATTAAAAAACCAAGATTCAATCGGATCAGGGAAAAACTCGAGCGAAAATCCGAATTGTATGATTTTTTCCGGATTATTTTCCCGAATCATTTGATTTTTTTGGGCTCTTTCCTGAAAAGTCAGAATTTTCCGGATTTTTACCTGAAAAGCCCCAAATCGTCTGATTTTCTGGTTAATTTCAGTGCAGACCACAGAAACTTTCAAATATGATAGAGACCTCTCCCATTGACTTATATTCAACCTCGGCAGGTTTGAGATGGAGGATTTTCACATTTAGACTTTTTCCATCCTCTGGGTATAATAAATTTCGAAAAATTCAAGGTTTTTTTTCCACTAGAAATCCAGATTTTTTTTTTGCATTCGGACTTTAATAAATAACCACCCCCCCAGTGTCTGACGTGTGGGATCCTGCTGTTTCAGTCCAGTATTGGACAGGCAACCTCACACTTTGGAAACCTCTGCACCTTCATTGCAGTTCACTAGATGATACCCGTTGGAGAATTTTGATTTTGTCTTAATTGGGCCCTCAAATCCAATGTTACCAGTTGTATGTAACTAAAAAAAGACAATAGCAGGCACTCACATCATACCATAAACATAGAGAGAGGTGTGCTCCCATAGCATAAAATCAATGGTAAATTTTACTTGTTAAAAGTAATGCAGAAGTATCAGTAGTACATTCAAATCATCAATGTAATGGCCCAATGTGGCAGCCCGACGCATTTCACTGAATCCAACAGGGCAATAGAATAATTAACAAAACATATTTAAGGCATATTGCCAAACACTAAAGGAAGTGACTTGTGTATCTAGACCAGGGGTCCCCAACCTTTTTCCACCCGTGAGCAACATTCAGATGTAACCAGAGTTGGGGAGCAAGGCAAGGATGAAAAACGTTCCTGGCTAGTGCCGAGTAATGGTTGTGATTGACTATTGGTAGCCCCTATGTGGACTGGCAGCCTGCAGGAGCCTCTGTTTGGTAGAACACCTGGTTTTTATGCAACCAAAACTTTCCTCCAAGCCTGGAATTCAAAAATAAGCACCTGCTCTGAGGCCACTGAGAGCAAGATCCAACGGGTTAGGGAGCAACATGTTGCTCACGAGCTACTGGTTGGGGACCACTGATCTAGACAAACCAACGTGCCTGCACACAATACGTTGTCATTGGGGACGTGTCTATAAACAAAATGAAAGCATTATATTCAAAAAGACGCATGTGCACATTATGCCACTAGAGGGAGACACAAGTGTCAAGTGCTCACAAGCACCACACATTGTTACTCAAGAAAGGATGCATCTTTTAAATGCAGAAGCTACAGGCAGCACCTTATTCTATTGATTAATAAAAGTATGTCTTTTAATAGTTGTTAAATATATCCATTCAAGTCTCTGAAGAGGTCGATGGCGCGTTATAAAAAATACTGTAACGGAGGCTATCATATACATCAGCAGTGCGCATGCCCACATATATAACACGTGACTGTAGGGGGGATCCTTCCATTGTCATGGTAACAGAAAACCTTACAAATCATAAACAAATATTAAATACAGAACACATAAGGATATGGAGTGTTCTACATTTGTTTGAAATAAAATCGACTTTTATTTTTGTACCTGCTATTAACTTTTGTTGGTTGGATATCTCCCAAAGCTGAAGGTGCATAGAAGCCAGGCCTCACTTTGTTACTGGTGAGCTTTTTACTGTGGCTTAAAGGGCATGTAAAGTCTAAAATAGAATAAGGCTAGAAATGCTGTATTTTGTATACTAAACATAAACATGAACTTACTGCACCACAAGCCTAATCAAACAAATAATTTATTCTTTTAAAGTTGGCCACAGGGGGTCACCATCTTGTAACTTTGTTAAACATCTTTGCAAGTCCAAGACTGTGCACATGCTCAGTGTGGTCTGGGCTGCTTAGGGATCGTCATAAACAAAGCTGCTTGAGTTCTGCATGGCTGGGAAGTAAGGCTGGGGCTCCCCCTGCTGTTCATAAGTATGATTGTTTCCCTGCCCAGCAGTTAAGGACCATCTGACAATTCCTACCTACAGCAGTAAATGAAGGGAGAATTTCACTGCATACAGTCAGGTTTCTTATAAAAACGGTACACATTTTTTAATTAAAGTATATTGGAGATAGGTTTCTTTTTCATTAAAGAAAGTAAAAATGGCATTTTATTTTTTTGCCTTTACATGCCCTTTAATTGCCCAGGTCTAAAACCCATGGCTTCTGAAGACCTTCAGGTTTTTCCTGGGCCAACCTCATTTTTAAGTACGCTGTGGTTTACAATCTAGAGCTGTCTTTTCTATGGTGCCATCTTGCTTGCTTGTGTAAAGTATAACTAATCCAGTAATTTCCTCCTTTTGATCTGATCTTCTGTCAATTGTTGATTTGTTGCTCATCGGGCAGATTAATTAAGGTTCAAGTTGTTTTTCATGAAAATTAAAATTTTCGAGTTGTTTTTTTTTTGTTGGTCCAAACACATTTTCGGTTATAATAAAATACCATTTAAAAATACACCATCTTAAACCTGTAGAGGTCATCTAGGAGCCAATGGCAGAGGTACCTTGAACCATTTGAAGATGTTAACAGCCTGCATGATGTTCGAGTTTTTTTCTGCCCGAAAACACAGATAATTAGAGCAATTCCAGTTTTTGCCCTATTCTTCGAGTTCCGAAAACTCAAATTAATCAAGTTTTCGGAACTCAAATTCTTAAATAAGATACCATTCGAGTTCCTTAGAGGTATAAAAAAAACTGTAACACTCGACCTTTAATAAATAGCATTTGCCTGGTGACCTTTTTTTAATACAGAAGAATGGATTTAACGCGGATTTATAAAGTTGAAAATGTAAATATTCGTGTTGTTAAGACATCTATACATACAGGGCAAAGTTGTACAAAGATGAAGTTGACTTTCTTGATTTTAGTTTGTTAGCGAAAACCCGAACCCTGAATCGCTTGATTTTTTTTCAGGTTAATGGGCGAAAACCCAGAATTTTTCATATTATCTGACGAAACACAGCACAGCACGTTTTTTTCATGAAAATTCTATTTTTTTGCCCAAAAAGCCTTGACCAGAAAAAAATTAAGTTTAGTAAATAACCCCCTAGAACTTAGCATTGATCTGTTGAACCAACAGCTTTTACTTTTACTGTCTCCAGATTGGACATCTTATATAAATACAGTAACATGGGTGGAAGGGGCATTTTTACAGAGGTTATTCCCTGGTCATTGGCAAAGTGCCCAAAGGTATGTTTTGGCTAGATCCCTCCTAGGAAGATTTCTCTGGGATTTAACACCACCAAGGGGCAGATTTATCAAGGGTTAGAATTTCAAATTTGAAAAACTTCAAAATTCGAATTCAAAAAGACCAACTGAAATAAAATTTAAGTTTTTTTTTATGGGCGAATAGGTCCGTGTTCGATCGAATGCGAGTCGTAAGAATCGAAGTAATAGCGCATTCGGTCGAATTCGATTCAAAGTTTTTCCAAAAAAACTTAGATTTTTCAAAGTCCACCAATTGACTCCAAATGGGTCCTAGGATAGGTCCCCATAAGCTAAAACAGCAATTCAGCAGGTTTTAGATGGTGAATGGTCGAAGTCTAATTTTAAAAGAGACAGTACATGATAAATTTCGAAATTTGAATTTTCAAATTGTTTTAAAAATGAAATTGAATTTGGACCAAGTCGAAGTACACAAAAATTAGCTAGAAATTTGAATTTTTTAAATTTTTATTTTCACTTCAAGCTTTGATAAATCTGCCCCCAAGTGTATAGGGATTGCCTCTGTATAAAGTGCAGAAAGTCCAATTGGTACCAACAAGCCAGCAAATGGGATATGAACACAAAAATTGTTTAAACCCCAGGTGTGTAACCACCTTTCCTCTTTTTCTGTTCTACTTTTTTTTAGAGGTTGTTCACCTTTAAATTAATAGAGAGTGATATTCTGAGACAACTTGCAATTGGTTTTAATTTTTGTGTTTTTTTTGTTATTTAGCTTTTTACTCAGCAGCTCTCCAGTTTGCAGTTTCAGCAGTCTGGTTGCTAGGGTCCACATTACCCTACCAACCATGCATTGATTTGAATAAGAGACTGGAATATGGAAGAGTCTAAATATAAAGCTGAATAATAAAAAGTAACAATTACAATACATTTGTAGTCTTACAGAGCATTTTTTTTTTAAATAGGGTCAGTGACCCCCATTTGAAAGCTGGAAAGCGTCATAAGAAGAAAATAAAATAATTCAAAATCTATAAAAAGAAATAATGAAGGCCAAGTGAAAAGTTGCTTAGAACGAGCCATTCTATAACATACTAAAAGTTACAGTAAGTTAAAGGTCAACCGCCCCTTTAAGCTCATGAGGTCTGTGGTCCATCACCATTTCTTAGCAGACGGTGAAATGCATGAACCCGGTAGTGCTGCCTGCCAGTTGCATTAATGGAATCCAGCAGTGACAGGTGCATTCCCTTATTGCATATGACAGATTGCATGAACACATTCAGGCTTCTCCACCAGCTGAAAAATCTAGTCGTAGAATACACTTTGTGTGCCATGAGCTTTACAACTTTATTGTTGTCGTTTCTTTGCTATTCTTCTACAGCTGCCATTTGTCCGGTTTTAATTGTTATTTCATCATGACGGACCAATGTAGACATGTATTATGCAGCTCATTTGGGCTTAAAAAACCTCTGGATGAAGAGTGTTAAATGGTTGAACAGAACTGCTCTACGTGAAAAGATTTAACCAACGTGTGACTGCAAAGAGCGAGTATAATTTACAGCACACCAAGAGGGCAGCAGTTTTACCATTTATCACTGTGTCAGACATTAACTTTGTATCTTATAGAAGAGGCATCTAGGGGAAAAATGAAATTCCTAAAAGACTATTTTAGTAAATAACTAGCCTCATTTGTTTTAGGGTGACTAACTTGGAAGAAGAAAACAAGGCTGACAATTAATGGAATCAAACTTGGCCATCTCTTCACAGAAAAGGGACAAATAATGCAGTACACATACTGTATACAAGCAATGCCTTATTTTCTATAATGGATATTATATTGATCATGTTATATTACTGAGTAACCTAGTGGAAATGTTAAATATTGGATCTGAAATAGAGTCCTGCGTAGAACTAATTTCTAAGACCCGAACCCGCAACCCATGACCCAAACCGCAACCCGCATATTTACCCACTTTGATCCGCTACCCGACCTGGACTCGCAACTGCCTTATCCGCAACCCGACACACAACCTGCCGACCACCATCAAACAGGAAGTGATGTTGCTGCAAACCAGAAGCGACATCATCAAAAGTGGGCAGGGACAGAAACAAGTTTTGTAAAATATAGACATTAGCACATAAGATAAGAAATTTAGATGAGACCCGCATCTATACCCGCACCTGAAAATCCTCCCCTCATTTCGCAGGGTGCCCGCTTTTTTTGCAGGTAAACCGCGGGTACCCGACCCGCTGCAGGACTCTGAAACAGAGATGCAAAAAGATCATTTGTAGAGAGGGCTGCCCCATCCATCCCATGATGATTGCAGCAAGCTCAACCTATCCTACAATTATCCATTTTACCTTATACTGGAGAGGATGGAGTAGAGTCTGAGCACTGGAGCAAGTAACTGGCCATACACATAAAATATTTTCATACAGTTTTCAGAAGGTGTTTTGGTCAGACCATCCAGACAGAAATAAAAAAAAAGTCCTCTTGACTTCAAACTGTACCAAAAGTTCAGACTGTCAGCTCGAACAAGCAATGGAAAGGTGGCCATACCGTATATGGCTCCTTGTACAATATACAGTATGTCCATTCGGCCCATGGAATAATCACTCGGATACTGTACAGCATCAGTCCTTGTATTGATTATGGACACTGGTCCCGATCATAACCATGTCAGCCAGTGCATGGTACATCAGCACATGAAGTAGTGAAGAAACTATAACGCCTCTTGATTTCAAATTGTTCCAAATGTTAAGCCGGTCAGCTTGAACAAATGATAGAAAGGTGGCCATACCATGTTTTGTTCCTTGTACATTATCCATCCATTTGGTCTATGGGATGATCAGTTGAGTACTATAAGGGATCAACCTGTGTATGGATAGCAGTCTGCTAGATCAGGCTGGTTTGGAATTTTCGAAGCACCATTTCAGCCAGTGCATGATACATCAAAGAAAATCACCAGCAGCACACTGTATAAGCCGTAGTAGTGCTTAAAGAAAAATTTATTTATTAGCCCACATCATACAAAAGGCAACGTTTCTGGCCTACCAGGCCCTTTATCAAGCCTGGTAGGCCAGAAACATTGTCTTTTGTATGATGTGGGCTAATAAATAAATTTCTCTTTGAGCACTACTAGGGCTTATACAGTGTTTCACCCTGTAGTTTATACACATGGAAGCAAAGTATACTGTAGCTAGGTCCCACTGTCCCACAGGTGCTCTGTCATTACACCATAAAGACCAATATATATATTCAAAACAGAGGACAAAAGGACAATATGCAGGATAACTGCCAGTGTGCAATTTTACTGCCGTCCACACGATATGTTTCTGGCATCATAGGCCCAGTGAAAAAGGGCTGTGTTGCCCGAAACATGCCATGTGGAAAATTGCACACTGGCATATTGCATATTGCTGCTGGTGATTTTCTTCAATATATAGATATGACCCTGTGACAGAAGTGGGTCCTCCGGTACAGCACAACAATTGTTTGTTCTTTGAGGTGAGCACTCCATAACAGTGAGTGCATGATACATCAACACACAAAGTAGTGAAGAAGAGCTGCTGCTCCTCTTGACCCCAAACTGTTCCCTAAGTTGATTTTGAAAACACAATAGAAAGGTGGTCATACCATGTGTCGCTCCTTGTACAGTATCCATTCATTTGGCCCCTTAGATGATCAGTTAGATATTGTATAGTATCAAGTCGTATCCATATACCTTTAGACCAGGTACAAAAGGAGTAAATCTTAAAGGAAAACAAACACCATTTTACAATTGGGGTTCAAAAATGTAGGCACCCCCAAGTGACTTTTTATGTACCTGACACCCCGGCACACGGTTTTTGTGGCGAGCACCATGGAGAGATCCTCTTCCTGCTTCTTTGGTTTTCAAATTTCCTGGGGCAGATGCATGCACAGTAGAGCGAAACAGTCGGCTTTTGCGTTAAAGTTTGGCTTTTTGCTCTACCCAAATCAGGAAGAGGATCTCTCTGTGGTGCTAGCTAGAAGAACCCCAGCCGGTGCAGTTTTCTGCTGATAGGAGCACCGGCCTGGGGTGTCAGGTAAGTAAAAGTAGTTACTTGGGGTGCCTAACTTTTGGCATCCCAAGGGTAAAATGGTATTCATTCTCCTTTATAAAAGAATGTGGGAATGAACTACTTGAATCAGTTTTTCTTGTCTGCCGAAAGTGGCACACACAGTCTGATATGATACAACTTACCTAAGACTTCTTTACATTCATCTACTTCCAATCAAAGCTGACTTTAGTTGGCACTTTCTCGTTTTATTTTTGCTTTTCATTCATATAAAGAAAATGTTGTGCGTTGAACTAATAACTGTAAGGTGCTTGCAAGACTTTGCTAGCCTTTTTAAAGATATTTCTCATGTAGCTGCCATAGTTTTTATTTAGCACATCCTATAGCTTTTCCTATGAACTTCTATAGTACCCCTTCCAAGAAGACACCACTAGGAATATGGACAACCAACAGTAGCTCAGAGAGCAGCAGGGATATAGTATGTATAGTGAAATACAATGCAATTGTGTCATCTATGGTATTGTCAGGTTCTTTGCACAATTCATCAAGAACATGTAAGATCAAACTGTACCCTTAAAAGTCAAATCAGCTGTGGATCTCTATAAGTTCATATGGCCAACCTTTAAGTTCATTATTCAGTCCTGGATTCTGTCTCTAGATGCAGAAGTAAGTCTATTACACATGTGCCGTTATGTATCCACCCCTTTTTATTCAAGGCGACAACTAGTTCTATTCACTATGTAGATAATAGAATGTTATATAAAATAGCTAATTAAAGTAAGAGGGAACAATGAATCCTTTTGACAGTAGCTTATGAAACTGCAAATTGAGTTCAGCATGGTAAATGTAATGTAACACACATTTTTTTTCCGGAATAGAAAAGCAAAATAGATGACAATGGGAAAATAGTGTAATTATCTATTGCAATGTAGGCAGCATTCAACTGAAAAATTGCAGTGTTCGGGAAAATCAGTAAAAAAAAAAAAAAAGAACCAGACTGAATAGAAGATGGGTAAGAAAATTACAGATATGCAGTACATTGTCATGTTTTGACTTATTGCTATGGGTCACCTCCTACTGAAAAGAATATTAATTTTGAAGAAGCTGAACAATATGGCGGTATAGATGTAAAATATTATTTATAAGCAAAGAAAGGAGCTTATTTTGGTTGAAGAGTAAATGTCATCTGTTGCTTGGAGTCTACATAGTTGTTGATGAACCTGCTGTGATCTGGATAAATGGGGGAAGGTACTTTGAATTTGATACTGCGGAGCTTTTGAGATGTGTAGTTTGGTTGGGTTGCATATTTTTACAATTCAGGTCACAAACATGGATGGCATAATCAAACCGGTTTCACCATTCAACTTCTGGTTTGTTTACTATGTGAACATTGTAAGTAATGAATCTGTTCAGTTAGGGATCATGCATTCACCAAATTGAGTCATACTTCAAACTGTTTTCCCCCCAGATGTACCCTTTAGATACATTTGCAAAACCAGCATCCAGGATGGGGGCTTCCACAAATGCAGATGATCCTACAGTTGGCTTAAGAATGGGCTGTTTGAGAAATCTCTATGTCTGACCAGCTTTATCAACATTTCTGTAATTCCTTTCTTGAAAATATTTGACCTCAACAAATAGAATGCAACATGTTAGCATTTTACAAATGTAGAAGCAGTAGCTGATACTGCCATGGGTGGGAGCAGAGAGTTCATTCATTCTTACCAGATTTGCAGTTGAGCATCAAAAGTTCATCTGGCTTCTGCAAGGACTCCTACTTATTGGCACATTGCCTCCTCCCATGTTCTTCCACATGCGTGTTTGTGCTTGTTTACCATAAGTTCTCACAAGAACGATATCTAAAGTTTAAGTAAAGTTTGCACTATTTTACCTATCAAGTCTGCTACAACACTCTCCTATATCTCCAGAACCTCCTGTTCTAAGTTGTCTTGTTGTACTCATTGATTTACTAAAGGGCAAAGGGTCCATTGCTAGCGACAATTCGCCAGAAATAACTTTCGCAGGGATATCACCAATTTACTAACGGGCGTGCTGTTTCGCACCCTTTCGCCAGGCACATTTTCGCTCAGGTGACCGATCGTTACTCTGCAAACTCACCAAAGTTTGAATTTTACAGAACATTACCTTTCGGCAGCTTAGACCTGGTGAACTGATAAGATGAAGCTACATCCTCTTATGTCAGTGACATCATATTATGTATGTCGAAAAGTTATTAAAATTATAAAAAAACACTGGTGTTTTTTCATATTTTAAAGTGGGATTGTCTTTAAAAGTTGTAACTATTACAAATTTTTTTTTTTTTTTTACCATTTGAGGGACATGCCACATTTGTTTTAGGGTGGGCTCATGTCTAGGGCATTAGAGGATTTTTTTTGTCTTTATTTTGTTTCCTTCGACACGTGTAATAATAAATGGGCACTTCAAGCATTTATACCAACATCACTAATAAAGACATATATATGACCTATATGTACCCTCCCTATTTAAATTGACCTAAGGGGCCGATTCACTAACTTCGAGTGAAGGATTCGAAGGTAAAAAACTTCGAATTTTGAAGTTTTTTTTGGGCTACTTCGACCATCGAATGGGCTACTTCGACTTCGAATCGAAGGATTCGAAGTAAAAATCGTTTGACTATTGGACCATTCGATAGTCGAAGTACTGTGTCTTTAAAAAAAACTTTGACCCCCTAGTTCGCCATCTAAAAGCTACCGAAGTCAATGTTAGCCCATGGGGAAGGTCCCCATAGGCTTGGCTAACTTTTTTTGATCGAAGGATATTCCTTCGATCGTTGGATTAAAATCCTTCGAATCGTTCGATTCAAAGGATTTTATCGTTCGATTCAAAGGAATTATCCTTCGATCGTCGAAGTCGAAGGATTTTAATTCCTAGTTCCTAGTCGAATATCGAGGGTTAATTAACCCTCGATATTCGACCTTTAGTGAATCGGCCCCTAAGTGTTCCAAATAAGTTTCGCTAAGCAGAAACGAATGTTAGCGAAAGTTAACTTTGAAATGCTCGCACTGTCGAATTAACGCTAGCGAAACTTTGCCATCATCCGGCTGCTGAGACGCAACTTCGCATTTTAGTAAATTAGCGTAGTGGTAGCGAATTTGTGCCTGGAGAAGTTTGGCGAAGCCTTCGCATGCGAAAATTCGCCCTTTAGTGAATTTGCCCCTATTGACTCACAAAGTTTAATGCGCTGACCTTTAACCTTCCACACTTTTATTTGACTTCTGCTTGTTGTTTCATCTTCCAGTTTTCTCTGTGGGTGTTGGTGGATAAGATCTGCTTGAAGAAATCAATGGTCCTTGACAGAGCCTTGGAGAAGACCAGGGGAATGCATACTGTAGCTCTCCTGATTAACACTAAACCTAAAAGGTTTGTTGAATAACTTTCATTATATTATACTGGCTTTTCATACACTATGTTAGTTATGACAGATACATCTAAAATAGTTTCCATTACTCATGAAAATAAGTGCAAGAAAGGGCAACACATGTGACATATTTCACAATGCCACTGGCACTTTGTTTCTCCGTTGGTGCCTTATCTACATTTTAAGTTAAAATACATTTTTTAGTCCTCTGAATAGCACATATTTTCCATTGTGTATTTACAATGTATCCTTGTCTTTTAATGTTAATTACTATGTGTTCTTCATGCCAAACAAGCAGATGGAGCTACCCCACAGGAGCCCATATTTTTCCACTTGTAGCTGCAGCCAAAAATGTGGTTGTAAGACCAGTATTTCATGCAGTGTTGCCTAACTGCGTCTGTCATCCTACATGCAACGTCAATTGGCTGGTGAGTGCGGTTTTAGTCATGCCACTCATCTCTTGTTTTGGGGAAAAAAATGAAACTACTTCTATTTACCATCCAAGTTATGTGAGACGTAGGATTCTAGCGATTGGCTGTCTGCCAGACCAGTGAAAATTACTACTTAAAGATCTCTGGGGAAGCAAGCGAAAATGTAGGTTTAAGTAGGTTAATTAATGAGTGATGTTAGTATTGATGATTAATGTTAAATGTCAATAAGACTGTCTTCTGAATAATGTTCTTCAGTGTTAACATCATATTAGTGTTTCAGTTGTGAGATAAAGAATACGGTTCCGCACACAGAATCTTGGTACATGTAAACCTGGCCATAGATATAATCATACAGATGACGTTTTGTACAATTTTAGGACCGTGTGTGGGCTCTAAATATTTGTCCAATTTTCGTACCATGGCAATCATTTGTTTAATCGATCGGACAGGTTAGAAAATTTCTGTGGGATATATCTCTGCAGATATCTGTGGGTGACTGTCACTACTATTTCCAGGGCATAACTTTCGTATGATTGCTGTCATAAACAGAACATGGTCTGCAATGTTATTTTTCCTATTTTAATCTTACAATGGAAATCTGAATGCTTAGTTTAAGATTGTTGCATTACCACGAATGACTGATTTCCGCAGTTTCGTCGTACAAGGAATACATTTTGAACGTCTATGGCAAGCTTAAAGGGATACTGTCATGGGAAAACTTTTCATCATATAATAGTGCTCTTCCAGCAGACTTCTGCACTGAAATCCATTTTTCAAAAGCGCAAACTGATTTTTTTTATATTTAATTTTTAAATCTGACAGAGAAATGTACTTACCTCTGTAGATCCGCCAACGTTGTCTTCGCCGCACTTCGCTGAAATTCGCCAGGCGTAGATTCATCAGGACATCGCAAATTTACGAAGATCCGAAATTCCGCACAAGTTACCGATCGTTTCCAAAGTTGCGCTAGTGAAGTCACGATGAGCGGTCTGAAGTTGCGCTAGTGAAAGCTCATTTGCATACGGCGCCAAGTTTGAATTTCGATGGACGTGTATGCAGCAGCGCATACAGAACACTACACAAGTGCAGAGAAACTTAATAAAAGTTTATTTAGGTGTTCTAATGCCCTACACATGTGCCCACAGTATAGTTAAGGTGCCACAAATGTAGGGGGGAAGGTGGGCACCCTAAAAAAATTCAATCTTTTTCAGCCTATCACCCAAAAAACGCCAGCTTTTCTTGGGACTTAGAAACTTTTTAAACTTTTTTTTTTTTAAAACTCCTATCTACTCTATTGCACTTCACCTGCTCTAACCTGGCGAAGTAAACTCTGGTGAAGGAGGTCACGTTCAGAAAAAGACCAATATTAGTAAATTTGCATATTTTGCCTCCTTCGCCAGAGTGCAACTTCACCAGCATTATGGTGCGAAGTTGCACTAGGACCAGCATCCCTGGCAAATTTTCGCCAGGGTGACTGATAGTAAATATGAGAAGTTGCGAAATGACTTCACGCTGGCGAATTTTCGCCAGCCTTAGTCACTTTGCCCATTAGTAAATTTGCCCCATTGTCCGTTTCCCAGGAGCCCCCCAGTCATGTGACTTGTAATAAACTCCAGTCACTGTGCTGTACTGCAAATTTGAGTGATATCACCCCTCCCCCCCAGCAGCCTAACAACAGAACAATGAGAAGGTAACCAGATATCAGCTCCCTAGCACAAGCGAGTGAATTATTTGCAGTGTAAACTGTAATTTAGAAACAAAAAACTAAACCGCAGAAATCATGCCAATCCCTTTTAGAAGAATCCTCAAAGACCTTTTATCTCTTCATACAAATAACTATGGCCACTAAAAATCCAAATGCAGTTAGCTTATTTACAAATATAGTACATTTATTTTGTTCAGAATAGCAACAATATATAACAAATATTTTAGGGCTCATGCACAAACTGGAATAAAAAAAAAACAGGCACCATTGTTTTGCACTTTGTACCCTTTATTCCTGCCTAAATGAATTGTTGCACTTATGCCCAGGGTCTTCGTAAATGACCAACATTGTCTTTTTGACAGAAGTCTTCTCTGGTAAAACATATGAATTGTGTAATCTCACAAAATTAAATTGAAAAAGAAGGCAATTTGGTGTGTTTACGGGCCTCAGGTATTACAGGTATGGGACCTGTTATTTAGAATGCTGTGGACCTAGGGTTTTCTGGATAATGGGTAATTTGGATCTTAATACTTTTACTAGAAAATCATGTAAACATTAAGGGGGTTATTTATCAAAGGTCGAGTTTGTAAGGTTTTTTTATGCCTTGATTAAACTCACAACTCAAATGTTTTCTAATTTATGAAAAAACTTGAATGTAAAACACTCGAATTATTGAATTCGGGGCGAAAAACCCGAATACTTGATTTAATCGAGTTTTCGTCAAAAAAGCCTCGAATTGCTCAAATGAATTTAGTTTTCAAGCGAAACCCACTGAAAATCAGAACATCCCGAAGGCTATAAACATCTTCAGATGACTTTGACTTTTACATGATCTCCACAGGTTTTAGCTGGGGTTTTTTCGGATTCAGGCTATTTCCGCCTTGGGGTATAATAAATCTCAAAAAATTCAAGGTTTTTTTTTTTTTTTTTTTAAACTGAAAAATGTTAGTTTTTTAACCCAAAAATTACAGTTTTTTTCGGGGAAAAACAACTCCACCTTTAATAAATGACCCCCTAAATAAATCAATTATGCTTCTTTTGCTTCCCATAAGGATTAATTATATCTTAGCTTCGACAAGTACTAGGTACCGTTTTATTATTACAGAGAAAAGGGAAATCATTTTTAAATAACTGGATTATTTGCCTTTCCGTAATTCTGAGTTTTCTTATATAAAGGGTTTCCAGATAACGGATCCCATACTTGTACCCAGTGATTCTCTCAGTTCTAAATGAATAGGTATTTTCGGGAGCTTTGTCAGCCTCAGGAGTGTGCCCCCATTCCATCAACTTTTAAAGACATTTAAGTTTTTAAAGGCGTACGGTACTACTATTTTGGGACGAAAAATGTCTTTCCTAGGACATAACATAACAATGGGTTTCTTTTTAAATTGTGTCAATATCCCTTTAAACTATCAAACACCACCTTAGAAATTAAGAATGTGCTGAATCCAGTATTTGGTTAGGGATTTGGCTGAATCCAGGAATTATAAAGCCCAAAGGTTTTATATTCAAATATTTCTTACTGAAGCTTTATTTTTCATTTCAGTTTTTATTTAATCCTCTCCAGCACATAGGGGCATGTTTATTAAAAGGGTTGAGCATCACTTTGCCAAAAAAAATTGATTTCTCTGGCTGAGCATGTTTATTAAATGATGAATAATATGTTTTTCTTGGAAAAAAATGTGTTGCCCACAGAATTCTTCAGTCACTAGAAAATATACAGAGAAAATGAAATGGAAATAGAAAACTGTCTGTTTATGAATATGAGATACATGCAGGGAGCTATTGCAGAGGCACAAAATGGATATACATTTTTCATTCTAGAATTGCAAGAGGAATGGATAAGGAATTGGACACTTTATAATCATGTTTACTTGTTCCACATTTGATCCTTACTTTTTGTGGATATCATTGTATTGTTCATTGTTTTGGTGATAGGCGTCTAGTTAGGTGAATTCCAGAAGTCAAAGGAATTAGACATCTCCCCTACCCAAATATATAGGGGCAAATTCCCTAACCGGGAAAAATTCGGCAGCAAGCCATCGCAACACTTCGGCAGGCATAAATTCGCCAGGATAACGCTAATTCACTAAAGTGCGAAGTTGCGTCCAGGGCGCCGTCGAATGGAAACAGCGGGAAATGATAAAGTTACATGGACATATCTGTTGCAGCAAATACATTACATTACACAAGTCCAGGGAACCTTAATAAAGAAAATAGAGTTGATATAATGCCCTAGACATGAGCCCACTGTATAGTTTATGTTCCATATGTTTACGGACCTTTGCAGGCTATCGCTCAGAAAAAAGGAAAAGACGCCAGTGTTTTTTGGGACTTAGAAAAATTTTGCACTAAAAATTGAGGAAGTCCTATGCACTCCAATGCACTTCACCTGGTCTGAGCTGGCGAAGGCAAGTCTGGCGAATGAGGTAACGTTCAGTAAAATCCGCATCTCAGTGAATTTGAGGAGTTACGTCCGTTTTACAGATCGAAAATTCGCACTCGTTCGAATGCAAAGCAACGCTAGCATCTATCTCGTTTGCTAGTGAATTGACGCCTGCACCCATTAGGAAATCCGATGTTTCCGAAATGACGTCACACTGGCGAATTTTCGAATCCTCTTTTAAAGTTCGACCATAAAAAATTGAGCTTTAATAAATAGGCCCTTTGTATCTCTTCCATGATTATAGATACACAGTATAAAAATATTGTCATAAAGGTGAAAAACTGTTAAAGCTTATAAGATACTAAGCCAGCAAATAGCCATTCACTCCAAGTCTCACCTTAACTAGTCTTCAGGCAGGGGCCTTGACATCAACTACTTTAGGGGTCTTAACCACACATTTTGGGAACCAGTGTTCTAAGCTAAGGACACCAACCCGTCCAATAGGTTTAACCTTCTTTGAATGGTCTTCTTAAAGGTACTGGAGTTTTAGAAAATAATTATATTTGCTGTTCTAGACTTGTTTTTTTTCCCCTGAAACTCTTTAGCACTGAATGATTTGTATCTTTACTAGGGACTTTTATTATTATTATTATTATTATTATTATATTATTATTGGCCACTTAGCCCTGTGTATCATTTACATAAGAAAAAGGACAATACTTCTCAAAACTCTATATATTTAGCAGCTCAGAATCTTCATATAAATTGTCCTCTCGGGAGGAACAATGTTTTATAAATAAATATTGGAACTGTATAATCTTTATGAACATGCAAAAAACCTAAGTATGGGCCCATGGAGCAAACACCTTCTTACATTATCTCATGCCAGAAAAAGGTAGTGGGCCAAACCTGTAGTAGGAATTTGTACATATAGCTACTCAAGCAGGCCCATAACCAGACACATCTTCATTGGCCTCTTAACACATCTGTCTCTCCCTTACAAATAAAACTTCTGTAACATATTTGACTGTGTTGGCAGTAGTCTAACAACCCTACAGATTACATCTTGTCAGGAGCCACTGGAAATCAAACCCTGGTCTGCATGATGAACTATGCCAGCATTTACCTTCTCAGCCACTGGGGATGTTCAGAGGGAATATGGGTCAACTATCCTGATGGGCATGGGTCGATCTCTTCCTGCTGCTCTCTTCCTCCTCTGATCTTGTTAACATCAAGGGGCCCATTTATTAAACCTCAAATTTATCTGGTCAAGTATTTAAAGGGGGAAAACTCAAATTTTTCAAGGAAAAGAAAACTTGAATTTTTAGAGATGTATTAAACCCCAAAGCTTATAAAAATCTGAATCTGAAAATACTCCATCTCAAACCTGTCGAGGTCATGTAGAAGTCATGTAGAAGTCAAGTTGTTTCTTGACATTGTGATCTGCGCTGGATAATCCAATAAAGCTATGGTTTTCGTCCGATAAGGTCGATAAAGTCAAGTTTTCAGACCATCAATAGTATGATTCGAATTGACGCTCGGTTTTGTCACCACTTTCTTTCGTTACGACTTTTTAGAGAAGAATTATTGATAAATGAGTTCAGGTAGTGGATGAGAGTTTGGTCGACTTTGTTTTGATAAGTTTGTTATTTTGTTTTTTAGTACGTTTTAGTATATAATTTCAGTTATCCCATTAATAGGCACTTCCCTGTTGATCATTGACGCCTTACAGCCTGATTTAGCCTATGTATTAGTTGTTCTGTGTTTTCCCTGCCTGTGTCCCTGTCTAGTCCTTGCCCATATTCCTGCCTGGTTCTCTGTTTCATTCCTTGTTCCTCCGCGCCAGTTCCCCAAGCCTGAATTCAGTTGGATCTCCTGGTATTTGACCTCAGCCGGTTTACTGAACTACCCTCTGTCTTCAGCCTGCCCTTGGCCTGTTGTACCACTTGTCATTGTTGGTGCCTGAACCTGACCTCTGGTCCTGGTCTGGTATATGGACTTGAGTATTTCTTATATTTGCTCTTGGCATCTTCCTATTTATCATTATTAAATAGTTTCTCCATTAACATGACTTCGGCTTCTCACCAAGCCCTGTTTGTGTGTTACATTTAGGCTCCAACCTGCCAGTTACTCACCTGTGGCTCAACCTGACACATCTCTTTGCTTGCTCTATTATTACTGTCACGTAATTATGATTAACTATTCCCACAAGCTAAATCTATCACAGTCATCTTAGTGCTGCACTGTTACAAGCTGGTGTGGACACAGTATAGTTACCAGTTTACTTTATAAATTCTTTGTCTGGGTTTGTGGAACTAGAAGGGTCTGTAGAATTTGTGTAACTTCAGTTATATTTTAAGTGTTGTCCAAGTTAATCTGTCACGTTTTTAAGATTTAAGGTGCACGGCTGGGTACGTATTGTGTTAGAAATAGCTTATGATCAGAACCTTGCCAAGTTCACACATTTTCTCTGTACAATATTTATCAGCAATAATTCTCAGAGCTCAGGAATGCAATAAAAATATAAAATGCCTTGCCAGTAAACCCACCACAAACTACAGAAAAATTAAGACAGAGCCCATAGTCTTCTGGAAGAGAGTCAACAATGAACAGCATACTATTCCTTTTCAAGTCATATAGGCCAGGCTCATTTTCAGGAATGCAATATTCTGATTTTAGAATCTAATCTCAGACTGCAACATCAGGGAATAGGTTCCATTGGTTTGCCCAGCTGGAAAGAAACAACAGTGTTTTATTTTACCCTGGTTTCTATAATGATGTTATAGGCTTGCCTCTTAAATGGCAAACAACTCATGACACTTGTGCTGGCGCTGTTTCAACTTGCGTAAAAAAAATTGCTGTTAACATTACTGTTTGCAGTGTCATTTTTTGATCACTAACATAATTCCGAAAAACCCTCAAATTATTCATTTCATTCATTCAGTCAGTAAAAGTTTGACAAAGTGGCTTGAATATTGAAAATACGCCTCCCACTTCTATAGAAGCTCAACAGGTTTTACTTGCCAAATGTTTTCATTCAAATTTTCAAGATTTTTTCCATTGCTAAATTTCAAACATTTGAATTCAAGTGACTTTTCATATTCTTATAATTTGCAGTAGTTCCTTGTATAACATAGCCTGCAGCCTTGTGCTTTTATATGTTCCCAGAACTCTACAGTGACTTCTAATATCCTTATCATTTACAGTAGGGGGTACATTATCCCTTATAATACATGAGTGATACTCAGAGTTCCCTGTATAACTCAGCCTGCAGCCTTGTGCCTTTATATGGCCACAGAACCCCACAGTGACTTCTAATATCCTTATAATTTACAGTAGGGGGTACATTATCCCTTATAATACATGAGTGATACTCAGAGTTCCGTGTCTTTATATGGTCACAGAACCCCTCAGTGACTTCTAATATCCTTATAATTTACAGTAGGGGGCACATTATCCCTTATAATACACGAGTGATACTCAGAGTTCCCTGTATAAATATTGTGATAGACTTTCATCCTGAGAAATGTACATCACACACAGAACAATGCTGAAAACTTTATTTATTAACGTTACATGTTTCGACCACACTTGGAATAGTCTGCATTTTGCCCATGGCCGAGTATGGCACACACAGGGAGAGATGAGATGGGTGAGATGATAATTAGTCCAAATCTTCCTTTATATAAATTTTAGCTCAGTATTACCAAGGAGTTCCACCACTAATTTTACCCCCTGTATCTCCTTGTCTATTCTGCCGGAGGAACAAGACTAATGGCTCACATGGTGTTCCTCCAGAGTTATTTTTCTGCCGGCAGAGAAGTACTGAATTGGAACCTATCAAATAAAAACAAATCCATGATGTTTTAGCAGAATTCATTTCATCTGAAGACCACCAAAATTAAAATGATCCTTAGTGACTGCAAGTATAGTTGCAGGCCAGATAAATTTTCCAGAGTCAGTCAGAAAAAAAAACCCATTCATTAAAGGTACTTCCATTTACAGGGAACCCTTGAACTACCACCAGCACCACAAAAAGGGCTCCACTGTAGGAAATCCATAGGGCCACACGTATATATTAAAAAACTATTTGATCCAATTTAATCTCAATCAATCTCCAATGGCCCTTCGCGTTTCGTGCCCCATAGGCACGTGTGGATGGGTCGATATATGACAGCTAGAAACTTACATGACACATTGGCCTCCATTGCAGCAGGCTCAACAAGAGCGGTGCCTGTGTTATGGGGAGAACTTTAAAATTTCAGTTTGCACCCTGTACTTGTAGTACTGAATAGTTAAGACATTATTTTGCATTGTTCAATATAAAAAATTCTATATTTTATTTTAATTACGATAACAGTCAAAACTGGTTTATTTATTGGTCTCATGTTAAACCCAGATATATATTGTACTACGCTGCATTCTATTCGCCATTTCCCACTAGCAGTTACTGGGTAAAAACTGACAACAAATTTTTTTTTCCTGATTTAATCCAGCTCTTTCCATTTTTCCCATCTGTTCCATGGCACAATTCCAACTTATCGGATCTCACATTAAATTCACTACCGTGTGTTGCCATAGCAGGACAAAATACATATTTTCCGTCTCCAGGTAACAGATAACACCAAGTCTTAAAATACCACTTTTGTTTTAAGTTTCAACTAATTTTAAACATTCCCAGCAAAGTCGGAATGAAATGGACTTTCCAAAACAGTTGCGTGGACGCGTCGAGTAGCTCTGCAAAAACCTATTCGTTTGGACGTTGTTTTACCCGAGGCAGAGGGGATCCAAGTATAATGGACTCCAGATGTATTTCTCTCTGCTCTCTCCTGCTTTTGTACATACAGTAATAGTCATTTCCCCAGGTACTGCTGACACATTATTGCTGTAGCTTGTTCATTTTCTCTGGATTATAAAAATATCCAATTCTGTGTTCTACTTTTTATTTTGCTGAACTTAGTGGGAGGGGGTTAAAAGCATGTGAACACCAATCCAGAAATTAATAGTTAAAATGAGCAGTCGTCCTCAAACTTAAATTATAAAGGGAGATTTATAAAAGTTTGAAAATTCCTCTTGATTTTTTCCTGTGCTTGAAAAACGTCTCCTTTTTTCATTCTCAGTTATCATTTGTTGCCTTGATCTTCTCAAGTCTGGGAACATTGATCTCACATTGCTTCCCATAGATTTTGATGATAAGAGAATTCTTGATTCTCAGGTGGAGAGATGTCTACTCAAAAAGACACTTGTGTGCCTGTTGGATGGATCTTGGAAGACCTGAGCTCCCAAATTTTTTAGTCAAGAAAACTCCATTGAGAGCACTTGACAGCAGTTGCTCAATATCTACGCTCTTGATTTGCAGGAGAAAAGCAAAATTACCCGTGCTGTGAGAAATCAGTCCCAAAGTATAATTTAGACAGAATTCAAGATCTGTTGTTTTTGAACAGTTTGATTCTGGTTCTCCAATCTGAAATTTGATTGTCTAGAGCAGTGCTCTCCATCTGGCAGCCCATGGGCCTCATCTGGCCCATGACCTCCCCCTTGTGTGACCCCCACATGAAAGCCTGTCTGCTGTGAATGCTTACCTTCTGTAAACTTTAAAAGGTATCAGTACTGAGATTAACTGGCCCCTGCATTGTTCACACTCAAACTGTAACCCCCAGCATTGTTCACACCTGTAATCCCCCCTGCATCGTGCTTGCCCTAATCATCCCATACGTGTGCCATATTCTGCCTGCCATATGCTCCCTGTGTGTGCCACACTATTCTAACTTGTCTGTGCCATACTCTTCCCACCTATGTGCCATACATGTGCTTCTTACCGTATGTGCCATTCTGTACCTATGCTCCATGTGTGTGCCATACTCTATCTGTCCTATGCTCCCTGTGTGCCATACTCTGCCTGCCCTATGCTTCTTGTGTGTGCCATACTCTGCCTGCCCTATGCTCCCTGTGTGTGCCATACTCTGCCTGCCCTATGCGCCTTGTGTGTCATACTCTGCCTGCCCTATGCTCCCTGTGTGTGCCATATTCTGCCTGCCCTATGCTTCTTGTGTGTGCCATACTCTGCCTGCCCTCTGCTCCTTGTGTGTGCCATACTTTGGCTGTCCTATGCTCCATGTGTGTGCCATACTCTGCCTGCCCTGTGCTCCTTGTGTGTGTCATACTCTGCCTGCCCTATGCTCCCTGTGTGTGACGTACTGTGGCTACTGGTGTGTACCATACTATGCTCATACTATGCTCTCCATGTTTGCCATACTCCTGTCCTATGCTGGTTGGGGGTGTGTTAGCATATGGAAATAGTTGTTAGGGGCCCCTAAGGTGTTTAAAGGGATCCTTTTTCAAAACGCATCAGTTAATAGTGCTACTCCAGCAGAATTCTGCACTGAAATCCATTTCTCAAAAGAGCAAATGGAAATCTGACATGGGGCTAGACATTTTGTCAATTTCCCAGCTGCCCCATGTCATGTGACTTGTGCCTGCACTTTAGGAGAGAAATGCTTTCTGGCAGGCTGCTGTTTTTCCTTCTCAATGTAACTGAATGTGTCTCAGTGAGACATGGGTTTTTACTATTGAGTGTTGTTGTTAGATCTACCAGGCAGCTGTTATCTTGTGTTAGGGAGCTGTTATCTGGTTACCTTCCCATTGTTCTTTTGTTTGGCTGCTGGGGGGGGAGGGGGGTAATATCACTTCAACTTGCAGTACAGCAGTAAAGAGTGATTGAAGTTTATCAGAGCACAAGTCACATGACTTGGGGCAGCTGGGAAATTGACAATATGTCTAGCCCCATGTCAGATTTCAAAATTGAATATAAAAAAATCTGCATAGGAATGTAGACAGGTCTGTAACTTTAAAGGAAATGTATTGTATTTATAAGTGGGATTGACTTTCCCTTTGGCTTAAGCTTCTCTTTCCCAACAAAGTGAGATACTTGATTACTATGAGGTTTTAATACCAGATTTATAACTAGATAATTTATGCTGCCCATTGAATAATTTAAAATAATTAGAAATGATCTGGTTCTATAAGACTTTAAAGAGGAATTAAAGTCTAAAATAGAATAATGCTAGAAATGCTGTATCTTGTATCTTGTAAACATGAACTTACTGCACCAGAAACCTTATTAAACAAATGATTTATGTTTTCAAAGTTGGTCGCAGGGGATCATCAACTGGGGGGAATTTCACTGCATACAGTCAGGTTTATTATAAAAACAGTACACATTTTCTAATTAAAGCATATTGGAGATAGATTTATTTTTCATTAAAGAAAGTAAAAATGGGATTTTATTTTTTACATCCCCTTTAAATTGTCCCAAGAAGTCTGGATTAACAGTTGTAGTCCCATCCAGGGGCCCCTTCAGCCCTCTGCAAAGCATATTTCTGGGCCCTACCACCAACCCAGGCCATGTGTGGGTTGAGGCCTTGAATGAGCAGCAGAATTGCAGGACCCACCAGGTCTCCAGCACTGGTCCAGTTCCTCATTTCTAAAGGAAACCAGAATCAGGAACTTGACAAGGGAAGAAAGGAAACGTTATGAAGTAATAGTGCAGAATTTCAAGAGAGGTGTTTGTTTTGCTCTCAGCCTCATCTCCTGGCTACATTCAAACATATTTAAGCACTGTGGCCCTTTACTAGCTAATGGCAACATCTGAGAGTCAAACAAATTGCTAATGTGCCTTCTACAAAAGGACCTGAACTTTGAAGTGTTCTGAGGGGAAAGTATAAAGGCTGATTAAAACCTTATCCGTCGAACAGATGGAAAGAATCTGAGCAACGCTACTTCTGTCCCAGAGATGCACACAAGGTCAAGTATCATTTCATTCCTGCATCGAATTCTGCAGACAGAAGTCTATAGGAACCTGGTTTAAAAATGGTCAGGCAACGTGCAGCTTTAGAAGTTATTTCAGTGCATTGCTTTTCCACAGGGCTGCATTTAATTTAGATCAGGGGGCATTACAGTGGTTGTTCAGTTGTTATTAAACTACAAGTTCCAGCACACATTCAAGGAGAGCTTACTAATGTCAAGAAGAAATTGTTATATCAAGCTTCATAGTAGATCCTCATAATAATATGGAGGAGACAATAAGGGGCATTTACTGTAGATGCACAGGCAACATAGACAGTCAGGATGGGCCGCGGCTACAGGCAGTGCTGGGTCAGTCAAGACCGTGTTAATTAAAATATTAATAATGTAGCGCTATAGTAAACTGACTTGTGCTAGGGCAGTTTACTCTACTTTCCTTGGTGGGCTGAGACCACCGATGAGCTCTCTTTCTCAGGGGTAAGCCCTCGCAGCGGGTGGAGGCAAGGGTGTAGTGTAACTGTAACCTGATTGCGATAGCACAATGATGGGCGCCAGTAGTTCTTTAACAGTTGAACAAAGAACAGTATTTATTGAACGATAGCACAGAGATCATTTAGCACATTGATCCACAATGGAGTATAGAACATACACAGCAGCATAAAGGAAGCATATACTCACAGCACGTATAGGCTGAAATCCCCACAGGCTAGGGAATATACAGCAGAGAGTAAGTTGACAGCATGCGATGGGTATTGCCCAGTTTTCAGGATATCTTCCAGTGGCAGACTAGGGGAACTCCTGACATCCCTATCTCAACACTTGGTTCCTTACTCTGGGTCAGTAATACCCTGGGATCTTAATCCCTCTAATCTCCTCGGCGGAGCCTTGAGCTGCTCAACTAAATAACCTCTCTATCACTCCTAGAGTGATCTATAAAACGAGTATAGCTGTCTAATTACTAGGGCCAAGGCACCTAGGGTCAGCACTACCCATTCCCTTCCAGCCTGCTTGGTTGGGCTAAAGCAATGGACCCAGAGCACATGGTTCCTAAACCTTTTATACTCTGGCGCAGTGCCTCTAGAGTACACTGTGTGAACTGCAGGGGTTACATAAGCACAAAGTCCCCATAAGGACCCACTAAGGTGTCCATATTACTAGGGATGTGCCTGACTGTAAAGTGTAAGGGTGTCTAAGATTTTCACATCCCTACAATAATAATATAAAGGCAGGCTGTCACATTAAGGTGTGTGCAATAATTGGGGAAGAATAGCTAACTTCCTTTTTTGACTTTCATGCTAAGTTGCAGGACAGGGGTAGTGGCTATAGGCGGCTGATGCATATGAGGACTTGGAGGCAAAACAAGCAGGAGCAGGGTGCAAAGTTCATCAATTGCAAGCTCCTTCAGCAAAATAGTTTGCAGGCACCCAATACAGATGATGCAGGTTAGAGTCTTTTATGGATATACTGTATCTAGAAGTGAGGCGATATGGGGCGATATGCCTGAGTCTTCACAGAGGACATAAGAAGAGATATAACCCTATGATTCCCCCACCGACAAAGGGACTCAAGTGGTTAAGCTCAAGGATAAAGAGATCCATAAGGGACTACCATTTTTTGTAACTGCAGAACTGACTGTGTCTGTAACATCTTAAAGGAATTCTGTCATGGGAAAGCATGTTTTTTACAGAGCTCCTCTAGCAGAATCCTGCATTGAAATCCATTTTTCAAAAGAGCAAACTGATTTGTTATATTCAATTTTGAAATCTAGCCTGGAGCTAGACATGATAGTTTCCCAGGTGCCCCCAGTCATGCTACTTGTGTTCTGATACTCTTTACTACTGCACTGCAAATTGGAGTGATATCACCACTCCTTTTCCCCCCCAGTAGCCTATCAGTAGAACATGGGAAGGTAACCAGGTAGCAGCTCCCTGACACCTGCGTTGCTACACATGCTTGACAAAGGGGTTCAGCATGAAACGCGGCATCCCGCAATAAACTAGCAATTTTTTTTACGTGCCAGCATTACCCAAGTTGTGCCGGTGAATTACTTTTCCTCTATACTGACTACAAGATCGCCGATCCCTCTCACACTGGGCACTGGGGATTCGCATTGATCGGATGGCCAGGGTGTGCGAGTGTAATCCATTTTCTCCACATTTCAAAAGAGTATAACCTATATTTATCTTTTATCTCTATGTCTTTCTGCAAGCACAAATATAAGTAGCCAACATAATTAGGGTACATTTTCCCTTTGAAGTCAGTGCTTCTGTTGATCCCCAACCTACAGGGAATGTGATGTTGTTATTTCATTGTATGGGCCTCTTAGCCTCTTGCAAGAGAAATGGAATTTTGCCCTTTTCTTTGGGTTTAAACTGATTCAGGTCAAGGCTCACACAGTAAGTGTGAAAATTATAGATTTCTGTGTTGCCTGAGGATGTTCTAATATAATTCTGAGACACCAGTGGGCCTGACGTCAGCTTCATGTGGAGTAGAATGTAATATTTCAGAGAATTAAGATGCTGGGATCTCAAAGGGTGACCTTAAGAGCGAGAATTAATTTCTCTCTATCATTAGAAATCTCCGCAAAGGCCTTGTTCAGTTTGCAGAGATTTCCTGATGACACAATTGCAAATAGACTGGTGGCTTGGTGCTAAGAAATATTACTTCCATTTCCCTCCATGCTGATTTGGGCTATAGGAATGTCATTTTATCCTAGGATTTGTCTAGTGATTTTTCCTTGATACTGACCCATTCCTGTAATTTATAGGATCTGTCTCATATGTGCTAGTAAGGGAGGGAGCATTGTGTAATTAATGCAGTACAAACTGCAAAAAAAAGCATAGCACCATGTTTTTTGCACACCGCCCCATGATTTGCTTCTTCTTTGCGCTCAAAATGTCAAAAGGATGTGCTTTCCCTATGTATTGCAATGGGAGGGTTGTGGGCTGCACATAGGCTTCCCTTCAGATGCTCCTTAACTTGTGCATTTGAATTGCCATTAGGTGCAAGGCTCAGGGAAACCCTGTACTGTCTACCTATGGCAGGAAGTAAGTACAGGGCTGTCTTGTGTCTGACAGTGCCCCAGTGAACAATGCAAATCCCATGGATGCAAGTGCTTTCTGAATAGCATCTTGTACCCTTTAGAGCAGGGGTCCCCAACCTGTTTTACAGGAGGCTCTGTTTGTCAGGATACCTGGTTTTTATTCAACCAAAACTTGCCTCTATGCCTGGAATTCAAAAATAAGCACCTGCTTTGAGGCCACTGGGAGCAACATCCAAGGGATTGGAGAGCAACATGTTACTCACGAGCCACTAGTTGGGGATCACTGTTTAAAGGAGAAACAAACTACTAATTAAAAAAACCCTCCCCCCAGCCTGGCTGCTACCCCAGGCCAATGCCCCTAACTTTTTACTTACCCCTCAGTGCGGATTCAGGGATCGGTGTACACGGCAGTCATCTTCCGGGTCTTCGTGTCTTCATCCGGCTCTTTGGCAATTTCCATCAATTTCGTCACAAATAGGGATGGGCAAATTTTTTCGCCTTGTTTCGCTGCGGAAATGACGCCCATAGACTTGTATGGTGGTGTGCGTCAAAAAAAAAAAAGACGCGCGTCAAAAAAATTTTGGTGCGCGACAATATTTTTTTGATGCCCATAGACTTTAATGGGCGTTGGCTACAATTCGCCGTTGGCGAATTTTTGGCAATACGAAACGCCGCAGATTCGCCCATCCCTAGTCACAAACCGTAAAATTGCTCCAACTGTGCATGTGCCGTCACGCCGGTCTCGTTCTCAGATTAACGTAGACCCAGAAGATGGCTGTTGTGAACTCCGATCCCTGAATCTGCACTGAGGGGTAAGTAAAATGTTAGGTACATTTGCCCAGTGTCGCCGCTAGGCTGGGGGATCAGGGAGGGGATCTACGGGGGGGTAGGGTTTTTTTTTAATAAGGGGTTTGTTTCTCCTTTAAGGGATACAGCACTTGTGACTGTAGGTTTATTAGGTTCCCCCTATCCTAGTGGTGAGAACTTGTTTGTTATAGTTTATACAGGAGCAGTGGCCAGCTCATGTTGTAGCTCCCACCCTTCCCAGCTATAGTCAGGTGATCCCACTGGTGTCTAATAAAAGGGCAACTGTGGGAGTTTTACTTTGAAAGCAGCTAGTAAGTTGCAGATAAACTTTGTCCCTATGCAAAATGTATAATGGAGCAATAGAATTCTTAATGAATCAGATGAAAGTGAGTTGTTGCACAGGGGTTTTTATTTCCTAATGATTTACAATATATGCTTTGACATATGAATCAAGTTCTATGTTCAGTTAAAAGCAGCAGATTTCGGGACTGCTATTGTCCAATGTTCAAAGTACAATGTCTTTGTTCCGTGTATATTGTTGGGTAAACAGTAAACATAGGTATCGTTTATCCTAGCGAATATCCTTGGAATAAACAGACAATAATCTATCTAGAGTAGAGAATACATTTGAGTAACAAATAAGGCTCGTACAAAGTTAATACTTTGAACAGTTAGAAGTTTGTGTTTATAACAACACTTTGAACAGAAGCCAGCATTTGGGTTGGGGGGGTTTCTAAAACAAATCTCCTCCACTTTGCGTCAGGAGTTTCACCTCGGATTCCTGAGTGCCAGGACATTTATTTACATCTATTTGATTCTATTCTTACTTGTGTGTGTGTGTTATTACTAACAGTTCAACAGAATGCTCAATCATTGATCCTGCATATTTTATTAATAATTAATTATTAATGTTATTTAATAATAATTCATATTAATAAAGGGTTCACCCCCTTTATTACAGTGAGTGTAGGACTGGCCAGACCAGGGATGACGTTGAAATAGTTGGCCAGCTTCAATATATTGCAATATATGGACAAACAATAATAATAATATTTTTTATTAGCTTAAGGCACAAAATGTCTCAATGTCCTGAATATACAGTATTGATAATGGGTTGAGTGCAGAGGATTGTATTTCTCTACATAATGAATCCTGTTTAGAGACAGAAAGAACAGAATGGCTAAAGACAAAATTGACAATGAAAGAAAAAGGAAGAGTTAAATTCAAAAGTTAATTTCAAGATGAACATAAATTATTCAAAAACCACAAAAAGAAAAACTGCGGAAAATCTGCGTTTCAAAATACAATTTCGCCCTTGTTTTCCGGTGAATGCGTGAATTCAACCTATTGTTTCTGAAACAATATTTTCTCTTCTTTTTTTAGACAGAGTAAAAATGATTTGTTGTACCAATAAAAGCATTAAAAGAATGAATTTTATATACCCAGGGTGGAAAGTTAGTCACTGGTTACATTTTTTCCCCTTTTAAACTCTCGACTTCACCACAAATGGAAAAAAGCAGACAACCTGCCAACCTCAAACCAGCAAGAAGGCTGCTAAGCAATGGGGTTTTTTTTTTCCAATGAATGCTCGGTTTCAGAGAGTGAGGGGGGAAATGGTTTTCTAAAGGTGTTTTCTATAGATTTTTCCATTGTGTGCATTTGCTTCTTTCTGCCCAAAACAACATTATGTAGCGCTCCCTTTCCCTTCTCTGATAGCAGGGGGGATCTCAAGAATGGGTTCTCCTTTCCTTCAAAGATTGCAAGCAGAAAGGCCTGAACTGGTATTCAAAATAGGCCCTGGCATTCCAAGTACACAGAGGCCCAAACAGCTTTCACCAGCCCACTTAATAGTCACTTTCTATGGCATCTTACAGCAGCCCCTCTGGCATTTGCCAGAACCCTCAGATTGCCAGTCCGGGCTTGCTGGCAGGTAACAGTGTTTTTGCAGTGAGTTGTGATACAAAAATAATGTTTCACATCATAAGATTTAATGGAAAACAAACCACCCCATCCCATATTCAACTAGTATTCTCCCTGCCTTGACCCATCTGCCCTCATCATCTGCCCCCTTTCACCATACCTCATTAGGAAATTCAGAGCAACCATGTTCTTCCAAGTCACTTCAGGTGCCCATGCTTTCTGGAGATGATCTCCATCCAGGAGCATGTTGAATGGAAGCCAGGACAAGATCAGTTTCCACTGCTTCTGCTTGATGATGGATACCAGCGACAGTGCAACATGCATAATATTTATAAAGGTGGTCATACACTGAGAGATCCGCTTGAGGTGGGTGATAGCAGGCTGATCCGATCATGGGCCCTAGGGCCCAATGATCAGATCATAACGAAGGGTAACAGGCGGCCGAATCTCTGGACCGCATCAACGACTCTGTCGGCAGCTTTTATGGGCCTGTGTATGGCCACCTTAAGACTGTGTCTTCCTTACTCAATATAGACTTTCCTTGTTTTTACTACACATGTGGGATTTCAGAAGTGCCAGTTAAACTACTTGTGCTCAACTCTTGCTTAAGGTATGGGGTATATGCACCATTTCGTGAGCATTCATTACTTTATGATCAGCATAATATATCTTAAGTTTGGTGTGTTATAAAGCCTGAAACCATAAATGACGAATATAATGTGGAGGACCCATGACATGAACTGTCATACAGGCTCATGAAGACCCATTTTTGCTATCTTTATCTTGTGGGCAGGAGGTTTCCCCAGTTGGCCCAGGGATCTATTATTATAGCTCCTGTCCATAGTTAATATAATGGCAGGGAGGACATGAGTCTTCCTCTTAGGACTCCACCTGCTACAGTACATTTATAAAGGGGAGAACACTAACAGTGGCTCAACCTCCATGGACCTTGGATGCAAACAGCATAGGCTCCTGGGCAAAATATTATGTTTGGTTTCAATCTTTTCCATTTATATGGAAAGTTCTATAAGGTAATACCCATCACCTGGGGTGTGATAGATGTTGAAGAAATTCTAATGATGGCTCGACAAGTGGGAATTTTGATGACCTTGGGCAAATTGCATTCTGTTGATCCAGTGGGGCCCCTTGTGAGACAGATTGAACAGGTGTTGCTGTTATCACATCAAATAACAAAGGGTCTGTTTAGAATTGCCATTCTGTTTCATAAGGGTATGTGGATTGTCATCTATCAATCCATAAGGAACAGGGACATATCTATTTCTCAAGATATCCAGTTATTAGACTAAATAATATGTAATCTGCGAGAATGTGTCTGGACTTTAACCAGTCCAGCAGTTTTAAGAAGGATGGGGCTCCTAAGAGGTAGCTCAGGAAGGCATATAGTTTACTTTTCCATGCTTTGATTGAATGCTTTGAGATATTGGCTTGATTTTCCCACTATTGTGTTTGAAAAAGCCCATATCCCCATGCTGAAGTGCAATGTATCTGCTTTATATACAGTCTGCAATTAAGAACAAAGGAACTGAACTCTTAAGATCATTTTGTCACACGAAGGAGTAACTGGGAAGGTATATCTCTCCCAGAATTCTCTATGAGACAGAGCATAGGAATAATAGCCATATTTATTTTTTAGGGTTTAATTCTCCTTTATGCGTCTGAAGCAGTTTGCACTTATAAGTTCATATATAAGTTCATATATAAGGTAAGTTCATATATTAATGGTGACCATACCAGTCGGGCTGAACTGATGGATAGTATACAAAGGGGCATATATCAAGTATGACCATCTTTATAAATTGCATAGAATCTGCAGTAAGAATTCCTTTTGTTTTGGTTTGTGATATTGGATTTCTCCGGCACTGCTCTTTCTGCCTGCATTTTGGGTCGCTATTTAAATAACCCTTTGTTATGAACTTCATACTGTGAGATAGAAAAACATTTTCTACTTTGTTATCGCACAATCCGGATCGGACCGGCCAGCAGGAATGTAATATTCACAGTGAGATTTTTATTTGTCTGCGAGCGGCTTGTGGTTCGTGGAAAATGAGCAGAAGGACAGAGCATTCACCTTACACATATTTTCTGACTTAGAGGGAAAAAAAGCCAAATTTCCATGATCCATTATTTTGGATGAACAGGCAAAATCTAATTTCCTCCTGTGATTCAACTCCTCTGTGTTAAGCAAATAGAAAATCCAAGAGCAGGACTGACCCTTTCCTATTCAGGACGGTGCAAAAAGCAAAATTCCAGTGGAGATCAACATGTTTTTTTGGCTATAGCACATTTAGAAATCAGACTTGTGTTTCACCAACACAGACACAAATCAATAAATTGTGTGTTGGCTACCAGTGGCAGCAAAAAAGTAACTTTAAAGGGCCAAAATTCTCTTTTTAAATTATAAATTCAGTATGAGGAAGATCATCTCATGGCAGCACAGGTTGCACAAGAATAAGACAATGCTGTAAGTGAGGCCAGAAGTTGGTGTAGGTAATAAACAGTGTATATTTCCGCACCTGCTGTGTAAGGACCAGCACCTGGGCAAGATGTGGGCTGCCAGTCAGACGTCCCTAACTGGTTAGGCAACAGAGTGAGTGCCTACGAATGCAGTGGGAGCAATGAACGCAATAGTACAGGGTGAGCCAGTGTCCGCATGTGATGCACCTGAAGCACTTAGCTACGTCCAACCAGCACATATATGTAATGTACCTATTTAGGGGAGCACTGGGTTTCAGTTGCTTAGTGGGGCTAGTGCTTCACCTTATCTTTAAAGGGATACTGTCATGGGAAAAAAAAATTTTTTCAAAATGAATCAGTTAATAGTGCTGTTCCAGCAGAATTCTGCGCTGAAATCCATTTCTCAAAAGAGCAAACAGATTTTTTTATATTCAATTTTGAAATCTGACATGGGCCTAGACATTTTGTCAATTTCCCAGCTGCCCCTAGTCATGAAGGCATGAAGACCCAAATTACGGAAAGATCCGTTATCCGGAAAACCCCAGGTCCCGAGCATTCTGGATAACAGGTCCCATACCTGTACACCTATTTTTTAAGCAAGCAAAGATTGCCTCCAAGCCTAGATTCCAAAAATAAGCACCTGCTTTGAGGCCACTGGGAGCAACATTCAAGGGGTTGGTGAGCTACATGTAGTTTGCGTGCCATTGGTTGAGGATCATTGCTCTAAGTCACCATAGGAAAGCTTCAGGTTCACCTGGGCTCAGGAGTAACAAACCAAAAAATTATTCAACTGGTCTCCATTCATGGAATTTGGTGGGTTCACTGGGCAGCCATTTAAGTACATCACTTACTTGCTGATACATTCAGTAATTCCGTTGAGCACATGAGGACATTCAGTTCATGAATATGCACACTATATATTCTATATATACATTCTATATACAGTATATACTGTATATTCTCTTCTATTTTTATGTAGCTTTTGCTTTATTGTAAACAAATCGAGGTTCAGGAATGCAGATGTTACAGATAGCTCTTTGCTCTGTCCTGTTGTCACCTCGCTTATCTCCCCATCTGTAACTGGTAATTTTTCCATTTGTGGAGTAAAAATAGATGTGCAACCTGTAAAATGTGTGTGTTTCTGTGCACTCCCCACGCCCCAGCAGATTTAGTGAGGGATCCCCTACCAGAATTTCCTGTTATTGCACCGAGATTTCTGAAAGGGTTGCACATTTGTGTGACTGCAGAAACTGTGTCGTTTCAACCTCCAGATGGAAACTGTGTTTTTCTATTTGTTTATGATCAACTTTATTTGTTCTTTTTGGTAAAGGGCACAGACGTTGTGACTTCTGGATCGGGTTATCGAGAAGAGCCTAATCCGTTGCATAGATCTGATTATAGCGGGTATATTTCTATAATAAACATCTTCTTATTAGACTGTAGCTTCCATTCTGCCTTTACTCTGATTGCAAGCTTTTAGAAATATACAGTCATTGCTCGTGACCTCATTCACATCTCCATTTGGCTCTGATTAGGTAACACATAGATTGTGTTAAATTATGCTTTTAATATTTAGTAACATGAACAGAAATATCTTAAAAATGGGAATATCAGCAAACAGGGCTGTTTTGGTCTCTTTAAGGGCCACACTTTTAAGAACCCCCCAAAACAGTTCACTTCAATACTACTATGTTTGCAGGGACCTATTATTAACCCACTGGTCTCCCCGGTCCCATGGGGGGTTAGCCCTGTCAGCAAGTAAAATTGGGCCACAATTCAAAAAAAGCTCTTGCAAGCATGAACATGAAACACTGCCCATGGTCCACTCACTCTCCTATACCAATCCTGTCCTTATTGGGGCATGCAAATTACACCTTTTTATCTTGGAGCCCCCTGACTGCAGTACCCTCTGTACACTGCCTGATTGTTGCCCTTATTGCTTGGAAACAACTGCTCCATCATCTGGCCATATGCTGAAAGAACCGCCATGAGTCTGTACTGGGTCCAATACAACGGTCAAATACAGTCTGTTGGTAACTCCAGGGAGAGGTTGTGATGGTTGGGTTGTGATAGGTTGCAAGTTCTATGTGACAGCGGTCTGGTCTGGCATGAAGACAAGAAATCTACTGTATATGAGTTGTAGGCAATAAACCCAATGCTTAGAAAATCATAGAAGTGATTGATCTCGTTTTCAAGCTTCTACTTGCTGAAATAGTTGCCATTGAACCACTTATTTTGCTTTATGGTTTGCCAGGTATATTTATATTCTTCTGTGTAAGTTCCTTGTGTGACTGATTCTTGGATCAACCCTTAATAACCAGCAGTATTCCAGTAGAACCACTAAATGACCCATAAGGCCTCCACTTTGTTTTCAAGGCTTCGGGGATTTACTTGAGAATTTGCGCTGTGAAAATGTATTCACATCATTTATTTCTTATTTCCTTATCTGAACAGACACTCAATAAAATAAATAGAAATACTTAACCTCAGCCTTGATCTCTCTCTTTGTGGTGTAAAGCAGATCTTATTTACAGAACGGCCTGACATTTCTCTTGCACAATGTGGTGACACACCTGCCGGAAAGTCTATGAGCTCCACAGTGTGAGACATGTCAGTTTTGTTTATGCATTAAAATGTTATTTATTACCAAATGGTTCGGAACACAGACTGTAAAATACACAAGAATAACATATGTGCATGCAGCACGGAGGGGGAATGAGGCGAATGCTTGGGACCTGCAAGAGGATCTATAGTCAGATCAAGAGTCCTGGTTTTGTAATGAAAGAGTAAAATATGCCTCTTATATATAGTTTTTTTATTTCCTCTCTAAAAAAAGAAATGCATGCTGATGTTGCTGGTTTTAAGACTGAGGGTGGGCAAGACTGGCACTGGTAGAGATGGCAAGGTAACAAAGGGTAAGGCATAGTTTGAGGTCAAAATCCTGGCACAGGGCAGCATTCTGAAATTGTTGGGAACAAACAAGCTCAAGGCGGCCTACAATAAGGCAATAGGTGCAGGGTACGGTTTAAATGCCAACAGTGGAACAGAAACACCCACACAGTCAGCAAGAGCACTTGAGTCAGTAATACACCTGCTTATTTCCAATTGAATTCTATTCTGCTCAGAAGACAGCAGTGCCCCCAGACCTATAGCAAGAGGATTGGAGGGCCAGTGACCTTAACCTGGAGATTCTAATCCAAGGGAGGTCAGACATGGTGGCCACCAACCCAACACTTTTCCAAACTATTACTATCTTTCACTGCTGCCTTCGCCCTGCCCTACTGTTGTTTTCTTGTCCTTCTGTTGTTTTCTGTTGTTACAGGAGACCAGTTCACTTGGTGGCAGTGGGGATTGGAGGGCCAGTGATAAGAAGATTTTCACCCAACCCTATCCATTCCCAAGCTACCCTGAAGTCCTCCACCATTTTATAACCAAGACCCACCCTCTTAGATAATATCACAGATAAAAGGAGTCAGTACAATTATGCCACCTAAAGTGAGAAGTTGGTGTGATCATCATTGAGTCAGGTTTGCCATGTCACCTTCCCAAATCCACACTTGGAGCTTAGTTCCCACCCCTGTGGATCCTGTGGGTTATAGGCTGATTTATGAATAGCTGAAAATAGGACAGAATGGACTGATCTTTTATAAACATGGTAGCACACATTTTGTTCATAGATGCCCTTATGCTTTCCATCCTTTCTCCTGTAAATGTGGGGTATCTATGTCTTTAACCTTTGTATTTGTTGAAAGCAAATATTGAGAGCTGAATGAGTAATTTTCTTCCTAACTAACTTTTATTATTAAAGTTCAGCTGACAGCCATCAGTTTCAGTCTTTCTTAAACATTCATTGTTCCCTGTTCATCCATGCCCTTCATTATACCCTCTCTTAGACCTGCTATGGTCATAAAACAATGGCGATATGATCTATATCATATAGCAATGTTTACATGAAGTACTCCTGAAGATGCACCACATGAGAGTCAGTATCACTTCAATTCAATGCTCACAGTTTCTTAATCCTAAAATTTTCCCACTTTAATCACAGTGCTGTATATGGAAAGTATCTTCCAGCAATTCTTATGGACAAAAGACAACTTCAGAGCAAAAGGAAATGATTTGATAAACAGCGCACATCTATTTTACTGGGAATAAATCATCTCCTGGAAGAGTTTAAAACAATGATCAGCAGGGAAACACATGGGTAATACTCCATAATTAGCAGCATGAAATGTGGAACAGTGTCGTGTGTGCTTCCCATCAAAGCAACGCTGAACCAGGAGGGGCTCAATACCCATTGTTCTTGCATTTGGATTCCAAGGCAGAATGTTCCATTTGTTAAGATAATAACAGTTTGTCCTTTTGTTGAATTCATGCTGAGAAAAAGAAAATGTAACCAAGGATGGAAAAAAATACCTCCTTCCTTGAGTGAACACAATGGAGGATAAATGAAAAAAACATATTCCCCCTTGGTTGTAGCAATGTAGAGAGAGATAAAGAGATGCAACTCAATGTCTTGGAAAAATCATTGGTTCCTCCACCTTTTCTTCACTACAGACAATGCTTTTTTCCTTTTAAAAAACATTTTACTATTTTTAAATCTCTACCCAAAATCTCATCCATGCCCTTATCCTATCCCATCTAAACTATTGTGGAATTCTACTTATTTTCCATAACAAGCTCTACCAGATTTCTTTTGCCTTAAGATGGCTCTCACGTGACCATCTTACAAAACCCTTCTCTTGCCTGTCAACTTTTTTTGCTCTGTTGCATCTCATTTCATTTCTTGAAATGTGTTTCCAAATATTCCCGGATGCCTCCTCTGTCTCAGAGTTGACTCACTCTATGTGGTTCTACTGTCTTTATCTCTGGAATTCCATTTCTGAATTTCAACTTGAGAAAGTTTTCCTTAGTGTCTTCAACTAAAATCATATTCTGCTACATGGAATACTAGTGCCATATCTGATTCAGTCTTGGTGAAAAAAATGCTTCCAAGTGAACCAGTAGTAATAAACCGCCTGTGCTCATGTCATTGACTTGACTAAAACAAAAAGGGAAAGTTGTGCTCACCACTCATTTTTAAACCATTAAGTTTGGGTGCAATGAGTTTGTGACTACAAAGATACAACATGTCTCAATGTTGATAATGGGTTGGATTCATCAAGGTCTGGCATGGTGCCGAGCGACTGGCGAATTGTAACTAAAAACCCCTGTCTTTATACCCACATGCACTTGCATGTATATTGAATTATTTGTGAGACAGGGGACCAGGGAATGTGCATTGATTAATAGGATAAATCAGTTACACTTCCATTGTATTTAAACGTATTATATTTTCCCCTTGATAGCCTGGAGTGCTTCCACTTTCCCTCCCCTTGTAGTATAAATAGGGAAATATGGAAACATTAGGACAAGAATGCAGCAGTGAAAGATTGTAGTTGGGCAAAGTGAAGACTATAGGCCAAAACTGATAAAATAGGACAGGAAAGTTAGGGTAGGGCAAGATACAGAGGACAGAGCAAAATGGAGGCAATTGGGCAAGATAAAGAGGGCAGTGCAAGATGAAGACAGTAGGGAGAGATGGTGACAGTAGAGCAAGAAGGAGGCACAAGGGCAAAAACAAGTCTGTTGGACAAAATGATGACAGTACCAGTTTTCCCAGCTTACAGTCCATCAGTTGCTACTGAGATGCAACTCTCAGCATCCACTGGCAGCTGTTGGGTGTTATAGAAAACACCAACATTACGTTTTTGAACTATGTGCTGGTGAAATCATCTGCTCAAAAGGAATGACTACCATTCTGAAGCTTCTCAAATCATTTCAATCAGTTTTGACCTTAATATATTAACAGTTCCAATACTGCAACCCAGTATTTTGATGCAATCTTACTCAGGGTTCTGATGGCTTTATTACGTTGTATAGAGGTAGTAGTTTAGTAAATTACAGTGAGCTGCGGCAATCTGTTATGCACAATCCCCGCTTGGTGGGGAATAAATATAGATAATAAACGGGTTGTTTGTGTAAGGCTGATAGGTGCTAATGTAGTGGTATGAGTCACCGACAATCTCCTAGTGTAGATTGTATATCACTATGTAGGTGTCTTTTCTAGTTTCTATGGCAGACAAATACAATGTGATATCTCTCCTAAGTTAATATCCATAAATATAGTTATTTGTGTAACCCCTGCTGGATGTATATTAGTTTTGGTGCAGTCAGACAGTGACAGAAGATCACACAGCCTCATCTTTCTATCAAGAAAATTAGATTGGGGTCAGTGTGTGTGATTTCCATTTAAACATCGTTTCTATTTGGAAGTTCAGAGCTTGCAGTTCAGCAAGATGAGCAAACACATTGTGTAGTTGGTCATTTCAGTGACTTATTAGGTACAGACACATCCAGGGTTATCCCCACTATGAATACAGGAGACATCCTACACCTATAATGAACCTACTGTAGCAACATGGCTGCATGAATAGCATGAGAATGACTAGGATACCTTTGGCTTCCTCTCTAAAAAGTGCTACCAATCTCTATTTCTGTAGGGAAATGAGAGCAGGCAGTAACCTTTTCTACACATTTCCCTTGTCTCTGGTCCTTATATATTAGGCACCTATCTAGTGCTGCCAATCCCTGTTTCTGAGTGGGTGACATGAAAGCTGTCTAGAGCTATTAATCCCTATGCTCTACGTGGAATAATAAAACGAAGGGACTGTAGTAGAATGATTTTTTATCCCTTTAATCTTGCGAGAGCCCATAATTGTATTTGCCTTTTTATTTTTGCATTTGCCCAGATGTTCCTGCTTCTAATGAATGCATTGCCTCATTGCTTTAGGTTTGAACAAAGAAAGCTCAAAGAATAAAGAGTTGGAAAAAAAGCCAATCCCATCTCATCCCTATTGTCTCTTCTGGAGTGCAGGATTCTCGGAAACTCAGCTTTCTCTCTACTACTGTTACCCACATGGTCGCCATATGCAGTGGATTTGATTAAAAGTGAAGTAGCCGGGAGAGAATCATACTATGTCAGCCAGTAAAGAAGATCTCTTTCATGTACAATGGATTCATTGGAAAGGAGATCGCTGCAGGCTCTTTGCCTTGTGCCCCTTCTTCCTGTAAATGTTTTCAAATGAACAGAGACTCGTTATGGGTAATTATTGATAATGCTACATTTGATACATTTGATACAAAATTTACATTCCAGGTAAAACGGCAGTTGTGTAGTGTGTGTGTGTGTGTATAAATATATATATATATATATATATATATATATATATATATATATATATATATATATATATATATATATATACACACACACAAGAGGTCCTCTACACTCAACCCATTTTCAATATATTAAGGACAGTGACACTTTGTGCCTTAAAGGGCAACTAAAGTCTAAAATAGAATAATTTTAGAAATGCTGTATTTTGTATACTAAATATCAGGGTCGGACTGGACATGGGGGGCCCACTGGGTTTTTTTCCGGTGCCTGCCGGCCCATTCCAATGCTGCTAAATATAAACATGAACTTACTGCACCAGAAGCCCAATTAACCAAATGATTTATGCTTTAAAAGTTGGTACAGGGGGCTGTCATCTTGTAACTTTGTTAAACATCTTTGCAGTACCAAGACTATGCACATGCTCAGTGTGGTCTGGGCTTCAGTTACGAGGTTAAGCTTAGGGATTGTCATAAATGATCAAAACAGCACAAGTCAAATAATATCTGCCATAGAAGCTGATACAGCAAGACTGATTAATAATCAGAATATACAGACTGCACTGGGTGTGTCGATACAAATCTACACAGTTGTTACATGGAAACATGGAAACAAGTAAGGTGGGGGGCTCCCCCCTGATCGTTTTCCTGCAGAGCATTTAGGGACCGTCTGAAGTTTCCTATCCACAGCTGTCAGAACAAGTAAAACAAAGGGGGAATTTCACTGCATACAGTCAGGTTTCTTATAAAAACGGTACACATTTTTTAATTAAAGTATATTGGAGATGTATTTTTTATCAAAGCAAGTAAAAATGGGATTTTATTTTTTTGCCTTTACATCCCCTTTAAGCTACATAAAAAAAACCTTACCCCTTAAACTAAACAGGGATTGTTTGTTCATATATTGCAATATTTGAGATGGCCAACTACGTCAAAATCATCCCTGGTATGGCCAGTTCTACACTCAATTTTCATCTGATTCATTAAGAATTATATCATTATACATTTTACACAGGGACCAAGTTGTACCTGCAACTTACTTGCTGCTTTCAAGGTTAAAACTATATATCATAATGGATTTTACAATGCCTTCAAAGTGCAGTAACTGAATGCCAAGTCATATACTTTGTAGAAAATTGCAGTATGTAACCATAGATACTTTGGGTCACATTTACCAATGAGTAAAAGCAGAGATCACCAGCAATGAAGAAGATCCATTAGGACATACCTTGTTTGTTGGTAAGGTTCTCAAATTTTCTGAATAGGAGCACATTTTATTCTACTGATGGTCAACCTACAGCTCTATAGCCACTGCTTAGATTCACATTGTACCTGCTGAACTGACGCTTCAGAAAGGATCGCTATAAGATGCCAGTGGGCCCAGGGCAAAGATCTCATTGGTGGGCCCCAAAGGCCTAAGAAACTAACCTCAAGCAGGTGAATGTAATAGAAATGGTCTGTGCCTACTGAAGAATATGTGAGATCCAGTTGTGCCCAACAACCATGAACGTGATTATATCATAACAACACCACAATATCAGGTGGCCCCTGAATATATGTCCCTTTTGCCCATTTACAGGCATGGGATCTTTTATCTGGAAACATGTTATCCAGAAAAGCTCCAAATTATGGGAAGGCCATTTCCCACAGACTCAAATTTTGTGTAATAATTTTCGCTGTAATAATAAAACAGGACCTTGTACTTGATCCAAAACTCAAATATAATTAATTGGAGGCAAAGCAAGCCTACTTGGTGTATTTAATGTGTAAATGATTTACTAGTAGACTTATAACCAAATTACAGAAAGATCTGTCAACCGGAAAACCCCAGATCCCGAGCATTATCCATAATATGTCCAATACCTGTATCAAGACTGCCCTTTTCTGAAGAGCATAATTTTTGATATACCGTATATACTCGAGTATAAGCCGAGTTTTTCAGCCCCCAAAATATGCTGAAAAACTCTACCTCGGCTTATACTCGGGTCAAGCGCAAAAACAGTCGCCGGCGTCTAAGAATAGTCGCCGGAGTCTAAGAATAGTCGAGGGCGTCCAAGAATAGTCGCCGGCATCCAAGAATAGTCTCCAAGAATAGTTGCTGGCATCCAAGAATAGTCTCCAAGAATTGTCGCCGGCGTCCAAAAACGAGACGCCGGCACCTCCAATGGGAGCAGAAACCCAAAATTTTTTGATTGAAACTTACCAGAAACTGCTGCATTTCTCACCCTAGGCTTATACTCGAGTCAATAAGCTTTCCCAGTTTTTGGAGGTAAAATTAGGTACCTCGGCTTATACTCGGGACGGTTTATACTCGAGTATATACGGTACACATTTCTGAACACATGATTCAAGAATATGTTCTTTGGTTCTTGTAGATATTGCTGTATTGGGAAACTTTGGACCCAAAGGGCCCATCAACCCCTGTAGCCGAACCAACACGAAAGCCACCAACACCACCCCTACTGGCCACCACTGCCGCACATTACTGACTGCTACCCACCACCCTCTGTTTCACAAGCCACCAGCCACTGCCAACCCATTCCCTGCTGAAAATGCTTTTCTGCTTGCAGTGCACTATCACCAACAATTACTGTAGGTGTAAAATTTCTCTTGTAGGAACTTGCTGAGAAAGCATATCAATGCATCAGGTTTAGTAGAAAGTGAGGTTACACTTAAAGTAAAATAAGCAAACTATCCTGAGTTTAGTGTTTGATCCTTTGGACTTTTATGGAACCTCTGATAGACAAACTGACCATGCTGCAATTCCTTGGACTCAGGGTCTGTACAAATTAAAAATATCATAATTAAAACCTCTCATTCATCCCATCTGCCTCGACCAGCAATAGACAGATCAGGGTATTTTGACCATCCCTGTTTTCAGCCAGAATGCACCACGTGCCGTTAACCTTTACGGCTAAATGCACCAGTACTTCAAGATTCTACACCCGAGGGACACTTCAACACAAAATCTTTTCCTTGCTATAATGCACCCATACTTTCTTACCCTGCGCCGAGTCTCCTTGGTAACCAACTATAGCATCCCAATCTCTCTCTCTCTCAAATGAGGTTCTTTACATGCTTCATTTGTGCCCTCTGTCTTTACATTATTTCTCTAATTCAGTTTCCTCTTTCAGAGATGATCGAGGTCATATAATTTAATAATGTAGGGCTGTATTTGTGAAACCTTAAAATAGGAACATTTCTTACTGCCACTCATTTTGATGTTTTTTTTAAAGAAGAAATTGTCTCTTTATAAAGCATCAAAAAGTTTCCTCTCAAACATAAATAGCTGTCAAATTACATGAAAACAATAAAGTGTTACAGAAATCCATTATCTATCTGCAGTATCTATTATTTATCTATCATCTATCTATCTATCTATCTATCTATCTATCTATCTATCTATCTATCTATCTATCTATCTATCTATCTATGTATCTATCTATCTATTATTTATCTATCATCTATCTTTCAGTCTATCTATCTATCTATCTATCTATCTATCTATCTATCTATCTATCTATCATCTATCTATCTATCTATCATCTATCTATCTATCTATCTATCTATCATCTATCTATCTATCTATCTATCTATCTATCATCTATCTATCTATCTATCTATCTATCTATCTATCTATCTAAATATATATATATCTATTATTTATCTATCTACCTATATATTATCTATCTATCTATCTATCTATCAAATTTTACCAAATTAAGTACTTCATCTTGAAACAGATATGATGTTCTTTAAATGCTTCATTTGTGCCCACTGTCTTTACATTAATTCAGTTTCCTCTTTCAGAGATGATCAAGGTCATATTTTATAATTTAATAATTTAGGGCTGTATTTGTGAAACCTTAAAATAGCAACATTTCCTACTGCCACTCATGTTGATGCTTTTGTTGAAAGAAGAAATTGTCTCTTTATAAACCATCAAAAAGTTTCCTCTCGAACATAAATAGTTGTCAAATTACATGAAAACAATAAAGTGTTACAGAAATCCATTAGTTGAACATAATTTCTCTGATTCAAAATATATGACTGGATGTTGTATCTATCTATCTACAGTATTTATCTATCTATCCATTTTAACATCTATTATCTATCTGTCTATCTACAGTATCTATCTATTTATATATATATATATAACTATTGATCTATCTATTATTTATCTATCAATCATCTATCTATTGTTTTATCATCCAGCTATAATTTATTTATCTAACATCTATATATCTATCATTTATCTATTGTCAGGACTGGCGGTCTAGTGGGGGTACGACTGGGGCAACCGTCGCACCCTCAGCAGTTACACCCGCGCGTCCGACTTCATTGGCGCTGGCTCCTTGAATGCTCATACTTCTGAGTTTGCGCCACTCAGCTGTTTCCGGATTTATCCAGAAATTGACGATCATGACGTCATCGGTGGTACAAAATTCAAATATTTAAAGGAATTTCTGTTTTCTTTGTCCAGTGTAAAGGTCTATTTATTAGTTCCTGGATGCGATTCTCTGCGTGTATACTAGTGTTTGACCCTGCCTGTTTTGACCAAGTCCTTTCTGCTGCCTGTCTTTGACCCCTGCCTGTGACCTGATTATGCTTCTTTTTATACTGCGCTGCCCGTTTGGTTTTTGTTTGACTTGGCTTGTGACCCCAATTATGCTACCGCCTACTGCTATTGTTCTGCTCAGCTTCATCTGGTGTATTGACCCGGCCTTTGACCCCCGACTATGTTCCTGGTTCTCCCAGTCAGTGTAATGTGCAATTTGTTTGCTTGCCTAGAACTCTTCCCTGAGTCCTCTCATATTAAGACCTGGCGGCACCCGAGTAGCGGAGAGCTCCTCCCGAGCTATCTATCATTTATCTATCTGCCTATATATTATCTATCTAATTTTAACAAAATTAAGTACTTCATCTTGCAACAGATATAATCGATCATAATTGATATCAACATTTGTATAGAGACTAAAAATTATGATTGGAATACAAATAAGGATGCACCAAATCCCTTATTTTTGCGATTCGGACGAACCCTGAATTGAATCCAGCCCCTGATTTGCATATGCAAGTTAGGGAATGGAAAGGGAAAGAAAGTATGCACATGGCAGCACGTGGAAAAGATTTTTTATCCTCTTTATCACTTGAAATAATGCCACATGATTTAAGGTTTCAGACTAGTTTTGCCCATGCTTTTGGATGCAGCTGATGCAAGATTTGGTGCATCTCTAAATAAAAATCATGAGGACCCCCCCCCCCATGTAAATTAGCTTGAATGCTGAATCTACACTTCGAAATAGCTTCTATGGCATCTCTACAAGTTTTAGGTGGTGTTATTCTGGTTTTTACTTTTAACTTTTTCAATAGATCATGAACATAGCGGTGGTTGTGATTTATCTGCAACATAATCCACGACTGCGCATATTAATAAATCTGCCTCTTAGTCTCTGACAAGCACAAAGAGGCATTCCAAAAAAATATTTAGAGATATTTAAAGCAGAGAAGCGACTCCCCAAAGATAATGTGGTTCGTGCTTAAAATAGCCCTCAAAAGGGACAGAGGCGTGGAAGGAGGCCTCGTTGAGGGACATTGCGCTGGTTATTTGAAGCCATTAGAAATTGTTTACATTCTTTAACTGATGTTAAAAGGAGCCAATTCTAAGAACAAAAATCTTCTTGGGTGCCAAGAGAAGCACATTACTTAGATTTGTAGCTCTTCCTTGCCCGAGTCTGCTGTTCTGCACATGAACTTCAGTCAGACTACATATTCCATATGGCTTGGATCATATTGTTTGCTTTTGGCTTGACTGTAGTTGGGCAGGAGCTCCCTGTTCTTACTGCTGTTTTCTGCTGTTACTGCTTTTTTCTGCTGTTACCACTACCTACAATAATTTATAGTGCCTTGCACAATTTATTGAAAATTTTACCAAATAAGGAATTCTATACTTAAATTTTGTTGTCTGTGTTATTTTTGCTTCAAGGTGCTAAAATGTCTTTCCATTACAGTGCAATGTAGTGGGTGCAGCACAAAGGCACAATAGTTAGCATTGTTGCCTTGCAGCACAGGGTCCTGATAAACCCAAACCCAGGAGAGTATATGGATTCCTGTCTAGTTGAGCTTTTCTGTCTATAACAGCCACCTTTGGGCCTTGCCCTAAGCTACTCAGGTGCCATAAGGACTAAACACACAGGAATCCAATGACTCCCACAGGGGCACGTAAGGGAGCCCTACCAAACATATACTGCAGGAAAGGATAGAACTGGACGTATTCATAGAGGTCAGATGAGAACCAGATGAGATCTGCAGAATTGGAAGACAAACTTGAAGTCTGGAAAAAGCAAAGGTCAAAACCAGGGGGTTAACATAAGGGACAGGACCAGAGAAGCAGGAACAAGGGAAAAGCAGGACCAGGATTCAGAGCATCTAGGAAGCAAGCTTGTCCTATAATGGGCAGTGAATGAGTTCTGAGCTGGGGATTTTATAGGCAGGCTGATGGCGACAACAGCTGAACAAGCCATGCCTACCTGAAAACTCAAAGATATTAAAGGCAGTGAATTTGGCCCTCAACTGTCTGCTTAAATAGAGCAGAATTATAACAGACCCTATAGAACCTGTAGGTCACTGGTCCAGGCAGGCTGTTACACCCTGTCCTTTCCTTCAGGTACTTCAGTGTTCATCTATACTCCGAAAACATATAGTCAAGTGTTCCTGATAAAATTTGACCGTAGTGTGTTATAGAGACCTTCAGATGTTAACCTCCATTGGGACAGGAACTGACTTTAATGATGTATAATCAGTGTTGTAACTTGGGACCTGCAAGCCCCCTTCCACCTGCAAACAACATCCAAGGTAGATAGCATAGTACTAAGAGTATTTATACATTTAGCCTCGTATGTTTTCACATACTAAAAGTCTCTAATGTATCTGCCAGCTCAGAGAGAGAGAGAGTTCCACTTCAGCCTCGCGGCTCTCTACTTTTTGCATGGAAAGGAAACCTCCCTTCTTCTAATTGAGGGTTATGTTTTTGTGACCTCCTGCCTAATAAGGAACCAGAATGTTTAATATATATTAGTGATCCACCAAATCAACGATTTTTGTATTCAGCCAAAGACTTAGGCGAATACCAAACTGAACCCATGCCCTAATTTCCATAATTTGTCTTGAGTTATGCAGGACTTGCAAGTTTTGTAATGTTAAGGGTTTGCATTTGGAGCAGCTAAACACAGAGGGTTCCACTGAATCCCAATCTTTGGTGTAGCCTTATTATTTATTCCCAATATATATTTATATTAAGCAATCATATCTCTCCTTGTACACTCTTAGCTTAGTTTCCCTTCTCTAGGCTCTTCCTAATTCCATAATATCTTGAGCACAAGAGAAAGAAACAGTGCTGCTATTCTAGATAGACCTTACCAATTCTTTATTTATCTTTAAAAAATGTTTGTCCATAAACTTATATAATCAACATGATTCAATAACCTTTGCTGTTGCAGACTGGCATGGCTTTGTTTATTACCCACCAGAATTTCTAGGTACTTCTCTGTTGTGGAGAAAACCGGTCCCATTTTTCTAACAAATGCCTCCTCCCAATATTTACAAAATCCATAGTGAATCCCGTTATGAAGATCTTCCTGCTGCATTTGCTTTAAAATGGATTTATATCGCTCTTAGTCACTGAGTAATTTGGAAACTTTCAGAATGAAATGTCATGTAAGCAATGAGTTTCTTAGCAGCTAATTCATTGTGAGACAAATAGCATTGTCTGGGAGAGGGTATAAATAGGTCTGTCTAGGAAGCTTCCAACCCGCAATAAAACGTATTTATCAGCAGTAATGGAGACGATATATCCTGCATAAGTCAAATGGTAGAGCAGTCTATAAATAATGTAATGGTGAGTTATAGGGACTCGTCCCAGTTCCCAGGGCATCAACAATTAAACAAATATATAAAGTATACAGGTATGTCCCTTGACTCAATATTAGTTGAAATTCAAAAGTTTATTCAATATCACATTAAAAAGGTACATACTGACCCCATATGGCCCACCTTATGAGTTTCATACTATCCGGTACTTAGTCATAGGGGTCAGAATGTACCTTTTTAATGTGATATTGAATAAACTTTTGAATTTTAACTAATATTGAGTCATGGGACATACAGTATACTTCATATATATGTTTAATTATATCCTACATAAGGACATGCTCTCTTGCTCTGCCAACTATCCAGCCATTGCATATTGTGTAGGCCTAATTCAGCTGCATTGGCTGAGTAGTATCTACCATCAGCATCTTTCCATTTGCAACCAATCAAAGAGAAGATGCGCTAGCGTTCAATTATGCTTAGAGCAACTTGGTTAGAGGTCTTCGCTCAGGCTAATTTGCATAAAGTTTAATGGACGTATGTATATGTTGCAGCAAATACATTACATTACACAAGTCCAGGGAACCGTAATAAAGAAAATAAAGTTGTTATAATGCCCTACACATGAGCCCACTGTATAGTTTATGTTCCATATGTTAGAAAATGTATGGGTGAACCCGGATACCCAAAAACATTTTTAAGTACTTTTGCAGCCTATCACTCTGAAAAAAAGGAAAAGACACCAGCGTTTTTTGGGACTTAGAAAATGTTTACACTAAAAAAAAGTCCTATGCACTCCATTGCACTGCGCCTGGTCTGAGCTGGTGAATGCAAGTCTTGCGAAACTGGTAACGTTCAGTTAAATCTGCATCTTAGGGAATTTGCAGAGTTACGTCCATTCGCCAGAGTGAAAAATCGCCTGGCGTTAGAGTGCGAAGTGACGCCTGCGCCCATTAGTAAATCGGCAAAGTAACAAAATGATGTCATGCTGGCGAATCAGAGACAGCGTTAGTCACTTCGCCCTTTAGTAAATATGCCCCAAAATATAATTATTATGTGATTTATGGCATTTCGACTGTGCCACTTATGTATGGTAATGATATATTGTGCTGTGTATAAAAGTAGCTCTACTAGAAAAATATATGATACGCACTTTTAATGCCAATTAAGTTATTGATCTAGTTTTGTTTAATGAAGCTACTTTGTATTTATTTATTGAACCTTGTATGGAACAAACAGTCCAGCTGACCCTTAGCTAGCTGGGGATCCTCCAGATATCGATTAGGCAGATTAGAAAACCTCATTAGGAGAGACCTGCATTTGCTCGTTTTCCTGTTTGCCCAGTGGTTCCCATATTGTGGGGCTGCATCTCAAAGGTAAGAAAGGGGGTTCCCAGCCTGAAGGCCAGTGAAAGACAGTGTGAGGTTCTAGACGTTCTCTGAACTATGTGCCAGTAAGGAAAAGTCTCTCATGGTTTATCACGGAAAACATCATGGACGAGATTCAATTCGAGGAGAAATTTTTTTTTCCAAATTCAGTTACAGTTTTTCCCATAGACCTCAAAAGAGTTTTCTCGTGATAAACCATGAGATAAGTTTTTCTGAATTGAATTGCATCTCAAATTAAATCCCGTCTGTGAATTTTCCCTTAATAAACCTTTTTCTTACTGAATTGAATCTGACCCAATGACTAAGTGTAGAACTCCACGGGCAACTTTCAATGTTGGATGCACACAGTGACAACTTCCGACATTCCTATTACTTACCTTGGATTCGGCGCATCCGACATGATGCCTGCGATTACTCTCAGCGCGTTGGAACGGACGGTTTTGCGTTTGTTTACAGCTTTGTATGAGCTAAGGAGGGGGCCTGGCCAAATGATGGGCCTCAAAAGAGAACTTGAAGTCCAACAACATTTTTGTTACCCCTGATCTGCCTTCCCGTACTTCATAAATATACCAAACCCTGGCATCACTTTTGCTAAATATCTTACTCCTATTATATCAGTCTGTTGCAGACCAACCCGTGTCCTTCTGTCTCCAGTGTCCTCTCAGAATAATTGGCAGAGATCGATTGTAAAGAGGCTCTTTTAAAAAGAAAAATTCAGTTCCCAAGAGAAATTTCTGTGAAATGTCACATTCTAATATGCTGGATGCACTGATGGTGGCATTTCCACTCAATAAATAATGTTATTGAGCAATCGAGCATTTAACCGTCAGGCTTGTGGCATCAGACCAACTGAAGGTCTATGGAGGCATACAAATTCCTTGTAGGGTTTTTCGGAAAATATGTATATTTACAGTTTTCTTTTGGGTTTCCAATGGGTTCCTATGTTTTATTCTTGAGTTGGAATATTTCTGGGTGTAGAATCTTTCAATTCCAGTTGCTTTCTGCCCTTCATCACTGCCCAGTTCTGTTTTAGAAGTGCACTTGCTTTTAATATAAAGGGCATTTGTCATCACTGGGAATGAAGTGGGTAAAAATGGCAGCCACGTAGATAATGGCAAGTGATGGATTTCAAGGTGGGATTTTAAAATCTAACAAAATAAGCATAGCGGTTCGGGGTTGGGCTGGAAAGCCAGTAAATAAGATAGCACCAGGGAAGGCCTTACTGTTGGCAAAACAATTGTATTATTTTTTTTTAAAGAAACATTTTTTATTCGAGCAGTTGGTCAATACAAATCAATCATATCCACATACATATATGTGCATTCCTTCTATTCATAGAATATACATAACTCGATTACATAAAGCAACATACAGTCGGATTTTTCCGTACAAGTAATGCAACTATAAAAGGAATGGTGAAGTGTACAATGCAGTACCAAATAGATAATCAGATTGCTGTACTCAAGCTTGTGGATATGGGTAGCAATTTAACCTTATCATAAACCAGGAGAAAAAAAAAAAAAAACAGATAAATAAACAGAAAAGAAAATGATGATCATTGCAGTTACTCTCTCTCTCTCTTTATAGGTCTTGTCTCGTCTCTGAAGCTGCTATGCCGGAAGCCCCTGCTAGTCACAGATTAATTGGAGGGTCTCCATGTATTGTCCTTGTGATATACCATTCCGTGCAGAAAAAGCACTCGTGGAGTCTAAGCCTTATTGTTTGTGGAACTATGTCAATAAACGTTTCCCAAGTTTCGAAAAACCTTTGGACAATTGCGTTTTTATTGAGAGATGCTTCTATCCAATCCATGTAGAAAACTCGCACTAATTTCTCCAGGAAGAGCTTAACAGTGGGGGGGGAGTTTGTTATCCAAACCTGTAATATAGTTTTTTTCGCTACTGCTGTTATGATTAATAAGAGTCTTTTTGCACCCCTTGTAATTCTGGTATGGGCGTTGGGGGTTATGCCCCAAAGTGCCCAAGCTGCTGATAGTGGGACAAAATTCACTAAGTGTCTATTTGCATAATCTCTTATCTGATTCCAGAACCGTCGTATGTATGGACAAGACCATAAACAGTGCATAAGGTCAGCTCCGGGTTGCCCACACTTCGGGCAATTGCTATTGTCCCTTCGCTGCATTTTCAATTGTATTATTTTAATGTATTATAGTTGATTTTAGACATTGTACTCCAAATAATGGAAAAACATCCTTTTCTGGATGATTCCAGGTCCACTTTTTAGATAGGTTGTTATGGTTAAAGGGATTCTGTTACGGGAAAATATAATTTTTTACTAAATTCGTCAGTTAATAGCACTCCTCCAGCAGAATCCCGCACTGAAATCCAACAAAAATCCAACAGATTTTTTTATATTTAATTATGAAATCTGACATTGGTCCAGACATGTTGTTAGTTTCCCAGGTGTCCTTGGTCATGTGAAAGTAGTTCTGTAGTGAAGTGCAATTTCTGAAAGCACATGACCAGGCTAAATGACCTGAGATGGCTGTTACACACCAATATTACACTTAAAACTTAAAAATATATATTTATTGGTTCAAGAATAAAATGCTGAATGGTAAAATGAAATATGTGCAATGTAGACAGTGTGGTTTAGTAATAAAAATCATAACAGAATCCCTTTAAGAGGGTTAACCAAAGTCATTCCTAGCTTGGTTCATTTTTAAAGGACTCATTTCAGTAAGCAGGGAATAGTAGAGCCCTGTGGCCTGATGTGTCTTATAGTCTTAATAATCTGTGGTCATATGCAGAGATGTAATTTCTGGGAGATTCTTGATAACCACCTCCCTATCACACCCTGCAACTCCCCAACCTCATCCCGACCATGCCTCCAGCTCCAACCCAGTCCCAAATATAAATCTGGGACAAAATCGGAAAAATCAGGAAGGGTAAACAGCTCTATATATGGTGTATGTCACAGTGTGTACTAACATTATGCTTTACTGTACTTTCAGTGAACGAATGCCCCTATGGCAGTGATCCCCAACCAGTGGCTCACAAGCAATATGTGTTCAAAAGCTCCTTAGCTGTTGCTCCCAGTGGCCTCAAAGCAGGTGCTTATTTTTGAATTCCAGGCTTGGAGGCAAGTTTTGGTTGCTTACTGCCAAATAGAGTCTCCTGTAGGCTGCCAGTCCACACAGGGGCTACCAAATAGCCAATCACAGCACTTAATTGGCATCCCCAGGGACACTTTCTAAAAGCCATTCCTGAGGCTTATGGGGGTCTTTCTTCAGGCTTTAATACTTCTGAAGGTCTCGGTATTGTTGCAAATAGGACTGTGTATTTTGCCTCTGATACTGGAGGAGGGAGATATTCCTGGCTCAATCCAACACTAACACTGTGTGCAATTCGCTGACAGCGAGGTCCCGGCAAGGACAGGAGAAGGAACTCTAATAACAAGAATAATGCAATAACCATCGATAAAATGTGCATTTGGAAATTAAAAGAAAGAAAACATCTCACTGAAGGTCAAAATGGTCTAAGTGTTTTTTAAAAGCTTTTCAGACCATTCTTGACAGGGACACGCTGTGCTGTGAATTTATAAATCCAAGGAAGCAAGGTCCAAGAAAATATTCACAGTGACATTTATTGGGTTATCAACTGAATTGAGCATTGGATCACAGGCACAGGCTTAGGCAGTTTCAGTGTCAGACTGGCCCACAGGGATACCAGGAGAAACTCTCACTCCTAGCAGACCTGTTGCTCTAAATCTCTGCCTAGAAATATCATATACTTCTTGGGCATGGTCTGGACATAACTCGCACTATCAAGTAGCCAATTTACAGTAAAATATGGGAACAATTCACTGTTGTTTTCCGAAGGGATCTATCTACACAATGCAACGGGCAGTTTACAATAACTCTGCACCATCTGTAGATAGTGGTGATCCCCAAAGAAGGACCTATTCTAGTTCAGGCAGGACCATTTTTGTCAAATGCTACTAAAACTTACATTATTTAAAGACATTGGTTCCTTGTAGGACTTATTTGGGATCCTACCCCGAAGGTCAGTTATTTAGGGTCAGATCAGAGATTTAGGGTGAGTGCTTATTTATGCCCTGGGTACGCCTGGAACTATAGCAGGGTGACTGTTACCCCAATGTTTCTATATATCTGTAACCTTGTTATGAGCTAAGTGGGCCCAGCCTGAAGGCCAGTTAGGGGGAGATTTGGGGTGAGTGCTTATTTGTGCTCTGGGTACCCCTGAAACTATAGCAGGGTGACTGTTACCCCAATGTTTCTATATATCTGTAACCTTGTTATGAGCTAAGGGGGCTTAGCCTGAAGGCCATTAAGGGTAAGATTTGGGATGAGTGCTTTTTTTCAGTCATGTAAAGCCACAGAAACCCTTCCCATAGATCAGTTATGGAAATATTCAGAAATTTTAGGTCCAAATTTATTTGCTATCCTAGCTCATTTTTAAACTATATCAGAATGACTTTTACCTTTATAACAAAATATTGTTGGCAACCCTGTTGGTAACTAATGGGATTAAATTTTAACCCTTTACATATAATGCTTTGCAGCATTTACATTACATTCAATTTGCAGTTTTTAAGTTTACAAGTTTTTTGCTGGGACATCGGCAGGTGTGCTAAAGGTTAACAGATGGAGGTGGTGCTTTTGTTGAAAGTGTGAAAACCACAGCTTTAATGCCATTGTCAATAAAACCAATATGAAGAACTCACTTCCTGCAATATAGCCGAGTACCTGCCAGAAAGACACCAGTCTGGATCATACAGAGATTAGGTACTGACACTCTTAAAATAGATTTATTAGCAGCACGTCACTTACTGTAACACAAATCAAATGAACTTGGCTTGTAGTCGCAGATAAATGCGGCCAATTGAAGAATTTGCCGTTCTCTTAGAGTAACAAATGCAAATAATTACAGTTGAGCTAATGTCCCAAAAAAAGTCTAATGTTTTAAATTGAAAATTAAACTTGTGGAACATTCTCCTAAGGAGACACGGTTCATTAAAAATATACACAAGCTGAAAGTGAACCCGGCTAATCTTGAGCAGATCAACATATTGGGTCATATGTATCAGGCGAGTTAGAGGAAATTATGGGACAAATCCAGGATTTGACTGAATCCTGGATTTGGTTCATCCTTATTTCTCATTGACATGACACATTTCTCGTCGTATTGACTAAAGAAATTTTGAGTTATGATGCATTTTCTATTGAGATAGACCACTGGTTATTTTCCTTGCTTCTCAAAATATGTATAACTAGCAAAGTGAGAATAACATAGCTAGTCAAGGGCTTTGGGTGTCCTAGTCAGAATCTGAAGTTGAGTTATTTATATACTCTACAATATTTGCAGCTCAATTTTCAGATGAGGCTTTAACAATTTGTTCATATCTGCCAATGTTTTAATTAATTTGGGTTAAAAAATGTCATCTGTCCATCAATATATCACCCATCCATCAATAATACTAATTGTAGATTTGGACATTTGGCCTACCCAAGAAGACGTCCAAACTGCCATCACAACATTCCACAGCCTCACCACCCTCACCATTAAGAACCTGCTTGAGATGGTAATGTCATTTTTCCAGTCTAAAAGTGTCTGTGAAATATTTGGACATACCCTAATCCAGCCAAACAATCCCAGGTTGACCCAGTCAAGATTTGTTTAAAGCCAACCTAAAGTTGAGCATCTTTTACTTCCTGAAAGTCAGGATATTTAACCTTTGACATGACCCTGATCTTCTCAAGTTGAGTTGGATTTAAATACAAGCGCCTACAGCCTTTGTTCCCTAGGTGAGTTTAGTTTTTGGTAAAATGTGTCCCTGCGGGGGGCGTGGCTATATACACAGAACTAGATGTGTTTGGCTTGAGCTCCGCACATCTCCTGTCCTGACTGATTACCCAGCCCCGAAACCGATGGCCAATCCATTTAGGAATCATTGGGAAAACGCCTACATGACAGCCCAAAACTGAAAAAAGCATAAACAGTCTCTCTAGGTGGCTCTCAAAGAACAGCATTAAATGACCTTTCCTCTAGCACACATCAAAGAGGTTTGGCTTTCGACCCCAATACCTCAGCTGGATACAAGTGCTGTACCATTCCACTACGGCACAAATTAGAGCAGGCTGCCCTATGTCCCCCTTTTTATTTTTCCTCACTATAGAGCTGAGATAATTTGCAACACATCAGACATTGCTGGCTTCACAGTGGGCAAACTTAATAAGAACATATCACTGTATGCAGATAATATTTTAGTGTGCCTTGATAATCCTGGCCCTGCCTTAGATAGCAAGTAATCAGCTACAATGGACAACACTCTACTCTTAGAGTAAACTGGCACAAATCCATCCTGTTTGCATTGGATCCTGATGCCAAATTGTGTCTTCACCCAGACTCACCCCTCAAATGGGTATTCAAATAACACAGGAAATAACTCAATATAAAACTACAAACTACCTCATCCTAGTCGACATTAAAAACCAAATTCTCACAATGGGCTTCACTCACACTGTTGTTAGTTCGGCAGAATTAACTTACCAAATATGAAGTATGTTCCCAAATTTCTCTATGTCTTCTGAAACACCCCTACATGGCTAACTAGGTCATTCTTTAGGCAGGTAAATTTAGTGATAAATACATTTATATGGGTCAATAGTTCAGCCATTTTACAGTTAATGACCCAAACAGGGGGACTTGCGCTGCAAAATGTTTATTTCTACTATCTAGCTGCTGTATTGGTTACTTCCCGCCGGTGGTTTGAATCAGACTGTTCTCATAATACTGTTGTACTTAAAGCCTCTATATTAGGCTCCAGAGAGGCCCTGAAGTTGTTGCTAAGGGAAGGGAGGCACAAACATTAATAACTAAATCTATGGACACTACTATTAAAGCCTGGAAGACTGCTCAAATACTTCTTACTCCTCTTAGACACACTATTCACCTAGACTACCAATTCTGGGCTAAAAAAGGAACTCATATTTGTCAGAGACCTCTACCCTGAAGATCAACTACTGACATTCGAACTGGTTCAAGCTGCTTTGAAGTTGAAACCACCCAATTTAGATATCTACAACTCCGGCATGCTGCTCAAGCACAGTTTTTAAATACACAGATTGCAACTTCTACCATAGAAACTGGAGAACAACTCCCAAGAGGTCCCTAAACCGACAAGTGGGCCAAGGACATTGGAGAACTTGACCAAGACCGATGGAGTGAAATTCTATAGCACCTGCTGTCGTCCACAATCTCAAGAGACAAATTAATACAGGTCATATTTCTTCATTGTGCTTCTTGACCCCCGAATGTCTCCACTGGATGAACTCAACAAGGGACACTAAATGTACCTAAGGCTGTGGGCAACCAGGTTCATGGTTTCATGTTGTGTGGACATACCCTAAACTTGCCAACTACTGGACGCAAATTTTCACATTTATTTCTAAATTGATGGTGCTTACAATTAATCCTGACCCAGGGCTGGCACTACTGGCACTAACTAGAGGTGTAGTGACCTCAATGGAAAGCAGGACCTTGCTTCAACTGCTTATATACTATGCCAAAAATCAAATCATCCTTAAATGGAACAGGGCTGCCACAACTACCAGTGGAAAGACTCTGTTAGCAAAGTCCTGCCATACTATAAAGCAACTTACCTCTCCAGATGATGTATAGACAAATTTATTAACATATAGATGCTATGGGTTCATAATATGGAAACTAATAGTCCCCACATCTTTTAAGTCTATTTGACAAGTGGTTGACATAACCAAGACAGTATAATTTAGGGACCGGATTGGTGTTCCCTCCCCCCCTCTTTATTTCCATTCTTGGCCCTACTACGCTCTCTCCCATCTTTTTGTTTTGAATTTTAAATATGTTAAATTTTGTTAATTGCATTTCAAAAATCAATAAAAGTTATTTTAAAAAATGTGTCTTTGCAATATCTGATATGATTGCATCTCATTAACTTCTGTTTTGGTTGGTTATTGGTCATTAGCTCCACACAGGTTTCAGAAAATCAATTTCTCTGGTGATTTAGATGTGCTTCTAAGCTAATTCATGTGCCTGGAGGAACAGAGTCAGCAAGAGAGTGGGCTACCCACCCTACGAGGCAGGCGTTTCCCTGGCACATCTGAAATGCACTGTGTGGGTTCTTAGGAAGCCACCGGTTGTTGTAGAAGTTAAAGTGTCACCAGAGGATGAAATGGTTTCAGCTACAGTTACGAAACAAATGAAGCACATCAAAAAGCCCATCAATCTTGAAAGTTCATTTGCATTCATGGTTTGGAAAATGTGACTTCCTAATGCAATGTGTGTCTGGAATAAAAATGGCAGCATAATAACTATAGGTCAACCCAAAGGCATGGAAGAGGGAGTCGTAAGGGAACTTGGCTTGTTGTAAAAAACAAATGATGCCCATGCTGCATTTAAAGGGTGGGTTGAACAGAGGGCTCTTCTCTCTGTGGGACCCCTGAGAAAAAAAAAGAAGTTCCTTGTGGTCTCCAGCTATTTTTTACTACAATGAAGGCAGTCAAGGGATGCAATCATGGTTCAGTGACCAATGGAGGGCTTCAGAAATGACAAGTCTGCTTTGCACGAGTGGCACAGGTTGTTTTGGAGGGTAAAGGGCAACGTGCACTTTTACTGATGGCCCTTATTTAGCCTCATGATAAGACGCCATTGGACATGACTGAAGCCATTGGGTTTGCATGTGCCAGTGACACAATACTGCTCCTCTGACATCACAGCTCTGTATGATGTTACAGCTGACATACAGTATGATTAAGTTCCAGTGCTGCTAGGTTTGCAGGGATGGTCCTCTGGGTATGGGGACTTGGGCTGAACATTCCCATGGGCAATGCTCTTACATAACCCTTTCCTGATCCTCCCTAATCCCAATGAAATCTGCAGGTTAATCTCCTAGTCTCTTGTTAAACTTAATTCACCCCAAAATAGCCTCTTTATATAGTAAGGCTGAAAATTCAGTTAAAGTTGAATGATCACTACTGGCCTGCACTGGATTTGGCTAAGTATTATTGTACAGGTATGGGATTCATTATCTGGAAACCTGTTATCCAGAAAGCTCTGAATTACGGGAAGGCCGTCTCCCATGGACTCCGTTTTATCAAAATAATTCAAATGTTTAAAAATGATTTCCCTTTTCTCTGAAATAATGAAACAGAATCTTGTACTTGATCCCAACTAAGAAATATTTACTATACTGTAAATTAATATTTACTGGAGCAAAACAAGTCTATTGAGTTTATTTAAGGTGTAAATAATTTTCTAGTAGGTTTAAGGTATGGTGATCAAAATTATGGAAAGATCTGTTATCTGCAAACCCCCAGGTCTTGAGCATTCTGGATAACAGGTCCCATACCTGTACCAGGGTAAGACTACATATTTATGTCAATGGCAGGCTGTTATACACCAACCAGTATCATATGAACAACAACAACCCATCTCAGGAACATGAGAACTTGACAAAACAACGTTACAATAACCCAGATCCTGATTTAAAAACTGCCCCCCCCCCAGTGATCCCCATTTAGGAAAAAGATCAGCATTTTCAGGTATAGGAATATAAAATGAGATGTTTTAATACTCAGTAAATTGCTTGATGGCCACATCCCAAAAATCCAAGAAGCTAAAAACAATGTATTTCTTGCAGCTGTGACATGCCGAGGATCTCGAATGAAATGAATCATATTCTAAATATGTAAACTGGAAGGAAGTAAAACCCACAAACTGCAGGAATAGAATTCCCAATTAAATTTATGGTCAGCGTTACAAATGTCTTACTATCTATTTGTCTTTTTCAAAAGTAAAGGGTCATTTTACAACGTAGTCGTCATGCTCTGTGCTGCTGTCACTTACTGAGCTTAGGGACCCACTCCCAATATACAGTATATATACAATATAACAGTCACAATACAAGGCTGATTAGTAATGAATTCAGATTCACTACATGGCAGCAAATATATCAGTGCAGTCTGCATCTGAACTGATTCATAATTAGCCCTGTAGCATCAGTTTCTATGACAGATGAACCTCACTTTGTGCTTGATGACCCCTAAGCTTAGCTTCTCCCCAGCAGCCCAGAGCTCACTGAGCATGTGCAGTGTCACTGACACACAGAAGATGCCTAACAAGATCCAAGATGGGGAACTGCTGGGGACAACTGTAAAGACCTGGATCATTACTGATATAGAGTGATGCACCTCTGGGCTGGTGCAGTAAGTTCAGTATATAAAATACAGCATTTCTAGCTATATTACTTTTTAGGCTTTATTTTTCCATTAAAACAAAAACCCAGTCGACATAATTCTGGTGACATTTCTACCTAGCCATGAAGCATCTTGAAAAGTGATGCAGAACAAATCAGCATGCAGAAGGGTCACGCAGGTTTAGGGTCACCTACCTACAGTATTGCTCAATTCATTCATTTTAACAATCACAGTTTTTACCAGTAACCTAATTTGATTTGTTCTTCTGGAAAACAAGGCAAAAAATGTTATTGCAAAGTCGGGAATTTTACTTTGCTTGGAGCAGCGTTCACACAGATGATCATTATTATCTCGGGCTGCAGCCGACCAATCGCTCTTCATTACAGGATGAAAAGAATGGTACATGGGGACTGAAACATATTGTACAGTTACCAAAAGTCAAAGTAAATATTGTGTTTCTTGGAAATCATTATGTTCATGTCTGTAGCAAAGGAAAAGAAACATTCTTCAAAAGCAGCAGGAGTATTAAATATATTTAAATATGGGGGAAAAAAACATTTACAGTAATAGAAATGGCTAAGGATTTTTGTAGATAAAGGTACAATGCGGTCCTAAGCACAGGGCGAAACTCCTCCATATATAAATAGTGCTATAGAGACACTACAGTATGAGGGTATAACTTATAACTTGTGTGCCCAGAACATTCCTTCTCTGTATATTTGTATTTATACATATAGGCAGAAGGTGCTATATTGTTTCCCTTAGACAGTACAGTATGAGGGTATAGCTCATGGGTGCCCAAAAGGTAGATTGGGATCTACCAGTAGACCTTCACTGGGGATCAGTAGATCTTAAGACACTGTCAACAAACAGCTTGTCTAAATATATCTCATATTTCATGTTTTCATCTCTTACAGTATAGGCCCACACACTTTTTCTGTAAGTGTTTTATTATTTACTATTGAAAAGATCAGCATGAAGCCTTTGATACCGTTACTTGGGACTATTTATATTGTATATTGCAGAAGTGTAATTTTGGTGACAAATTTATATCTGTTATTCAAGCGTTATACAACGTTCCCCAAGCTTTCTTTAAGTGGGGTCCCTTTGCTTCCAGTAATGTTACATTGCATAGAGGGACTAGGCAGGGGTGCCCCCTCTCACCCCTGCTGTTTATATTAGCAATTGAACCCCTAGCGGCATTAATACGGCAGGACTCTAATATTACGGGAATTTCCATAGGGTCACAGGAACATAAACAGATGTTGTTCGCAGATGATATGCTGGCAATTGTAACTAAACCGTTGTCTTCCTTACCCCACCTGTTTAATATACTTGACAAGTTTGGTGACCTTTCCGGCTTAAGAGTAAACCCGACGAAAACTGAAGCCCTATCGTTAGGAATCTCCCAACAGCATAAAAAATTAATACAGCTTAATTTTGACTTGCAATGGAATGATAAGTATTTACACTATCTAGGGGTGAACATAACAACCAAACTAGAAGGGTTATACCGGGTAAACTATCCCCAGCTTTGGAAAGACATTGATTCTACGCTTACCAAATGGTCCAAATTACAACTATCATGGTTCGGCAGAATTAATGCGGTTAAAATGGATCTTCTCCCAAAAATGTTATATTATTTTCGTGTGTTACCAGTAGAGATTCCAACGCAACATTTACTAATGGTACAAAGGAAACTTTTGAAATGTATATGGGGCAATAAGAAGGCTAGGCTGGCACATAACACGGTTTCAAATGTGAAAGGGAAAGGAGGCCTTAGTGTTCCTAATATAACATTTTATTATCACGCAGCCCAGATTATGCCTATAATCCATTTCTACCGCCCCATGCTTCCATTATGGGTACAAATTGAAGCAGAACGCATTAAACCATTGACTCCTACTGTCTTACCGTGGCTCTCTAAGCAAGAACGGCCTCTATCTACTACCCCAATAGTGAAAATGGCATTAGCAGTATGGGACCAGGTCCGGAAAAAAATAGTTTTAAGTTCCTCTTATTCTCCTGCAATGCCCATATGTGGTAACCCTGCTTTCCCCCCGGGTTTACAGCGATGTGATTTTGAATGGTGGCAGGATCATAACATGAGATTTATATACCAATTTATAGGACTTCAAGGTATTAAAAATTGGGACTCACTTAAGGAACAAAGTAACATTCCCGAACATGAATATTTTCGCTATATGCAAATTTACCATTACCTTAAGGAAGTGTTTAGAAACTCTACCAATATAGGAACTTTAACCCCTTGGGAACATATTTGTTTGAAGTTCCCATGTTGTAATGGAGTGATTTCACTATTATATAAGGAGATAGTCAAAATGTCCAATTCTTCCCCTCCTTCCTATACCAAACAATGAGAAAAAGACTTAAATACCACTATAGATAAGGAAACATGGCAGCAAATCTGGGTGAACACAGCAAAGAGTTCTATTAACATTTTGGCACAGGAAACTTTATATAAAGTAGTGAGTAGATGGTATTTGGTCCCTACCAAATTGAATGCATATTATCCAAACTGTAGCCCTCTCTGTTTCAGGAATTGTGGGAATAGAGGGACAATGTTACATACCTGGTGGGAATGTAGGGAAGCTACGAGGCTTTGGTCCAGAATATTTACCTTAATAGACTCAATTACAGGACTTAGACTTCGGAAAGATCCCACCCAGGTACTTCTTAATAAAACAATTCCAGTATCTGATAAATATCTACGTAAATTGATTCAGTTTATTTTTATTGCAGCAAAGCAAACTATAGCTTCTTCCTGGAAAAAGCGTTCACTCCCCATATCTATGTTTCGTACCAAAATGAACTGGATTATGGTGAATGAACAACTGTTAAGTATTGTTTCAGACAAATATAATATCTATATGAAAATCTGGACCCCTTGGATTAGGTTTAACAGTCAGTGATGGATGTATCTGTTAATTGGGAAAGTTGGGAGAGCCCTTAATTAGAACAAGGTTGGAACCCTGGGACGACATGACCAAATGTAAGGAGATGTTTATTATTGCATGACAAAATATACACGGAGACGAATACAAAGGAATAAATGACATTTCATGTTGTTAAACGAGTTTATTTGTTTATTGATATGCATATTTCATTATGTTTATTTACATCTCAATGTGACAATGTAGCTTTATGTAATATCTTTTTATGCTATGTAATAGTTCTCCTCTGTGTAGGGGAACACATGCATTTTATAAAAAAAAAATTGAATTGGCTTGTCAATATTGATGGATAATAAAAAAAGTTTTGAAAGAAAAGATCAGCATGGTAGATCCGAATGACTTCCATAATCCCACCTATTCCACTGCAGATTCCCTACAATTTCATTATGGGTCAGGGGAGTGAAACCTCCTACAACTCCTTTCCAGAAAAAGGATCTGTATTGACGATAGTGATGCTGCCTGAGCGGACTGATTTCCCCCCCCACACACAAACACACACACACACTACCCAGTCCAAAATATAGGATTCCAACAATTTTTCTATACTTATTTCCCACCCTAGAAATGGTTTACTAAATAAAGTGTGCAATTACTCCTTCCCACCAACATAAAATTAAATATTTTTTCACTTGCACTGAAGGAGTGCCTCAAAGGCATTCTTGTCCATCTCTCCCTGCAGGGAATGCGTGCTTAATCTCCATAAACCTCTACCTGTGGGACAGAGCGAGTCTGCACCAGAAAAGACAATCCTAAATGATCAGGGCGGTCATCCAGGACCTCTCTTACCTCTGTAAAGGCTTCAGTGTCTGAAACAAAGGCCATGTCTAACGCAGGTCTCCAAACGAGCAGATCTCTCTCCTATATGCCCACCTTGAGGTGGGCGATATCAGACTGATCAGATAGTGGGCCCTATGGCCGACTTTCAGCCAGATATAGGGCCCCATACGCTTAATCTGTCTGCAATTTATATCTGACTCAACTTATATAGACTATAATGAAGGAAAAGTAAAGTTGTATATATAAGTGCACACTTGTGTGTGTGTATGTGTGTGAGTATAAGTACAGGTGTGAGTATAGATGTAGAGGGAAATTAAAAAGGAAAAACTAAATGTGGAGTTTAATAGGTGTAATGTGTGTGGGTCTGTGCAAGTGTTACCTAGTGATAAGTGCAGCACTTATATATACAACTTTACTTTTCCTTCAAAAGCCGCATATGCAGGTGGCGGGGGAGGATCTAGTCCACAGATTGAAACCAAGGTTTTATATTTTGATCACAGGTAAACAGGTTAGGGACCGCCGTATGGGGTTTACCTTGACGTGGTATGGCGTTGCTTAGTTAGATATTATAGCTACAATCATAACTACCCAGGTATCAACCCAATAAGGCCACTATATACACACACATATATATGATTATTATATGATAAAGGCCCCAATGAGGCCTGAAACGTTGGAAACACGAGTGACGACTCAATAAAAACATTTGAAAAATAGTTGGAGTGCTGGCCCAATTTGAACTTTGTACACTATACTTTGACCAAGCACCCACAACTGGATAGCGTACAAGTGCAGGTAATTTATATTTTTTTTATGTTTTTGGCATATTAAATCTGGACGGTAGGATATAATAAAAGGGCAAGTAGAGACTCTACATTAATATATATATATATATATATATATATATATATATATATTAATGTAGAGTCTCTACTTGCCCTTTTAATATATCCTACCGTCCAGATTTAATATGCTAAAAACATAGAAAATATTAGTGCACCGAGCCTTCTAACTGTCTTTAGTGACACATGAAAGCCGGCGCTGAATGTTTTATTTGCCATGTAATGTTCATCGGAAGAGACAGATGAAAGTAATTATTAATTACCGGAGCGAGCCTGGTGCTTAGCGGGGGGCTGCGCTGAAGGTTAAACATGTTTGGCTGAAGGTGAAACGAAATGACTATTAATATTCCCCAAACCCATTTCCTCTTTCTAATGAAAGAAATGTATCAACAGAAATGTTTTGGAAAGGAACGTTACATTCTGAAGATGTTATTAAAAGGTTCAGATACTTATTGATGGAGGGCAAAGCGTGGGGACAACGTAGGGGAGGGAATGTTTCCGATTTTCATTAGAAAGCAGGACTCGAGGGGTCGGTGACACGACTGAATGAGTTTTTTCCATCACTTTAAGTCGGAGACGTGCAACGTGTAATCTCCCAGCTTTTATCTGTTTCTCAAAATAGACAGGAATGTTTCCACAGCTTTGTCCAACTGTTTGTATTGAGGGACTGCAGGGAGCAGGGCTCCTCTCTCTATAGTCGCTGTGTGTCTGTTGACTCTGTGTCCTTCATCTGAACACATATGATCAACAAGACCCCAAATAATTACAGCTTATGATGAAAATGTGCTCCAACTTAAATTAAAGAGAAACTTACATTTCTTTGTAATTAGTATGAAAAATTCAAACTTTCATGGCCCTTATTTGAGGCAGATGAGAAAATAAAAAATGTTCTATCTGTTGATCTAAGCAGCTTTATGGTTGATCATCTTTTGTTTTTTTGTTTTTTATGTTGCGGTGAATGTGTGTATGTTTAAAATTCTGAGCACCCTGATGAATTGGTCCTTCTTTTCTATTTAAGATGCCTTTTATTTCTGGTACCCAAACCATTGTTTCGCTGCTGAAGGCAGTAACAAACATTAATCCCCATATGTAATAAATTACAACGTTTTGCCAAGGAGCAGTAATCCATAAGAACCAATAAGATGTTTACTTTTATACAAGTGACCAGTAAATGCTACCTGCTGATATTTGCTATGGGTTACTGCTCCTAACAGGTTCATTTACCTAGTTGTATGGCACCACTAGGTAGATAAGCAAGCTTAGGGGGCTGTTCCTGCTGAATTGTGCTTAGTACAGGGGAATACCTATGCTGCCATAGTTTTATGGTATCTCTCTCTGTACAGGCTATGAGCAAATTTAGGGGCTGTTCCTACTGAATTGTGCTTAGTACAGGGGAATACCTATGCTGCCATAGTTTTATGGCATCTCTCTGTACAGGCTTTGAGCAAACTTAGGGGGCTGTTCCTGCTGAATTGTGCTTAGTACAGGGGAATACCTATGCTGCCATAGTTTTATGGTATCTCTCTGTACCGGCTATGAGCAAACTTAGGGGGCTGTTCCTGCTGAATTATGCTTAGTACAGGGAATACCTATGCTGCCATAGTTTTATGGTATCTCTCTGTACAGACTATGAGCAAACTTAGGGGGCTATTCCTGCTGAATTATGCTTAGTACAGGGAATACCTATGCTGCCATAGGCTCATAGCTGTAGGGGCCCACTGCAATTGAATCTTTAAAGTGGTTGTACACCATTAATTTAACATTTAGTTTGATGTAGTCATTGATATTTTGAGACATTTTGCAATTGGTTGTATTTTTTTTATTATTTGTAGTTTTTGAGTTTTTTCACTTTTTATTCAGCAGCTCTCCAGTTTGCAATTTCAGCAGTCTGGTTTAACCTAGAAATCATGCATTGATTTGCATGAGAGACTGCAATATGAATAGGAGAGGTCTGAATAGAATGAAGAGTGATAAAAAGTAGTAATAACAATGCCATTTGTAGCCTTACAGAGCATTTGTTCGTTGAAAGCTGGAAAGGGTCAGAAAAGGGAAAATAATTCAAAAACTATAAAACATAAACAATGAAACGTTGCTTAGATTTGGCCATTGTATAACATACTAAAAGTTGAACCACCTCTTTAAATGAGAATGATTTGTATTTACTAAGGGCATTCAAAGTGGTTCCTAAGGTCTAATGCTTTTTCCCCGTTTACATGGGTAAAATCGTTGTTATTTTGAACGTATGATGCCACCAAGAACCGGTGAAAAGGTCTATTAGCTTTTATGTGCAAGACTAGCCTTGGTGTTCATGTGAAATTTGTACTGTGGGTTGGCAAGGGGAATAGCAACGTGCAACTTGATTTGTTGTGCAGAACGCACAATACTCTCCAACCATTTCTCAAATCCATCTTATAATTTACCAGCCTAGTGTTATATTTGATACAAACCCACCAGAAACCTTATCACCATTGGAGCTTATTGGTGGTGGCAACCAACTGGGGGATCTTTTTAGGTCTCCACCAAACTAAGATGTTGAGCTTTAATAGCTCTGCAACCAATGGGTGGAATGGGTAAATGCCAAGGTAGAGTTTATCTTTTCTGTTGGTTTTTGGAGCCAACTATTGCCAATAAAACATCAGGAACCACAGTAGGTTGGTCACATATGACCCAAAATATCACGAGGAAGCTCTAAAGGTCTTAGTGAAACCTTTTGCTTCATGCTGGCTTGAGTTATCCTTAAAGGGGACCTGTCACCCTAAAAAATAATTTCAAATTCTTTTCTATCATGTTAGTTGAGCAAAATAAACTTTACTTACACTGTATTTATTATTTACATTTTGTTTCCTTCTGTCTTGGAATTATACAATCACATCAAGCAGGCAGCAGCCATTTTGTGGACACAGTTATTAAGGGAAATTGTGTATCACCCCAAAATCTTGTGTATGCACGAGAATGGGGGACCTAATGTCCATGTGCAGTGCCCTAAACAATTAAAGAGCATGAGGAGGGAAGGGGGAATGTGAGGAGAGCAGTGACATGTAGGAAGTGCTGAATGGAAAGTGAAAGTAATTGACTGCCCCTCCTCTATGCCACGGGCATAGAGGCGGGGCAGGTAATATTTGATTGACAGTTTAGATATTTAAACAACTTTATAACAGGTATGGATGTTTTAATGAAATTTTTTTTGGGGGTTTCATATTTAATTTGCAAAGGACTTTCATTATGCAGCTTTTTATGTGTAGGTGACAGGTCCACTTTAAAGGGATACTGTCATGGGAAAAAAAAATTTTTTTCAGAATGAATCAGTTAATAGTGCTGCTCCAGCAGAATTCTGCACTGAAATCCATTTCTCAAAAGAGCCAACAGATTTTTTTATATTCAATTTTGAAATCTGACATGGGGCTAGACATTTTGTCAATTTCCCAGCTGCCCCAAGTCATGTGACTTGTGCTCTGATGAACTTCAATTACTCTTTACTGCTGTACTGCAAGTTAAGCTGGCCATAGATGCAAAGATCCGATCGTACGAATCATCGTACGATCGGACTTTCCCATCTCCCGACCCGCCACTAACCATTCAGATCAAAGTCTTACCAGTCAGATTAGTTAAAGAACAGATCAGCAATGTTCTGCCCCTGACAGCGATCATACGATAACTATGTCCAACCAAAGCCAGTGACAGTCTCCCACTGAAAATTGTACGATGGGCAATACATGCAGAGATATTATCGGCAGCCGACAGAAATTTTCTAACCTGTCCGATCGACCAAACGACCGATCTCCGCCGGACGAAAAATTACGTGACTCTCCACACACGTTCCGAAAATCGTACGAATCCTCGATTCGTACGATCAGATCTTTGCGTCTATGGCCAGCTTTAGAGTGATATCACCCCCTCCGTTCCCCCCCCCAGCAGCCAAACAAAAGAACAATGGGAAAGTAACCAGATAGCAGCTCCCTAACACAAGATAACAGCTGCCTGGTAGATCTAAGAACAACACTTAATAGTAAAAACCCATGTCTCACTGAGACACATTAAATTACATTGAGAAGGAAAAACAGCAGCCTGCCAGAAAGCATTTCTCTCCTAAAGTGCAGGCACAAGTCACATGACCAGGGGCAGCTGGGAAATTGACAATATGTCTAGCCCCATGTCAGATTTCAAAATTGAATATAAAAAAATCTGATTGCTCTTTTGAGAAATGGATTTCAGCGCAGAATTCTGCTGGAGCAGCACTATTAACTGATTCATTTTGAAAAAAGTTTTTTTTCCCATGACAGTATCCCTTTACAATAAGCTCCATAAGGGATCTCACTAATGCAATAATTAATATATCCCAAAAAATCTAAGGAAATTAAGGCATTGTATATAAAATATACTGTTCCCTGTGCGTTCTAGGGAATGAAGCTCCTTTTCATAACTTTTATCAAACATTTGCATAATCTAAAACATTCCCCATTGGCTTTTTTCACTTTTCTTAGCGAGTTCTAATTATTTTCAAAACGATATACTGTCATTTCAGTTGAGATCCAGACAAGCGTAGCCATTTTAACTTGTGTAGTAAGATTATGTTTTATAGAAACATTCTGTGAAATCTTATTAACTATTTTTAGCAAATTCAACGGAAAGAAGAAGAAGAAAAAAAAAAAAGCCTGGCCAATAAAAATGTTAAAAATAAAAGCTTGGGAACCAAGATTTGTAAAGGAAACTGGAACATGAAGTCTGGCTCAAGGCAAGTATAAGATTTCCCATAGTTATAGACTGCCGCCATGTTTAATATGTACTGTATGTCCTCTGTATTAAAGATGTGTCTGCCCAGATTCCTGGAATGAAAAGGATAATAGGTAGAGATATTATATGAAAAACATAAAACAACTCTCAATCTATGACAATATGTATTTTAAGGGCTATAGCACAAAGGACATATTCTCCAATGACATATTTTAAAGGAGAATTCAACCCCTAGTCACAAAAATCCCTCCCCCCGGCCTACCCCCCCCCCCCCGGGCAAATGCCCCTAACTTGTTACTTACCCCTCCTTTTAGGTCCTCTCCAGCTAAGTTCACGGCACCCATCTTCTCCCGAGCGCTCTTTTTCCTTTATTCGTTGCCCATGCGCAGTAGGAGGCATTTACCGGTAAGGATTTCTTCCGAAAGAAGAAATCAAAAACTTTGTGACTTTCAGTTGCATGCGCAGTAGCTCCGTACCAGCAAATGCCTCCAACTGCGCATGCGGCACCAAACACCGGGGAATAAAGGAAGAAGAGCGCTCGGGAGAATATGGTAGCGTAACTCCACTGGAGAGGACTTAGAAGGAGGGGTAAATAACAAGTTAGCGGCATTTGCCCGGGGGGGGGAAGTAGGCCAGGGGGAGGAGGGAGGGGGCCTATGCAGGGTAGGGGGGGGAGGGATTTTTGCGCCTAGGGGTTCAATTCTCCTTTAACTAGTGGAGAACTGGGCAAAGCTGGTACTGCCGCCACCTACACACTTTTAGCCATCAGCCTTACTGTACATACACAGTGTTAATGGTCAGCCTGAAGCCAGAAGATGTTGTTCTGTCAACCAATCCTATCTGATCCCCATTGTAAGCAGCAGTCCTGCCCTGCTTTATGGCTGAGATTCTAGCTATCTGTATAACAGAGCATTCTGTCCCAGTGGCTGCACAGATCCTATCTGATCCCCATTGGAAGCAGCAGTCCTGCCCTGCTTTATGGCTGAGATTCTAGCTATCTGTATAACAGAGTATTCTGTCCCAGTGGCTGCACCATTATTCAGTAATACAGTACTATATGCAGACACAGAAACACATTTGTTACACTGCAGGGAACAGTGATTCAGGGAAAGGATCAGATTGCCTTTATTAGAATCAGAAGTTAATCATTTCTAAGAAATATCTGGCCATTGCCCCTCGTGGGGATTCGCTTCACCGTTGATCATCCGAGGCAGATACAGAACAGTGCGTTGGGCTACAGATAAAGGAGAGAGTTCAGTAGCTTACGGGTCTCATATTAGCATAATAGAACGTCATTGGCTGACAGATGATAAAGTCAAACAGTAGTTGAAATGTAATGTGTGTAATGTGTAAATGTGAGTCACACTGGGAATGATTGTGAGCAAAGCTAATTTATGAATATAAATATTTATAAAGCGCCAACATATTCCGCAGTGATGTACAATAAATGGGTCTTTACATTGATCATACCCATTTACATACTAATCCAATAGAAGAGGTAAAGAGGTTAAACCAAATGCTGTGATATGCATCGGAGACCGATTATTGTTATAGATACAGGAAACCCCAATTTATTTACTCAAAATAGTGATTCTACATCAGAAAAAAAGACTGCTCTATCTAAATTTTTTTCAAAAAATATTCAAGGACAGTATTTTCTTATTTACAAGTAAAATGGCAGAAATATGGTAAGATGTGCCACAAACATTTTCTGCTAGTCGTGTTTTATTATATAACGAAGCATAGAGGCTTGAGGTGTACAGAGAAAATAAGCATGAACGCACCTATCTAGTGTTACCAATCCCTATTCCTGTAGGGAAATGAGAGCAGAGCAGGCAGTAACCCTTCCAACACTTTCCTCTTGTCTCTGCCCCTACACAGGGACACTAGATAGGTGCCTGTTATATAAGGACAGAGACAAGAGGAAAGTGTTGGAAGGGTTACTGCCTGCTCTGCTCTCATTTCCCTACAGAAATAGGGATTGGTAGCACTAGATAGATACCTAATATATAGAGATGAAGACAAGAGGAAAGTGTTGGAAGGGTTACTGTCTGCTCCGATCTAATTTCCCTACAGTATTAGGGGCAAATTCACTAAGATTCGTAGTTGCGCCAGGCGTAACTTCGCCGCACTTCGCCACACTTCACCAGGCGCAGTTTCGCCAGCGCTCCGCAAATTCACTAAAATCCGAAGTTGCGCTCAGGGGTAGCGTAAGGTTGCGAAGTTGCGCTAGCGTTGATTCGCTAAGCGAAGTGAAGTTACGCTAGCGATGGTTAATTTGCATACGGTGCCAAATTCAAATTTCAATGGAGGAATACGTACAATCACTACAAATGCCTGGGAAACCTTCAAAACATCAAATAAAAATTAGTTTTTGCCCTACACATGTGCCCACTGTCTAGTTAAGTTGCCATGAGTCAGGAAATGTAGAGGGGAAGGAGGGGAGCCCCAAAAAATGTTTCGATCTTTTTCAGCCTATCACCCATAATATAGAAAAAACGCCAGCGTTTTTGGGACTTAGAAAAAATTTGAACTTTTTTTGAAGAAATCCCTATCTACTCTATTGCACTTCGCCTGGTCTGAGGTGGCGAAGGAAGTCTAGCGTAAAAGATAGCATTCAGTACAATGCGCGCGTTAGTGAATTTGTGTAGTTACGTCCGTTGCAAAAATTCGCCAGGCGTAAGGGTGCGAAGTAACACTAGCGAATTTACGCCAGCGTTCGTTAGTGAATTTGCGAAGTAACGAAAATGATGAACGCTAGCGAATTGACACTAGCGTTAGGCGCTTCGGCGCTTAGTGAATTTGCCCCGTAGTGATGGTTAGCAGTAGATAGGTACTAGCACTAGGTATTAGTGATGTGCGGGACAGGAAAATCTCAACATACACAAAACCATAACCCACAAAACATTAACCTTGCCCCCGACCCTAACCCACAAAATATTGCCATTGGAGGACCTGCGTATTCTCGGTCTGTACGCTACTTTTGTGCCAAAACAAAAGGCAGGTGGAGCTCTCGTTTCATCATTATATCATCACGTGTAGAAACTGCTCATGTCTTGAAAACAAAACAAGAAATGAATGCATATTTCAAAAATGCACAGAAGAGAAATTTCACATGAATTTCTTTTGAGAGTTTATATTTCCTTGAAAGTAAACAACTATCAACATTTTCAAAAAATATACCCTAATCACATTTTTTCTTCCAGATTCCCTCTCTCTCTTTTCATATTCTTTCCCATCAGAATAATTATTCCAGATGATGGCAAAATGAACCCATGAGCGCAGCCGCTGCTAAAATTTGTCTTATTTCGTTTCCACTCCAGATATGGACAGAAATCATTTAACTGTGAAACTTTGCAGTAGAACATAAAACCAGGGGCCAGCGCATGTTTGGGCAGAACCTGCTGCAAGTTCTCTGTTGCGCTGCTTCTAATTCTGGAATTTTCCAAACCTCCGAGGATTTTGTCTTATTGCGGATAATCTCACATTTTTCACAACACTCCCCGCTCTTGCCAAATAAAATGGGATTTTGTTTTCTTTTGTAACTTCTACATGGTTTCCTAATTATAGGCAACTATATAAATAGATGGTGGATCTGAGAGCGGTCGCTGGCTTTGCAGTCTCAGGGCGGCCATATTAAAGGGAAAACTTTCCTTGTCATTTAATTACAGCACAAAATTATGTTTAAAATCTGAGAAAAGAAAAAAAGGCAATATACAAGTTTCTGATTTCTGATTCCCATTTATATTACAGGTACGGAAGCTGTTATACAGAATGCTCAGGACCTGGTGTTTTCCAGATAATGTATCTTTCCTTAATTTGGATCTTCATACCTTAAGTCTTCTAGGAAATCATATAAACATTAAATAAAGCCAATAGGCTGGTTTTGCTTCCAATAAGGATTAATTATATCTTAGTTGGGATCAAGTACAAGCTACTGTTTTATTATTACACAGAAAAAGGAAATCATTTTTTTTAAAATTATTTGGATAAAATGAAGTCTATGAAAGACAAACTTTCCATAATTCTGAGCTTTCTGGATAATGGGTTTCTGGATAACGGATCCCATACCTCCGAGCCCCCCTGTTCCCCGGGTCCCCTGAGACTGCGGGTCTTCTTCCTCTATAGTTACGCTCCTGCTATGGGAGATGGCCTTACATAATTCATAGCTTTCTGGATAACGGCTTTTTGGATAACGGATCCCATACCTGTAATGAAATAAACTGGAAGACTGATTAAGAGCTGTGTTTATATATCTTGATATTTTGTATTTTATGACTCATTAGATCTATCCATGGAGTTTGCTTTTATCTCCCCCATTAATTTCAGTGACACTGAAAAATATTTATTTAATTCAACACTACAGAGGAATTATGTCATTCAGAGAGTTTATTGTAACTCTCTATGCAATATTTCAAGAAACAAAGGGGCAAATTCACTAATTGCCGAAAATTCGCCAGCGATGGCTTCGCACACATCATAACACTTCGCAACACTTCGCCAGGCGTAAATTCGCCTGCACAACGCTAATTCACAAAGATCCGAAGTTGCGCACAGGGTAACAAAGCAGTTCGAAATTACACTAGCGTTGGCGAATTTGGATACGGCGTGCAGTTAAAGTACAATGGCTGTATATGCTGCAGAAAATACATTAACTACACAAGCCCAGGGATCCTTAATAAAATTATATAGAGGTCTTATATTGCCCTACACATGTGCCCATAGTTTAGGTGCCAAAATCTTTTTCAGCCTATCACCCTATAAAAAAGAAAAAACACCAGCATTTTTTGGGACTTTTCAACTTTTTTTTTGAGGAACTCCTATCTACTCTATTGTACTTCACCTGGTCTGAGGTGGCAAAGGTAAGTCTGGTGATAGAGGTAACGGTCAGTAAAATCAAAAACTTAGTGAATTTGCGTAGTAACGCTCTTTCGCCAGAGCGAATATTCGTCTGGCGTTAGTGTGCGAAGTTAATCTGTGCCAGAGTCTATCTCCTTGGCGAAATCACGCCAGCGAAATTACGCCAGCGACCATTAGTAAATAGACGAAGTTCCGAAATGACGTCACGCTGGCGAACTTTCGCCAGCGTTAGCCACTTCACCCTTTCTCACTTCTTAGTATGGGGGAATACTATGCATCCATACTTTTATAGTATCTCACTGTGCAGGCTATGAGCAAAATTAGGGGGCTGTTCCTGCTGAATTGTGCTTAGTACAGGGAATACCTAAGCTGCCATAGTTTATGGGATCTCTCTGTACAGGCTATGAGCAAACTTAGGGGACTGTTCCTGCTAGGGTTGCCACCTTTTCTGGAAAAAAATACCTATATATTTATATTTTTTCCCTGTTAATAACATTGGGATCAACCATAATTATTACCGGCCAGGAATAGCAATGTGAGTAATAAAAGTCACAATAACAATACATTTGTATCATTACAGAGCATTTGTGGAAAGAGTCAGAAGAAGGTGGCAAATAATTAAAAAATGATACAATAATAAAGACCAATTGAAAAGTTGCTTAGAATTGGCACACTATAACAATAATATACTAAATGTTAACTTAAAGGTGAACCACCACTTTTCAGCATTCCAGTGTACCACAGTGTATGCCCACACACAGGACATAGTGGCATATTCCTGAACATTGAAGGAAAGAAACAATGCAAAATGCCTAGTCCTGGTATTCTTAATAACTGCTTCCAAGCATTGGCTAAATGAAAAAGATTTGTGTGACGTTGTTCGGCCCCCACAGCCCCTTCATACTAAAAATTCATTCAAAGGTGAAGTTCCCCTTTTAACCGGGCCTTGCATGCTGGGTTTGAAGGAAAAATAATATGTGCCAGTGATTATGGATTTTGAATGTATAAGTTCTGTTAATGATCTGCTGCCTCGTTTGCTGCTGGCTCTGTCGATGGAAACATTGGATGTCATTTTAGCTACAATTCTCTGGGGGGGAAAAAACAGCTCAAAATAATGAAAGACTAAGCCTCTGCTGATACCAAGATAAGGAATAAAAGAAAATGCACTAAATGTAATTATCCAGTCAGTTAGCTGTGCAGGGACGCAACACGCACCAATGCACCCGAGCAGCACTGAAACAACAAAAGAAAGACAAAAGGGACCATTTATCGGAATCTTCCAGGCTACAAAGCCAGACGCAAGTCATTATATCCCAATTTCTTCCCATTCTATCCCAAACACACACACCCCTAAATGTTTCCTCATCTCTTTATAGGGGGTTGTGCTCTTAAAAAATATTTGTATGTGGGAGCCAAGATCCTTGTGTCTAATATGCAACCAGAGCCCGTCTCCAATATGGAATAATTCTGTCCGCTTCTCCGAGAAGCAAGTCAGAGGATTTCACTGACAGATGTTAAATATTTTGTGTTAGTCTGTGAGAGGGAAATATGCTTTTTTGTTTCTGCCCTTTCAACAGACTGGAAATAATGCACTCGGACTTCACTGAGCCTATGAAATGTATTTTTTCAGATTTGCCTTAAGGTGCTGCACTGTGTGTCATTGTAGCGCCCTTTGGCTTGAAGGGCAGGAATTCCCACGGGGAACATAAGTAGCAAGTTATAGTAAAAATGGGCTAAGTCTGACATAAGACTAATATTGACAATTTCCCCTTTTCTCTGTCCTTATACATTATGTACCTATCTAGTGCTACCAATCCCTATTTCTTTAGAGAAATGAGAGCAGACAGTAACCCTTCCAACACTTTCCTCTTGTCTCTGTCACTATATATTAGGTATAGTGATGTGCGGGTCGAGAATTTCTCGACCCGCCCCCGAACCTAACCCACCCGCTCCCTACCCGACCCAGGCTAGCTGCTCCCCTTTATTTATAGACCCGCTCCCGCCCCGCAGTGACGTCACAAAAGGGGCGGGGAGGGTAGGTGGAAGTCTATAAATTCCGGCGCTGGAAGCTGTTAGTACTAGTTTGCGGGCAGGGAGAGCAGGAGAAGAGCTCGACTCGCACCCGCCTCGCGACCCGCACATTTTGTCCAGGGGTCGGCCGAACCCGCCCAACCTGCGGGTCCCGCGGGCCTCGGGTCGGCCCGCACTTCACTAATTAGGTATCTATCTAGTGTTACCAATCCCTATTTCTGTAGAGGAATGAGAGCAGAACAGGCAGTAACATTTCCAAACTTTCCTCTTGTCTCCGTCCTTATATATTAGGTAAATATCTAGTGCTACCAATCCCTATTTCTGTAGGGAAATAAGAACAGAGCAGGCAGTAACCCTTCCAACACTTCCTCCTGATCGCCGTAATTGATTCTATACAAAAAAGGCCTGTAATAGATTTCTCATCACTGCACTCTTGACTCTTGAGCAAAGCTAGACCTCTGCAGCTTTTCCATTCTTCCACGGAGGAAAAGAGAGGAAACTGTACATTTTTTATAGTTTAAATATTTCCTGTCCCCCTCCAAAATGTATTGGTTTCTTAAGATGAATGAGGAAGATTTCATGTCAAATATCCTGGAAAGTTTCTATATGTTTGACAGTGGCTTGAGCAGCGATGTGAGTTTCATGAGAACGCCTCATCTGGTAACACATACAATAAAATCCTGACATCTGCCTGAAACCCACAATTGCACCTTATATTATGACATGTTTATGTCTCCGTGATTTTGTGCACAAGACTTTTTAACTTAAAAAGGAAGGGGAGGGGTAAAAAAAAGAAACAGATTCCTCCATAATTTATTTGTGTTTTTTTCCATTCCAAAATAATGTCATTTTTATCCTGAAAGAGGTTTTATATACAGCTGCTTCCGCTGTAAGAGCGAAATGCGTTGCAGGAAAGAATGAGAACCCTATAAATGTCTGTTTGTTGGGGCCACTTGAGTGAGAAGTACTTTACGTTACCAATAACATGCACAGAACAATGAAAAATGTAACTTTCAGGAAATCATCGGCTTAGGGAATATTTTTTGCTAATGTGTTCAAAGAAGATTTAAACCCTTCGTTGCACCCAAGCTGCATTTAAATATATATCAATGCATATTGTGCAAAGTGCTAGACAAGTACTCTAGTAGGATTCTCTTTGGATGATCCCCTTGCATTAACTGAACTAAATATATTTTGCCTCAGCCAACAACCCTTCCATAACCCCCACTTAAGTGACAGTGTCAGTGTCAGACCGGGTATAATTTCCAGGTGGGTCCAGGCCCTTGACCCAGCCTAAGACAATTTCCATCTGCTCTTTCCACCATTGGTCTGTATATAAACCATATTATATGGTGCTTTCTACATCTGAGTTTTGTACATCAAGTTCTCTAGAAGACAAATTCCAACTCTGATCCAGTCATGTTCTTGGGTCCCAAATAGATGGTTCAACCCAATAAGGACAAGGTAAGATCAGTCATATCCTCATATCAGTAGGTCCTCCGATGCTTTGGAACGCAACTCTACATAGCAAAGAACTGCCCACTGCCCAGAGTCAAAGAGTAAACTCATTTCAGAAGATCACATGGAGGAGACCTACTTAAGTACCACATCTCAACATGAGCTGTTTTGCACCAGGTCCTATTTCAGTAATGAAAAAGAATGGGGTTCTTACTGAGGTACAGTTGGATGTAGAAAGAGAATATAGAGGATAGATGGATAATTTCTGAATTCCTTAGTTGGAAAACTAAGTATAATAAGCTCATATATTCAGTCAACAATCAAACCTGAATTGATATGATCACTGTTCTTTCCCTGCAGAATGAAATTTCCAGGTCTTCTCTAGACATCTAAATTCACCCCCTCTCTCACATACACAACACATACACACTTGTTGGTTCCCAGGAGTTGACTGCTGGCAGGCAGCTAGCATTGGGGGTGCTAACAAGTAGGCTTTCTATGGCTTAGTGCTAGGCAATCATTGAAGAACCAGCTTTTTGATGGCATGAAGCATTTCAGAAGCCTCAGATCAGGGGATGGATATGAAGAACAACCTAAGGTACCAGACTGTTCACAGCAAGCAGAATAAAGTGCTTAAAATAGGGAACAAGTCCTCTGAGCAACATCTGAGCTCAGAGAGGAGCTACTGTGTGAGTTAAATGGGAAGAATCTGCACCCTACAGATAGTCCCCTACTGCAAAAGCACCCCAGAACATAGACCCCCCCCATCTGGAAAGTGTTAAAGGGCAGGTTATCCAGTGGAGGAGCAATCGCATAATCAATACACTGCCAGTAGTATAGGTGCAGTATCATTATGTTAGTACTAAAGAACTAGCTTCTGTATTTATGCTGTGGGTTTGTTACTGAACTAGTCAGTGCCTGTGCTTTACTGTAGTAACAACCCATTACAATCCTCATAGAGAGTTAGTGGGCTCATGGTCTCATTGGTTATAGAGGTGCAGTCGTACCAGGTACCCAACCTCCTCCAACTGATTGTGGAGACACTCAGGTCTGTCCTGTGCCAACAGGTAAATGCCACACCATGGACACCCAGATAAAGTGTAAAGCCACAGCCCCCTAATTAACAATAGTATTACATAATGACACCATGGGAAAAAAACTAATTATATGTCGCTGGCTCCTGTCGAGGCAACATCTGTCACCACTCGCTGCCTATATCATGATGAGTTTCCAAATACGATTTCTTGACTGGTTTCTCTGTGTCTTTCTCGTGACTCATCGGATTCATGTTTGTTGATGTTTGAAGTCGTTAGTGTCTTGTCCATTAAAAATATGTCAGAAAATTCAATCAACCTAAAAGTAATGGCACTTAACTCAGGCGACGGAAATGTGAGATCTTGGCAACACATTTCAGCAGTGATGAAATTCAAATCAGCACAGAAATAGCCTTCAGTGTCCATCCATCATGTTCCTCCGTGAGAGAATGGAAAGGAATGAATGGCCCTTAAACTGGTTCCGGCAAAGCTGCATTTAAAATATACGTAAAATATCTGGAAAAGAGGTGCTTTAAGATGGAGAGAAGACTGAATGTCCAGAGCAGGGTGAATATATGATAAATCAGAGACTTTCATGAGGTGTATTTCCCCTTTATTGCTCATTTTGAGTAGAATGAATAGGAACCCATCTGTAAGGGGATGGTTCCCTGGGATAGAAGATAGCATGAGAGCTTGTAGTAGCATCCCTGTATTTTATAGATCATGCTAAGAGTGTTCTATTTGTCCCATGTGACATGCAGGGTCAATTTTGTACGTGGCCTGTAGGTGTTGTGTGCTCATGAGGAATACGGCTGGAGATTCCAACTCTCTCAAGACCTCTTGCTTGCATTGGGTGCCATGGGGTGTCTATGCTCATGCCATGGATGCCAACATTGGACAAAAATGCCAGGGATAATATGTAAAAGTGTCCATAATGAGCTATACCCACTTGATATGATACCATATGTCATGGTAGGGCCAACTTTTAACAGTGTTGTCCCACTTTTTCCCATAGTAGGTCAATCATTTCTAACACATCATGTTTGAGGGCCAAATTAAATTAAAATGGTCATGTAGTAAAGATTATGGATTCTATGAGCAGAGGGGCCATAAAATTCCTTTGCAGGGACATATCTGTCCCACAGGCCCACAGTTGGACAGTCCTATGTTGGCTATAGAGTGAGAGCACACAATAGAAACTGGAGTCTTGAAGGTGATCCTCTAATTAAATGGTGGTACTACTCTATATAGAGCTAATATCATGAATCAAGACAGGCTACACTTACCAAACTCTAAAACCAACCTTCTACAATGCACCCCAAAGTTGCTTTTTGGGGCTCAAGAAGACATCATCCTCAATCCCTACCCTGCATATAAGGGCAGTGCAACATGCTGTTTGTTGAGGGTGCTACAGATTGTACAATAAGGGGAGCCAACAGTCAATATTTTGCTCTTGGTCCCAAGCCAAGTAAGGATTTTCTAAAGAGAGTTTGTCACATGCTAGCTTTAAGGGTAAGTGTCACCCACTGTAAGCGGAGGGGCCATCCCAAGTTAATGAGACCCTATGAACAAGCTAAAAAGGGAAACTAGCTGATTGGGGAGGCGATTTAGCCTCTCCATAAGCTAAATGTGTTGCTCTTAATTTTTATTTATTTGCAATTTTAAAATAATTTTAGATGAATGTTCCTTTAATGCTTTCCTTTAAATTCCACGTATAAACTATTATATAACTCACTAGCTCCCAAAGTATGTAAATAATGCCATAAGGTATGGCAGAAAACATATGCAGCAAAGTTTTCCATGACGAAATCAAGCCCTCACTGCCGTTCCCCTCTTGGCCAAGTTCCCACGCTCCTCTTGCCAGAAAATCACTCCATCCTTTAACCCTGAACTCATCCTTTCATCAGTGTATAAACCCACTCTCGAGGTCCTCCCTCTTTACCTGAGACCTTCTGTAGGTACTAGAGGAGTGATCTCCAACCAGTAGCTCGTGAGCAACATGTTGCTGACCAAACCCTTGGCTGTTGCTCCCAGAGCAAGTGCTTATTTTTGAATTCCTGGCTTGAAGACAGGTTTTGGGTGAATAAAAACCAGGTGTACTGCCAAACAGAAACTCCTATATCTGTATGCTGCCAGACCACATTGGGACTACCAGATAGCCAATCACAGCCTTTATTTGGCACCCTTGGAACTTTTTTTATGATTGTGATGCTCATCAACTCTTTTTACATTTGAATGTGGCTCACGGGTATAAAAGGTTGGGGACCTCTAGTAACTCGAGGATAGTCTGCTTTTTGTGGGGACATGATCTTTTGCAGAGATCTGGATGGAGCACATTAATTGTAGTCTTCCCAGTGAGTTTTATCACTGAAATGTGAAACATCAGATAGACATCAAGATTGAATACCAGGGGATCTTCTGGGTCCTAATGGGCTTCTGTGCTTGAGTTCCCTTCCAAATGGGTACAAATGATCAGTAGGGTGTACACACTGTTTCATTTTGTGAATGGGCAATGGGCCCTTGGTTCCTCCTACTATGGTGCTACCATCAAATTAAAAGCAGTAGGACAGAGCTGTTTATAGTGGGGCTAAATTGGAGCATATCAGGTATAGTATACCTGTATATCAGGTATAGTAAGGTAAAATGGTAACAGTGTGACAACATGATAACAGTAAAGGAGAAAGGCAAGGCAAGATGGAGACAGTATGACATTATAACAGGAAGCCAAAACTGAGATATTAGAGCACACCAGTGACAGAAGGGCAAGATGAAATAGTAGGGCAACATGGAGGCAGATCTACATTGTGGAGAAAGTAGAGCAAGCTGGAGATTGTAGGACAAGATGGAGACAGTAGGGCAAGATGGGGACAAATTAACAAGATGGAGGCAGTAGAGCAAGATGGAGACAGTAGGGTAAAATAGAGACAGTAGGGCAAGGTAAGATGGTAACAGTACTAAAAAATAGAGATAGTATAAAATAGAGATAGTAGAACAAGATGGGACAGTACTATAAATTGGAGACATTTGGACAGGATGGACACAATAATATTTTGTGATCGTTGCCAAACGTACAGCCCTTTGTTGAAGGGCAACTCACATCACTTACCCACAGCTCAGGGCTACTGTGCTAGAAGTTGTAACTTAAAGGTAATGGCTTCTGCACTTGCAATAACTGAAATTGCCGGTGTTAAAGCCTACACATAGCAAATTTGGCCAAAGTTTCTTCACAAGGCAACTTCGGGCGACAGAAAAAAACGCGTAGGTTTTTCCACAGGTGATTTCATTTATTGCCAGTGGAAAAGCATTTTTGGGAAATTTGCTGCCCGCAGGAGCCACCATCATTTTCTATGTCACTTCCTTCAGGTGCTTCACTCTTTTGGGCATGCCCTCAATTTTTTTTTTTTTTGCTTTGCACGCAAAAGAACGCAAATATGCAAGTGGCTTTAGTGTTATGGGCAGCACGGAGAGAGGATAACGCACAAGACTCTCTGATGTCATTCGCTGATTTCATCAAGGCTGAGGCTGCTTTCAATAGGGGTATGGAATGGGGGTGACAGTAAGTTACAGAGACATGAGACTGTCAGTTGCACCTGAGCAAAATTAAAATATTAGGGTGAAGTAACAAAACTGACTTGACCAGATGGTTCTTTCTTCAGCCAAATTCTGTTTTTTGTGTATGTATAATTGTGGGATCTATTATGCTTGGAAGTTTTTAGAAGTGGTCTTTATGTAATTTGGATTTCCATAGCTTAAGGCTACATAAATATATTTAAACATTAAATAAACCCAATGAAATTGTTTTGCCATCAATATGGATTCAATGTTTCTATATATCTGTAACCTTGTTATGAGCTAAGGGGGCCCATCCTGAAGTCCAGTTAGGGTGAGATTTGGGGTGAGTGTTTAATTGTGCCCTGGGTACCCCTGGAACTATAGCAGGGTGGCTGTTACCCCAATGTTTCTATATATCTGTAACCTTGTTATGAGCTAAGGGGGCCCAGCCTGAAGGCCAGTTAGGGTGAGATTTGGGGGTGAGTGCTTATTTATGCCCTGGGTACCCCTGGAACTATAGCAGGGTGGCTGTTACCCCAATGTTTCTATATATCTGTAACCTTGTTATGAGCTAAGGGGTCCAGACTGATGCCCAATTAGGGGGAGATTTGGGGTGACCTCTGTTTTGGACTTATAACAGGATAATAATGTTTTCATTGTTTATATAACCTTGTTATGACCAAATATTGATCCAGAAAACCTGTACACAAAGACCACTGGGTTTCTGATGAAGGCTCACACGGTTTAGCACTTGCTTGGTCCAAAGTTCCTGAATCCGTGAAGCAGGGATCATTTGTAATGTGGGAGGCCCTAGTTAGAGGCAATAATCTTTAATGGTTTTTACCCACAAAATGCAGAGATTTTCTGCTTGACAGATTCTGCTATAAATCGTAAAAGCAATGTGATATGCCCCATTTCCCACTGTTCCCGGTTTCTCCTTTTCCGTGCCTCAAGGTCTATTCATACAGTCATTGAACTTGTTGGAATGGTTTCAATTTTCCAATATGATGAAGCCTGAAAGAGGAACCCAAAACACAGGCTGCATTACTGGTATCCCAAGTACAAACACCCCCTGTTTCTTTGAAGAACCACATCTACCAATAACAGAGATGGGCATTTTTGGTTGTTCAGATGTTGTTGGACTACAACTTCCAGCATCTCTCTGACAGCTTTTTGCACAAGCCAAGGTCTTCTGTCTTAACCCTGCAATACCCCCACTGGTGGAAAATTAATGTGGCATGAGACTCTGACCTCTATCTTGTTTTATTTGTTCTGCTGTCGTGTCCTTCTTCTCCTATAGTTCTTTCTTTCTATTGTATCTCACTTCTTACCTTATCCTGCTTCTCTTCTAACCACATTTTCTCTGTTCCCTATGATTCCTTTCTTCCTAATCTTCTCCTTCCCTCCCGCTACACTGAAACAACCTTCCTCCCCTTCCTTTTGGCATATTTACCTACTGTTCCCCAGACTTCACCATATTCTCCTTCCTTTCTATTCCCATCTCTGCTTTCCCCTGTTTCCCCTTCCTCTCATTCCTTCTACTTCCTCTTTGTCATCAGAGGAGGAAAATGAAGAAGCAAAAAAGGCTAAATTGGAAGGGATATGCAGGGGGCAGAAGTGAAACCGGGAAGAGAGGAGAGAGGGAGAGAGAGGGGAAGAGAAAGAAAGTCATATGAGAAGAAAAAGTAATCTGAGGAAGGGAGAGACTGGGGTGCAGAAGTAAAGGAAAGCAAAAGTCATAGAAAAAGAATGGAAGCAGGACGGGTGGATAGGTGGTGGATCAGTCTTCATATTTTGGCCTATGTCATCTGCCTATTTACTCTCCTTTTATTTTGCTCCTTTGCACAGTAAAGTCCTTCTCTTCAACTCCTATGTATTCTCCATTCTTCTCCTCCTGTTTCTTTCTTTCGCCCACTTCTTGCTCGCCATGTATTCTGCCCCTTATATTCTTCTTCCTTTTCTTCTCTTGTGCTTCTATTTTTGTTTTTGTGTCTCCCCCAATTTCCTTACATTTGTTTTCCCCTTTCTCTCATTCTGTTTTCTCTCCTTTTTTCAACTCAATTCTGCTTTTCCCTTCTAATAAAAGGGTTGTTCACATTTAAATAAACTTTTAGTTTGATGTAGAGAGTGATATTCTGAGATAATTTGTTTTTTTAATTATGTATGGCTTTTGAGTTATTTAGCTTTTTATTTGGCAGCTCTCCAGTTTGTAATTTCACCAATCTAGTTACTAGGGTCCAAATGGCTGGCCATTCTATAACATACTTAAAGTTAATTTAAAGGTGAACCACCCCTAAGTCACCACCCCCTTTCACTCCTTCCTTTCTGTACCTTAACCCCCTTCTATTCCTTATAGCAATATTAACCCAGTATGTATTGTCCAGGCCAGGCTTACAGAAGCTTGTTTTACCTCTGTCTCCAGAAATGTCCACTACAGTCAGGCCACAAGCCGGAGCAGAATATTCTCATGGCCGGCAGTAAGAGCATTGTATAAAGTGATCCCCAGTGTGGGATTATTGTATCTCGCTTAATGCTAACAAGCAAACTGTTTTTCAGTAGAGCGATCAGCATATCATTCCTGTACAATTAGATCAATCCCCGGGAGTTTGCCAGTGTGCGCAATTAATGGCAGTTTTAGCCCAATCCGAGGAGAGAACTCTGCCTAATTGCTCTTAAATCCCTCTAATGTCTTCCTTATTGCAAAACACATTCTGTTTGTGGTTATGAAATAATAAAATATGGGGATAATCCTGTCAACTTTATATTTTCTGGGGATAGAATTTGGAATCGGCGCTGCATGAGTGGCGCTGCGTGCATGTGCAGATGGCACGGTGCCTAAAGAAAACTTTTTTGTTTGTACAATCTGATCGGGAGAGGGGTCTAGCCCGGCGGGGGCCCATTAAGGGTCGGGGCCCACTGGGTTTTTCTAGAAATTCTCGACCCGCACCTGACCCTAACCCGCCCCCTCCCAACCTGCCCCCGGCCCGCCATTCCCCCTCTATTTATAGACCCGAGCCCGACCTGTCCTGCAGTAACATCGCAAAAGGGTCGGGAGCGAGTCTATAAATTAAGGGGCTGGAAGCCAGAAGTTGGCAGTGCTAAGTTGTGGCCTACCCAAAGATTTTGTGCATAAGCCAGCCCAAATCCGCCCGACCCTCCGGTACTGCGGGTTTCAGGCCGGCTCACAAATCACTATTCTTTATGCTATTTATGGCTTTTTTTTAAATTACATATAAAAAATCAAATGCAATCTACTGATCATGTAATAGATTTTCATGGTTTTAATGAGTAGAATGTAGATCAACCTTCCAGTTTTTTCTTTTTCATATGGGCTGCTAATATGTACATTCATACACCTAGGGACCATATATATGTATGGTGTATATATATATATTCCAACTTTCTGGACAAAGACCTCACTTTCAGCCCCTCTTCTTTCCAACAGTTGATGGCTCATCAATCCAAGAACCTGCATTGGTCTTTCCAGCCTCAGTGAACACAGCCCCTGCTGTTCTCCACATTTGCTGTATCTCATAGAGATATACCTTCCATTTAGACTCATCACAGGAGATACACGTGTTCAGTGAGTGGTATATCTGAGTACATTTTGGAAGTGCCTTTAAGGGCTATTTAAAAAAAAGTATCTTCTGTCCTGTCTTTATTTTATTTATTGTGATCTAAACTCAACTCTCATCTTTCCAAGAAATGTGTTGGTGACAATTTCATTTCTTTTTGTTGTTGTTGTTTGGGATTTTAAATTTTAATAAGTTTTAAAGATTAAAATAAAGCATTTTCTTGAAAGAAAAGTCACTTTGTAAAAAATATCCATTAAATGGTGACATGTCCCTGGTTCAATTGAACTATGTCTCACCTGCTGCATCTTTATTCTACTACTCATCACGTAATGATGAAACCAAAAACCATGATTTATTGACTTTTCATGGAAAAAGGCAAACAGACTGAAAGTCAATGTGTTTTTTGTCTATTGTCATTAATTCCATTGCCATTTAGTGACTTGTAAAGCCACCTTTTTACTGGGACAACATCTCTTATTTACGTATCAATGAAGCTTTAAGTCTGGTCAGTCTCTGTTTGTCATGATTGTATTGACAGAGAAGATCAACATAAAACCTTCTGGAAGCAAGATGAATGATAGAGGACAGTGTCCTTGTTTATTAAGGGTTATTGATTGTGGCTTTTATATCACTGAAATGTTGTCCGGCCTTGTCTTTCTTGTTAGCAGCGACCAACCATTATTTATTGTTCATGCTATATTTATAGATAATGATATTCCTAAGTGAGTTAAGATGCCAATCGGGAATTGCCTCAAAATAGCTGAAGGTTCAGTAGAGACCAGTGAGCCAGTTGAAGTTCTTGAGGCTACAGTTGACTCCGTGTTCACCTTACATGAATCCTATACTAGAAAGCTGACTTGTTTAGTGCACATATTTCTGTACAATAATAATATAGGCTGACAACTATAATAATAGTTTCTAATTTTATGTTTAGATTTGGCGTTTTACACACATGAGGCCTGAAAGTTGACTATGATCAGGGGCCTTGTGGATCCTTGGGTTGAGGACTCTTGGCTCTGAAAAAGGCTACAGTGCCATTGATGTACACATATGGGATTTGTTATCCAGAAACCCATTATCCAGAAAGCTCTAAATTACAGATCTATGTTTTCATACTGATATGCCAGCAGTTATTCATTGATATTAAGAGCTCCTCTCCTGCTCCCACTAACGAACTGCCTTCCCATGATCTGATATTAGGAGCAAGGACTTAATTCATTTTTCAATGAAGTTGCATCCACTATAGGTCTGTAGTTTCTACGTTAATGGGTTCTTCATCCCAGTTCTTCTTTGAGGCCTGCTAACATGGGATCAATTATGAACCGTCGTGCAGCCTGAGTATTGTTAGATGTCATGTATGGCAATCCCAAACCATAGGAGAGTAAACGGATTCATGTCTAGGCGTGCTCTTCTTTAACAGCCACCTTTGGGCCTGGCCCTCAGCTATTCTGATGCTGCCAGGGGCAGGCAAGGGTCGCCGAATGTATACTCTGAGAAAGGAACAGGTAAGGATGGAGTGTTGAAATTTCATTTAGACTCCTCTGAAGGAAAAGAGCGTGGCAGCAAACTGAAATGAATCTTACAGGTTTATTGGAATGCAAAGAAAGTAAAAGGAATCTTAGGCTCTGGGTCTTGCATGGCATCCAGATGGCAGTTATAAACGCTGGACTATCTGGTCCTGTTTGCCGTCTTGTACATTCAAACGATGCAGCAGATTGGAGAACAACTGCTCGGCAGCAACAGGAGGTGGTTTGGCTCATTCAGCATCCATTGCCTGTTATAATGTGACCCAAACCCCAGGGGAGTGACTGGATTCCTGTTTTGGCATGCTCTTCTGCCTATAACAGCCACCTTTAGCTTTGAGCCTGGTCCTCAACTACCCGGGTGCCACCAGGACTTACCGCACAAGTATCCAATGACTCCTACTGGGGCAGGTAAGAGCGACAAATGTATACTCTTTGAGCTGGACGTAGTCAGAAAGGCCAGGTCCGAATAAGATAACAGGAGCAGAATCATGAGACAATCTCAAGGTCAGGAACAAGCCGGGGTCAGAACCAGGAAGTCACACATGGGACAAGAACAGGTAACAGGAGTCAAAGGAACAACAAAGCAGTATTCAGAGACCAAGCACACTTGACCTACAACAGGTAATGAGTCAGTGCAGAGCAGGGGGTTATATAGCCAGACTAATGGCTTACACTGATCACCTGTGAGCAGATTGACAACAGCTGAAAGAGTCATGCCTTCTTGGAAATACAGGGACACCAAAACAGTGAACCAAGACCTTTGTTGTCTGATCATGTAGAGCAGAAGTAATGTAGACAGTATTAAAAAACAAGTCATCGGTTCAAGCCCAGGCAGGATCCGATTCGTACTTCACGAAAAGTTTTCTAAATCCGGGTTCATGATTGCTAGACGTGAATGGTTGGGTATTGAGTATATGAGATATATTGATCATATCTGATCAATAAAATTACATTGACACGCAAGCAAACGCATCAATAAGTTTTCCATGAATCAATTTGCTCCAAAATTGCCAAGTTTTACCTAAACCAGTGTCCTCCTAAGCTTTCCAGCTTAATTATTTAAGGTCCAGCGTTTGTTTAGGCTTAGCTAATACCAAGGTTACAGAGATATAAGAACATTGCTTTATCAGTCATTGTTTTAAAAGTATCTAGGGCAACAAATAACTGTTCTGCTCAACCCTAACCTTTCTTACCTTTACATTAGTCTTTCAGTATTATCTGGAGGGCCAAAATGCATTCTCCCAAGACCTCAATCTTACTGGCCTGAAGGCTGTGCCCAGCGTGGGAACCAGTCAGCTAAACTAAGCAGAACAAAACCCAACAGTTGCAATATCATGGTCAGTAGTCAAAGTTCAACTGGGACTGGTTTGGTGATCAGATACAATCACATACCCATTGCCCCTATCACAAAATATTGATCCTTTGTATTTCTCATGAAACATGTTAGATTGTTAGATGTGTGCACTACATTCACTTAAAAGACCAGCAGAAATTCCCAGACCGATCCTGTCACAGATTGACCTCCGTGCAATATATAAAACTGTCTGGTCACGGAGTCACGTACAGTCACAGCTTCTCAGGGTCTTTTTTAGAACACTGGTTGTTTTCATTACATATGGGCTTTCATATTCTCTCCCGAATGCTGCTGGGCTGCCACGAGAAACACTCTTGCTGTTCAGAGGAAATAAATACTGGCAATTTCTTTCTTATTATATAGAATTAGATTTGCAAATTGAGACAATGTTGGCCCTGGGGGCAGGCACGCTGGGAATAACTCCTATCAATAGAGATTGACAATATGATTATATCCAGCATAATATATTCAATTTTTATCCATTCTAGTATAGGGATATTGAATGCTGTTATTACCAATCTGGATCAGCGGTGCCTTATTTTCTGCTCTCTCTTACCATACAGAGGCAAACACATTATTGTTCTTCTATATAATATATATATCTATCTATATACATATATATATATATATATATATATATATATATATATATATATATATATATATATATATATATATATATATATATATAGTATATATATATATGTGTAAAGTGCAAACAAATTATGCAGATTCGCTGGAGTTTACAATCTATGGTCTCATTTACTTTCACAATTTTTTAGGAACCAATTAACCTGCCTGTATGGTTTTGGAGAAAACAGGAGTAACCAGAGGAAACCCCACACAGAAACAGGAGGACATACAAACTCTTTAAATAATGGCCTGTCTAAAAATTTAACCTAGGACCCAATGTGTGTGTGTGTGTGTATATATATATATATATATATATATATATATATATATATATATATATATATATATATATATATATATATATATATATATATACATACATATATAGATATATACATATATATATATATACTAATATCAGCACTGTCATATTCTTCAAGGTCACGTCTTGCAAGCCAGCTTCTTATTTTTAAAGAAAAAACAGCAGACAAGAGATATTTAACAATTGTGAAGGTTATAAAGTAAAAATGCTTCCAAAGCTGTGTTGTGAAACAATTTTATAGCACGCGCTGCACCTGTAAACACCATTTTTTACAGGATTTTGATGTAATTGGTGCCTTCTCGCTGATTTACTACGTACACATAATGGGGTGCACATCTGACTCATCCAACTGAACACTAAACACAAAGTAGGTTTTAGAAATATATATATAAAAAGGAGATAGGTATAGGCAGAGCTGCATTAATAACCAGCAGTGAGTCATGCAGTGAGTGCTGGGCTTATAAATAACTCATGACTTATAGGTTGTTTGAGAATAGATAACAAATGCTCTTGTATGTTGAAACATCTACTTGTGGAATTATACAAAATATAACAGTGGTTAGATTATTTTAATAAGAATATATCAGATCACTTGGCAGAGATTTACTTGATTGGTCCAAAGTAATAAAGATAATAGGTCCATTCGATTTCTATAACCTTTGGTCCTTGTGTGGAGCCCTGGGCAAGATATGTGACCAGCTAAACCCTGCTGTGAATGGAAGGGTTTCGCTGGTCACAAGAAATATCTAATTTGGCCCAGGGTTGAGCAGCCCACATTAAACCCTACAGTTGGCCAGAATTTCCTGACAACATTTCAAGCTTTTGCCCTTACCCTAGCTCCCACCCCCCCCCATAGATGAGCATCAATACCATTGCATGGAGTTAATTAGAGCAGGAGGTCCAGCTTAGAAACAACTGTGGGGGTTTAGTGTACTGAAAGAGTCATGATGCTGGCAGAGAATGTTGGCCTACTATTTGAGTTAGACATGGGCTACTCAACCATGGGCCAACCTACTGTCCTATCCTGCTGGACTTGTCCAACCTTCACTACTGCGACCACAACGGGATTTGACTTCATTTCTTGTCCAGGGTTCCTCACAATAGCCAGTTCAAAGTCTTCTTGTAGGAGATCGAAATATGAAATGAACCAGGTTGTTAGGCACCCCCAGTATTTCTAATCATTTGGCTGGTACCCCAGACTACAGGGTTGGATTTGACTGGTGGGACACTGAGAAAAAACGATGTGCTCTGGCCTTCATGGACCCCACCGGTGCAGACTCGTTCCCTGCATGAAGCCTTTGCTGCTGTCGCTGACCTCTTTACCTGGCTGCTGAGACGATGTGGGCCCAGAAGGCCCTAGCTCCAGTCCGACACTACCAGGCTGGCACTTCTCTTTTTCAAAAACACTTCAATGAGCAGGTGTATGTCCAGTTACAGCACTGTAACTCATAATTCTTCACAAAAATGTACTTTTCTGTAAACCAAGTCAACAAACTTTGCATCAACCTAACTGTCCTTTAAAATGCCATGGCACTTGAGTATCTGTGTGCATAGTGTCAAAATGCAGTCAATTGTGCATTCATTCTAGCTCTTGGCCCTTGCGTTTCCATACAGAATCCTGAAACCTGGTGCAATTTAGTACCTATAATCATAATAATCATATTAAATCAATAAATCAGCCTCAGTGACTTCTGTAAAACCAACTTGTGGACATCTGGTGAGGGAGTCCTGGTCTTGTATCCAGCAGTTCTACTGATCTGTTACATTTGCATTGTAAGAGAATTCTTCTATTTCGGGGTTTGTACATCAAGATCTCAGTAAATCGCAACAGCTGGAATCCATCGTTTTCCATAAATGTGGCTCAGCCAACATTTGTTTTGTGAGAAGTAATGAAAAGCAACCTGATAAAATGCTTTGGCGCTCACCTCCAGTTACGCAGAAAGATTTAATAATGCCTTTTCTGAATCCACCCCATGCAATAGAGGCATTGGCAGAGCACATCTTGGAGTTGGACTGATCCAGTGTGTTTACTTTATGCCAAAACTGTGCTATTTCTGGGTTTGTACATTACATTGTTAGTCAGACTCATCCACTTCCTCGCTGTGAAGGAAACAGAGAAAACTCTAATGCTACAGGGACCGGTTAAAGTGCAACCGATAAAATGCATTAAATGTAAAAGCATTTTTACAGAGATTAAACTAATGAAAGGACGGATCTGGCACTGGCAGAATTTTCTAGCAGACAATTTGCTCACAATTTATGAGGTACCGAGAGTTCAGAGAGTTCAGAGATCACCAAGGAACACATTGTGTTTATTTTCATAATAGTGCAAAGGACGGGAATGATACCACATGGATACGGAAGGAATCGAATAGAGTTTAGTTCATTGGGTGACAATTTAATGACCGCTGAGGGAAAGTTGCTAGGCTCTTTTAAATATTTAACTGTAGCTATACATAATATAAAGCCCTGTTAGTCTGATGAATAATGTTGTACTTCTATTGTTTAAGGAAAGAACGACTTGTCTTGCACAAAACATTACTACTACACTACCATCGATGGTCTAAAGCAGAGATTCCCAACCTTTTTTACCAGTGAGCCACATTCAAATGTAAAAAGAGTTGGGGAGCAACACAAACATGAAAAAGTCCCTTGTGGTGCCAAATAAGGGCTGTGATTGGCTATTTGGTAGCCCCTATGTGGACTGGCAACCTACAGGAGACTTTACTTGGCAGTATACTTAGTTTTTATGCAATTAAAACTTTCTTCCAAGCCTGGAATTCAAAAATAAGCACCTGCTTTGAGGCCAGTGAGAGCAACATCCAAGGGGTTGGTGAGCAACCCCTGCTCAACAAGGTGCAATCACTGCTCTACAGGGTGCACTTTTAGCCAGCTAAAAAAAACTCAAGGTTGCCATCTCCTGTTCACCTGACTGGGAAAGGCTTTAAAATGCTTGCTTTGGCAGTGAGATAGCAGGTACAGTAGGGAGAGATGGTGTCTATAGTAACAGTGGGATAATAGTCTCTGGGAAGGGAGTGTGACTGTGGGATAGCAGGTATAGTAGGGAGAGATGGTGTCTATAGTAACAGTGGATAATAGTCTCTGGGAAGGGAGTGTGACTGTGGGATAGCAGGTATAGTAGGGAGAGATGGTGTCTATAGTAACAGTGGGATAATAGTCTCTGGGAAGGGAGTGTGACTGTGGGATAGCCGGTATAGTAGGGAGAGATGGTGTCTATAGTAACAGTGGGATAATAGTCTCTGGGAAGGGAGTGTGACTGTGGGATAGCAGGTATAGTAGGGAGAGATGGTGCCTATAGTAACAGTGGATAATAGTCTCTGGGAAGGGAGTGTGACTGTGGGATAGCGGGTATAGTAGGGAGAGATGGTGCCTATAGTAACAGTGGGATAATAGTCTCTGGGAAGGGACTGTGGCTGTGGGATAGCAGGTATAGTAGGGAGAGATGGTGCCTATAGTAACAGTGGGATAATAGTCTCTGGGAAGGGACTGTGGCTGTGGGATAGCAGGTATAGTAGGGAGAGATGGTGTCTATAGTAACAGTGGATAATAGTCTCTGGGAAGGGAGTGTGACTGTGGGATAGCAGGTATAGTAGGGAGAGATGGTGCCTATAGTAACAGTGGATAATAGTCTCTGGGAAGGGAGTGTGGCTGTGGGATAGCAGGTATAGTAGGGAGAGATGGTGCCTATAGTAGCGGGGAAGTTGTAGCTCTGCAATAGTACATACAGAATAGCACAACACCTATCAACCAAAAACAAAAGCTACAGGGAGTTATATTTTAACAACATCTGAAGGTCTGTAGATGAAAACATTATAAATTATAAATTATGGGGAACCACATGGATTGTTTTTCCAGAGGCCCCAGCACTAGTAAAGCAGCTTTATGTGAATGTTCCTGGCTGCTGAATTCAGTCTCAATGGAATGGGCTGAGCCTGAGAGCCTCTAATTATTTTATTGTGCTTATTTTAATAAATGATGAGGATCAGCGGAGAAGAAACAGCTGGACATTGTGAGCACAAAGGATTTGCCTGTAGGTTCTGAATGGGGTGAGAGTGACATAAGCGGTTCCTGTAAAGTGATGTAAATGGATCCTGCTGAGATATTGATATTTGTGGCCGGCAGGGTGGGTGACACTCACGTCTGTATCCCTCGGCTTCAGTCTATTTATTGAACTCACCAAGGTGATTAGACAGCAGGAGCCAATGGCATAAAAGGGAAAGCAATAAGTGGAACCAGGATGAATGAATGGGATTTACTTTAAGGACAGAAAATATACATTATATGAGTCTATAAAAACATAAACCTGATGTCAGAGAGGAACAAATTTAATAATATATTTCAATGTTTATACATTTGCTCCTGAATGGAAGATCCTGGGGAATAAACCCAACTAATCATCTTAACCCCTTCATAGCTGGCCCAGCTCCTCCCACAGCCACCATCACACAGCACCTACCTGTACCACAAATGTATGTGTTATACTAAATAGTGTATCCTCTGCTGCATACAATACAAATATTAGAATCTGCCTGGGAGTTCCTTTATATCATCATCATCATCATCATCATCATCAATGCATGAGTGTTACTCAGTGTTCACTGTATAACTCAACCTGTAGCCTTGTGCCTTTATATGGTCACAGAACCCCTCAGTGACTTCTAATATCCTTATCATTTACAGTAGGGGGTACATTATCCCTTATAATACATGAGTGATACTCAGAGTTCCCTGTATAACTCAGCCTGCAGCCTTGTGCCTTTATATGGTCACAGAACCCCTCAGTGACTTCTAATATCCTTATCATTTACAGTAGGGGGTACATTATCCCTTATAATACATGAGTGATACTCAGAGTTCCATGTATAACTCAGCCTGCAGCCTTGTGCCTTTATATGGTCATAAAATATAACTTTGTTTTTAAATGTATGTAACAGAAGGGTGGTATATAAATAGATATAGAGATAAATATTTGTTTGTGTTTTGAAGCAGAAATAACTATGCCGAGCTGTAACCTTTCCATGTGTGCAACGGGTAATGATACAATTAGATTGCTGGTACAAGCCGAGTGATAGGGGAGGTGGCAGTAGCCGAGCACCTGGAGGAAGGAGCCCATTGATAGTGGCTAATGAAATGAGCGAGTGATGGATTGCACTAAACCCTATTGCTATAGCGATGACATTTACTCGTTCAGCTCACAGGTGACAATGACCTTCTTTTGGCGAGAATCGTATCAAGGTTGAACCATTGATGAGTCGAGATGCCATCAAGTCACTTAACAATGGAATGTTGTTAAAATTCCATGAGGTTGATCCAGCAAAGGCGGCAGCATTCTGTGTCCAAACAAAGCGTGTCTCAATGATAAAGGAGAGCAGATAAGTAACTGCCACTCAGAGCCGGAACTTCTATTAAAGCTCTCCATAAGGTTGTAGAGGGCAGCTGAGGTCTGTGTGTAGCGGGTGTAGGTGGGTACATATCTAGCTTGTATGTTATCATATCATCTACTACACACACTCAATAACTACTTCTCCAGCCATTAATGCGATAATAGTATATAATACACAAAAGCCATGAATATCTTATAAAGTAAATCCTGATATATGGCTCTTAGTGATGTCATCAGTCATCAAGGAGAACTAAACCCTAAAAATTAATATGGCTAAAAATGCCATATTTATATACTTATTTTATTGTACCAACTTAAAGTTTCAGCTTGTCAATAGCAGCAATGATCCAGAACATCAACCTTGTTACAGGTGGTCACCATCTTGGAAAGTGTCACATGTAGGGTTGCCACCTTTTAAAAATTTCTTTACCGGCTGGTGTGGGCGGGGACACAAAGGGGCGGGCTGTGACATCAAAATGGGTGGGGTGTGACGTCAAAGGGGGCGGGGCCACGTCACGGACATTAAAAGAACCACAAAGAAAAGCTAAGTTCAAGGGGATTGGGGGCAGGCCGAGGGCTCTTTTTAATCGTATTACAAATTTACCGGCAGCTACATAGCCGGTAAATTTGTAATACCGGCCCGGCCTTGGCAGGTATTTTACCGGCTAGGCCGGTAAAATACCGGCCGGGTGGCAACCCTAGTCACATGCTCAGTGGGCTCTGAGCAGCTGTTGAGAAGCTAAACTTAGGGGTCATCAAGGGTGCCTGGAAAACTGATATCCCATATTGCACTATACAGTATATATATAAATACTGTATAGTGCAATATGGGATATCAGTTTACCAGGCACCCTTGAGACTGGCAGAACCGTGTGTATTATACATTAAAGGGATGGTTCACCTTAATGTAACTTTTAGTATGTTTTAGAATTCTAGGCAACTTTTCAATTGGTCTTCATTATTTATTTTTTATAGTATTTGCATTATTTGCCTTCATCTACTGACTCTTTCAAATGCTTTCAAATGAGGGTCACTGACCCCATCTAAAAAAACAAATTTTCTGTAAAGCTGGCCACGGAAGCAAAGATCCGATCATAAGAAACATCGTACGATCAGACTTCCCCATCTCCCGACCTGCCACTAACCATTCCGATCAAATAAAGTAGAAAAGAACAGATCAGCCGATGTTCTGCCCCTGACAGCAATCCTACGATATAATAACTCAGAAACCTCAAATAATAAAAAACGAAAAACTAATTGCAAATTGTCTCAGAATATCACTCTCTATATCATACTAAAAGTTAATTTAAAGGGGAACAACCCCTTTAACATCATCAGGGCTAAAGAAGGAGACCATTAAGGGGTAAATTCAATTATAGATTTTTCCTGATACAAACCAGGGACACTATAGACACCAACTGTGTATTTAGAATGCAGTGAATGTGTTGGAGGGGGACACCCACACTATGATCCTGGTGGTCCTATGGGCTGGGTCCCTCTGCTCCTCCCTGTAGGTGTGATCACTATATTGAATTCGAGCTTGGATTGTGTAAAGGTCATAAGATGATGATGAGAGAAGATCTAAGTGGCAGAGATGGGTCCAAGTTTGAAGGCTTCTATAGAGAAGATCCATGGTCCCAATAGGGGGCAGCACTGTGAAAAAGACTAAGGGGCAAATTTACTAAAGGGCGAAGTGACTAAGGCTGGTGAAAATTCGCCAGCGTGACGTCATTTCGGTACTTTGCCGATTTACTAACGGTCGCTGGCATAACTTCGCTAGTGAAGGAGATAGGCTCTAGCGATACTTCGCACTCTTACGCCAGGCAAAGTTTTGCTCTGGCGAAAGAGCGTTACTTCGCAAATTCAATAAGATGCGGATTTTACTGAACGTTACCTCTTGCGCCAGACTTACCTTCACCACCTAAGACCAGGCGGTATCTTTCGGGATTGGATTGGACCCTTTGATCCTGTAGCTTTGTATATATTAATTGCCCACTTAATAAATACTCCCACAAAGTGCAAGTGCTTGATTTACATAAATGTATAGATTAGCCTTAATTAAGGTTATTAAAAATGAATTGATGTTTATAAAGTGATTTAGTGCTTAAATAAAGTAAATTATAAATTCAAGTAGATTTTCAATTAAATACTATATATACTTTATAATTTGTATTTCATAAACAGTTGATTAAGTATTAGTGAATATTGGATAATTAAAAATCAATTAAAACACCAATATTAAGTGCTAAAGTGCCAACAGGTTGTGATAAATTCACTTATAAAGCAATATCGGTACAGATTGATTTATAATCCAATACCGAAAGATATAGGGATAAACATTTACTTTGGGTGGTTTTCTTGATTGAAAGGGGATACTTTCCTTCTTTTTTCTTGTATAAAAACTATACACTGGGCTCATGTGTAGGGCAATATAACAACTTTATTTTATTTTATTAAGGTTCCCCGGGCTTGTGTAGTGTAATGTATTTGCTGCAACATATACGTCCATTCAACTTTAACTTCCCGCTGTATGCAAATTAGCCAACGCTTGCTCAACTTCGCTTTGCTTGCCGAATTAACACTAGCGAAATTTCGACATTGCTCGGCGCCCTGGACACAACTTCGCATTTTAGTGAATTAGCGCTGTCCTGGCGAATTTTCGCCTGGCGAAGTGTTGCGATGTGAGCGAAGCCGTTGCTGGCGAATTTCCGGAGGTAAGTGAATTTGCTCCTAAGTGAACTTGTACCATAGGGAGAATGTTTGACTAGAGTATCACCCTGCAGGGGGGGAGTCTCAGCCGGAGGAGCATTAGTACCTCTTGGCATGTTTAGAAATATACTGTATACCCCACTAGTGATTTCCCATAGGTGACAGGAGAGAGAGATTCCCAATGCCAATTAAAATGTTTAATTCTAGGGATGCACCAAATCCACTATTTTGGATTCGGCCGAACCCCTGAATCCTCAGTGAAAGATTCGGCCGAATACCAAACCGAATCCGAATCCTAATTTGCATTCTTTTGTTTTTTTTTTACTTGTTTTGTGCCAAAAAATCACGCGATTTCCCTCCCTGCCCTTATTTTACATATGCAAATTAAGATTCGGATTTGGTTCGGCTGGGCAGAAGGATTCGGCCGAATCCGAATCCTGCTGAAAAAGGCCGAATCCTGCCTGAATCCCAAACCGAATCCTGGTTTCGGTGCATCCCTATTTAATTCTTACACATTGGAAAGTTGCTTAGATTTAAATTTGATTTTCTACTTAATAAATTCTTTATATTTGGATTTACTACTCCTTTCTTTCCATGTTTCTCTCTTAGTGCCCGGCTCACTGGCCAGAAATCAGGAACTGATTGACTCCTGGCTTCAGCCTGTCTGTGGAGCAAGTTATTCAATGTGAATCTTGTGAGCAGATTAAAGTGCAGCCAGTGTGTCCTGGATAAATAAGGAACCAGCAGCTTCAAGGACCATCCCATGGATTTATTTCTGACTGAATGAGCTTCTAGCATTGCCTTACCCACGGGGATAGTGTTAGGGAAGGGCATTGGTCCTGCGAGCTATTCATAAGAGTAATGAATGGATATTGGGAAGTTGCTTAGAATGATATTCTTTCATTTGGAAACATTGTATTTTAGGCTTTATATCCCCTTAAAAGAGGTTGTTCACCTTTAAATTTACTTTTAGTATGATGTAGAGAGTGATATTCTGAGACAATTTGCAATTGGTTTTCATTTTTTATTGTTTGTGGTTTTTGAGTTATTTAGCTTTTTATTCAGCAGCTCTCCAGTTTGCAATTTCAGTAATCAGGTTGCTACGATCCAAATTCCCCTAGCAACCATGCACTGATTTGAATAAGAGACTGCAATATAAATAGGAGAGGGACTGAATAAAAAGATGAGTAATAAAAAGTAGCAATAACAATACATTTGTAGCCTTACAGAGCAGTTGGTTTTTAGACGGGGTCAGTGACCCCCATTTGAAATCTGGAAAGAGTCAGTAGAAGAAGACAAATAATGCAAAAACTATAAAAAATAAATAAATAATGAAGACAAATGGAAAAGTTACTTGGAACTGACCATTCTATAACATACTAAAGGTTAACGTAAAGGTGAAGCACCCCTTTAAGGGCCCTAATAATACCCCAGCGAGTGCACCATCCCCACTACATCACAGCCCAAGAGGGATCACATACAGTAATCTTTGGAGTAGTGATGGGCGAATTTGCGCCGTTTCGCTTTGCTGGAAAATTCACGAATTTCCCGCAAAATTCACGAATTTCCCGCAAAATTTGCAAAATGGCGAAAAATTCACGAAACGGCGCAAGCGTCTTATTTTGGCGCCGGCGTCCGTTTTTACGCCGGCGACAATTTTTATTTTGACGCCGGCGAAGTTTGGGCAGCGAATTTTCGCGGGCGTTTCGCGAATTTATTCACTGGCAGCAAATCGTGCAAAATCGCTGCGAATTTGCGCTTGACAAATAAATTTGCCTATCACTTCTTTGGAGCTAATAAAAGATTCAGTGTCCGAGGTGACTAATTCCCAGTGATTCAGTTCTGTTGAACGTTCCCACTCACCCTGCTTCCTAGAAAGCAAAAATATTCACTGAGGAGCTGAGTTCTGCGTAAATGTCTCTGAACTCTGGTTCTGACTCTTGAAACAATGTAGCAGAAGCCTGTTAATCAGCAGACAAAATAAAGACCTTCTGTCTTTAACATTTACAGTTAGTGATGGGCGAATTTATTCGGCAGGCGCAAATTCGCGGCGTATTCTTGAGTTTCGCTGCCAGCGAATAAATTCGCAAAACAGGCGCAAAAATCATCAAAAAATTCGTCAAAAACGAGATGCCGGCGCAGGAATTTTACAGGAAAGTCGCAAATTATTAGGCGAAGCGAAACGCCACAGATTTGCCCATCACTATTCACAGTCATTGATGGTGACTTTTTTACATTAAGGGCAGAGACACACGTTCAGATTTGGGGAGATTTAGTCGCCCCGGCGATAAATCACCTCTGCTTCGGGCAACTAATCTCCCCGAACTGCCTCCTGTCGGCTAGAATGTAAATCGCAGACGGGATGGCAATCGATGGCTTCGTGCTCTGAGTACAATTTAGATTCTAGCTGGTAGGAGGCAGTTCTAGGAGATAATTCGCCCCGAAGAAGAGGCGATTTATTGTCGGCGACTAAATCTCCCCAAATCTGAGCGTGTCTCTGCCGTAAGGGTAGAACTACATGATTGCTTTTACCTGCGATAGCATCCGTTCCAACGCGCTGAGATGATTTGCAGATGTCACTTCGGATGCGCCGAATCTAAGGTAAGTAATAGGAAAGTTGGACGCTGTCGCTGAGTGCATCCAACACGACTGCTGGACGTGAACGCTGCAAGTTGCGTCTTCATCCGACAGTTGTATTATGTCGGATGTACGCAGCGACATCGTCCAACTTTCCTATTACTTACCAGTGTGACGCCTGCGGTTCATCTCAACGCATCGGAACGGATACTATAGCAGGTAAAAGCGCGCGTGTAGTTCTACCCATAGTGCAACTGTTCTTGCTGAGAGTTTAAGGGCCCATGAATTACTCCTATTGCCCCCCCCCCCCCCATGTTCATGGACTGGCCCCTTCCCACAGTCTTTCCATTGGTCCCAGATGTAGGAAATTTCTTTGTACATCTGGCAAGCGCAGAATTCAGCAGAACCTCAGACCTGACCAATTGTTGGCTCTGAAAAAGCTAAATTGGATTCATCAGTATGCACATCTGGCCGCATCACTCTAATTGTTAGAGACACTCTGGAGAGTCGGAATTTCTCTCTAACAAAGCAAGGGATCCATATGGGAACATGTGTGTTAAAGGGGAAGTTAAGGCTACTGTACAGTTTAAGCACATGTTCAACTAGAGAGTACATGCACACTTGTTCTGAGAAGGTTGGGTGCACTTCAGGAGGGGCGGGGGTCCAGTAGTGAGGGTTACACATTCTGCACCCGGCCCATTCAAAAGTCATTACGGCACTGTACGCTTCCTTTGTGTCTATAAAGCAAGGTGGCTGGTGCATTCACATAACGTAGCACCCACCGATTCTTATACCAGAGCAGCCTCTGTTTGTAGCAAATCTGTCCTTTTAGGGTGGTAGCAGATGGGGAGATTAGACACCCAGCAACTAATCTCCCCAAATGCCTTCCCGCGGGCCAGAATACGAATCGTCGGCGGGTAGGCATACATTTCAGAAGTCGCCCGAAATTGCCTCACAAAGAAACTACGGACGACCTCGGTAATCCGAAGCGATTCCTATGCTATCCCACTAGCAATTAGTATTCTTGCCGGCCGGAAGGCATTTCATGGAGATCAGTCGCCCGAAGTAGAGAAGATTTGTCGCTGGATGACTAATCTCCCCATCTGTCCACTACCTTTAAATAAACACAGGGGTATTTGTCTCTGAGGTGCCCGGAGTGCCTTTTGTTTCAATGCCTAACTGACTAATTTCATGGGAGATTATGGCCAGTTCATTTTCAAATGAAAGAGGGGGGGGGTACACCTTTGTATTAACTTTTAGTCTGTTATATAATAAGCAACTTTTCCATTGGCCTTAATTTTTTCGTTTTTTAAATTATTTGCCTTCCCACTCTTTCCAGCTTTCAAATTCTAAAAACAAATGCTCTGTAAGGCTACAAATATTGCTACTTTTTATTACTCATCTCTCTATTCAGGCCTCTCCTATTGATATTCCAGTCTCTTATTCGTTTTTGTGGGTTTTTTTTTTTTAAATAATTTGGAATTTGAACTGCTTTCTAGATAGAATTTATTTACCATAGCAACCAGGTAACAAACAGGAATTCAGAATTGAATCTGTACTTTTAAATAAAGAATAAAATAGAAGGGGATCTTAAAAAATACCAACAATAGAATGATAAGGACAGCTAGAATGTCAGCCATTAGTGATGGGCGAATTTGTGCCGTTTCGCTTAGGAGAAAAATTCATGAATTTCGTGCGAATTTTGACGCCGGCGAATTTTTTCCGCGAATTTTCGCGGGCGTTTCGCTAATTTATTCGCTGGCGGCGAATCGCGCAAATTCGCCGCGAATTCGCGCCTGGCGAATAAATTCGCCCATCACTATCAGCCATAAAGCAGAGCAGGACTGTTGGAATGTCAGCCATAAAGCAGAGCAGGACTGCTAGAATGTCAGCCATAAAGCAGAGCAGGACTGTTGGAATGTCAGCCATAAAGCAGAGCAGGACTGCTAGAATGTTAGCCATAAAGCAGAGCAGGACTGCTAGAATGTCAGCCATAAAGCAGAGCAGGACTGCTAGAATGTCAGCCATAAAGCAGAGCAGGACTGTTGGAATGTCAGCCATAAAGCAGAGCAGGACTGCTAGAATGTTAGCCATAAAGCAGAGCAGGACTGCTAGAATGTCAGCCATAAAGCAGAGCAGGACTGCTAGAATGTCAGCCATAAAGCAGAGCAGGACTGCTGGAATGTCAGCCATAAAGCAGAGCAGGACTGCTGGAATGTCAGCCATAAAGCAGAGCAGGACTGCTAGAATGTTAGCCATAAAGCAGAGCAGGACTGCTGGAATGTCAGCCATAAAGCAGAGCAGGACTGCTAGAATATCAGCCATAAAGCAGAGCAGGACTGCTAGAATGTTAGCCATAAAGCAGAGCAGGACTGTTGGAATGTCAGCCATAAAGCAGAGCAGGACTGTTGGAATGTCAGCCATAAAGCAGAGCAGGACTGCTGCTTATATATCATTCTGAGGCACAAGGCAGAAGTTGCAGGACGCCCGGCTCTAAGGCAGGCAGTAAGGACAGGGCTGATGCTTTGCTCGTGCTCTTCACTGACTGTCAGATTTTTAATCCAGCGCTCAATGAAAAGTGCAGCCTCCAGAGAGGTGCAAGTCCTTAAAAAATTAGCACTAATGGGCGTGTTCTTGTGGCTCTTCTACTCCCATTAGCTCAATAAAACTCCTGATATCTTTTTTATTTTTTGATGATAATGGCCCTTTAGAAAATTAATGTTTGCAGTATTTTGACTGATACTGCCATATTTTGACCACTATTTATGCCCCAAGGTCGCATTGCACATGAACAAGTACACACTAATAGGATTTTACTGTTTGGCGAAAGTCGCAGCAACGACTATTTTTAGGTAAATCCGTTGCTGGAAATAAATAGAGTATTTTTCTGGTGACAGGGTTGATGGGGCAGCGCAGGAGCATATGTTTGCGTGCTTAAGTAATGAATTAAATAGGTGATTAAGGAGAAAGAGGATTATTGATTAGCAAGAAAGCTAATGAGGCAGCGCCTGTCGCTCGGGCCGAGGATGGAGCATTAGTGTCGTATCAACTCCCACGTCACAGGGACAATAAAGGTCCAAATAGCTGAGTACGGAACATATGGAAAGAATCCCTTTAACCCATTCATGGCTGCACTGCAGACCAGACTTATTTTCTCCTTATGAATTTTACCTATAAATTCTGTCTTGAGCCAAATGTTTTGAACAAATTTACTAAAGCATTTCTGGGTGATTCTGGATGCAGGATAACCTCGAACAATGGATCCCTGTGTGTTTGGTGAGAAATGTTTTCTTGAGCATTTTCACATGAATAAGTATTTTTTCCAATGATGATAAAGGCCAGAAAAAACAGAACATGTTGTGCCTTACTCAACTTGAGAAATTGATAGAAAAATTAGGCAGTTTGATATTTTTACTCCTATATAGATTTGGTCAGGAGTGATGTAAAAAGTGAGAAAACAGACTAATCGATAGACGGAGGCTCAGGGATGCAGGACACTGGTTGGGGGCCTGACAGATGCACAATTTCTGTACATGTCTGCAAAATAATCCCCAAATGATTTATTATTTTTATTTTGCTTATTAGATCCAGCCTACCACTTACATGTGCTTTAGGTATGTACTCACAGCAGTGATCTTCAACCTGAGTCTCTCTAGTTGTTGGTGAACAAAAGCTTTTAAAATCCAAAAGGGACAAAGAGGAAAGCTGACCAATTAGTAACTGTTGCTGTGGGATAGCAGGTATAGTAGGGAGAGATGTGTCTATAGTAACAGTGGGATAATAGTCTCTGGGAAGGGAGTGTGACTGTGGGATAGCAGGTATAGTAGGGAGAGATGGTGCCTATAGTAACAGTGGGATAATAGTCTCTGGGAAGGGAGTGTGACTGTGGGATAGCAGGTATAGTAGGGAGAGATGGTGTCTATAGTAACAATGGATAATAGTCTCTGGGAAGGGAGTGTGACTGTGGGATAGCAGGTATAGTAGGGAGAGATGGTGCCTATAGTAACAGTGGATAATAGTCTCTGGGAAGGGAGTGTGACTGTGGGATACCAGGTATAGTAGGGAGAGATGGTGTCCAGGTCTGGACTGAGAATTAAAATAAGCCCTGGCATTACAGGTACACAGAGGCCCAATCAGCCCACATAGAGGCCCAAACAGTCCCCACCAGCCCACTAAATAGTGACTTTCTATGGGACCTTACAGCAGCCCTTCTGGCATTTGCCAGAACCCACAGATTGCCAGTCCGGGCCTGATGGTGTCTATAGTAACAGTGGATAATAGTCTCTGGGAAGGGAGTGTGACTGTGGGATAGCAGGTATAGTAGGGAGAGATGGTGTCTATAGTAACAGTGGGATAATAGTCTCTGGGAAGGGAGTGTGACTGTGGGATACCAGGTATAGTAGGGAGAGATGGTGTCTATAGTAACAGTGGATAATAGTCTCTGGGAAGGGAGTGTGACTGTGGGATAGCAGGTATAGTAGGGAGAGATGGTGCCTATAGTAACAGTGGATAATAGTCTCTGGGAAGGGAGTGTGACTATGGGATAACAGGTATAGTAGGGAGAGATGTTGTCTATAGTAACAGTGGATAATAGTCTCTGGGAAGGGAGTGTGACTGTGGGATAGCAGGTATAGTAGGGAGAGATGGTGTCTATAGTAACAGTGGATAATAGTCTCTGGGAAGGGAGTGTGACTATGGGATAGCAGGTATAGTAGGGAGAGATGGTGCCTATAGTAACAGTGGATAATAGTCTCTGGGAAGGGAGTGTGACTGTGGGATAGCAGGTATAGTAGGGAGAGATGGTGTCTATAGTAACAGTGGGATAATAGTCTCTGGGAAGGGAGTGTGACTGTGGGATAGCAGGTATAGTAGGGAGAGATGGTGCCTGTAGTAACAGTGGATAATAGTCTCTGGGAAGGGAGTGTGACTGTGGGATAGCAGGTATAGTAGGGAGAGATGGTGTCTATAGTAACAATGGATAATAGTCTCTCTGGGAAGGGAGTGTGACTGTGGGATAGCAGGTATAGTAGGGAGAGATGGTGCCTATAGTAACAGTGGGATAATAGTCTCTGGGAAGGGAGTGTGACTGTGGGATAGCAGGTATAGTAGGGAGAGATGGTGTCTATAGTAACAGTGGATAATAGTCTCTGGGAAGGGAGTGTGACTGTGGGATAGCAGGTATAGTAGGGAGAGATGGTGCCTATAGTAACAGTGGGATAATAGTCTCTGGGAAGGGAGTGTGACTGTGGGATAGCAGGTATAGTAGGGAGAGATGGTGCCTATAGTAACAGTGGATAATAGTCTCTGGAAAGGGAGTGTGACTGTGGGATAGCAGGTATAGTAGGGAGAGATGGTGCCTATAGTAACAGTGGATAATAGTCTCTGGGAAGGGAGTGTGACTGTGGGATAGCAGGTATAGTAGGGAGAGATGGTGTCTATAGTAACAGTGGATAATAGTCTCTGGGAAGGGAGTGTGACTGTGGGATAGCAGGTATAGTAGGGAGAGATGGTGCCTATAGTAACAGTGGATAATAGTCTCTGGGAAGGGAGTGTGACTGTGGGATAGCAGGTATAGTAGGGAGAGATGGTGCCTATAGTAACAGTGGATAATAGTCTCTGGGAAGGGAGTGTGACTGTGGGATAGCAGGTATAGTAGGGAGAGATGGTGTCTATAGTAACAGTGGATAATAATCTCTGGGAAGGGAGTGTGACTGTGGGATAGCAGGTATAGTAGGGAGAGATGGTGTCTATAGTAACAGTGGATAATAATCTCTGGGAAGGGAGTGTGACTGTGGGATAGCAGGTATAGTATAGTTTTAGTTTTGGTTCAACATGAAAAGCCAGAATAAATACATATATCAAATCTCTCTCTCTCTTTCTCTCTCTCTCTAGTCTATACATTTGCTCATCATTGATTCTTTCATTAATTCTAGCCCATTGGCATTTTTCTCAGAATATTCTGCATTTTTTACCCACCTCCCTTTTGCATTTCAGTTCTCTTGTTGCTTTACTCCTCATCTAGTCAATTTTCATCACGTATGTAATTTATTCAGCTCTGCATGTAGAACCCGGTTCATGTTAATGCTAAGCATGCTCTAACTCATTCCATTGATAAGGTTTTCTCAAGGACGTTTATCATCCTGAAGGAGGCGCACAAGGAGTTGAAGTCACAGAAAGGACAATCAATGTCAACCTTTGGACCAACAAATAGCTCATCTAGTTGGGGGCTGTTTGCATAGGAGACCAGATGTTTGTCCAGTGAGTTTCCCTGTATTTGTGCCTTGGCTCACTCAACTCAGCCTCCTGTTTCTTGAAATGCCGTTAAATCGCCATCAAATGGTAACAACAGATCTGGGGACACTTACTCTAAAATTGTAATGTAAGCAAATATACAGATTTGATGAAGTTCATCTTCAACTTGCAAATACTTCAAAGTTCAAGAAAGCCTAAAAACATCTACGAAAATATCTAAAAATGTAAAGAGAATTGCTGTAAAAAATGGATAAAAACAGATATGAAAACAATAAAATGTCAAACACTTATAGAGATAAGCAAAGTTTGGGTCCATCTCCCGCCCCCTACCTGCCCCCTAACCTGGATGTCATTCATATGTGCAAGCTAGGGAGAGCCGGCTGGTCATATGGTGAGGTGCAGCACACACCTGTTTTGGTACTTTGACTTGGCTATTTGTTTATAATAAATTAATGTCAGGAATCCCTGGTTTAGAACTAAAGACATGGTTCATACTGTCCTCTGCATCTCAGGGTTGAGTCACAGGAGGTAATGTGGTTGTAGCCTTCCAGGTTATCTGAATATCTTTTCTCCCGTCTGCATTCCCTAGTCCATGCCCTTAGTCCAGCTTGCTTCCTCAAAGAACCAGGGTTGGATCATTAGCCATCCTGCTTTATCCAAGCTGTCCTGGTTTTGAGTTCCTGTTTTGTAAAAAGATTCCTGCCTGCCCTTATCTTCACTGGTTTTGGCTCCCTGGTTTCTGACCCCTGGCCTGTTATTGGATTTCTGCTTGCTTGTCGCCCACTTAGATCTAGTGCCTGTTCCACAAACTCTGTTTGCTTGCTGCCTGCACTGACCAATTGCCTGTACTGGGACTTTGTTTTCTGTCTGATCCTTAACTTTTCTGAGGTCTATGTTGTTCAGTTTAACATTATTAAATCCGTGTTATAAGATGTGTAAGATGTGTCAAGCCTCAGAATGTTTGGTAATTACACAGCACATCCTCACAACCAGTTTAAAAAATATTCTGGTAGGATCGAAAACAGTGATCCCCAACCAGTGGCTCATGTACAACATGTTGCTCACCAACCCCTTGGATGTTGTTCCCAGTGGCCTCAAAGCAGGAGCTTATTTTTGAATTTCAGGCTTGGAGGCAAATTTTGGTTGTCTAAAAACCAGGTGTACTGCCAAACAGAGCCTTCTTTAGACTGCCAGTCCACATTGGGGTACCGAATAGCCAACCACAACCCTCATTTGGCACCCCAAGAACTTTTTTCATGCTTGTGATACTCCCCAACTCTTTTTACAATTGAATGTGGATCATGGGTAATCGGTCAATCAAGCCTGTCGGGGGCCCCATACACTGGCCAATAAGCTGCCTACTTGGTCTGTCAGCAGCTTTTATCGGCCCGTGTGGGGCCACCTTAATGCATTGGCACCAGTGAATTTTATTTTCCTTGTACTTTAGAGCAAAATGGCTAAATGAGAGAATGTGCATAAATCTGTCTTTTTTTTCCTCTCTGAGAAAATAAGTGACACTCAGATGAGTTTATTGAGGGAAAAATGTCACTGATTGAAACCAGATTGCCTCATTTTTGCCATTCTTCCTCCTGACCTCTGATAAAGGATCCCAATGTACTTGATTAGAGCCTTGTCAGCCTGAACAATGGAATGCTGGGAAGTAATATACTGATTTCCTGTGAGTCTGCATTTAACAGTTTCTGGTGTGGAAATGCACAAATCTTTCTCTGGAGAAATGCTTTTCCTCTGATATAATGAATTTCTGTTTATATGGAAAATAACTTTTTTTTACAGAACATTTCCCAGAGGTTCAGCAGCCCTCTATTTCTCTAAAGTGTGCTTTGTTACAACACTTGGGAAGTGTCCCTGGAACTTAAAGTTTAAAGCAATCTCAGGTTGTCTCTATGTTCCTAAATTTTTAGAAATGCCTACAATTTTGTTTTAAAAAAAAGCCGCTGTATCACAATGACTTCCTATACAAACTAGGATATATGAATCATAGAAGTAACTGTGAACACTCAATAACATTTTAAGAAGCATCCATGAACCACCCTCTACCAATAAACTATGGAATCAGCAGTGAACTTTCCAAGCCACCCATGGATTCAATAGTGAACCTTCCACCAAATATCATGAACCAACTATGGAATCAGTGGTGGACTTTCTATGGAATCTCAAGGCAACCATAGATTGAGCAGTGATGGCTCCACTGAATCTCATAAACCAACTATGGAATCAGCAGTGAACTTTCCAAGCCAACCATGGGTTCAACAGTGAACCTTCCATCAAATCTCATGAACCAACTATGGAATCAACAGTGAACTTTCCATGAAATATCAAGCCAACCATGGATTCATCGGTGACACAATTCCACCAAATCTCATAAACCAACTATGGAATCAGTAGTAAACTTTCAGTGGAATCTCAAGCCAACCATGGATTTAGCAGTGAACCCTCCACCAATCTCATGAACCAACTATGAAATCAGCTGTGAGCTTTTCATAGAATCAAGAGCCAACAATGGAATCAGCAGTAACCTTTCTATGGAACATTCAAGCCAACATTTAAACGTCCACTGATTTTCATGAACCATCTATGGAATCAGCAGTAAACGTTCCATGGACTCTCAAGACAACCATGAACTCAACAGCAAACTTTTTCAGTGACTCTCATGTACCAAGCACACAGAATCTGCCTCTAGTAAACTAGCCATGGAACCTAATATGTTGAACCACATCAAGCTAATATGCCTCTAATATTAGGGGCAGATTTATCAAATGTCGAGATGAATTTTCGAATTCAAAAAATTAGAATTTCAAGCTATTTTTTGTGTACTTCAACTAGGGAATAGTCCAAATTCAATTCGAATTTGAAAAAAATTAGAATATCAAGATTTATCATGTACTGTCTCTTTAAAAATTCAACTTCGACCATTCACCATCTACAACCTGCCAAATTGATGTTTTAGCCTATGGGGGACCTCCTAGAACCCATTTGGAGTCAATTGGTGGACTTTTAAAAATCAAAGGTTTTTTTGGGAAAAACTTAGATTCAAATTCTATCTTTGTGCTATTACTGCCATTCGTAAGATTCAAATTTGGCCGAATATGGACCTATGCAATCAAAGACGGACCTATTCGGCCAAAAAAAAACCTTTGACCTTAATTTCAGCTGGTCTTTTTGAATTTCGAAGTTTATCAAATTCATTGAAAAAACTTCTAAATTCGAATTCGAATTGAAAAAATTTGAATTTCAAATTGAAAATATTCGAATTGAAAAAATTTGAATTTCGAATAGAAAAAATTTGAATTTCGAATTGAAAAAATTTGAATTTCGAATTGAAAGAATTTGAATTTCGAATTGAAAAAATTTGAATTTCGAATTGAAAAAATTTGAATTTCGAATTGAAAAAATTTGAATTTCGAATTGAAAAAATTTGAATTTCGAATTGAAAAAATTTGAATTTCGAATTGAAAAAATTTGAATTTCGAATTGAAAAAATTTGAATTTCGAATTGAAAAAATTTGAATTTGAAAGGGGCATATTTATCAAGTGTCGAATTTCGAAAAAAACTTCGAAATTCAAATTCAAAAAGACCAACCGAAATTAAGTCAAAGTTTTTTTTGGCCGAATAGGTCAGTTTTTGATCGAAAAGGTCTGTATTTGCCCACTCCCACACCTTGTGTATTACTCCCTTCCCTTTAGACTGTATGCCTATGCATAGGGCCTTCCTCACCTTTTGTACCTGTATTGATTGTGATGTTTGTTACTCCATATATTCTATATATGTAATTCATGTGATGTAGTTGTATAATCACATTTACTTTACAGTGCTACGCAATATGTTGGCGCTATATAAATACATGTAAATAATAATAATAATATTCGGATTTCGGATTCGAATTTGAATTGTACAAATTGAAGGAATATCGCATTCGTCCACCAATTGACTCCAAATAGGTCATAGGAGGTCTTCCATAGGCTAAAACAGCAATTGGCTGGTTTTAGATGGCGAATGGGCGATGTTGAATTTTTAAAGAGACAGTACATGATATATTTCAATATACGAATTTTTGAATATTTTTCAAAATCTAATTTGGACTATTCCCTAGTCACAGTACACAAAAAAGCTTGAAATTCCAATTTTTTTCATTCAAAAATTTACCTCGACCTTTGATAAATCTGCCCCTAAATGTCTTTGAGTCACTCCCATGTCATCTGATATAAATCAATATATATACAGGAGGGGGCAAGTGAATTGTTTGAAAGCCTTCATCTCACGATAGTTGGTTTTTATCCAAGAACACTCAATATCTACTGCTGAATATTATGGAGTGATGAAAAGATTACTGAAGCACAAAACTTAAGCAGAAATGTTGCTATTAAAAATGATGCCTTGATTTTTGTCTAAAGAAAACACTTTAGGAAGATTTCACCAATAATTCTTTGGGTTAGATAGTACATTTGTATCCCCTTGCTATCTGATTCTGTATGTTCCATTGAAATGCCCCATTGGTTTCCAGAATACGTGACAGCAGATACCTCGGTTCTGACAGATAGATCGAAGTGCTGGGAATTGTACATGAAGTCTTGCGGTATTCACAGCTGTATTGTGTGCCAAAGGAAGAAAGCTCCGGAGATTGATAATGATGGACGGAGAGCTAAAAATAAACAGTTTGTGTCGTTCAAATGATCACTCACATCACAGGCTTCTATAGGAACTGCTTGGCATTGCCATGAATAGTAAATATCCAAATTTACCTGCTAGGGTTACTTGGATACAGACAATTTTCTATTTATGTTTTTCAACTTTTTTCTATTCGAAATTCAAATTTTTTCTATTCGAAATTCAAATTTTTTCAATTCAAATATTTTCAATTTGAAATTAAAATTTTTTCAATTCGAATTTAGAAGTTTTTTCAATGAATTTCAAGAAAAAAAAATTCAAAAAGACCAACTGAAATTAAGGTCAAAGGTTTTTTTTGGCCGAATAGGTCCGTCTTTGATTGCATAGGTCCATATTCGGCCAAATTCGGATCGTACGAATTGCAGTAATAGCACATTCTATAGAATTTGAATCTAAGTTTTTCCCAAAAAAACCTTTGATTTTTAAAAGTCCACCAATTGACTCCAAATGGGTTCTAGGAGGTCCCCCATAGGCTAAAACATCAATTTGGCAGGTTTTAGATGGTGAATGGTCGAAGTTGAATTTTTAAAGAGACAGTACATGATAAATTTTGATATTCTAATTTTTTTCAAATTCGAATTGAATTTGGACTATTCCCTAGTTGAAGTACACAAAAAATAGCTTGAAATTCAAATTTTTTGAATTCAAAAATTCATCTCGACATTTGATAAATATTTGTTTTTATTCTTTAAGGACTTTTTATACCAGGTCCAGATTAAAATATTACCTGAATCTTATTCTCGAACAACTCCACAAAGCTTAGAAGTTAATAAGACATAAGAACCGATACATGTGCTGAAATACTGGTAGTACATTTGTTTTTCTAAACTGTGAAGGGATATCGCTATGCTCTCCCACTGGTAACTCCCTTTTTTTAACAAGTCTGGGAGCAACCAGCAACCATGGGAGCAAGTGGACAAGAGCGTTGGGGGGCCATAGAGGGGAGCTCTTTGACTTGGGAGACTCAGTGCCTTGGCCCAGCACTGTTTGGTGGTAGGAAGTTGATGAGATAATTTCAAGTTAGATTTCATTCCGACCTCAAGAAATAGATTGAGACACTCTAGATATACAGTGTGTCCATGGGAAACAAGAGCCTCCTGTTCGGGGCTGTAGCTGTTCTTGGTGAATGTAATTATATATGGGCTCTTTGGATTTTATAGGATGAGGTTGAAGAGAATGACTGAAATCTCCAGTGTCAGGATTCATGAATATTTATTTCTTCAGTCATAAATCATTGCAGTTTAGAGGACAGAAGAGAGCAAGGTAATGAGCTGGAGAGGGAAGCAATTCTAAGGGAAAAGGGAATTCGAGTACAAGATTCCCACCTCTGAATGCAGAAGGTGTAGGGTTAAGTTGAAAAGAATTGCGGTACAGGTGTGGAATATCTGGAAACCAGTTATAAAGATAGTATCAATTACTGAAAGACCACCTTCTTATAGACTCCATTTTATCCAAATAATCCACATTTTTAAAAATGATTTGTTTTTTCCCTTTAAACAGGACATTGTGCTTGATCCAAACTAAGATATAATTAATCCTTATCGGAAGCAAAATTGGAAGCCTATTGGGTTTATTTAATATTGGCATGATTTTCCAGTATGAAGATCTGTTATCCAGAAGACCCCAGGTCCAAACCATATTGGATAACAGGTCCCATACTTGTAGTACAAGACAAGAGCAATAAGTGGCGGCAAAGTGCTTCACTCCGTGCTCTGTCTGGAGTCTGACTTCTCTCTGCACCTTGTGAAATTGGAGGAGACAGTAAGCACTGGACCCTATTGCACCTTATGTGCCCCTAAGTGCTCCTGCACCTCTGCCCGTGGTTGTGGTGAATGTCCCCTACTGTGTATATTACATTTCTATCACCGCACCGAGGGTTGCCACCTGGCCGGTAAAAATAATGGCTGATCCCAATTTTATTAATAGGGATAAAACATAAATATATAGGCCGGTATTTTTTTCCAGAAAAGTTGGTAACCCTATCTGCACCCCGATGCCCCTTGGAGAAATGAAAGCGATTACAGGCAGTTATGTAAAACATTGGCCCCAATGCAGAAAACTTTCATAGGGAACTGGAACATTTTAGCCAATGGCGCTGCTTCCTAGAGCCAAGAACCGCACAGGCTGAATTAGAACCAGTCGCACGTTCCAGAGAAGGATTAGAATTTAGATTCCAAATCCTCAGTGAAAGAATATTAAACTATTAAAACTCATTTTTCGGAGTCATGTTTTTATGATTTCATGGCAGCGACTTTTTATTGTGTTTTATTCACAATGTTCGTTGCAAAGCGGGGAAAGTACAAAGGGTCAGGCGCAGGGCACGGTTTCTATTTAAAAAGGAAAATTCCAGTGAAAAATTCATAGATTTAAAATATTCAACTGTAAACAATATACTGTCTATACATGTGTGTTTTATAGTCAGCAGGTCTCTACTCCCATTGTCTCATTTACTCATGTTTCCTGAGGGAGCCATTGTTGCCTTTGGTGCCACTTAGTTGGAGAATTTGGTGCAAGGGAGGCAGATGCACAAACATAAATACAACCAGCACAAGGGTTTCTGCAGAGAAACAGGGATAGGTGCAATCTCTACAGGTATATTATAGGGACATAGATTGGATGTGGGTGCAGGCTGAAGGGAGTAACAAAAAGGGTTCCATTTAATAGTGGCCCTTTCCTTAGAACAGTGATCCCCAACCAGTAGCTCGTTAATAACATGTTGCTCTCCAACCCTTTGGATGTTGTTCTCAGAGGCCTCAAACCAGGTGCTTTTTTTTTAATACCAGACTTGGAAGCAAGTTTTAATTTGCATAAAAACGAAGTATAGTGCCAAGCAGAACCTCTTGTAGGCTGCCAGTCCTCAATCACAGCCCTTGACACCTCAAGGGACGTTTTCATGCTTGTGTTGCTCCCCAACTCTTTAACACATCCAGACACCTATTTTTCTTTAGTTTTAATTAAAGTATTGGAAGTTACAAATATAAGGGCTCACAGTAACGGAACTAGGTGGGGGCGAGCCCTGGTGCGGGCCGTTCAGCCGGGCCTGCCCCCACCCTCGTCCGTGTGATTTTTCTCTGCGGCTGCAGCCGAATCTAGCCGGCTGCAGCACGCGTGATCTACCGGGGGGGCCCTGCGGGGGTACGGACCCTGGCCCAATTGCACCCCCTGCTCCCCCGGTAGTTACGCCCCTGAGGGCTCATCTAAGGGGAGGAGGCAAAGAGTAATGTGCAAACAGCAGTAAATCTCCACTTTTTCCCCACCTTGCATGTGACCCAATGACAGGCGCAACTCTTCCCTCTCAGATTGAAGCAGCAAGAGTTGCACCTCTCTCTCTCTGTAGGGAGTTCACCATGCAGTGTTGCAGGCAAGAGAGCTGGCATATGAATGGGGTGAGGGTATCACCTTCTTTGTATTTTATTGATGATATGCATAGGTAGGGCAAGGATACGGCTGCCTTGTGCCTAAATGAGCATTGTGTTCTGGCCCAAATGGCACTTGAGATGATAGACCTAATCTTGAACCCCTATTGTGGTCTTGAAGGGGTAAGTGGTTTGGTGTAAGGCCCCACCACTAGAAATTAATTATATGGGCCTGGAAAATCTGCAAAACCGACTCCTGCTCCCCAACACTTGTGCTCAGGTAGAAGAGTGGTCTGTGGAGGAGGTTTTTTGTTCACCTTCCAAACATTGTTTTCAGTTCAGTTGTTTGCAGATTGTTCACCAGAAATAAAAACTTTTTAAAGTTGCTTTCCATCTTTTATATTTTACTGCTTCTCCAAAATTGATGTTAAAAGTTTGATGTTCGTATCTCTGGTGTTTCAGTCTGGCAGCTCAGCAATTCAAGTTCAGATTCTGAACAGTTACAATTTGCTACATTTTAGTTGATGCATTTAGTTGATACATTTCTCAGCAGCATCGGAGTATTAGCAACTATTGTATCAATTCTAACAGCTGCCGATACTCAGGGATTCTGCTCAGCAGGGACAAAGATAAGAAATGTATCAACTAAATGTATCAATTTAGAACAATCCTAGAACTGCTTCAGAAAGACATAGGAAGATAAAAAATAAAATTTTCGCATCTGTCCGTACGTAGAACCTGGCAAAACAGACTCTGGCGAAAGGGGTAACGGATTGGAAAGTTCGCACTTTGATCAATTTGCGGAGTAACGATTGTTCACCTGAGCGAAAAATTTGCCTGTTGAAACTTCTCCAGCGCTGAGCTTTTTCACTAGGGAATTGTCCTCTTTGCCTTTTAGTAAATTGGCGATGTCACATGCGAATTGTAATTTTGGGCAATTTTTTCCCACTTCGCCCTTTAGTAAATATGCCCCAGACAGAAGCTCCTGCTGGCCATATATAATTACCAGTTGCCCTGGATTCTCCTGCTTACCTGTGGTAATACATTTAACCCCTGTCTTTTCCCTGGCCCCGTCACAGACTCCTACATTAACTCTTTCAGGGCCGCCATTAGAAATCACAGGGCCCTGTACAACAACATTTTTGGGGGCCCCCTGGGCCCTGCCCACACTGGCGCCCAAGCCCCACCCCAGATCCCACCCACTCCACATCACAGTTAAAAGACCACACAGACATCAGCGCTAAAAAAGTAACTTCCCCCCACACGCAAGTTATAAAAAGCTATTGATGGTCAGGGCCCCCTTATAAGTTAAAAAAAAAAAAAACATTGGTGCCCAGGCCCCCCTTACAAGTTAAAAATATTTTTTTATAAAAACATTGGTGGCAGGGGCCTATAGAATATTAAAATAATACATTGGGATAAAAAAAAAACAAAAAAAACCACACATTGGTGTTCAGAGGAATTGAACTTGTGGCTTCAGAACTTCACCTTCTTTCATGACTTCGGGTCTTTTATCGCCGCTTCGGGAGTTCGGCTGTTTTTGAAAATGGCCACAGGCTTCAGCGCTCGCAAGGGGGGCCCGGCTCTTTCAAAAATGCAGCACTGCCGGGCCCCCCTTCATGCCCGGGACACTTGTCCCCCCTGTCCCCCCCTGATGGTAGCCCAGAACTCTTTCCTCTCTGTCTCATTGCTAGGAATAAATGAAGCTAAGGGGAGAAAACTTTGTGCTCCAGAAAGGGCAAGAGATCCACCCACGCCAGGGCCCACTAGGAAGTATCCCAGCATGTGAGTCCAACAATGATGCAGAAAGGGCAATTCAGCTCACAAATTTCTCAGGGGTCACTTTTTCCTCATGGCGGGAGCAGCATCGACACTCTTGCTTGAGCTCAGATTTGTTAATTTTAAGTAGATCTTTTTTTCCCATCTTGAATTTAACAGCACTTTTCAAAGTTATTTTCCCAGCAGCACGTTCCATAAATGCACCCGTGTGCTCCGTGTTGGCTTCTGCATCATGTTTTACCTTGCACCTCGCTGAAGATGGATCTAATGTTAGCCCGTGTTTGTATGTGTTATTAATCTCATATGACATAAATAATACATTGATTAAATCTGCTTCTTTATGATTCCACCAGGTCCTTTCGCTAGAAATGCCATGTAATCTGACCCAATATGAACGCGTCGCTGGGCCTGCACGCGAACAATAAATCTTACAGCCGAAGGTCTTGCACTGTCCTTTTCTACTGTAATATAAAGGGAGATGTAATAGAAATCTTGGCTGAATCATAGATTGATATACTGAAAAGGCCTATTCTTTCACAGGAAACAGCTCTACATTATATTATTTTTCCTTCAAAGTAAGATATTCTGACATTTGCTCTACAACCATAAATAACTTTCTACCCAACTAGATTGCAAGCTCTTTTGAGCATGACTGTCATATTTTCCTAGCAGGTTTAAGGGTAAGGCTGGCCCAGTCCGACCCTGGTGGAGGCATGTATTATTATGGGATGAGATAAATATATACTATTAAAAAAAGGTGCCTAAGGAACAAGTTAACAGCCCAGGGTAAACAAATTCCCAGAGGGCCACAACTGGGCTGAGGTCTCCCATCATATATTGTTTCAGGTGACCACAAACACTTTTGATTCACAATATCCCTGTAATATGTTTCCATCTCATTCCAATGAGGTGCCGGACTGACTTGTTATGGAAACGCCCCTCTGTTAACACAATAAATAATACCAGGCCGCAAATTACACTCACGAAGATGTGGTACAATGCCATATTCTGACACAGTTTGTGATATGAAAATAAACTAACATCGCTGATACAATAACAGCCAAGTTGTTGCACAGCAAAGTAACCCGGGATCCAATCCAACAGCTGCTCGCCGAGGGGGAAGTGGGGAGATTTACAACGATAACAATCTGTTTGACTTGTTAAAAAATCACAGATCTGGAGATGAGGCTCAGCGTATTTCCGTCTGGTTCATTTCATGCGTATCTGCTCGACATCTTTTGTTAGGACACCGGTTCTGCTGTGTGCATGATTAAGCATTGGACGTGTTGAAGAGCGTGAAAAATCACCAGCAACTTGGCCGGAAATATGTTTATAACAACAAAAAGAAAAGAAAAGCTTTGTTTCCGATTTCCTGCTTCCCACAAAAGCATAAAGCATGGTGTTCTTCAGGAAAGAGCCTTCAATTCTTTAAAAGGGTAGTTGGCTCAATTTATTATAGAGGAGCAAAATGCACCCTATGAAAAGAAGAAATGAAAAGTTCCCCTTTACACTCTGGGAGTAGGGTTGCAACCTTCTGTCCCATGGAACTCCAGGCAGGGGGGCGGAGATGAAATATAATGGGGGCGGGTCAGTGATGCAATGGGGGCGGGTCTGCGATGTGTCAGGGGAGGAGCTATGACGTGGCGATCTATGTCAATTATAGGAAATCTTGCCCAGTTGCCTGAAGTTTTGACCAGGGCAGCCCTTCAAAAACTGGGCTGGTGGCAACTCTACCTGGAAGTTGTGTGCTACATGTAGGAGAGGTGACACATGGAGTGCTACTACCAGTATATACCTGTTTGGTATCAGGTGCCTCTAGGTGTATGGCCCGAAAACTGCCAAGGGCCCAAAAACAGTATCCAAAGACAAAACACCAATGGCACTACTTATGTAGTCGAACCAGTGTGGGTTGTTTATTAACTCATGAAAAAAGTGGCAACATTTCGGGCCTATACAAGGCATGGGTAGGACATGCACATTTCCTGACCCGTCCCTTGTTAGGATTAGCTAGGTGCAAGTAATGAGCAACAGGAGGTGCAAAGGGTTTCTAGAGTCTGCTCAGGGCTACCTTGCATGTGAGCACCTACCCTATGGGTGTGCTTAGTGTACAGTCTCTAGCATTTCTAGCACTTGGGTTGCTACCCATAAAACTTAAATTCAGTGTATTATGAAGAATGTGCAAGACAACACCTACATGATGGTATAAGGCAGCCTTCAGTGGCGGAACTACCGGGGGAGCAGGGGGTGCGAGCAGGCCAGGGCCCGCACCCCCTCTACGATCGCCACTGGCAGCCTTGACTGTTGTGGGTGATTCCAGGGATTTGATCTGTTCGCCTGTCAATTTGGGGAAGGAAATGAACGCAACATAATCCTCTAGTGTGGTCCTAGCATTACTTCTGGATTGATACAGATCTCTATAAAAGTTCCCAAAGGCATTTGCTATCGTTTTTGCATCTAAAATTTCCTCACCGGATGGTAGGATCAATCTGGGTATGACCGTTAGCTGTTGTGGTTCTTTTACTAATAACGCAAGCAATTTGCCACTCTTATCCCCTCTGTCATACCAGGCAGCCCGTCTATTTATTTAAAACTGGCAATATTTATCAGTGAGCAATAGGTCTGTAGATCTTTGCGCAGTCGCTAGGGCTTGTCTATGCAGCAGACTATCACCCTGTACCAGGTTATTCTCAGCATTTTGTAGGTCTGTTTTAGCACTCTCCATATCTCCCTCTATACTAACGTGCTCCTTCTTAATGCGTGATATATATGAACCTCCAGTCCACCCTTTACAGGTGTCCCATACTGTTGCTACCGTTGCAGTGTCTGCATTTATTTCCCAGAATTCTGCCAGCTGGGGCTGGAAGATTTCTTGTTTGTACTGGTTGTGGATCCATTTTGGGGCCAGTCGCCTGGAGCACGTTTGCTCAGAGCCAGGGAATTGGAGGGTAAGTTGTAAGGGTGCATGGTCAGAGCACACCCTAGGTAGAAAGTCTGCAGTGTGGATAAGGAGGAGTGTCTCTTTGTTTACTAAGGTAAGATCAATACGGGAGAGTGCCGAAGTTGCTATTGTATAGCAGGAGAACTGCTTAGCAGTGGGATGTTTACACCTCCACGCATCTAGTAGACCTGCCCTCGCTATCCAATTTGGGAAAACTGAGGTGTCCTGGGCCAGAGGCCTAAGCCTGTCTTAGGAGGGGTCAGGGACTGCATTGAAATCCCCTAGCCATATAGTCCCATGTTGCCCCATATTTGCGACATGTGTTAATATCTCATCAAGAAGGAGTACCGTAAAAGAGGGAGGGGCATACACATTGATGATTATTAGGCATTGATTCCCCAACTGGCATTTTAGGACTACATATCTGCCTTTCGTGTCCATGAGTAGGTCTTCCACCCCTAATCCTAGCCCCTTTCTGGTGAATATCGCCACTCCTCTAGAGTGCGAGGAGAATTCAGCGTGATAAAGGCTGCCCACCCAGGCCCGTCTCAGTGCCATGACTCTTCTCCCCGTTAAGTGCGTCTCTTGGAGCATATAAATATCTGCCCTAGTTTTCTTTAAGTAGTCAAGAATGATAGAGCGTTTGACGCGGTTATTCAGACCGCACGTATTCCATGATACTATTTGTATCATTTTCTGCCCGGGACGCCATGACTACCTATGCGGCTGGGTAACAATACTGGTGCCAGGGAAGAGGTCTAGACCATGTTGAGAGCCCTGAGTAATTTGTGTAGCAAGAATTGTAAGACATAAAAGTAGGAAAAACATATAAACATTAGAAAGCTCAACTTGAATTAACAAGTTATCCCCCAACTGGTATCCCCCCCAACCCGGGGACACATCAATCCCTGTAACACAATGAACTTCACAAATGGGAATGTAAACCAATAAATTCCCTCTAACTACGCCTGTGCCCTACTAGAGGGTTAGAAGTGCTGCGCAAAAGCTCCTTTCAGTCATTATATTAAAGGCGAAAGTCCAGCTTAATTCTGTAACTGGTGGACTCACCCTTGAGTATGAGGAGGAAAACAGGATAAGAAATAAAACATATCGTGCTGGCCTCAGAAAAGCTGTAAATCCATGAGGCTGTCTTTCGATGATAACGGGTTCTATATGTGGCTCAAGACAGGACCCCCACTAATAAATGGGCCCATATGCACATGGAATACTGAGAGAAAGAAACCGGGTTGGCTCTAAACAATATTAATGGCAATTCTCAAGATATAGGACCTGCTGACGATCTGACATCTGGGCTATGGAGTTGGTTGCCTTGGGCTAAGGAGGCCGTTGCTCTAACCACTGGATGTATCAAAAAAGAGAGCTTTCTCCCCATCCAGTATCCTCATTTTGGCTGGATAGAGCATGGCATATTTGATCCCCCGCTCTCTCAGTCTGCGGCGTGCCTCAGTGAAAGTTCCCCGTTTCTTCTGGATCACCAGCGAATAATCTGGGTATAGAGAGACTCTAGAGTTTTGGAAAGTGATGTCGCCTGGCTGGGATACGGTGTGCTCTTTCCACTACAAAGTGTTGTGAGAAGGAAGAGACACCCAGCGTGTCCTGGAGCCATCTTTCAACGAAGTCTTCAGGCCTGGTCCCCTCACAAGGTTAGTTCTCCTTTAATATAGTTCAATAAAAGCTAGAGAGCTCCATGTAGGCCAACACAGCATTTTGCAACTGGTCCCATCACCAGGTTGCTAATGATATAAGCCAAAGGAGATGGATTGTACCTGCCCAAGAAAGTTCATGTCTTAATATTTTCATACTGAAAGTGTTTTATGTAATTGTTTGAGATAAACAGTCTATATCAAACCTTCATACAAGATATTTAAAGGGTAACTAAAGGCCTTGGACAACTTCTGACGACTACGGAAAATGAAGCACACTGTGTGCCATCCCGCCAGGTGATCTAGATTCTAGCCGGCTAGGAGGCAATTCGGGTCGCCGGGTGACTAAATCTCCCCGAACCCGAAGTCTCTGCCATAAGGGCTTCAAGGGGTGGTTCACCTTTAAGGTAACTTTGAGTAACTTTGATTATTTCTTTTTTATGTTTGATTGATGTATCATTATTTGCCTTTTTCTTCTGACTCTTTGCAGCTTTCAAATGGGCCTCCCTGACCCCTTATAAAAACAATGTATTGCTATTGCGACTTTTTATTACTCATCTTTCTATTCAGACCCTCTCCTATTGATATTCCAGTCTCTTATTCAAATCAATGCATGGTTGCTAGGCGAATTAGAACCCTAGTAACCAGATTGCTAAAATTGCAAAATGGAGAGCTGCTGAATAAAAAGCTAAATAACTCAAAAACCACAAATAATAAAAAATGAAAACCAATTTCAACTTGTCTCAGAATATCCCTCTCTACATCCTACTAAAAGTTATCTCAAAGGTGAACAACCCCTTTAAGCATCTCTAAAGCAGCTTCATGAAGCTCTGCCTGTGTCTCTTGATTTAATGCACATTTATGTGCTGACCACAGCACGGAAGTATCAAGAGACAGATAAATATATAATACAAGGACACGATCAAATTATTGCTGCCCAGCAGGAAGCCACTTTAATTGTAGCTAATTAAACAATGATCTAAACAATTTATTTTAAGTTTGGTTTTGAAGAGATGAGGTCAAAATCTTAAGCTCCTCCTGTTTTATCTCATTTAGGGTTTACTCCTTTTAGGTTTCTTAAAGAGATACTGACATCAGAAAATAACCTTGTTTATTATCATAACATTGTGGAGCGTCCCGATATTTTCTGTATCATGGTGATCGGTCGTACAGTGGATCGGACAGGGTAAAGTATTTATATCAGCTACCAATAAGATCTCCGTATATATTGCCTATCTGATGATATCAATGGGAAACTGTCACTACTATTTGTCGGACATACGTTTCGTACAATAGCTGTCTTTCAATCAATTGAGCATCATGTGGTTTTCCGAAGTCGCCCGAAGTTTCCTTCGCCTCTGAGTGCCATCCCACCGGCGATTTAGATTCCATCCTGTGGGGGGGGGGGGTTTGGTCGCCCGAAGAAGAGACAATTTGTTGCTAGGCAACTAAACCTCCCTCAATCTTCTGTCTCTGCCCTCAATGGTTAGTAGAAGGTCGGAAGATTGGCACGGACGATCTTTCGTTCCGACAATAGGCTATAATCTGCATGTCTATAGCCAGCTTTATATTTTTACTACTGAGTGCTGTTCTCATATGTACAAGGAGCTGTTATCTTGTATCTGGGAGCTGTTCTCTGGTTTCCTTCCATTGTTCTGTTGTAAGGCTGCTTGGGGAGTTGATATCACTCCAACTTGCAGTACAGCAGTAAAGAGTGACTGAAGTTTATCAGAGCACAAGTCACATGATTGTGGGCACCTGGGAAATCATTTGAAACCATAAATACTGGCAAGCACTCCGTAGTCCACTCGTTGGGTAAAATCATTCAAGTTTATTTAAGCAGATAAAAAACATTGCAGTCCTGACGCGTTTCGTATCAAAGATATATAGTCGAAGGTATACCTATGACGTGGTTTGAAAAAAAAATATTTTTTATTTACAGAATCCCTTTAACAATAAAGGCAAGTGAACGAACAGGACAGAAAGTAGCCACAAGATCCAAATGAAAGACAGGAGGAAAGGGGAAACCACAAGAAAACATAAAGAAAATATAGAAAGGGCAGCAAAGTAATGAAAGATAAAATTTAGTGGGGAAGAATATACCAGTGGGTAACCAAGCGGGTGCACAAAACCAGTTAACTGTAAAAATATGATGAATCAGGAAAAGAGAAAGGATAAAGAAAAAAAGAAAGGGATGGGGGAATCCAGGAGCGGGAAGGAGGGACACAAATACAAAGGGGAATTACAAGGGGAACAGAATGTCAAATAATTGGAAAGTTGGAGCAAACAGTAAGTTTTAAAACAGAGAAAGTAACTAAGTAAAGAAAAACATAAATGAATGTAATAATGTATGAAGATATTCCCTTTTAATCCTGTTTACTTGCCTCTATTTTTTAATCTGAATTTAAAGGGGAACTCTACCTGAACTCTGTTTTGTGCATAATGAAAGAAAAATAAGCAACTTCCGAATATACGTTCATTCCACAATTTCTGCCCGTTTTCTGCATTCCATGTCCTGAAACATTGTAGCAGAAGCCAACTAATGGACACCTGGAGGAGACCTGCCTTCTGCAACATCATTTCAAGATTCAGAACCGCAGCACAGAAAGCGATGCTGTTATATTTCTTTTGGAAATATGGACTTAACTGTCAGTGGAATGGTAATATATAAGTAAGATCGCTACAAAGTCACATGGAAACTGTAGAATAAGGGATGTAGCGTTGGATAAGGCTTGGAGGGATGTTCCAAAATAGCACTGCCCTCTAACATGACCTTCTCCAGCAGTGAACTCGCAGTCAACTCAAAGAGGAGGAATAAAATAAAATGTGACGCATGTTTGGTGCTTAAGGCACAAGAGCAGAAATATAGCCCCCCTCGCTGACATTGTGTTGTGTACTTGGCTGCAACCATCTCTTCAACCTCATTGCTTAAAGGGGATGCAAACCCAAAAATAACTAATAAATAGGCTCTTAGAACAGTCACTATGTACATGTATATATGTAGGTGCTCAAATGAAATTACAAAAAAAGAAAGTACAGCAAACGGCAACTAAGCTGATAAAGGGAATGGAAGGGATCAGTTATAGGGAAATGGTGGCCAAGTTGGAATTGGTTACACTGGAGAAGAGGCAGTTAAGGTGGGATATGATCACTATATATAAATATATAAGGACAGTAATTAAATAGAGAAAGTACAGAGAAGAATGACTAAGCTGATAAAGGTAATGGAAGGGATCAGTTATGGGAAAAGACTGGCCAAGTTGGGATTGATTACACTGGAGAAGAGACAGTTCAGGGGATATGATCACTATATATAACTATATAAGGGGCAGTAATGAAATAGAGAAAGTACAGAGAAGAGCAACTTAGCTGATACAGTGAATGGAAGGGATCAGTTATGGGGAAGGGCTGACCAAGTTGGAATTGGTTACACTGGAAAAAGACAGTTAAGGGTGGGTATGATCATATCACTATATATATATATATTGAAAAGAGAGTCAGCACACTCTGTATAATTTCAAGTGAAAACAAGTGTTGGTTTATTCACACATCTCATCCATATATATATATATATATATATATATATGGCCATAATGAAATAGAGAAGATACAGAGAAGAGTCTTCAGATGAGGTTTTCTCCTTCCTTTGGATCAGCTAGCAGTAAGACTGAATGGATGTGAGTCTTTTCTCAGCGTTTCTTAAATAATATCTTTTATTAAGCCAAAAAAAAAGAGCAAGTAAAACGATGGTATAACAGCCAGTTGGATTGAGGAGAACATGAGGGAGACTGCCGAGGCCAAACCAAAAGCAATTAACATAGTGGAAAGTCCTCAAGGACTGAGAGTGAAACCAAATTGCGAGTTCAACACCTGCGTTTCTTCGAAATCATATTATTGTAACACTCTTATACGTGCATGAGGTCACGGACATTCCTGAGTGTGACAACTGTGAACTCACAAGGATTTGGCAGGGGCTGGATGAGTCTTATTAAGGAGAATTTACTAATCTTACACTGTGAGAAAGTGCCATTACATTTAGCTATGAATTCATATTCTGTATGTGCATCATACTGTACTGTCTAATGGAAACAATATGGCACCTCCTACTCATATGTATAAATACAAATAAACAGAGAAGGGATATTCTGTGTACACAATAAACTATACCCTCATACTGTACTGTATACATAATATTGCAGTTCCTATCTATAAGTATAAATACAAATACACAGGGAACAAATAAGGAATGAAGTGAGAGTCACTGACCCTGGCTACGAAATAGCATTTCTGATGTCACTTTGGAGAGGGGCAGATCAGAGAGACAAATCACTCAAATAAACAATAGAAATTATAAGTGCAAGACCAAGTGCAAAATTGCTGAGGGTAATTTATGATACAAAAAGTAAACATTCCTATTTAGAGCAGAGACACACGGGCAGATTTGGGGAGATAAAATCTCCACTTCTTTGGGGCGACTAATCTCCCTGAACTGCCTTTTCTCGTGAGGCAGCTTCGGCCGACTTTGGAAAACAAAGCGCTCCGAGTGATTTTCATTCTAGCCAGTGGCAAGGCAGGGAAGGCAGTTCTGGGAGATTTGTCGCCCCAAAGAGGAGATTTGTCGCCGGGCGACTAATCTCCCCGATTCTGCCCGTGTGACTCTTCCCTTAAAGTAAATTATAATTGGAATACAGATTAAAGGTTAAGCTAAATAACTGGAAGGTCACACTCTGGAACCTTGGGAAACAGGAGAGGGAGAGCAGAATAGATCAAGGGGCCAAAGAGAACATGACTGGGGTCTCCATAAACACAAGCAAAACATAAACATGAGCAGGGGCCGGGAGTTCATTCCCCTAAATGCCAGAATAGAGGCGCCGGCTGGGAGTGGAGCTGCACTCGGACACAACCAAAAAAGGAAACATTAGAAATGTACAAAGTGCTCCGTGGGCTCTAATAAAAGTACATGAGCAACAGTGTAACAATGGGCAAGTTCTCTGGAGCGAAGTGGCATGGGGGCAGCTCAGCAAGGCTGTGATTAGTGGTGGTGCCAGGGCCACAAGCAAAACAGAATGTTCAGGGGGCCCAGCTGTTAATTGCATTATAGCTCCCAGTGAGCCCTGACAACTGAAAGGCTAGGTTCACCATTACGTTTACTTTTAGTAAGTTATAGAATGGCTAATTCTAAGCAACTTTCAATTGGCCCTTATTTTTTCTTTTTTATGGTTTTGGAATGATTTGCCTTCTTCTTCTGGCTCTTTCCAGCTTTGAAATAGATGACCCATTTATAAAGCAAAAGCTCTGTAAGGCTACAAATGTATTGTTATTGCTACTTATGTATTATTCGTCCTTCTATTCAGGCCTCTCCTATTGAAATCCCAGTCTCTTATTCCAAATCAATGCATGGTTGCTAGGGTCATTTGGACCCTAGGATCAGACTGCTGAAATTGCAAACTGGAGAGCTGCTGAATAAAAAGCTAAATAACTCAAAAACCACAAATAATAAAAAAATGAAAGCAAATTGCAAATTATCTTGTAATATCACTCTTTACATTATGCTAAAAGTTAATTTAAAGGTGAACAACATCTATAAGGCTTCCCATCCCCCTGATTCCATACTGACTTACTCTGGCCATGCACGTGGAGACCAGTCACTTTGGCCAGGTCGCAGACCAGTGGATCTTTGCCTGATTTGGCCACTTGTGCATTGGGCCATATCAGCAGATCCAATCATTGCCTGGGGGCAAAACTGAATCATACTGCGAGAGTTCAGGACCTGTTGGGCAAGTCATCAACGTATCAATAGATATCTGGCTGGGCTCTGGCCAGAAATTTATCAGACAGGCAGTCCTGAGAGATTGATGAAATCTGCCTGCTTGGTCCAGACTCTGCAAATTGTGTTGGACCATGTATGGCCGCTTTTACTAGGGAGAGTGAGCAGGGATTGGCTACATTACAGGATTACATCATTATGGAGCATGACTGGGGTGGAACTTGATATTTGTTAACAGTACAATTATCTCAGGGGGCCCAGGTGACTTATGTGTTCATAAGTGGGCCCTGAAGGTGGCCCTGTGTATAGCAGCCACCGCTGAACCATCTTACTTTACACACTATCCCACAATTAGATCACTTCCCTGAGGCCACCTTGCTTTACTCTATACACCATGCCAGAGTTGTATCCCATTCAACCTACTCAACCTACTGTACAGTATCCCAGTGCCGCATTAACTGCTACCCTGATGGCCCCCCAACCATAACCCCTCCCTTACCCCCCACCAGTGAGTATCTACTTATTTCTTTGGGGAGTTCAGGGAGTCACTCAAGTGGCTGTGGGGATAGAGCCCAAAAGGATGGGCCACTGAGTTTTTTCCAGGTGTCCCATCAGCCCAATCCGACCTTGCACTATCCTTTAGTTACAGCCCATTCCCACTATTGTGCCTTACTATAAACATTATAAATAAACATTACTATAAACATTATCCCAATTACAGCACCATCCCTGAAACTGCTTACCTTTACCAGGCCCTTACTCACATTTATAGTTCCACACACTCACACTATCTTGCTATATTATGTACATTACACATTATCATCATCTTGCCTTACTATAAACATTAGGGCTCATTTACAATGTAGAATAAATGAGGTAGGGGTCTCCAAGTTAGTAAAATAATAACCCACCACATTTGGGAAGTGGTCCTGGTGCACCGCCCTGAGCCCTCAGCATGGGGAGCGGACAACCAAAATTCCTTTAAAGCAGGCACTCAATAAGGCAGACTTCCTCCAGGCAAAGGTTTTCAAGTTGAAAAATAATTTATTGTATCCATAGCCTTACTAGTTTCGTGTTAACAATTTACATTTAAAATATACAATGCCCCATGAAGTGTGCAAAATGCAAACACAAATAATGATGCATTGTAGTGCCAATACCATCTCATGCATGTACAAATGTACTTACCCTACAGAAATCTATTGGTCAGTTTCTGACCCAATTTAATTTGTTTGATGAAAGTAAAATCCCTGCTGGGAGATCCAATCTGTTGTCTCAGAGAGCCGGGATTTGCTGGTTTAGAGGGAAATCAATGAGTTACAAGAAATCTCATAGTACATTCAGCAGAAAGTCATATTTAGTCGCAGGATCAATGCTGCCCACCCCCAGGCGCACAGGTCTATTTTATATGGTTGAATCGTAATTAAAGGGAAAGTCTTCTTTGATCTTACCCTTGCTTTGTACCCATCAGGCATTTCATGATGTGAAATGTTTCCAAATTTAAAAAACCAAATTCCTTCTGCTTCAGAGAAGCAATAAATATGAGTTTTTTCCACCATACCCCCATCCCTTCCAAAGAGATGGGCTGGGTCAGGACGGAAATTCTTAAATGTATTCTAATCCCAAATACAACATTTTTCCCACTGAAATAAAATATAAATCGAAGTGACTTCCCAATATACATTATTCCTCATTCTAACTGGGTTTATAATTATGCAAAAATGCCATTGCTGTTGAAAGGGCCCTGAAAGATTGAAGGTCTAATTCATGGGTCACCAATAGGATTGTGAGAGTGGGTGGGATAGGTGTGGTCTGCCCATAATTAAAGGGATACTGTCATGGGAAAAACATTTTTTTTCAAAATGAATCAATTAATAGTGCTGCTCCAGCAGAATTCTGCACTGAAATCCATTTCTCAAAATAGCAAACAGATTTTGTTATATTCAATTTTGAAATCTGAAATGGGGCTAGACATATTGTCAATTTCCCAGCTGCCCCAAGTCATGTGACTTGTGCTCTGATAAACTTCAATCACTCTTTACTGCTGTACTGCAAGTTAGAGTGATATCACCCCCTCCCTTTTTCCCCCCAGCAGCCAAACAAATGAACAATGGGAAGGTAACCAGATAACAGCTCCCTAACACAAGATAACAGCTAGGGATGTAGCGAACTGCTGATTTGGTGTTCACGAACGCCGTTCGCGAACACCGGCAAAAAATGTGAACGTTCGCGGACAGTTCGCGAACTTCGAACACCCGCTAAAATCGTTCGATTCGAACGATCGAAGGATTTTAATCATTCGATCGAAGGATTTTCATTCGAACGATCGAAGCCATTCGATCGAATGCTTTTCATTCGATCGAATGCTTACAATCGTTCGAACGAATGGAAATCGTTCGATTTTTAGCGGTCGAAGGAATTCGAATGGTCGAATGGTCGAACGACTTGTATTCGAATCGAACGCGAACTCAAAATGCGAACGTTCCCAAACGTTCGCGAACATTCGGCGGACGCGAACGGTCGAAGTTCGCGCGAACTAGTTCGCAGCAGAACAGTTCGCTACATCCCTAATAACAGCTGCCTGGTAGATCTAAGAACAACACTCAATAGTAAAAACCCATGTCTCACTGATACACATTCAGTTACATTGACAAGGAAAAACAGCAGCGTGCCAGAAAGCATTTCTCTCCTAAAGTGCAGGCACAAGTCACATGACTGGGGGCAGCTGGGAAATTGACAAAATGGCTAGCCCCATGTCAGATTTCAAAATTGAATATAATAAAATCTGTTTGCTCTTTTGAGAAATGGATTTCAGTGCAGAATTCTGCTGGAGTAGCACTATTAACTGATGCGTTTTGAAAAAAACATGTTTTCCGATGACAGGATCCCTTTAAGCATGGAACATGTGGATTAGGCACATGGCCAGGAGAGGAATTTAATTGGCCATTTTTTTAAAAAAAATATGGGCCCCATTCTACCCTCCAGCTGGCAGGCCCCAAACAGTGAACAGCCCTGCATGTATATCAAGCCCAGATAACTGCAACACACTGAAAACTTAGTAGAATGGCTTCAGGTGACTTTATTGGCTCAAAATTAAATTAGACAATGTTTTGGCTTGATAAAGGGCCCCTGGGGGCCTTGAGCCAATAAAGTCACTTTTGAAGCAATTCTACTAAGTGTTCAGTGTGCTGCCGCCTGCAAGGGATTTCATCCACAGGACGGACCCCTATCAGGTGGAGTCTATATGCTGCACACGATAACCAAAAGGGTTTTGAAAAGGTTGAAGACTCCAGGGTTGAGTGGTGCAGCCTGCATGTAGTCAGAACCAGCAGTTAAGAAAATAGCAAAAGACACATAATAATAATTGAAAAAAATAATAATTGAAAAAATTCAAGTTTGGGCCCCTGATCACACTGGGCCCTTAGGCTATAGCCTAGGGGAGCCTGTGCATGTATCGGCCCCTAGTATTAGGGCCAGAGAGGGGGCCACAGACTTGCCCTCAGCTGGTTAAACCAGGGAATGTTGTCGCTTGGCTGTGAGCTAATAGTTTATTATATGGTCCGGCTGATAAACTGCAGAGGCTTCGTCATAAACACAAAAGTCCCAAGAAGAAACCACAAAACTCTCCATTTTCAAAGGCGGTGATATCATTGTTTCCACTGTTAAATCCTTTTTCCTTTCCTCGTGCCAGAAACTGACCGAAAAAAAAATTCTTGTTCTGCAAGTTCTGCGATCTCATTTCCCAAACCGACCCACAAGATAAAAAAACTGGGAGGATAATCAGAACCTGCTGCGTGTTTGTAAATAGAAAACATGTCATTCCCATGTAATTCACCCATCAATCTGTGCCCATAAATAGTGTGGCTGCGCGGGCACGGCTTGTCTGCCCCTCACAATGCCACAGAAAGTAATGACAGTAGGCCTGTGTTTAGTAGTGCTGGGACAAAACAGACCTTGCTGGACTGCCCAACCTGTGCTACTTTGGCTGCAACTCCCAGCAGCTTTGGGCAACACTGATATAAAAGGGCCTATTTACTAAGTGCAGGGCATTGCCCTAAATGGGAATTGAGCCCAGTCAGTGCACTTGCGGGTCATGCAACTGCAATTCAGCTCAATGGAGGGGCATTTTGCCACCCACCCACATGGCAGCAAGAAAAGGGGAATAGCCCCGTGTGCTGTTTCCATAAAGCCATTGCTGTCCTCCTTACATTTGTATTTTGTTTTGTGTGTGATTGCTTTGCGCTAGCCCTTTAATTGGGAAGCTGCATATTTATAGGATACAGTATATGTGTCTTTTGTCATTGACTGTCAGGATTATATGTTGTGTCCTCTGGATCCCTGTCGCTACATGCAGATAATGCTGTTCATAAATATGTATCTCGCCAATATATTCTCTGCTGACTTCCCCAGTGTATCTGTGTCTGACACTGTGTCATTGTCATGCATGTTACACACTGTCAGATCAGATCTGTATGATCAGAATCATGCATACAATTATGTGCAGCACAAGAACTGCAAGCTGTGATTGGCTTATTTATACGATCTATACATTTATATAGTGCTACTGGGTATGCAGCGTTGTACATTATACTATACAGTAATAGCACAAACAGGGTCACAAACACTGAAACTAAAATATACCCAGGAACACGTGATGCTTGTTTATAGACACAGGTCTTGAATATAAAGGGACTAAAGAAACAGAGAGGTAATATGGAAAGAGACAGAGACAGTGAGAATGAAATACAGATACAGATACATAGCAAGGATGCAGAGAATTTATGTTAATGAGGATGAATAGATGGGAGAAAGCATAAGGAAGAAGAAGAAGCAGGGAAGAATAAGACAAAAGCAAAGGGGGGATATGGAAAGAAGATAGTAGAGGAGTGAAGCAGAGAGAAGCAAATTGGAATGTAACAAAGAATGGGAAGAATATGTGGGAAGAGAGAAGTGAGTGCCGAGAGTCGGGGGAGGGGAGAGAAAGAAGAGCAAAGGTTGAATGGATGTGTGGGATAAAAGAAAGGAACAAAGTAATTATCAAAAGAAGAAGAGAAAAGGGTGAGACAGAGGAAAAGGAAAAGGAGAAGTTCAAGTAAGAAGGAAACAGAAAAAAACAATGGAAAGTAGAGATGCCAGAGGGGAATGGAGGCAAAGATAAAGAACATCTAGTTGGGGAGATAAATTGAAGCACAAAAGATGAACAAATAGAAGTAGGAATGGCAAATATTATAGTATTGACTGATGAGCAGTGGAGCAATGAAAGGGGGAAGAAAGTGAAGCAAACAGGGGGGAGTAAGAGCAGTAGAGTAGAGGAAAGGCCATGGAGAGAAGTAAGGGTAGTGGAGAGATGGCAGTGAGCAAGGTCAGCAGAGGGAAGACACAGTGGGAAAGATGGGGTGAAGAGTATTGGAAAAGAGTTACAGTCCTTGTAATGTTTATCATGATGCAGTTGACCATTGCCACTGAAGGTTCAAAAATGCTGGAATACCTGGAAAAATTTAAGAACTATGGGTAAGTGCAGTGAACACATGCTCAGCCTCGCTAAACCAGAATATTTCTCCCAGATACCCCCGCAGTTCATAAGGAACATCTGCACAAACAGAACAAGACCTCTTCTGAACTGCAGGCTTCTCTTTACTGCTCTTATAATTCATTGTTTCATTTGTGCTGATCTGCAACTAGTTTGCCCCATTGATGGAACACATCGCTTTGCCTGGTTGGTCAATGGACTCGTTCTGTCACTGTGATCAATACACAAAGGCATGTTTCGTATTAATGTAACGTTACCCGTTCCAGCTGTTTTTAGTTTTTAGTCACTCTACAAATGTAATCCATTAGTGGGAAATTTCTCTAATTTTTAATAATATTTCTTTTTTTTTTTAATTAAGTTCCTGAAATGGAGAAGATATTTGGGCAAGATGTAACGCGGAGAGAGTTTCTAAGTTCTTCATATCTAGGTGCCCTCACTATCTCGGTTTAGAACATACAGTAGAACAGACATTAGGAATGGTTGCTTGCTTGTATGTGTATCAGTGTTCAAGGTGCCCCCTCATACAATATTGCGGGGGTCCCCAACTTTTTTTACCCATAAGCAACAGTCAGATGTAAAAAGAGTCGGGAAGCGACAAAAGCATGAGAAATGTTTCTGGTTGGTGCAAAATAAGGGCTGTGTTTGGCCATTAGGTAGCCCCTATGTACATCTGGTTTTTATACAACCAAAACTTGCCTCCAAGTCTGGAATTCAAAAATAAGCACCTGCTTTGAGGCCACTTTGAGATAGCTTCCACCCTCCTGCACACACTTTGGGGGCATAAACTCAGTGGTTATGTCTAGGTGGTGTTGAACTAAGATATATGGAGCCCACTGAACAACATGACCTCTAGGGCCCCCAGTACTCACTGCCGTCACCAATCCAACCCACTAAAGCCGCCAATGGTAGGGACAGTAAGTGCATTCTGGAGTCTCTTCATTGCAGTTATTAGAGGACAGGTATTAAAGGAGAACTAAAGCTTAACTAAAGAAGTAGCTAGAAATGCTGTACATAATGTTTTGGGCTTTTGTACCAGCCCAAGGCAACCACAGTCCTTTAGCAGTAAAGATCTGTGTCTCCAAAGATGCCCCACTAGCTCCCCATCTTCTTTTCTGCTGATTCACTGCACATGCTCTGTGCTGCTGTCACTTACTGAGCTTAGGGACCCACTCACAATATACAGTACACATAGAATAGAAATGTCACAATATCAGGCTTATTAGTAATTAATACAGATAATTACTACATGGCAGCACAGAAACCAGTGCAATTAGCATCAGAATTTAATAATCAGCAAACCTGTAGCATCAGCTTATATTACAGGGGAAGCTCATTTTCTGCTTGATAATTAGTGACGACCCCTAAGCTTAGCTTCTGAACAGCTGCTCAGAGCCCACTGAGCATGTGAGTGTCACAGACACTTTCCAAGATGGTGACCCCCTGTGACAAGTTTGAAGTCCTGGATCATTGCTGCTATTGACAAGCTGAAACTTTAGGCTGGTGCAATAAGTTCAGTATATAAAATATGGCATGTTTAGCCCTATTCATATTTAGGGTTTAGTTCTCCTTTAAACAAGGTAATACTGGACATAGACAGGATTGGTTTAAGGGTGGTAATGGGGTTATTTATCTTTGAGTTAACTTTTAGTATGATGTAGAGAGTCAAGGACAATTGGCATATGGTTTTCGTTTTATCTTTTTATTCAGCAGTTTTCCAGTTTTAGCTAGCTGATTGCTAGGGTGAAAATTACCCTAGCAACCATGCATTAATTTGAATAAGAGACTGGAATATGAATAGGAGAGGGCCTGGATAAAAAAAAAAATTGAGTAATAAAAAGTAACAATAATAATAAAAAATGTGTAGCCTTACAGAGCATTTCATTTTTAGATGGGTGACCCCCATTTGAAAGCTAAAATTCTCGAAAGTAGAAGGCAAATCATTAAAAATACTATTTGTAAAAGTTGCTTAGAATTAGACATGCCATAACATAGTAAAAGCTAACTGAAAGGCAAATCACCCCTTTAAGGGGGATTGCTTTGGGTCTCAGTTCCAGAAGGGGCCACACAAGGAAAAAATGTCAGATGTTTCCAGTACGTTCATCAGGAATATCTGGTAGCCCTCCTGAAATAATAATTGCTTTCCCTTCAATTAGCACCAATCTTCTTAGAGACCCCCTCTCCAGCCCTCCACCCAATCAGGGAGCTGCATTCTTTTTTCATATATACACACACACATTCCAGATCAACCGGTCCCATGGGATCCTGAAACAATTCCATTCTGTGGGCTCATTATAATTATTATTTCTCCAATTTAGAGATTGTGCAGAAGATTATCAATCCATTCTGTCCACGGCTTTGCTTGCAAAACACTCTGAGCTCTGTCTAATCACAGCAAACAGCAAACAAACCGGAGACTCATTAGGGACAGTTCAGTTGAGATGACAGGAGACAGCGGAGCTCAGTTTCTAAAAACAGGCAGTTGCAAGGAAACTTCATATACACAATACTTGTGTATTTTTCGACTTCTAGAAATGGGATGCCTGGGCAAAAGAAATGGAATGGGGGCTGCAAAAATAAAGAAAGACCAGCCCTAACTAATTATAAATCCATTTCCTGGTGAATTTGGGTTTCATTGTCCTTTAAGAGACACTTTTTATTTTTAAACTAGAATTTCAGCTCCATTTCAGCTCCATTTCTACACAGTGGTCTAACCCCTCTGACCCCTCTCTGCATTGCACATAAGTGGGGTAACACCCCCAGGAACAAATTTGCACCAAAGGTAGAACTACACAAAGTTTTTGACGTGATCCGACGGTCTGTGACAAAACGCCAGCGTCAAATCGGATGCGACGGAAATAAGGTAAGAGATAGAAATGTCGGATGAAGTCTCAGCGTTGATCCGATGTGACCCGACTGTTTGGTGCATCCGACAGTCGTGTTGCATCGGATCAATGTTGCGACACCATCCGACAATGCTATTATTTACCTTTTTTTTACAGCGCATCCGACGCGTTTTGTCGCAGTGCGTCGGATCGCGCCGAAAACGTTTGTGTAGTCCTGCCCTGCACATACAAGGCCGAGGTCAGGTAACTACAAAGGAAGCAGACCCTGCGGCTGCAGGAGGGCCCAGTAGGTTTAGGAGCCCCATAAGACCCTAAATAATGAGCAATTTCAACATATATTGGTAAAAAAGGACAACTTCTGGTTATTTTGGGGGCCCTAAAAGGAATTTACTGTGGGTCCCAGTAACATCTAGTTTAGGGTTGCCACCTCACCCCTTTAAAATTGAACACATATGGAATACACAGCCCATACCTCCCAACTGTCCCATTTTTCGCGGGACAGTCCCGATTTTGACAGCTCAACCAGCAGTCACGGGTTTGTTACTAAAAATGCAGGTCCAGACTGGCAATCTGTGAGATCTGGCAAATGCCAGAAGTATTGCTGTAAGATGCCATAGACAGTCACTATTTATTGGGCTGGTGGGGCCTCTGTGTACTAGAAATACCAAGGCCTATTTTGACTCCCAGTCCAGACCAGCTGAAATGTCCCGACTTTCTCTTTGATCTCCTGCACTGAACAGCCAGAAAAAGATACAACATTTCTGAAACTTAATTGGCTTTTGGCCAGAATTGATACTTAGATACTTAGATGTAACAATTTAAGATAAGCAGATATATTGGGGGAGACTGTGATTTGCAGCTTAAAGTGCAACCACAGAAATGTGTTCAAACTTTCATAGCCTGCCAAATGTTGTCAAATGAACATGGTAATTAGGGGGTGTGGCCACAAAAATACCCCTCACCCCCAGCTCGGCCGCTGGATTCATACATGAAGTCTCCCCAAAAGCATACTCCCTAGACACAGGCCCCCGGCCCTTGTGTCTTCCTGGAGGAAGGGACCTGCTAGTTTAAAGGACCAGTAACATCAAAAAAAATTAAAAAAATTTGTTAGTATACATTGAAAAAAAAAAACGCCAAGACAAATTAAATTTTAAAATTGCAAAGTCTTTATTAAGAAATAACTTACCGAAACCGAAAGCGATCGGGCGATCCATCGTGCGTGCTCCATTTCTCCTCCCTGCCTTCCTTATAGGAGATAGCCAGAGAGGAGAAATCCGCACGATGGATCATCACCGTGTCGCCTTTACTGAAGAGGAGCTTCGGTAAGTTATTTCTCAATAAAGGCTTTGTGATTTTTAAGTTTAATTTGTCTTGGTGTTTGTTTTTTTCTTTGTATACTGGTCCTTTAATAATATGGGGCAGATGATTATTAAAGGTGGCCCTATGCACAGTTGTATAACTATTGCGGGGTAAGTGAGTGTGGCTGCCCAGGGGCCCTTCCCCCATGCAGTAAAGAACTATTAGGTAAAGTGTGACAACAGTGAAAGGGTTGCAGGCCATAGTGCAGCTGCCAGGAATGGGTCCATGGTGTGAAAATGATGCCACCATTTTTGCACACAATAAGCTATAACTGTATAAAGTACTTTCTATGGGAAGCAATATGGCAGCGTATTCATTTGTGTAACTATAGAGGAACCAGACTATATAGGGGGCCTGTTGGGGAAATAACTGTTATTACATAAACACAAGTATAGCTATGGGATCTGTTATCTGGAAACCCAATATCCAGAAAGGTTCTTCCCATGGTGTCCAATTAAAGGACCAATAACATCATTTTTTTTTCTTTTAAAAAATCAGTTAAAAAACTACGAAAAAAAAGACCAACACATATTAAACTTTAAAATCGCAAAGTCTTTATAAATAACTTTCCAAAACTCCGCTTGTGCTCATCTTCAGAAAGCAATTGGGTGATCCATTGTGCGGCGCTCGATTTCTTATCCCTGGCTATCACCTATAAGGAAGGCAGGGAGGAGAAATCAATTGCCGTATGATGGATCACCCGATCGCCTTTTCTGAAGAAGAGCGCAAGCAAGTTATTTCTTAATAAAGACTTTGCGATTTTAAAGTTCAATATGTGTTGGTGGTTTTTTCCATAGTACGCTAATAAATTTTTTTTTAAATGTTACTGGTCCTTTAAACCATATCATTCTTTATTTGTGTGATTTTTCTTTGCAGACAGCACCTTGTACTGATAATAACTGGTCTATTGTGCAGGTGACACCATGCTATTCACTTCGTAATGTTAAAATGTTTCCAGTGCTTCCTATTACAGAAAGACCCATTATCCATAACCAACCCCCAGGCCCATTGCGGATAATTGATACTCATTACTGTTGATTGTTTGGCCGTTGCAGCATTTGGAGCCTGGCGTTACCTGCGGAACAATTCAACCCTTATTTCCTGGAGTTAAAGGAAGAGATAATGTGACGAGGAAATGATCCGACTCAATCAGGCTTTACTGGAAGTGACTGGAAGGCAATAATAACAGGGATCACGTTCCTTGTACCATTCAGCACATTCTGGCAGCCAGTAAGAGCTACCCTTTGTGGCGGCAGAAAGTCAATGTGGGGAACAAGCTCTTATTGAATTTTATTTCCCCCAGTAAATTGGGTGCTGGGAGTTAGAGTAAATTTAAAGCAGACTTACAGCTCCCATATGATTCTGCTGGGGTGCAACACCCTAAAACCAGTTCTGTAGCCTCATAATAGGCATATGTGTTGCAATATTCCTCTATCACATGAACATTGTAATCACGCTAATTAATATAATAGTCCTGTGATTATGGAAGAGGCCTCGTGCTAGGAGTCGGCGTTGCCATGTAGACAAACATGCAGCATCGAACCAAGAAGTTACATTGCCTCTAGCTGCTTTGCAATAAATATTGAGTCTCTAGACTGGGATGAAGTCGGGGTACAGCTAGTACGAGGTTGGTCGACACTATGTCCAGTTCCAAATAGGGCTTATTCATTAGAGTGCAAGCAGAAGTGTAAATGTGCAGTACTGAGCCCATGGCAGCAAAGGAAAGGGACCAAAGAAACTATTGTGATTGTTATGATCATGTATTTATATAGCATATTCCACAGCATATTTTAGAAATTATACATCATTACCATCTGGCCCTGCCCCGTGATTTTACAATCTAAGGTTTTTATCACATTTTCATCAGTCCCTAAACCAGCGGGTTTTATAATCTAAGCAAACAAAAGAATCCAATGGCACACAGGACTAATGCAACACCTTAAGTGTTTATTGCAGAGTGTGGCGCAATGTTTCGGGGGACTGACCCCTTTGTCAAGCATACAGAGCATACATGAGGTGCCTATAAATAGACAATACATTAATTAACCAATTAAACTACTAATTAATGTATTGTCTATTTATATGCACCTCATGTATGCTCCGTATGATTAACAAAGGGGTTCCCCCCCCAAATGTTGCACCGCGCTCCGCAATAAACACTTAAGGTGTTGCATTAAGGTTGCCATAGACACACAGATCCTATCGTACGAATCGAGCATTCCTACGATTTTTGGATCGTGTGTGGCGTGTGCCGACGTCTTTCGTCCGGCGGAGATTGGTCGTTTGGTCGATCGTTCAGGTTTGATTTTGACCCGACCGATCCCGCCGGAGCCCACGGCACATCGTAATCGGATCATACGGCCAAACAATCAGATTACCCCCGATATAGCTATGCCTGTTAATGGCATATCGGGGAAAGATCCGCTCATTTGGCGATGTTGCCAAACGAGCGGATCTTTGCTTCTATGGCCACTTTAAGTCCTGTGTGGATTCTTTTGTTTGCTATAATATTGGGAGATGGCCGGACCTCCAGCTGTGGGCACCAGAGTGTGCGAGGACCAAGACCAGTTGTATTTTATAATCTAAGGCCCCTATCATATTTATTATCAGTCCCTGCCCCAGTAGAGCTTATAATCTAACATCCCTATCACATTTCTATTACTCTCTGCCCCGGTGAGCTTACAATCTAAGGTTTCTATCCCGTTCACATACACTATGGTCAGTTTTATCAGGACACACAGGCTCCTTGAGGATAGTGCCCTGTCTGAGTTTGAACCATTATATATAGTTGGAGCACTTCTACCCATGCAGGTAAAATGTCACTTCTTGTATGGTAAGCGCTCGCTATAGATCTCCTGCCTGCACTAGAGACATTCTCATGTATATGCAAAAAGTACAGCAGCAAACTGGCAGTTGCAAACTTTAGTGAAAAATGTATTGAGCCAACAATCATTTTACATGTATCCAAAACAGATCCACAAATGGTGCGCTCTGCCAAAGAAAAATTACAGAGTCCGCTTGCCTTCATCCATATCAGCTTTATTAAAGCACACCTAGTGATACAGTGGCTTCAACAGTTCATGTACGTTAACGCGTTTCGTGCCCACACACAATATCCGGCACTTCCTCAGAACGTGACTGTAAAATTAATGTTCCATGTGTTATAAAATGTGTGGAGAAAAATAAAAGTCTAAGTTAGGACTTTTGCAGCCAATCCCGCTTAAAAAAAGGAAAAGCCGCCAGCGTTTTTGAACTTTGATGCATTTTCGGCACAAAGGATATAATGTAAGTGACAGAAGTTTGAGGAAGATCTAGCTTCTTTTTAGCACTTCGCCTGGTCTGAGGTGTCAACTCTGGTGAAAGAGGTAACGTTCAGTAACATCCGCACTTTAGTGAATTTGCAAGTAACAACCGTTCGCCAGAGCAAAAAGTTGCCTGCCAATAGAGTGCGAATGAACGCTAGCGACGGTCCAGTTTGCTAGCGAACTGCCAATGTTCCTGCAGGTGTTAATGCTGGCGAAAAGTCGTTAGTATTAGCCAATTCGCCCTTTATTGAATCTGCCCCCTGGTGTATAAATTAAATTTATGTCCCAATAAGGGATTATGTTTCAATTTTTAATTCATACACAATTATCTAACACTGAGGTATACACTTAAGATGGCCATAGACGCAAAGATTTGAATGTACGAATCTTCCATTCATACGATTTTCGGGCCGTGTGGGGAGTGTCCCGACATTTTTCGTGCCATGGCGATCGGTCGTTCAGACAATCGGACAGGTTAGAACATTTCAGCTACCGATTATATCTCTGCATGTATTATCTGACGATATCAGTGGGATCAGTTTTGTCGGACATAAATTTCGTACGATTGCTGTCAGGGCCAGACCATAGTCTGATCTGTTCTTTTACTACTTTATTTGATCTGAATGGTTAGTGGCAGGTCGGGAGATTGCACCGAACGATCGTTCGTCTCATGTGAAGGTAAATCTGCACGTCTATGGCCACCTTAAGATCACTACATTTTTGACAAAAGAAAATTTAATCACCCCGTTTTTTATACACTACCCACTTTTGGTATTGAGGGATGGCACAAGTAAGGATTTGCTCTAATCTGAACACAATGTAAAGCACACTAAAGTTCCCCTGTGCATACAACTAATGATTACCATAGACACACAGATAATATCGTACGAAACTAATTTTCGTCTGATATTCGTTGCGTGTATGGTGGAAAAATAGCAGACCCATATCGGCAGAAGGCTTGGATATCAGTTGGCTCATTGATCGGGCTGGATGGAAAATTTTGATTGGGTGCCTTTGAAGGGACCCAAACATCGGCCATTGTTAGTGCTGAATCGTCAGATACAGGTAGAATTCTATTGTTTCTTCCCGTATATCTACCTGTATATCTGACGATTCAGCTCTACACGTGTGTATTGAAACGAATAATCTTTCTTGGAAAGATCTTTTCCAAGAAAGATCGTAATTGTTACGTCTATGGCCACCTTAACACTGGGAGGTCACATTCTTTCTACAGATCAAGAACAGACAGGAATAGTCTACTTCACTTCTTGAGCTTTTCACCCGGACAGTTGAAAGAATTCATTACCCCTCACACAATTTACACGTGTTAAACGTATTGTAAGCAATGAGAATACCTTTACTGAACGTGCAGTGGAAATGATCGAAAGGTTTAAAAAGAGGGGCTACCCAGATGATTTTCCATCACAAAAGAGAAGAACAGGAAGTAATTGCTATCCGGCACTGATAAGAAAAAAGATAATGAGGTCCGTACGTTATTTGTGAGTAAAGTTACAACAGCCAGTAAGAGAATAAGTAACATCACTCAAAAACACTGGCACCTTCTCCAAATGTTTACTAGATGTTGCGGCCTTTCAACAGGCACCTATGATGGCATTTAAGAGACACACGCTCAGATTCGGGGAGATCAGTGGCCCCGGGCAAAAATCTCTTCTTCTTTGGTGCGAAAAATCTCCCTGAACTGCCTCCCGCCAGTTAGAATGTAAATCGCCGGCATGCTTCGTTTTCCATAATTGCCCGAGGTTGCCTCACGAGGAAACTTCGGACGACTTTGGAAAATGAAACGCTCCAAGTGCCATCCCGCGGGCGATTAACATTCTACCCTGCGGGAGGCAGTTCAGGAGATTAATCGCCACTAAGAAAAGGCGATTTATCGCTGGGCGACTAAATCTACCCGAATCTGAACGTGTGTCTCTGCCCTAAAAGAGGCAAAAACCTCAAGGCCGTTAATGTGATGTGGCATTGAATATACTGAGTGCTGGTCCTATACGAATGCAAGTGAATCTCGGATAGACTGATTACAGTATGCTGTATGTAATCTAAAAAAAGCTTCTCAGGTATGTCAAATGTTTGATCATTAGGCACCCTCAATTTTTTTGGAGTCATCTTCAAACCTTATTAGCTATGGGACTATATGGATTGAACTGTTTCTGAGAACCTTTACTGTATTTGGACTCATTATCAGGGTTGGACTGGGTCAGCAGGCCCCTGGGGAACAGGTCCGGACTGAGAATTAAAATAGGCCCTGGCATTTCAGGTACACAGAGGCCCAATCAGCCCACATAGAGGCCCAAACAGCCCCCACCAGCCCACTATATACTGACTTTCTATGGGACCTTATAGCAGCCCCTCTGGCATTTGCCAGAATCCACAGATTGCCAGTCCGGGCCTGCTGGGGAAAAACCTGGTGGGACCCGGGGCTCATGGGCCCCCGTTGGCTCAGACTTTCTCCCCTCGCTGCCCCATAAAGAGCTGCTGCAACGTTCGCCCATGCAAACAGCACGTCTTTCGCACGACTCGTCTTTCGCTCATGCATGCAGGTGTAGAGTTTAGAGGTCAGAAGGGGGCCCCGGGGATTGCCAGGAGGGCCCTTCATTTTGTCATCCTGGTGGGCCCCTGAGGCTCCAGTGCAACCCTGCTCATTATGGGCTATGGAGGGTACACAGTGATGTCACAAATTAGGAGAATTCACTAGCGGCAGATTTTCGCCAGCAACAGCTTTGCCATACTCAGCGCCACTTCGCCAGTGTATTTACCACTACATTAATTCACTAAAGTGTAAAGTTACGTCTCAGCAGCCGAACGATTGCAAATTTTCACTAGCGTTACTTCAGCTGGGTGAGCATTTCACAGTGAATTATCATTAGCGTTCATTTCTGCCTAGCGAAACTTCGCTAGCACTCTTGCGCTTAGGTTAATTTGAATATGAGCTATAATAAAGACAAAAAAAATCCTATAATGCCTTAGACATGAGCCCACCCTAAAACAAATGTGGCATGCCCCTCAAACTCGCACCTTAGTGATTTTTCATTAGTAACGACCGTTCCGCCAGAGAGAAAACTCGCCTGGTGCGAATGAACGCTAGCGACGGTCGCGTTCGCTAGCAAATTGTCCTTTATGCCTGTTAGTAAATTGGTGATGTCCCTGCAGATGGGATTTCTGGAGAAATGACGCTTTGCACTTTAGTGAATCTGCCCCTTTGTCTCTAGGCTTGAAAAAGGACCCAGTGGGGCCTGAAACGTCACCTTATTTTGTGGGTTCAATAAATGTTTCACTAAAGTTTGCAACTGCCAGTGTGCCGCTGTACTTTTGCATATACATGAGTTTGTCTCCAGTGCAGTGACATTTTACCTGCATAGGTAGAAGTGCTCCGACTATATATAATGGTTCAAACTCAGACAGGGCACTATCCTCAAGGAGTCTGTGTGTCCTGATAAAACTCACCATAGTGTATGTGAACGTGATATAAACCTTAGACTGTAAGATCACCGGCACAGGAAACAATAGGAATGTGATACGGATGTTAGATTGTAAGCTCAATACATTTTTCACTGCCGTTTGCAACTGCCAGTGTGCCACTGTACTTTTTGCTTATACATGAGTTTGAACCAATGACGCCTGCTCTGCAAGGCAACAATTCTGTCAGATTAGTTGCTAAGGCTTACTAGACCCGTTATGTAAGATTTTCATTATATTACTAGGATGAATGATTAAACTGAATATAACTTGCGTCACGGCCCGTATTTCTGTGGAATTTTTCGGGTTTCAGCCTTACCCTAAATGACACTATACCCCCCCCCCCGCTGCGTGTAACAGCCTCGCACAATGGAAGACGAGCGTTGAAGTGAAATGTCATGTTGACACGGGCTGCATTGCCAAGTGAACGTCAGGTTTCATCCAGTTTGTCCTTTTCTAGTCACCGGCCACAGTATCGAGAGCCTGCTGGAGAATGGAGATGCTTAAGAGCCAGATGGGTACACATCTGCCCACATCTGCGGGTGACAGCCTCATAATGGCATCAAATAAATGTCAGGGACTTGTAGGACTAATTAAAAAGGAATGAGAAGAGGTTGGAATGAGTAAGCAATTGGCAGCTGCATGAGATGGTCATATAAGGCTTATGAGTCAATTGCTATGATGTGATTTATTCACTAACACCCAGTAACATGTATATTGCCTGTGCTCCACCTGCTTCAGGGTCAGGGATCCTCCGGCTTTCCAGCTGTTGTATTGCGCCCATCATACCCCCATTGTGAGGGCTACTCACCCTTGTGGCCTAGTGGCCCAGCGGGGACGCCTGCCGCGCTTTCAGAGGGGACGCCCACCACGCCTGTCTTCTTCTTTCAATGCGCTGGTTCTCTAGTGCGCACTATTTTTATAGGCGCATTGGCGCGAAAATTCAAACAGTACTTAAGGGACCTTTGTGTTTGTAATGATTGGTCGTTATAGGTTTTCTCCTAGTGAGTTCCTGGTGGTTCTGTGCTGTTAAGCTTTTGAATTCTGTGATCTGATTACCTGTTGTGAACCCTGCCTGCTACTGACTATCCTGACTTCTGAAATCCTGAAATAGAGAAGATATTACCCTCGCACACCCTGGCCTTCCTAATCTGTATGAGTCCCAGGTGCTCAATGAAGGAGGCGTTGGCGACCTCAAGTTCAGCGTGAAGAGGAGAAAAATCACTGGCGCGGCATGGGTTATTTCTAGCAGGTAGAAAAATTGGAACATTGTCGCGTGTCAAATTTATTTGATTGTCCATTGACTTCAATGCATTTGGCCAAAATAAAGAATAATTTTGACGCCCATTGACTTCAATGTGTTTCGCAAATTCGCCCATCACTACATCTTACAACAACTGCAGCAGAGATACAAGTTGGTGAGTGCAGTAACGTAACTAGAGGGGCGCGGGCCCTGGTGCAGGACATGCAGCCGGGCCCTCGCCCCCCTCCAAAACGTTATTTTCGGCCCGGATTTTTGTGGCGCGTGAGCTGCCGGGGGGCCCTGAGGCGGTGTGGGCCCTGGCCCGCTCGTACGCCCAGCTCCCCCGGTAGTTCCGCCACTGGGTGAGTGCAGATTCACTATGGTGTGAAATACTGAGACAATAATGCACCACAAAATGCCGCGTCAACTGTATCGTTGCTGGGGCAAATGTGTCAATGTGCCATTAAATGCTGTGGCAAATTTGAAATAAAATGCTGGCGTCACTGTGTCATGAGATTCTGGGACCATTGCGGCATTAAATACTTGGACCAGCAGTATAGTGCATCACAAAATGTCATGGCAACTGTCATTTCTTGGGTAAATGTGTGATGCAATGCAGGTGGCACTGTGTCAAGACTTGCCGGGGCTACATTGCCAGAGGGTGTCACAAAGCTGTTCTGTCATTGGAATCTGTTACGACTATGTCGTATATTGCTGGGGTCACTGTGTCGTATATTGCTGGGGTCACTGTGTCATTGCTGGCACACTTATTGTAGGGAGTATTTTTGAAGGCATGGGGATCACTGTGAACTTTTCTTCCAGAAGTCAGGATGAAAAAACAGTAGGCGAAAACATGGAAAGCAAAGGAAAGCAAATGGAATGTAAAAATGTGAGTCAAATGTGAACTGAAAAACTGAGTGGTTCTGTGTTGGAGTGGAACTACAAAAATACTGACAGTTTTTCTTTCGTTAATATATGCATGACACTCTCATTGTGGGTGGGCTCTCCAAATTGTCTAAAACATTTCCTTTGGTGCAGCATTTAAAGTGAGTGTGTGAATGTTCTTTATTCCCTAGGGTGTACATGGGGCAGATTTACTAAAAGGGCGGAGTGGCCGTCACTAACGAAACTTTGCCAGAAATTCCATCCGCAGGGACATCACCAATTTACTAGCAGGCGTAGAGGACAATTCGCTAGTGAAAGAGTAAATCACTAGCGAAGTTTCCCACCCTGTAACCAGGCAAATTTTCATTCAGGCGAATGATCGTTACTCCGCAAATTCACTAAAGTGCGAATTTTCCATAACGTTTCCTCTATTGACCAGAGTTTCCTTCGCCAGCTTAGACCTGGCGAACTGATAAGATGAAGCTACATCCTCCTCAAGCTTATGTCAGTGACATCATATCCTGTATGCCGAAAATTCAAATAAAAATTTTAAAAATCATTGTTTTTTCATATTTTAAAGTGAGATTGTAACTGTTAAAATTTTTTGTTTTAACATTAGTTTTTTACCATTTGAGGGGCATGCCACATTTGTTTTAGGGTAGGCTCATGTCTAGGGCATTGCAGGATCTCTTTTGTCTTTATTTTGCTTTCTTTCTGGGAAGGGAAGGAGGAATTGTAGGCAGGTGCTAGGACCGCGCAGCCGCCTGGTCGGACCCCGCGGCCTAGGGGTAGCCGGCAAACAAATCCGGCGCTGTTTGCATCCTTAATAAAATCATATATATGAGCTATATATACCTGCTCTATTCAAATTGACTTAAGCGTAAGAGTACTAACACGGCAAAAACGGACGTTAGTGAAAGTTCGCTATGAAATGCTCAAGCTGGCGAATGAATGCTAGTGAAACTTTGCCAACGTTCAGCTGCAGAGACGCAACTTCGCATTTTCGTGAATTGTAGTAGTGATAGCGAATTTGCACTTGGCGAAATTGCGCGGAGTGCGGCGGAAATTCGCCCTTTAGTGAATGTGCCCACAAGTCTTTCAAACAGTCCGGTGCCGCTGACAGACAAAGGGTTAAATCGGGTTGGTTTGACTCCTCAGTGCTGATTAAACACTGTTGCTTGTTTGTTTACACGGAAAATATCCCTGTTAATCCCACTTAAACAGTTTTCTCTGGTTAGTTACCTTGGCTGTTCCATTAAACACTGCCCCAAAGAATAGACAGGAATTATGTACAGATCCTAGCGGGGAGGCAGCTTAGGGGTATTTAGTTACACTGTATAACAAAGGGGCTAAAATGTTCCATAACACCGAACCTGCACAGTTGGATCAACCGAGGGTTCCATTCGCCTCAGTGGAAATTCTGTAAAGCCTGTCTGGTTGTATATTGGCCCTCCATGGGCCCCTCAGCACCCATCCAGATTACATTTTAAATAAATTATTTCGCTTCTACTTTGTACATAAAGGCCTGCCAGCCCGTTTTCTAGAAAGAATCATGAAAAGATCACCAATGTCCTTTCGGCTCCATGGGCGCAGATCTGAGTGCATCGTGTTACTTGGTGGCCCCTGCGCAGCACATTCAGGATGTGGCAGTAAATGGACAAAGTGTCAGGAGATGGAACTAAAATAACCCAGTAGATAAAATAGAGCCCATTCATCATTAGAGCTTGTCTGGAGCAGCCGCACAGACAAGTGCCACTGATAATGTGCATTCTTATCCCTGTACAACGTGACATTATGGGCACAAATACACTGCTCTTGCTCTATTGACATTCACCTGCAACAGAAGAAGGGGTTTAAACTGTCCCTTCGGTGGTAACTGGTAACTAAAGGGTTACTGTGTACTAGCTCTGCAAGTCTCCTGATCGGCCCCCAGGTCACCTGCATCACCCTTGTTTTGTCACCCAAATACTCTGAAGCAGTACTGGATGAAACAAGTGTGTGGTCTGGGCAGAATAGGTCAGATTGACCATGACCAAGTCACACTTGAATTTGAAGGTTGACGTGTAACTATAAAAGGAGCAGACCCAATGAATGCAGGGGGCCCAGGGGACAGGGGTAACTCAACCACAGGGTCTGCTGCACAGAAATCCTGCCACTTAAATGTTGCATGCACACGCCACATGTGCTCAAGCGAATGAGAGAGCAAAGAAGTAAGGGGACCCACCGAGTTTTTTCTGGTGCCCCTTCGGCCCAGTCCAACCCTGAATTGTGCCATGATTTACCCATAATGCAGTGTTTACCCCAGATTCCAGTGCAATAGGCAATTTCCTCTAAATTGTGCTCACGGCAACTGCATATTATACATCAATACTGATTCACTTGGCACAAGTCAGTTACACCTACAGACCCAACCCACTAGCACCCATCAGGCCCAGTCTGGCAGTCTGTGAGTTCTGGCAAATGCCAGAGGGGCTGTTGTAAGATGCCACAGACAGTGGCTAAAGGGCCGGATTTACATAGCAGGTACCCTTAGGCCCGCTGCTGTTCATCGCCCCCATCCCCTCCCCTTCCTTTGTGCCGACTCGCTAATTTCAGCATTGGGTCCAGAGTACTAGGGATTGGTGCACGGGAAATGATTTTATCTCATGCAAATCACCAGTGCATCCGAACCAATGTGGGTGTGGATGGGCGGAATGCCGCCCCCCTAAAATTCTGCTGCCCTAGGCCTTTCCACAAATCCGGGCCTAAGTGGCTATTTAGTGCGCTAGTGGGGAGCTGTTTGGGCCTCTGTGTATTTAAAACGCCAGGGTCTATTTTAAATATCAATCCAGATCTGGCTCCCATGCACAGTTGCCCGCAGTTCATCAGAGCAGGCAGAATAGTCGCAATGACATTCCTAGTACCTACAGTATATGAATTGCGCCAATGCATGCCCAATGTTGAGTCCAATCTCATGCTTGTGTCCACAAATGCCATTGCATTATATGCTGCTAAACATAGAAACAAAAGCTGAAAAGCTGAAATTCTCCCCCCCACCCAAAAAAAGCTGCAGGGGATGCTGGGAGTTGTAGTAGACATCTGAAAGGCAACAGTTCTAACATCCATGTTTTATGTAATTTTCCCTACAGCCATTGTGCATCGCCAGGGGCCCCCTGGCAGGTATCTCTGATAAACGCACCTCATAGGTCAGAAATGCGAGTTTATTCTGCGTCTGCATTTCCTTTAGGGACCACCGTTGCCTTACGTCAAACGCCTGCTTACTCATAGAAACCAGCTCTTTGGGGCATTCCTTAATGGATTTTAGCAGCTCGTGTGAATGGAAGCGCCGGAACATTCCCAAAGAAACAAAACTGTGATTTTTATTTCAAATATTACAATTATTTTATAAAAAAAAAAATCTGCCAGTGGCTCTGCACAGATACAGTCGGCTCTATTCCCCTGATTTGTCCTTGAAATGATCTTGACCGATTCTGCTGGAAACTATTGACATGCGCAGGCCATTTGCATCAACTCCCAGTCTCATCAAATTTGGCGGTGCTGCGGTTATGTCTCCAGGAGGGAAAGACAAGGAGCACATAAGTGCACCGAGCACACGGAAAGTGCCGAGGGCTGTCGTTCCTTAAATAGCCGAGATATCTGTCACATTCACACAGCAATGAGCAGGAGGAGAGTCTGGTCAGAGACAGCACCAGGGAAAAGGATCCTCATCTCTATTCAAGTGAGAAAAGAGAAGCAAAAATAAATGGCTTTATACAAAGCTGGTTTTTCAATTATTTACCCATTTTTCTCAGCTATGAGGCTTGGGATTTCAGCAGCAACCCGGTTGCTAGAGTTTCATTAACCTAGCAACCAGGCAGTAGACCAGAAGACAGAGGGTCTGAACAGATATATAAGAATAACAATAAAATAAAAGCCTTGCATTCAATCTGATTTCTGTTGACTGAGGTCAGTGACTCCCACAATCAGACAGCATTTTGAAGTTTTTGGTTGGGCAAGAGGCAGCATAAGAAAGAACTGATACTGTCCATTTTCAATCCAAAACGGTGAAAAGCAACAATACCAACACTGTAAGGCATTTCCTATTCAAGTGAATAAGAGAGAGTCCTGGGAGTGTTGGAGACTGAAATAACCAGGCAAGTAAATGTCCCCGTGTGTCATCAGCCTCAGGATCAAGGCCAATGTCCCACAAGAATAAACTAATTGAATTACCCCAAATCCCCTAATTAACACTCACAACTTTAATAGGTAGTTATTTAAGAAATAATTTGCATGCAGTGGGATAATAGTCTCTGGGAAGGGAGTGTGACTGTGGGATAGCAGGTATAGTAGGGAGAGATGGTGCCTATAGTAACAGTGGATAATAGTCTCTGGGAAGGGAGTGTGACTGTGGGATAGCAGGTATAGTAGGGAGAGATGGTACCTATAGTAACAGTGGATAATAGTCTCTGGGAAGGGAGTGTGACTGTGGGATAGCAGGTATAGTAGGGAGAGATGGTGCCTATAGTAACAGTCAGATAATAGTCTCTGGGAAGGGAGTGTGACTGTGGGATAGCAGGTATAGTAGGGAGAGATGGTACCTATAGTAACAGTGGATAATAGTCTCTGGGAAGGGAGTGTGACTGTGGGATAGCAGGTATAGTAGGGAGAGATGGTGTCTATAGTAACAGTGGATAATAGTCTCTGGGAAGGGAGTGTGACTGTGGGATAGCAGGCATAATAGGGAGAGATGGTGTCTATAGTAACAGTGGATAATAGTCTCTGGGAAGGGAGTGTGACTGTGGGATAGCAGGTATAGTAGGGAGAGATGGTGCCTATAGTAACAGTGGGATAGTAGTCTCTGGGAGGGGACTGTGACTGTGAGATAGCAGGTATAGTAGGGAGAGATGGTGCCTATAGTAACAGTGGGATAATAGTCTCTGGGAAGGGAGTGTGACTGTGGGATAGCAGGTATAGTAGGGAGAGATGGTGCCTATAGTAACACGTAGATAATAGTCTCTGGGAAGGGAGTGTGAATTGTGGGATAGCAGGTATAGTAGGGAGAGATGGTGCCTATAGTAACAGTGGGATAATAGTCTCTGGGAAGGGAGTGTGACTGTGGGATAGCAGGTATAGTAGGGAGAGATGGTGCCTATAGTAACAGTAGATAATAGTCTCTGGGAAGGGAGTGTGATTGTGGGATAGCAGGTATAGTAGGGAGAGATGGTGCCTATAGTAACAGTAGATAATAGTCTTCTGGGAAGGGAGTGTGACTGTGGCATAGCAGGTATAGTAGGGAGAGATTGGTGGCCTATAGTAACAGTAGATAATAGTCTCTGGGAAGGGAGTGTGACTGTGGGATAGCAGGTATAGTAGGGAGAGATGTTGTCTATAGTAACAGTAGATAATAGTCTCTGGGAAGGTAGTGTGACTGTGGGATAGCAGGTATAGTAGGGAGAGATGGTGCCTATACTAACAGTAGATAATAGTCTCTGGGAAGGGAGTGTGATTGTGGGATAGCAGGTATAGTAGGGAGAGATGGTGTCTATAGTAACAGTGGGATAATAGTCTCTGGGAAGGGAGTGTGATTGTGGGATAGCAGGTATAGTAGGGAGAGATGGTGCCTATAGTAACAGTAGATAATAGTCTCTGGGAAGGGAGTGTGACTGTGGGATAGCAGGTATAGTAGGGAGAGATGGTGCCTATAGTAACAGTAGATAATAGTCTCTGGGAAGGGAGTGTGATTGTGGGATAGCAGGTATAGTAGGGAGAGATGGTGTCTATAGTAACAGTGGGATAATAGTCTCTGGGAAGGGAGTGTGACTGTGGGATAGCAGGTATAGTAGGGAGAGATGGTGCCTATAGTAACAGTAGATAATAGTCTCTGGGAAGGGAGTGTGATTGTGGGATAGCAGGTATAGTAGGGAGAGATGGTGCCTATAGTAACAGTAGATAATAGTCTCTGGGAAGGGAGTGTGATTGTGGGATAGCAGGTATAGTAGGGAGAGATGGTGTCTATAGTAACAGTAGATAATAGTCTCTGGGAAGGGAGTGTGACTGTGGGATAGCAGGTATAGTAGGGAGATATGTTGTCTATAGTAACAGTAGATAATAGTCTCTGGGAAGGTAGTGTGACTGTGGGATAGCAGGTATAGTAGGGAGAGATGGTGCCTATAGTAACAGTAGATAATAGTCTCTGGGAAGGGAGTGTGATTGTGGGATAGCAGGTATAGTAGGGAGAGATGGTGTCTATAGTAACAGTGGGATAATAGTCTCTGGGAAGGGAGTGTGACTGTGGGATAGCAGGTATAGTAGGGAGAGATGGTGTCTATAGTAGCACTAGGATATTAGTCTCTGGGAAGGGAGTGTGACCTAGAGACTATTATCCCCATTCCCTAAGTTTGCTCATAGCCTACACAGATAGATACCATAAAATATGCCAGTATAGGAGTATATATTTCCACAATTGGGAAAGCAAATAGGTGTATAGAAGCCCTTAGACAGGACAAGGCAAAAGAAAACAGAGTCATCTCATTCATCTCACCAAGGACTCAAATCCAATTGAACACAAGCACAATAATATTTTTCTCTGGGTCTTGAAATGCTCTTTGGCTGAAATGGAAAAAAAAGCTCTGAACATGCTGAATCAGTTTGTGCTCTGGCCGGGGGCCAACGCCGAATAATCCCTGGTAATGTGAGGACTGAGGTTTGTGTTTATCAGGAATTTTCTGCATTCTTTCCCCTCTGATCGTCAAGGGGAAAGTCAAGAATTAAATTACAGACTGACTCTAACGAAGCACAAAAGCCAATTTTTATAATTTTGTTCCTGAATTTACATTTGTATGATCCATGTATTTATAGGAAAACTTTGCTTTATGTGCAAGCTGCATTTATATTTGTTTCTTTCTTTCTAGTGGTGCATAGCTTATTGTGTGCCCAGAACATTCCTTTTTTGTATCTTTGTATTATTTATATGGGAGGGAGCTGCCATATTTTTCCCTTACACTGTAAATTATGAGGGTTTAGTTTATTGTGTGCCCAGAACATTCCTTCTCTGTATATTTGTATTTATAATTACATGTAAAAGTTGCCATACCGGTTGCCTGTTAGTAAGGAGTTATAATATTAAAGGGGGCTATGGGATGTAATAAAACATTTCATGTCCATTCGGTCATTAATGAATATAAAGGATTACACCACAAGGCTAAAACTGCAATCAGATTAGAGTAACAGCTGAGTAGGAGGAAGGTGTCACACATGAATCTAATATTAATACTGCTTCCAGCCAGCAGATGGTGCTACTGATAGGGGTATTAAGTACAGATACAAAAAGCACCACTATTTACCCGCTCTGACCCCACTTCCCCCCGCAATTTATTTTGTATTTAATAAATGTTTCTAGATATAATGATCAGCTTTATTATGCTCATCAAGTTTCTTATTCCTAAATACCACTTACAACACCAGATGTCATGAAAAATTGGAAAAAACTTGGTTTCTAAACAAACACGCTTGTCACAGAAAGATTTTAAAGCAATAAAAACAATGGAGTCACCTTGAGACTGGGGCCCTTTGTTCTATCAGACTATACAGAATACAGGAGCCCAGGCACTGAATGACCAACATCAGAAAACAAGGCACCAGTCGTACCCACTGTAAGTGTGAATTTCACCTTATTCTATAAGAAGACAGGACACTTGGTACAGTTTGGTGCCACTCAAAGAATATTGTGGTTACTCTTATAAAAATAATACAGACTGATACTCATTTGTAGCTGTTACTGGGGCAGATTGGGTATCACTGTTACCTTCCACTCAGTAAAACATTTATAGGGAAGACTCTACAGATGGAACAATATCTGATCTACCACCTCCTTGTGGGGCTACAACATTGGAGTAGGGGGCCCACCCTGAAGGCCAGTTATGGTGAGATTTGGGGTGAGAGCTTATTTGTGCCCTGGGTACCCCTGGAACTATAGCAGGGTGCCTGTTACCCCCAATGTTTCTATATATCTGTAACTTTGTTATGAGCTAAGGGAGTCCAGCCTGAAGGCCAGTTAGGGTGAGATTTGGGGTGAGTGCTTATTTGTACCCTGGGTACCCCTGGAACTATAGCAGGGTGACTGTTACCCTAATGTTTCTATATATCTGTAACCTTGTTATTAGCTAAGGGGGCCCAGCCTGAAGGCCAATTAGGGGTAGATTTGGGGTGAGTGCTTATTTGTGCCCTGGGTACCCCTGGGACTATAGCAGGGTGACTGTTACCCAAATGTGTCTAATGTAATTGTTTTTATTGAGTTTTAAAACCAACCCAAATGTTTCTATATATCTGTAACCTTGTAATTAGCTAAGGGGGCCCAGCCTGAAGGCCAATTAGGGGTAGATTTGGGGTGAGTGCTTATTTGTGCCCTGGGTACCCCTGGAACTATAGCAGGGTGACTGTTACCCCAATGTTTCTATATATCTGTAACCTTGTTATGAGTTAAGGGGGCCCAGTCTGAAGGCCAGTTAGGGGTAGATTTGGGGTGAGTGCTTATTTGTGCCCTGGGTACCCCTGGAACTATAGCAGAGTGATTGTTACCCCCAGTGTTTCTACACATCAGTAGCCTGTTGTAAGCTAAGGGGCCTGGTCTAAAAACCAGTAAGGTGACATTTTAGGGTGAGTGCTTATTTTCTGCCCTGGGTACCCCTTTGCAATTTCTGACTTCCCACTGATGTCAATGAGAACTGAATTGTAGTTGATAGCAGTACCTTTTATCTACCAGTATGTTTTTCAAAGAAACTATAGAACAGTAGAATTTATTGCATGCAGATTGTGTCCTACTTGCAATCAAACCCATGACCCCAGCCTGTGAGTTGTAATTGAGAAACAACTGGTCAGCCAGATTGCAGATCCCTGAATAAGAGCTTCTACCATGAATTAAATTTACTATTGAACTGGCTCTTCAACTTTCTTTAAGGCTTTCTACCATCAAATAACCAACCGGTCGGCAGAGTCGATGCAGTATAACAAGACCAGATTAGTTAAAGCTTCAATCCAAACCCTTAAGATATGTTCTGGTAGAAAATAAAATGATCTTCGTAGTATCAGTCAGATGTTCAGGATGATGAGATCTGTATTTAATTTAGGAGAGGGATAAACGTGTACATTGAATTTCTGTATTACATTTTTCAGCTGACAAGGGAAAAGATACATCTCCCGAGTCATTAGAGTCACATTGGGTTGGTTTGTCAGTACAATGTTACAATTACATGCTTATCTTTACCATATTTTTGTTGCAACGTTTGTTGGGCTTTTCCAAAAAACTTCCAGTGTTTTGATTGGCTCCAGACTGGCCCATGTGAATCTACTAGCCAGGTGACTTTCTATAGGCTCATCTAAAGTCCACATTCTCCAATTGACTACATTTTGGTATTGTCCTATGTCCTTGTGCTCTGATTGGCCAGGTTGATCTACCAATCATATTAACTAGAGGCAGCACAAGTCCTATGTCCAAATACTTTGATTGGCCACAGGTTGGGCTATTCCAGTGAATGTTTCAACCCTTTTTCTAGCTTGGTTGATCTACCAATCTTAATATTTAGAGTCATGTCAAATCCTTGTGTCCTAATACTCAGGGCTGCCATTAGGGGGGCACAGGGGATTTAAAGTAGGGGGATAATATTCTGATTGGCTTCAAGTTGGTTTGTTCTAGTGCAGTATTCTCTGTGATCCATAGTCGGTTCCATGTGACGCACACAGCAGGGGCTCACTGGGGCCACAGGGGTCCAACGCTATATTCAACTCAGAAACGGATTAATTAAAATGTGAAGAGACATCTGCATGACTGCATCTGCTTCCAATGAAACTGAGTATCGGCAAGTGAAGATGGAAGTCATCTCGTTAAGTTGAATTTATTATATGAGCTTGATTCATCACATTATGTAGTGTAAATAAAGTCACAGAAGCATCTAAACTTTGTTGTCATAGTAATAAAATGGTTTTGTTTATAGGGCCATCTTAGGAGAGCGTGCAAGTTGTGCCACTAAGGAACAAATATTGCTTTGACTATGTGGCATTGAGGGGACCCGAGGAACCCCAGTTACCAGGTGAAAGCCTCTTACAAGAGCCCCACCAAAGCTGAGGCTACTAATGCTGCATGCTTAATCCTAAAATTGTCTGGGACCCCTACATAATGCCGTTGTAATATTAGGTCACACAGTGTAGTTCAGTAAAAAACAAAAACATGTTTTCAGAGCCACAATCCCTTCCCAGAGACTATTATCCCACGGTTACTATAGGCACCATCTCTATCTACTATACCTGCTATCCCACAGTCACACTCCCTTCCCAGAGACTATTATCCACTGTTACTATAGGCACCATCTCTCCCTACTATACCTGCTATCCCACAGTCACACTCCCTTCCCAGAGACTATTTTCCACTGTTACTATAGGCACCATCTCTCCCTACTATACCTGCTATCCCACAGTCACACTCCCTTCCCAGAGACTATTATCCCACTGTTACTATAGACACCATCTCTCCCTACTATACCTGCTATCCCACAGTCACACTCCCTTCCCATAGACTATTATCCACTGTTACTATAGGCACCATCTCTCCCTACTATACCTGCTATCCCACAGTCACACTCCCTTCCCAGAGACTATTATCCACTGTTACTATAGGCACCATCTCTCCCTACTATACCTGCTATCCCACAGTCACACTCCCTTCCCAGAGACTATTATCCCACTGTTACTATAGACACCATCTCTCCCTACTATACCTGCTATCCCACAGTCACACTCCCTTCCCATAGACTATTATCCACTGTTACTATAGGCACCATCTCTCCTTACTATACCTGCTATCTCACAGTCACACTCCCTTCCCAGAGACTATTATCCCACTGTTACTATAGGCACCATCTCTCCCTACTATACCTGCTATCCCACAGTCACACTCCCTTCCCAGAGACTATTATCCACTGTTACTATAGACACCATCTCTCCTTACTATACCTGCTATCTCACAGTCACACTCCCTTCCCAGAGACTATTATCCCACTGTTACTATAGGCACCATCTCTCCCTACTATACCTGCTATCCCACAGTCACACTCCCTTCCCAGAGACTATTATCCACTGTTACTATAGACACCATCTCTCCCTACTATACCTGCTATCCCACAGTCACACTCCCTTCCCATAGACTATTATCCACTGTTACTATAGGCACCATCTCTCCCTACTATACCTGCTATCCCACAGTCACACTCCCTTCCCAGAGACTATTATCCACTGTTACTATAGGCACCATCTCTCCCTACTATACCTGCTATCCCACAGTCACACTCCCTTCCCAAAGACTATTATCCACTGTTACTATAGGCACCATCTCTCCCTTCTATACCTGCTATCCCACAGTCACACTCCCTTCCCAGAGACTATTATCCACTGTTACTATAGGCACCATCTCTCCCTACTATACCTGCTATCCCACAGTCACACTCCCTTCCCAGAGACTATTATCCCACTGTTACTATAGTCACCATCTCTCCCTACTATACCTGCTATCCCACAGTCACACTCCCTTCCCAGAGACTATTATCCACTGTTATTATAGGCACCATCTCTCCCTACTATACCTGCTATCCCACAGTCACACTCCCTTCCCTGAGACTATTATCCACTGTTACTATAGACACCATCTCTCCCTACTATACCTGCTATCCCACAGTCACACTCCCTTCCCAGAGGCTATTATCCCACAGTTACTATAGGCACCATCTCTCCCTACTATACCTGCTATCCCACAGTCACACTCCCTTCCCAGAGACTATTATCCCACTGTTACTATAGACACCATCTCTCCCTACTATACCTGCTATCCCACAGTCCACACTCCCTTCCCAGAGACTATTATCCACTGTTACTATAGGCACCATCTCTCCCTACTATACCTGCTATCCCACAGTCACACTCCCTTCCCAGAGACTATTATCCCACTGTTACTATAGACACCATCTCTCCCTACTATACCTGCTATCCCACAGTCACACTCCCTTCCCAGAGACTATTATCCACTGTTACTATAGGCACCATCTCTCCCTACTATACCTGCTATCCCACAGTCACACTCCCTTCCCAGAGGCAATTATCCCACTGTTACTATAGGCACCATCTCTCCCTACTATACCTGCTATCCCACAGTCACACTCCCTTCCCAGAGACTATCATCCACTGTTACTATAGACACCATCTCTCCCTACCATACCTGCTATCCCACAGTCACACTCCCTTCCTAAGACTATTATCCACTGTTACTATAGGCACCATCTATCCCTACTATACCTGCTATCCCACAGTCACACTCCCTTCCCAGAGACTATTATTCTACTGATAAGACCCTTACAATATTCTAAACTATTAACCATACTTTTACGGAAATTACCATAAATAAAATAAATGTAATCATTAGTAAACACCCCGAAAACTCTAAAAGCATTCTATATTAATGACAAGGCAATAAGTCCATTCAAGGTAATTGGTTTTTATTATTAAGTTTGAGCTGATTATTAACCGCACCAGACTTTCTGTGTATGTAAATTTATATTGGATTTAGAACAAAAACCTTTATATTACATTATTGTTAGTAAGAAAAATCCCTACTATTTCAGGCACACATTTAAAGTGAAATGTTCACCACTTGGGAGACTGAGGAATATTTACTTCTGGCACAAGACTGATGCACATACTGGCTCATTCAGCAGCTCCATTCATAGAATAAAACATACTTTTAAAAACATGTTTAAGGATGTTTCCCTTTAAGGAAGCAGATTATTTTATAAAAAGAAAGAAACAATACTGAAATGAAAATATTCTCAGGGGCCGATGAGCAACGAGAGGCGGAAATCGTTTGCTGCAGCGCGGAGCCACCTGCGATCATCTCACAGCAAGCGGAAAGCCACAAGTTCAACACGAAGTAGAAAGTTTGTGACACAGGAAGAGGCAACAGCAGAGAGAGATCAAGGTGAACAGAAAGAAGCACCAATGTTCCTCTAATTCTCACAGATAAACAAGAAAAATGAAGTTCTTTCCAAGAGAGTGTGTGTGTGTGTGTCTTCACTGATACAATAATACCATGTGATACATGCAAATAGCAGGCTGTTAGGGTGAGATTTGGGGTGATGCTTATTTGTGCCCTGGGTACCCCTGGAACTATATCAGGGTGACTGTTACCCCAATGTTTCTATATATCTGTAACCTTGTTATGAGCTAAGGGGGCCCAGCCTGAAGGTCAGTTAGGGGGAGATTTGGGGTGAGTGCTTATTTGTGCCCTCGGTACCCCTGGAACTATAGCAGGGTGACTGTTACCCCAAAGTTTCTATATATCTGTAACCTTGTTATGAGCTAAGGGGGCCCAGCCTGAAGGTCAGTTAGGGGTAGATTTGGGGTGAGTGTTTATTTGTGCCCTGGGTACCCCTGGAACTATAGCAGGGTGACTGTTACCCCAATGTTTCTATATATCTGTAACCTTGTTATGAGCTAAGGGGGCCCAGCCTGAAGGTCAGTTAGGGGTAGATTTTGGGTGAGTGTGTATTTGTGCCCTGGGTACCCCTGGAACTATAGCAGGGTGACTGTTACCCCAATGTTTCTATATATCTGTAACCTTGTTATGAGCTAAGGGGGCCCAGCCTGAAGGCCAGTTAGGGTGAGATTTGGGGTGAGTGTTTATTTGTGCCCTGGGTACCCCTGGAACTATAGCAGGGTGACTGTTACCCCAATGTTTCTATAAATCTGTAACCTTGTTATGAGCTAAGGGGGCCCAGTCTGAAGGTCAGTTAGGGTGAGATTTTGGGGTGAGTGCTTATTTGTACCCTGGGTACCCCTGGAACTATTGCAGGGTACATGAGGGGTTTAGTTGCCTGTGACAAATCTCTGCTGCAGGCAGCTAATCTCCTCTAAATATTTCCCAACAGCAATAAAGGGAATCGCTGCTGGTAAGACATATGCGGAGCTTCGTTTTTCTGAAGTTGTCCAAACTGGCCTCAAGAGGAAACTTTGGGTGACTTAGGAAAAGCAAAGACCTCTGAATTAGATGGCAAGAATTAGAAGCAAACTTTTAGCAAGAAATGAATGAAAAGCAAATGGAAGCCCTGCCAGTAAGGCTGCTCTATAATCCAAGCCACATGTTGGCAGGGGCAGCGGCGTTGCTAGAATGCAAGCTCAGCGCATGGACATAAACATTCCTGGCTCATTAAGAACCTGTCATTTCTGGGAAGAGAAAACAATGGGCTCGCCAGTTTTGCACTGGGTTAAAGTGGAAACCTGAACACCAACCATTAACTCTACGATGCCTGGGGGTACAAACACATACTCTGGGCCCCAATTGTTCTTAAATATAGGGCAGAAGTTAGGGGGGAAGTGGAACCTTGGTAATAGAAGACTGGTGTCGCCCACTCTAGGGTTGAGCAAAAAAGAAGCTGAATTACAAAGGAGTCCGATCCATGTTGAGGCTGTTCGCTCTCTCTATTTATTCATTGTGTCGCCTGCAGGGTTATTTCCCCTTTTATAGCTGAAAGGACCTTTCATTAATTCACCTTGACAGGTTTTTAGGCCCCTGTAGTCCTGGTTTGGAGACATTGTTGTGTTGTATTGCTTTTGGCTATTTACGCGCAGCTTTGAAGCCATTGGATTCAGTACATGTCACATCTCACAGTTACCATGGGGACATGGAAATAGATGGGTTGTTCGGAGACTCTTGTTTGCCCTTATTTCTATGGTTGTATTTCAGTGGATGGGTTACTTCCCCTTGTGTATAATGTGGAACTGCTGTGCACCAGTAACACTCGGTAGAATCAGTTTAATTTAAAAACAACTAGGTAGATTTAGTAAAGGTTAACCAGGTTTTGGTATCAGGTTGGCTAGTAATTCTGTCACCTGTAGCCTCTCGCAGAACAGTGGAAGTTACAGATGGCAAAGGCACAACCTCAGTACAGAGAGAAACAGTTTAGCAGCATAGGTATTCCTCTGTACTAAGCATAATTCAGCAGGAACAGCCCCTCGGTTTGCTCATAGTCTGTACAGATGGCACTGGCCCAACACATACAAGTCAAAAAGCTAGCCTTTCGCTTAAACTTTGGCTTTTCACTCTAATTTGAATGCATACCCCAGGCATGAAGAAGCAGGAAGGGGATCACTCCATGGAGGAGTACCCCAGGCTGGTGCAGTTTTCTACTATCATTTGGCACCCCAATGATTTACAAAGGCGATTAACCATTTTCAGCAGTGATCTTACTGACGTATCTGCGGTTTGTGCAATGCTTTTTTAGCATTCCATACAGTGATCTTACTGACATGTCTAGGGTTAATGTAATGCTCGTGATACACAGGCCCGGATTTGTGGAAAGGCCACAAAGGCCTGGGCCTAGGGAGGCAGAATTTTAGGGGGGCAGCATGCCTCCCAAACCACAACATTGGTTCGGAAGCAATGGGAATTCACAGGCGATACAATCGTTTTTAAGATTCCCTGTGCACCAATCCCCTATGCTGAAAATTTGCACATGTGCACACAGGAAGGCAGGGTCAGACTGGGGGGCCTGGGCCCATAAAAGCTGCTGTCCAGGGCCCCCCTCCGGCCCCTGCTGCTGCAGCACATGTTTTGCCATGGCTGCCCGCAAAGGGGAAGTTGCGGCAGGAACAATATTGCGGATCTGGGCCAAGGGGGCCCAAAAGAGCCGGGAGTCTACTGGGTTTTTCCCCGATGCCCCGCCGGCCCAGTCCAACCCTGCAGGAAGGGGAGGGAAAGGGGGCAATAAACGACAGCGGACCTAGGGGCGCCTGCTATGTAAATCCAACCCTGCTGATACAAATACTTACAGTGACCTTACTAGCATGATTAGGGTTAATGTAATGCTCATGATCGTTTTCCTTCAGTGATCTTATTGGCATGTCTGGGGTTAATGTGAATGTTAGTATTGATTTTGAACAGTGCTTTTACTGGAATATCTGGGTTATGTGGTGCATGTGACATGATAGCTTTTTATAGCTAATTTCTATTGAGGCCTCAAGTTCCACTTTTAACTGCAGGCCCCATATTTTGTTGAGACAACCCAGATTATATTTACAGGCTCCCCATTGCTATCTCAAGGCCCTCGTCCTTGTCACCAGAACAGCTGATAAAGATTCCCTGCAGGGGGAACGGACGAAAAGAAGGAAGCACTTTTTTTTCCATTGTGCAAGTACAAAACAGAGCAATGTACTAATCTCGAGCTTGGCCAAATGCCGCTGCGAGTGAGGCAAGTATTTTTCGGGAAGTTGAGTAATAAAGAAAAATCATGTGGCTTGGCTGTCTAAAACTTCAGGTCCTGCGCTTTCCTATTTCGTGACTGGGCAGATGGCAGCGTATAAAGGGCAAGTCTGTAAAATACTGTGGACTCAGAACTTTGTTAGTAAATATATTTAAAGAAGTGGTTCACCTTTAAGTTTTAAATCTTTTAGTATGTTATAGAATATCTACGTCTAAGCAACTTTTCAATTGGCCTCTTTTTTATAGTTTGTGTATTATTTGCCTTCTTCTTCTGACTCTTTCCAGCTTTCAAATGGGGCTCACGGACCCCATCTACAAATGTATTGCTATTACAATAGCTTTTATTACTAATCTTTCTATTTAGGCCTCTCCTATTCATATTCCAGGGGAATTTGGACCATAGCAACCAGATTGCTGAGATCGCAAACTAAAGAGCTGCTGAATAAAAAGCTAAATAACTCAAAAACCAATTGCAAATTAGAAATTGAATATCACTCTCAGAGATCCCCAACCTTTTTTTTTTACCTGTGAGCAACATTCAGATGTGAAAGGAGTTTGGGAGCAACACAAGAATGAAAAATGTTCCTGTAGGTGCCAAATAAGGGCTGTGATTGACCATTTGGTAGCCTTTATGAAGACTGGCAGCCTACAGGAGGTTCTGTTTGGCAGTACAACTGTTTTTTATGCAACCAAAACTTGCCTCCAAACCTGGAATTCAAAAATAAGCTCCTGCTTTGAGGCCACTGGGAGCAACATCCAAGGGGTCAGAGAGCACCATGTTGCTCACGAGCCACTGGTTGGGGCCATCAGGGGGGGACAGGGGGGAGAGTTGTAGGGTGCCCGAGGGTAAGGGGGGCCCGGCCACGCCACACTTACTTGATTAGCCAGGCCCCCATCTTTCTGAGAGCTGCTGACTTTGGGAAGGCATGGACGTTTAAGGGGTTCTGGGCACCAATTTTCTTATAATGTGGGGGGGGGGAGCTGGCCACCAATTTTTTTTTCTCATGTAGAGTCCTAGCCACCAATATTTTTTTTGTTTTTTTACTGTGTGGTGGGGGGCAGACCTGTAGGTGGGGCTTGCGGTGGGCGCAGCCCAGGGGGCCCAGGAAATGTTGTCGTATGGGGCCCTGTGATTTCTGATGGCGGTCCTGTTGTAGACCATTGCTCTACATCATACTAAAAGTTAACTCGAAGGTGAGCAACCTCTTAAGATAGTGATTGTGTTGGATGAAGGGCCCTCTAAGGAGTAAGACTTGGTTGGGGCTCAAAATGCCAAGGGAAAAGGTATGTCTTTGTGCAGACTCCAAGTAAACATAGGGGTTGGTTCCTGCTCAGTAGTGCTTAGTACAGGGGTGTAAAGTTTTATGGGGCTCTGGGCAGCACAGTGGCTCAATGGTTGGCTCTTGTTGACGTGCAGTGTTGAGGTCTTGGGTTCAATTACAGCCGGGGCACTATCTACACGGCTTATCTATGTCCTCATGTCTCTGTGGGTTTGTCCTTGCTTTCCTCTTACACTCCAAACACATACAGGCACGTTACTAGGATCCTGATGAAAATGACCATAGTGTAAATAAGTTATAGAACTTACACTGAAAACTCCACTAGGCAGTGAATATAAAATTTCACTTTATAGTGTAACAGCTCTGGCATCAATAGAGCTAGCACTGTGTACCAGCGCGTTTCGCTCCCCTTCCTCAGTTATTTATAACAAGTGGAGCTGCTGCTGTACAGAGAAAAAAAGAACGCACTTCCTTTGCGGCTCTTGCCACTTCCTTATATTCTCCTCGCTCTCGCTGCAGCCTTTGCAAAATGTCAAGATTTACTACCGAGCAGACATGGCCACACCGGCAATTCTTTCCCCTGACGTCTTTATTAAGGTGCTAGATTTAGCCCAAGTGATAAAAGCTATGCAATAACCTGTAGCATCACCATGAAAAGCCCAGGCCTCCGGCAGGAACTGCACCTCCCAACATTTTGGAAATAAAAAGAGGGATAAAAAAGTTGGTGCGCGTAGCTCAGTGAATTTTTTTGACCATGGCTTTTTTTGTGGCCCCCTTCTACCAGGTTCATTTTACAAAATTTGGCAGATTATGAAAGTTTGAACATATTTCTGAGTTTTTTTCAGTTATTACAGTTTTGCTAATGAAGGTGAATTGCCCTTTAAGAGTCTAACTTTTCCCATAGGAACCTGTTATCTCATATTTGTTAAAATTACTTATTTCCTTATCTTGAAATTGTTACAAAAGTATCTTATCTGCAGCTGTGGCTGTTCTGTGAACTCTTCCAAAAGCCAATTAAGTTAGAAACTTTGTTTTTTTTTTCCTGGCTGTTCAGTGCAGAGAAAAACAGGACTTTCCAGTACAAATGAGGGACTGCGGGTTGAGCTGTCAAAAGAGGGACTGTCCCTCTAAAAACAGGACAGTTGGGAGGTATGACTGCACATCAGCTTGGTGCAAAGTAAAGGGCTGTTGCATGAACTACAGTGGTCGATATATCAAGCAGGACACAACCTGGGCTACCTTCAGGGGGAAGGGGCCACATGGCAGGGAGCACCCCCAGAGATTTAAAAACGCAATTCATGAGCTGCAAAAGGGAAATGGGGTTTTCTGATTAGTGGGTGGGGCTTGTGTGGATCATGGGCAGGGTGTTGGTTTAATAAGACACTACTGGGGTAGGTCTGGCTATGGTCATGCCTTCATGGGCTTTTTTTATTGGGGCACCATTATACTTGTTGGCAGGGCCATTCTCCCATGGGCCAAGGTGATCAATAGGTTAATACTTGGGTCCTCCAACAGGGAAGGGACCTGCTATCTTATTAGTGGTGGCCCTGGTACCAATTAAAGACTTTAAATCTATTTAAAAAAAAATCTCTGGAAACTGTTTGTCAGAAAATGTTTGTCCAAGGCTAAAATTCCTTTTAAAGGATCAGTAACATCAAAAAATTAAAGTGTTTTAATGGAATGACAATATAATGTACTGTTGTCCTGCACTGGTAAAACTGGTGTGTTTGCTTCAGAAACACAACTATAGTTTATATAAACAAGCTGCTGTGTAGCAATGGGGCAGCCATTCAAGCACAGGATACACAGTAGATAACAGATAAGTACTACTATAGTTTATATAAACAAGCTGCTGTGTAGCCATGGGGGCAGCCATTCAAGCACAGGATACACAGTAGATAACAGATAAGTACTACTATAGTTTATATAAGTACTACTATAGTTTATATAAACAAGCTGCTGTGTAGTCATAGGGGCAGCCATTCAAGCACAGGATACAAAGTAGATAACAGATACATTCTGAAGAATCCCATTGTATACTACAACGCTTATCTGTTATCAGCTGTGTATCCTGTGTCTTTTCTTCTTTTTCAGCTTTGAATGGCTGCCCCCATGGCTGCACAGCAGCTTGTTTATATAAACTATAGTAGTACTTATATAAACTATAGTAGTACTTATCTGTTATCTACTGTGTATCCTGTGCTTGAATGGCTGCCCCCATGGCTACACAGCAGCTTGTTTATATAAACTATAGTAGTGTTTCTGAAGCAAACACACACTGGTTTTACCAGTGTAGCACAACAGCACATTATATTTTCATTAGTTTAAGACACTTTCATCTTTTGGTGTTACTGTTCCTTTAAGTCAGTGATGTTCCTTTCATTCAAGTCCCACATTTGGTTAGGGCCCTCATAACTATATTACTGATAAATGAAAACATTCTGGCATTAGCCACAGTTTCTAGAGTACCTAAAAGAGCACATGAAAATGAATACCTTCTATTCAAGATTGTCCCAATAGAATAACTAATGAAGGAAATTCGACTTAATCACGTAGGGCCATTAGCCCCTGCTCAGGGCACCCCTAGACCTGGGCTCTAGTTGATGATCAGTCTGGGGTCATGTAGGATTATATAAGGGACTCTAAATCATTATCTTTTACCATATCGCTAATAACCTATTTTTGCCAATTAGTCTGTAAGGTTTAACCGGTTGTCTTAACAAGGACTTATATGGCTGCTTCCATTAATTTGAGTAAATGCAAAAATACAGAAAGTAAAGCTCCCTGGGCAGAATACCCTGTGCCAATGATTCAACTAAATATATAAATAATAATACAGTAACTATAAACCCAACATATAAGTTGCATTATTTTCCCTTTCAGTGTATGCAGTGAAGTGTGTATTCCCTGGTCTCTACCTCTAGGTTTATGGCAGGATTTATGGCAGGATTCTAGATATATTCTAGGACCAAAGAAATATTCTTTGTTAGCCTATATCTGACAGACCCGTCTACAGGCCCGGACTGGCAATCTGTGGGTTCTGGCAAATGCCAGAGAGGCTGCTATAAGGTGCCATAGAAAGTCAGTATTTAGTGGGCTTGTGGGGGCTGATTGGGCCTCTGTGTACCTAAAATGCCAGGGGCTATTATAATTCTTAGTCTGGACCTGCGTCTACAGCACTGCTGTCTGAGATTCTGTATGTCTGTCAGAGTGGAAGAAATTACTTGTGTGATTGAGGAAAAATTAAATGCAGAAATATAACTCATCTGAATTTAGGGTCACTGTTATTATGGACAGACAGTTGCCTCGTCCCATTGGATATCAAGACTAGCATAGTCATCCAGTTTCCTGGGGGTGGTCTGAGTGGAAGAGCCTTAAATATAATGGGGCAGTGCCTGGGCGGGTAATTGAGCCTGCCAAATCTCACATGGGACTATAAATCGTTCCATTATTAAAGTGAAACTGATCTATTGTATAGTCTTACAGATATATGTCAATATCACTTTTAAAACCTTATTCTTATAATATTTGTAGTTTTGTAATGTTAAGGCCATGGCCAGACGATGGTGGATCTCTGCCTGTGTTTCTCCGCAGAAGGAGAATCCGCTGCCCTGATGCGCTTCTGCTCCTGGTCTGCCTGCACCCGGAAGCATTGTTTCAGCTCGGGCGGTGGATTTTGGCGCGGAAATGCGACATTTGTCGTTTCATGACAAAATCCATCCGCACTGAAAAGGCAAGGGGGAGCAGCAGAGCAGCGGATTTTCTGCTATGCTAACATTGTCTGGCCCTAGCCTAAACTAGGGATGCACCGAATCCACTATTTTGGATTCGGCCGAATCCCGAACCGAATCCAAATCCTAATCTGCATATGCAAATTAGGGGCAGGGAAGGAAAAAGTGGTTTACTTCCTTGTTTTGTAACAAAAAGTCACGTGAAATACCGCTCTACCCACAATTTGCATATGCAAATTCGGATTCAGATTCGGTTCGGCCAGGCACAAGGATTCGGCCGAATCTGAATCCTGCTGAAAAAGGCCAAATCCTGGATTCGGTGCATACCTAGGCTAAACCTTTGCCCCAGCCCTGCATTACTTACCAACAGGCAGGGTATAAAGACCTGATAGGTTGGAAAACAGATACAAACAGTTTCTTCAGCCAATCAAGTCTTTACCTTCCCCAAGGCTGATGTCACACTTCAGAGTAATGAAGGAAGGCCAGGTATACTCCTACACAGTAAATGCCAATGGGGTGGTAGGGAAATGGGCTAGGTTTACAAAGTGTCCTTTTCAATTTAAATCACAGGGAACAAAAAACAGCAACAGTATTCCCATGGGGCCCCTGAATGCTGCCAGTTCCAGACCATCCGGCTATGATCTTTCATCAGGTCCCTTTGATTTTCTAGCATCCAGAAGGCTCCGCTGGTTCCGGCTGCTGCATCTGCTTCAGCAACTTGTTGCTTGTTTGCGTGCAAAGCTGCAGGAAGCACTGGAATTTGTGTGAAATTCCAGTGTTGGAGAAGCCATTCATGTCTGATACGGTGTCAATACAGTACAGTAACAATTGCATCTGTCTTGCCACTGGGTTTATGGGAGTGCAAACAGGGGCAAATCATTGTACCTAATTACAGTACATTCATATGAGGGCCTCAAGTTGCAGCTTCAACTCCCTGTAACCATTACAACAGATGCCTGGGAGTTGCAGTTCAGCTAAAGCTGCACATAGATGGAAAGAGACTCCAGTTTAGTGAGGTCTCCAAAATGAACAGAAATGGTAAAGCCATCCTTAGAGCAAAGTAAAGTACTCATGCTCATTATAAAATCTCCTGCTTATTAATTAGTCCATCGGTATAGAGGCCCACACTCTAGGCCCTTCAACTCCACTGCAATCTGGTAAAGTAGAGGGTGGTCATTTAATGTGGATCTTTGAGTTTGACCCCAGACCCAACAAGTGGATTACAAAAGAGTTTTGTGCATAGGTTGACACAGTCTATGTCCCTCTGATGCCCAATAGATACTTTGCCAGTCTCTGACCAGATATTAGGCAGGCTGTCTTTTCGCCAAATAAACGAATATTGTCCATATAAGATCAGTTATTGACATAACTATAGAGGCAGCCAGGACTGCTTCCTAGAAGTAGTACCATATGCCCAACAGGCTACATGCCTGAACCACCAAGACTCAATGCATCCAAATGGTTAGCCTCTTACATGGCAGTTTGCCCCACTCCTCCAAGGTCCTGCCTGTCCCCTTTGATGACGGCCCTGAAAGACCCAGACCCTGCAATTGCTGGAGGACCCATCAAAATACTAACTATGAGCAGTTTCATGAACATTTATTTGTTCACAAAGTTTAGGGGGCCCAAAAATGATTTTGCTGTGGGGCCCAGTACCTTTTAGATTTACCACTGTAACTGAGGTCACACAGAATCCCTTGTGCTGGTCTCACCGAAACCACTAGGGACACTGCTAGTAATTACAGTGCTAACAACCTACCCGGCCAGGAACTTACAGCTTGTTTAAATTGCAGCCTGGGCTTGTTACACTGACGCACACACAAGGGACAAAAAGGATTCTATTTACTAAGCCAGGGTGTTTGTATATAAATATATATGTATGTGCCTTATCCATTTTCCATTCCAGACAATAAAGTGACCCATATTTACAAGGCAGATACAATCAGAGATAAATATTAACACAAAAGTCAGGCCTTTTACTTTCTCGTGATGCCGTCTGTCAATAGATACATTGTTGTGTTTATGTGGAAGGAACAATATCTAGAGTCGGTGCCGCTGGTCAGGGAGAGATACATGCTGCAACTTGCACACACATCACAAATGCACACAAAATGAAACAGGGAGTTAGGGCAGAGACACACGCGAAGATTCGGGGAGTTTTATTCACCAGGCGAGGCGGCGACAAATCTCCTCTTCTTCGGGCGACTAATCTCCCTGAACTGCCTTCCCGCCAGCTACAATCTGAATCACTGGTGGGATGGCACTCGGAGCGTTTCGTTTTCCGAAGTCGCCTGAAGTTGCTTCACTATGAAACTTCGGGCGACTTTGGAAAACGTATTCCTGCAGCACTGACCAGAACAACCATAAGTGGGTATTGCTCATTGATAAGACCCTGCCCACAGGGGCCCAGGCCACAGCGGGATCTGTTATCCAAAAACCAATGACATAACCAGATATTACTGTGCCCCACAGCAAATTACTGTACGTTACAGGCTCCCAAAATGCCTAGAAGTTGACTTGTTTTACCAATATTCATTGAAATTGTATATGAATTAGGGCCTCATGGGGCCCCTATACCTCCTGGGCCCCCTACAGCCACAGGGTCTGCTTCCTCTGTAGTTACACCCTTGCCGAAAACCTGTTATCCAGAAAGAATTACAGAAAGGCCATCTCCCATAGACTCCATTTTATGTAAATAAAATTTTTAAAATGATGATCAATTTATACTTGATACAAAATAAGATGTACTTAATCCTTATTGGAAGCAAAACCAGCTTATTCCAGAAAGATCCATTATCTAGAAAACCCCAGGTCCCAAGCATATCAGATAACCTGTAGTATGGACCCTATCATAGGCGGAGGGTGAATTTTTTGTTTGGGAAGGCTAAAGTTGACCATACTCTAGCTGACTTAATGCTAATGTCAGATACAGTATTACATGCTCCTAGAAAAAAAATTACTCGCGCAACTACCTTGTGCACCTCCCACTGATTTCAATGGGAACCGTGCAGAAGAGCAGGTGGAAGTGCTTTTCCAACCCAAAATGCTCAAGTTAAGTTTACAGTTGTTCCCCTTAATTTTTCTCATCCATAATAAAGGGGTAATCTTTTTTGTTAGGTGTCCTATTTTAGGAAGGATTTTTGTAGAGAGTGATAATCTCAGAAAATTATTTGTGTTTTTTTAGTTATTTTATTTAGCTTTTTTTCCATCAGCCGTCCTGTTTGCAATTTCAGCAATCTGTTTGGTAGGGTCCAACTTACCCTAGCAACTGTAACACCTATTTGGGCCACTCGAGGTTAATTCACCAGCTAGAACACTAGAGCATGGGTTACACGCGACTTACACCCAGGGCAGGGCCTTCGCTAAGTGGAAGTGTTCCCTCTATGGTGTAGTGCAACTACATCCCCCCAGGCTACTGTGCACACAAAAACAACTTGGGCGCCAGGAGGTTCTTAATCAGGAACGGTTTATTATGCCAAAAAGGGCAAATGACCACAGGTTTCAGTACTCACGCAGGAGTTGAGGAAAGCAGCATATTGAGAGGTCACACAGAACAAGGCAGACTCACACAGAGAGTACACAGGCAATTGCAGTACAACCTTTCCCTCCTGGAAGTTGTCTGGAAAGCAGCTTCTACCCTACAGTCCCTCTTCACTGAGGTCCCTGACTGGAGGCAACACACAGAGCCTCTGGGAAGCTACTCCCTTTCTGCAAATCCTTGTTGGAGCTTCAGCTGCTCTTTCTCTCTATCCTATCTGCCTTTCTCTCCTAGAGAGACTATGACAAGTCTGCCCTAGTATATCTGTTCATCATTCACGGGGTTTCCTGGTCCCCGACTTGGACACATGAATTCTTCTGGGCCTATTGCACTCAGTCCCCCTGAGCACATCCAGCTGGAATCACATCCAGAGGCAAAAGAGGAAGAGGCCACTCCCTGCACACACTATATAGGAGTGAGTCAGAGCAGTGTCATCAAATCTCTCAGCCTATCACTGTAAAGGTTATTCTGTAACAGGGATTCTACCCAATAACCCAAGGAAATGGTGAAAAGATTAAATCTATAGGGCCTGTATCCCTATAGGGCCCTACACAACCATGCATTTATTTGAATAAGAGACTGCATTGTGAAAAAGAGAGGATCTGAGTGCAGTGCATACAACAAAACTAGCATGTCATATACAATGAAAAGCAGTGAATACTGACACACCAGAAAATGTACATACAGCAAATGTAAGCAGGCATAAACTAGGATTTAAAATAGGCCCAGTCACCCATACAAGCCCACTAAATAGTCACTGACTATGGCATCTTACAGCAGCCCTTCTGGCATTTGCCAGAATCCACAGATTGTAAATCAGGGTCTGACTTTAAGGTAGCGGATATTGACACTTTCAGTGGGTGCTGACATATCAGGCATTTAGGCAGGGCACTCACATTGTAACATTGCCACAGAAACACAACCCTGTTTTATATATATATATATATATACAGGACCACCATACAACAAAATTTCCTGGGCCCCCTGGGCTGCACCCACCGCAAGCCCCACCTACAGGTCCGCCCTCCCCACCCCACAGGTCCGCCCCCCCACCACACAGTAAAAAAACTAAAAAATATTGGTGGCTAAGGTTCCCACATGTTAATAAAAAATAAAAATATATTGTTGGTCATGGCCCCCCATAAAAATACATTTGTGGCCATGGCCCCCCATTAAAAAATATTGGTGGCTAGGACCCCACATAAAAAAAAAATTAGTGGCCAAAATTGGTGGCCAGGCCTGCCCCCCCCCCACATTATGAGAAAATTGGTGGCCAGGGCCCCTTAAACGTCCATGTCTTCCTGAAGTCAGCAGCTCTCAGAAAGATGGGGGGCCCGGCTTATCAAGTAAGTGTGGCGTGGCCGGGCCCCCCTTACCCTCAGGCCCCCTACAACTCTCCCCCCTGTCCCCCCCCTGATGGCTGCCCTGTATATATATATATATATATATATATAGTGATATAGTACATATATATATGTATATATATATATATATATATATATATATATATATATATATATATATATATATATATATATATATATATATATAGTGACATAGTACCGCACTCGACGGGAATACTTGTGAGAAAATCAAGATGTATTGAAAAAAATCACGTTTCGAACACCAACTGTGCTTTTTCTCAAGGATAACACATATCCTTACATATATATATATATATATTTTTTTTAACAAAGCTCTATGCTTTCCCTTGTACAAAAAAAAGCACTTTTATTATCTATTGGTCCCCCAACCCCTTTTGCTCCCCTATCCATTCCCTCCTACAATATCTCCTTCCATTTTTGTTACTATTTACTCATATACCCCCTCACACTACATTATCTTCTATCGTTTATATATTTTTCTGCACTTTGTTCCCCCTTTATCGTACTCTTATTTTCTCAATATTCTTTTGCCCCCCACTGACTGTTTCCACTACTGCATTTAATTCTTGTACCCACTGTACCCAATTCTTGTACCCAAATGCCTCGTTCTATTTTGGGTAGTAGAAGAAAGCCCCTATTCTGCACACTGCTCTTGCACCCACATGTCACCTTCTGCTCTCACTCTATTATCCTGCTTTTCTATTTATGTCACCTTTAGCCCTGTGTTAACCCATTTAATGTGTTTGGCAGACATGCAGTCTCATGAGGATTGCAAACAAATCAATTAAAAAAAGTAAAAAAACAAAAACCTTCAAGTACCAAAAAAAAAAAAAAGACACCAAACAAATAAACCCAAGCTCCTTTTTCACAGGAAAAAGTTAAGCAGCCTGTATAAGATCCTTTTTACGGACCCGGCAAAAAGGAAAAGAGATTTTCACCGCTGTGCTGTTAGTACAAGCTACTCAGTAAGCGATTTTTTAACTTTTTTCTAGGTGCCAGCCAGGTTTGGGGAGGCTTAGCCTCCCCTAGCCTTATTGAAAATCCGCCCATGGACCCTATGATTCCTAAAGATGGCCCTGGACATGGCATCAACCTTCGTGCAACACATGGAGTAGATTTCAGCCCAAAAATTCACCGTTCCTGGACAGTCTCTTGCAGTCATATTTTAATCAATTGAAAAATGTTTTGTGTATTTGTTTGTGGACATTATAATCCACAAAATCTTGTAGAACTGGGGCCAAGTGTTGGATTACAGGGGGTACAACATTGCCTTTACACAGAGCACTTACCTTTGTGCCTTTTGAATGTGCAGTCTGGGTAATTGTTGCATACCTCCAAACTGTCCCATTTTTAGTGGGACAGTCCCTCACAACCCGCAGTCCCTCATTTGTACTGAAAAATCCTGTTTTTCTCTGCACTGAACAGCCAGAAAAAAAAACATTGTTTCTAACTTAATTGGCTTTTGGCAGAGAGCCCAGAACAGCTACAGCTGCAGATAAGATACTTTTTAACAATTTTGAGATAAGCAAATAAGTAATTGTAACAATATAAGATAACAGGTCCCTTGGGAGAAGTTAGACTCACAGCTTAAAGGGCAATTCACCTTCATTAGCAAAAACACAGAAATAAGTTCAAACTTTCAAAACCTGCCAAATTGTGTGAAATGAACATGGTAATTAGCGGGTGTGGCCACAAAAATGGGCGATACACGCAACAACTTTTAGTCCCTCTTTTTATTGTATATAATGTCGGGACTTAGGTTGTTGTAGTTTTTTTAATTTTAATATTTATACAGGCGCCCAAGGGTACCTATTTATGAAATTGTCCCTATGCCCAGTGCGACCCAACTTGTTGTGCCTCTAGGGTCTAAAACATGGGGCAAAGCGCAACGTGCAAAAATAGGCCGTTGTCCTGTCCCCCCCTTTTTTTTACGTTGCACTTAGTGCCTTGTCCTATACATGGTAAATAATAAACCTGGAATGCAAAAATTCTATCAAGATGCAATAAAAACCCCAAGTTCACTGCCCTTTATAATCCCATCCTATAAGGGCCCCCAGAGTAAGAGATCCATGGCCCTGTCTGCTCATGATAATGATTTAACAGGCAGAAGATCTGTCTAGACAATGATAAACAAAGTGGTACCAGCCAGCACTGTAAAACTGCAACAGAGCTAATATTAACACAAGGCTGTACGCACGCATATACACATATATAGCAGCCACGCACCCTACCTGAGAGCCTCTCCGGCCTATAAAACATAAAGCAAACAGAAGAGAATGGCTAATGGAAAATAGCAGAAAATAGAATACGACCCCCGCCATATAAATTTATGAAATGGAATTTAAACTGTGACACGGGTCAGGAATGTTTATTTATTGGCAAAAGCTCATATTTCCCAACCCTGCAGGAACGTGTGGGTGAAACGGGCAATGTATATTTATCCTTCAACAGCTTTCTGTGCTTGGTGGTCATAGGGAATTACGCATCAAATAAAAATATTTATTATAACGGGTTATATTTAGTTCCCCTTTCGAAGAAAGTTCAGCGTGAGGGTATAGATTACTGTATACTTATGGGTAGGAGCTGCCATATTCCTTGCCTCAGACAGTACAGTAAGAATGTATCGCTCTGCGATAATCATCGCATCTTCTTTCCTTATAAATTCTACAAGATACTAGGCCCCTCAACAAATAGTTTTAGGCCCCACCTGAACCTTGGCAAAACCTTTATGAAACTACTTGGATCCTTGAGGAGTCTGCTTCCCCGATAGTTATGCACCTGTCCTGAAGCCAAAGTCAGCTGCTCTTAACAAACCCTGGGGTTGATGTACACAGTCAGCATTGTTTCTTCATTGGCTCAGCCTGCCCATGACATCACTGGCTTTTACTGTGATGTCACCCTCTACACTTGTGAAAAGTGTGCACGAGCCATGGCGGTCATTTAACAACAGTGGGCAAATTTGCCCATGGGCAGTAACCCGTGTCAACCAATCAAATGTTTTACATTCATTGTTCTACTTGCAGCTGGATAAAAAGGCCAGTTTCCAATTGCTGAGAGCGACAAATCTCCACTTCTTCGGGGCGAATAATCTCCTCGAACTGCCTCCTGCCGGCTAGAATCTAAATCGCCGTCAGGATGGCAATCGGTGCGCTTTGTTTTACGAAGTTGCCTCACGAGGAAACTTTGGGTGACTTAAAAAATTAAGCACTCCGAGTGCCATCCTGCCCGCGATTTCGATTCTAGCTGGTGGGAGGCAGTTTGGGGAGATTAGTCGCCCTGAAGAAGAGGCGATTTATCTCCAGGCGACTAAATTTCCCTGAATCCGAGCGTGTGTCTCTAGTCTCTGCACTAATGGCCAAGGATGCGCCCCCAAAGTCCCCAGTGAAGTAAAATATTCTAGCCAATAAGGCCATGTGGTGTGACGTCATCAGAGCTGCTCTGTCAAAACAGGACATCTAATTGGCTGATGGTCCAGATGGAAATGAACCACTAAGTGGACTGACCACTAAGGTGATGAGGATCCAACTCACTCACTCGCTAGGGGTCTGGTCCCAGGCGTAAAGAAAAGGTTGTGGGCTGAACCAGTGTTGAACTGAGCTGGTGGGACACCAGAAAATTCCCGGTGGGCTCTGGTTCCAAATCCAATCCTGCCAGAAACTACAGCCGTGTCTTCTGAACCCCACCCAATTGAGGCAGCAAGTAAAATGTACACACAAGGGAAGGGAGGCTTCAGGTATCATGCCTGGACACGACTGGGACGGGGGCCTCTGAGGTAGTATCGCCGGTGGGCCTGAGCCTTCCCCAGTCTGACACTGGGCTGAACAATCACCTTGACCTGGGATTGGGGTTACAAATTGTCAGTTCTGTGCTAGTAGCTGTATAGTAGAACCTCAAGTCCTTCAGCTGTCATTGAAGTACAACTCCCGTGACCTCGAGTACCTTCCCCAAAGTCACAGGTGTGTAAATTATACAAACAGAACTGAACCCATACAATGAGACTCTTCTCCTCAGCTCCTTGCGACAATGTAACAATATAACCTCATGGTGACCTTGGCTTCATTGCTCACATACTATTCTAACTGCACCTATTCTTATTATATTATATGTGCAGCACCATTAGTATATACTCCCCAATGGCACCGTAATTGTGTGCAATCTCTCTTCCGTCTTATCATTTTTCCATCATAAACAGCTTTTCTGAGATAGAGGAGTGTGAAGGAAGATTCCACTCTTCATACAAACAAACAGAATGGAGCAAATACTGGAAAAAAGTTATAAAATCTTCCCAATAAAAAGCGGCACGTGTTCCCTGAGTCGAGCTGCACGCCCTGCTGTAAAGTGGGTTTAGGAGATTTATGGCCATAGAAAGGTACAAAACCACAGGTCATGGAACTCTTAGGCTGCTTATCTCATAGAAATAAGTTTAAAAGGCAACTTTCTGAATCTTCCTTAACACTTCTGACCCTTTTATTAGAGCGGCTTCTTCAGTTCAACTTATTTCTACTAGATACTGTATATATTGATGAATGAAAATCTTCACTTTTGGGCTTCTTTTATTTTACTCTTACAAGTTAGAATAGTATATTATCTCTTTGGAAGTTTTGATAAGTCATGTGACACAGCAACGAGGACCAGCAAGATATTATATTATATTATAATGGGTATAAATTCACAAGAGTAGAGGGTTACTCTTCCTTTTAGAAAGCAGTAGTAAGGCCCCATCTACAATATGCAGTTTAGTATTGGGCCCCAGGGTTGAGATTGGTTACACTGGAGAAGAGGCAGTTAAGGGCAGAGACACACGTGGAGATTCGGGGCAACAAATCACCTTTTCTTCGGGTGACTAATCTCCCTGAACTGCCTTCCCGCCGGCTAGAATCTAAATTGCGCTTCGTTTTCCGAAGTTGCCTCATGAGGAAACTTCGGGTGACTTCGGAAAGCCGAAGTGATCCAACAGCCATCCCGCTGGAGATTTACATTCTAGCTGGGGTGAAGGCAGTTTGGGGAGATAAGTCACCCGAAGAAGAGGCGATTTGTCGCCGAGCGACTAAATATCCCCAAATCTCTATGTATGTCTCTGCCCTAAGGGGGAAATATGATCACTATATATATATATATATATATATGGGGCAGTAATGAAATAGAGAAAGTACAGAGAAAAGCAACTAAGCTGATAAAGGGAATGGAAGGGATCAGTTATGGGGAAAGACTGGCCAAGTTGGGATTGTTTACTCTGGAGAAGAGGTGCTTAACTTTACTTCCCAAGCTGTGATAATTGTGAAAACTCTTGTGACATGCCCTTGTACATTTTAATATCAAGTGTTTTATATGGTCATGGAACTCCACAGTAACTTATAATATCCTTATATTTTACAAGAGTGGATACTTTATTCACTATATATATATATATATCATTTATGATCCTTCCTGTTTCCAGAATAAAAAATGTCTTTAATTGTATCTGAAAACTTTGATGTTATGTATAATGGTGTGATTTGGAGGAAAGTGATTTACGTTAATTAAAGGGGAACTACTCCCCCAATTTGTTTTTCTAATGAATGAAAGTAAAATGTAACAAAGGATTATGCTGGAAATGCCAACAGTGAACAAATACGATGTGTGCCCCAGCAGTTTCCCATCATCTCTTCTGCTGATTCCCAGGACATGGTCTGGGCTGCTGTCACTTACCTGAGCTTAGGGACCGACTCACAATCAGTATATATACACAATATAACAGTCACAATACAAGGCTGATTAGTAATAAATAGAGATGCCCCAAATACAGGATTCGGTTCGGGATTCGGCCTTTTTCAGCAGGATTTGGATTGGCCGAATCCTTGTGCTTGGCCGAACCAAATCCGAATCCTAATTTGCATATGTAAATTAGGGACGGGTAGGGAAATCAGGTGACTTTTTGTCACAAAAGAATAATTTTTTCCACTTTTTCCTTTCTTGTCCCTAATTTGCATATGCAAATTCAGATTCAGTTCGGTATTCGGCCGAATCTTTCACCGAGGATTCGGCCGAATCACAAATAATGGATTCGGTGCATCCCTAGTAATAAATTAAAATTCACATTACATGGCAGCAAATAAATCAGCGCAGTCTGCATCGGAATTCAGTAATCAGCCCCATAGCATCAGCTTCTATGAAAGATGAAAACTTTCTGCTTGATGGTTTCCCCTGAGCCCTAAGTTTAGCTTCTCCCCAGCAGCCCAGAGCTCACTGAGCATGTGCAGTGCCACTGACACACAAAAGATGCCTAACAAGATCCAAGATGGGGAACTGTTGGGAACAACTGTAAAGGTCTGGATCATTACAGTTATAGACTATGGGCACACAGGCTGAAGGCTTCAACTGTTCTCTATCTGCATATTTTTGTAGGCTGAGAGGAGCGGAACTGCTTTTTGCCCCTGCTCCATTTATTTGAATCCAATCAGCTTGCATGCGCATATACACACAGCAGAGATGCCTCCTTTGGCATGTACTGTATTTGGGTTGACCTCTGCTGTGTGTGTGTGTGCGCACGCAGGATGATTGGATTCAAATCAACAGAGCAGGGGCAAAAAGCAGATCCGCTTCTCTCAGCCTTCAAAACAGCAGCCGGAGCTTTCAGCATGTGTGCCAATAGCCATAGGGCTGTATACGTCTTCTCTTTTACAGGCTTTAGCTCTCGTTTAAAGTTATTTTGAAATGTATGTGGCATAGAAAGATTTATTTATACCTTTCTGTTATCTGGTTATGAAGTTTAAACCAAGGGCCGCTTCTGCCATGAGGCAAGGGGAAACCCTTGCCTCAGGCGGCAGCAAGTGGCCAGTTACAAGGGGCGGCAAAAAGCCGCCTCTTGTAACTTTAAGAGCCGAACTTCCGGGTTTTAACCCGGAAATTTGGCTCCGCTAGTGCAAAGAGCGCTATTGCGCTCAATGCACTAGCGATACTGCCCCCCGAAACCCGCTCCGACGCTAATTTTTAAGCGCGGATCGGGAGAGGAGGGAGGCGGCATCTGGGCTGCAGCCTCAGAATCGGCGCTGTTTAAACCAATGCAACAAAAGTAATTTCTCCTCCAGGTCCATAAAGCTGGCCATAGACATAAAGATATAGTCAGGCCCGGATTTGTGGAAAGGCCACCTAGGCCCGGGCCTAGGGCGGCAGGATTTTAGGGGAGCGGCATGCTGCCCAACCACACCCACATTGTTTCAAAAACACTGGGGATGCGCTGGAGATACAATCATTTTCTTTAAATTTCCCATGCGCCAATCCCCATTGCTCCTGTCCCCCTGGAGGGGACAGGGGCGACGAACGGTAGTGGGCCTAGGGGCGCCCACTATGTAAATCCGGCCTTGGATATAGTCGTAGTTTTGTACAATTTTAAGACCGTCTGTGTTCTCAGAATAATCGTCCAGACATCAGTTGTTTAGTCGATTGGACAGGTTACATTTTCTCTGCTTATCTGACAATATCCATGGGTGGACTGTCACTACTATTTCAGGGACATACATTTCCTATGATTGCTGTCTGTCAATAAATGGCCAGAACATCCATCTCATTAGCTATTTTTCCTACTTTAATCCAACACTAAATCTGAATGATTAGATGTAGATCTCTGCATTGAAACGAACAAACGTTCATTGTTATAGAAATAAAATCTGAACGTCTGCTGCCAGCTTTTGATGAACTGGCTTCTACTACATTGTTTTGTTTTGAGACAAGGGGAGAAAAAAAGAAGTTAGTCAATACAAAACAAATAAAACCACAGAGCTTAGGGCAGAGACACACACTCAGATTCGGGGGGGTAAGTCACCCAGAGACAAATCTCTTCTGCTTTGGGGCGACTAATCTCCCCAAACTGCCTCCCGCGGCTAGAATGTAAATCGCCCGTGTGATGGCAATCGGTGGGCTTAGTTTTCCGAAGTCGCCCGAAGTTGCCTCACAAGGAAACTTTGACTGACTTCGAAACACTAAGCGCTCAGAGTGCCATCCCACCAGCGATTTAGATTCTAGCTGCAGGAGGCAGTTTGGGGAGATTAGTCGCCCCGAAAAAGAGGCGACTAAATCCCCCGATCGTAAAATAGTGAGTTACAAGTGGCTCACACAATTGACCTTAAATGACACAAAAATAGACACGTCTGGTTGCCAAGAATAGTAACCTTCCTGGAACTGGGAGCATTGTGTCAGGTGATTGGAGCTGCCAGGCACATTGTTCTCATAGCCCAGGGTGAGAATACATCACATTCCAAGATGGTGCAGGTATGGGACCTATTTCTTTCTCACCCTTAATCATTCCCTGCTGCCCTCTAAGCCAGGGGATGACAGGTCAGATACATGGTTGGCACCTTGCCCAACCTGGCATGAAGGCGAGCGCTGTTCTTTTGGAGTGGCACAAGTGAAGTATTCAGTAAATGTGGGTTAGATGGTTGCTGTATAAATAGCACGGAAAGGAGACGTGTAGAAGAAGTTAGCAAGAGGTGGGGGCAGGAGGAATCAAGTGGGGTGAAAGGCATTACTTTAACCCCCACTCTTCAGTGGCGGAACTACCGGGGGAGCAGGGGTCTGCGAGCAGGCCAGGGCCTGCACCCCCTCAGGGCCCCCCCGGTGCATATTCCCGGCCAGTTCCGGGTGTACGGAGGGGGGCGGGGGCCCGGCTGCGCGTCCTGCACCAGGGCCCGCCCCCCTCTAGTTACGCTTCTGCCACTCTTTGATTATATTTTATCAGGGAACTGTTATTCACATTGTTCATAAATTTCCCACATATCCATTAGTAATGAGCCATGCCCGATAGTGCCCAAGCTGCATGTGGTTGGGTATATGCATAAAACAACAGTCCTACTCTGCCTTATGGCCCTAGCTATCTGTATAATAGAGCATTCTGTCCCAGTGGCTGCACAGATCCTATCTGATCCCCATTGTAAGCAGCAGTCCTGCCCTGCTTTATGGCTGAGATTCTAGCTATCTGTATAACAGAACATTCTGTCCCAGTGACTGCACAGATCCTATCTGATCCCCATTGGTAGCAGCAGTCCTGCCCTGCTTTATGGCCAAGATTCTAGCTATATGTATAACAGAACATTCTGTCCCAGTGGCTGCACAGATCTTATCTGATCCCCATTGTAAGCAGCAGTCCTGCCCTGCTTTATGGCCGAGATTCTAGCTATATGTATAACAGAACATTCTGTCCCAGTGGCTGCACAGATCTTATCTGATCCTCATTGTAAGCAGCAGTCCTGCCCTGCTTTATGGCTGAGATTGTAACTATCTGTATAATAGAGCATTCTGTCCCAGTGGCTGCACAGATCCTATCTGATCCCCATTGTAAGCAGCAGTCCTGCCCTGCTTTATGGCTGAGATTCTAGCTATCTGTATAACAGAAAATTCTGTCCCAGTGACTGCACAGATCCTATCTGATCCCCAATCAGGAAGGACGTGCGTGTGAGGAGCTCCTGAGTTACAGAGCTTACCCCAGGCCCAGCAAGGGTCTGGGGGTGCAGTTTACACTTTCTTTTGGACTTTCTTATTTGCCTACAACTTGGAAATGGAGAGAAGGATGTCATCTCGTGTTAAAAGTGGAACAAAGACTTTAGGTGTTGGGAAAAAAGTCCCAAAAGAAACCATAAAGAAAGTCTTTTGCAAAAGCAAGAAAACTTCATGTGAAGTGGTGTGTAATGAAGCAAACAGTGAAGAAATGATGGAAGTAACACAGTCAGCAGAAGTGTCTGATCAAAAAGCCAATATGGAGGATTTGCCTGGTGCAAGCTCCCCCTGTGAAATGCCCATGGAGAAAGCAGTGGATTCCAGCAGCCCCCAAAGTGTTTCAGAAGTGCGTAGATGTGGTGCAAGTACTCTTTTGGAGTGTTCCCTCAGTAACGCAGAGGTGGGCGACAGTGAAGTATCTGAGGCCCAGGCAGAAGGAGGGAGCTCCGGTGCTAGTGCTGAGGAAAAGGACAAGATGGCGTCCGCAAGCAGCAGCAGTGAGGCTTCAGGTGAGACTCTGAGAACTGCAGCTCCAGCACATTGTTACACCAACAACACTGAGACAAACACTGTGGAGGAAGTGACTAGCAGGGAGGCAAGCGTGAAGGATAGTCCTGCTAAACATATGGCAAGGCTTGAGGCGCTGTGTGGCCAGCTTGCTGTGGCAGTGGCAGAGGGGGCGCTGGATGGCACAGAGGAGACCAGGACTGGGGCACGGGTGAGTGGAGCACTGGCTAATGACTCTTCTAATGTGGCTAGTAGTGGACACACTGTTAACACCTCACACATCATTGAATCACTCAGAGCTATGGAACTGTTAAGTAACAGGAGAAATACTTTGGAAAAAAACATTGAGAGGGAACTTTCAAATGTTAAATCTGCTAAGGGACATTTCAGAGCTCAAGGCATCAGGAAACTGGCAGAAATGAATAAAGAACTGGAGGAGGTGGTGGAAAATATGGAGGCTTTGTTATTAGTGATTAAACCATGGGAGGAGGTGTATAAAAACAAGGAACGGTTTAAACAAATGTCCAGTGGAGGGAAAAAGACCTTTGAATCCTCTTATTTGGATTTTGTGCTGAATGAAGGTGGGGGGAATCAGATGATAATGGTGCAAATAATTTGTCTGAAACAAATGGAAAAGAAAGGAATGAAAATGTTTTGTTTAACAACAAGGAATGTGCAGTCTCTGAAGGGAATGTAAATGAGGTGGAGGGGGAGGGGGAGACACAAGCTGCTGAGAATGAAGCAACTAGTGCTTTACCTGAGGAAACAACACAACAATTTGCTCAAAATGGAGTTGATCCTGAACAAGGTAAACAGGATAGTAGGTCTTTCTGGGAGAAAAGGAAATTTTTTGCAAGGCAGGAGGAATCATTTCATGATGGGCTCACTTTCAAAAGGAGAAATGTGGTTAAAATTAGAGATGTCGCGAACTGTTCGCCGGCGAACTTGTTCGCGCGAACATCGGGTGTTCGCGCTCGCCGGAAGTTCGCGAACGTCGCGCGACGTTCGCCATTTTGGGTTCGCCATTGTTGGCGCTTTTTTTTGCCCTCTCACCCCAGACCAGCAGGTACATGGCAGCCAATCAGGAAGCTCTCCCCTGGACCACTCCCCTTCCCTATAAAAACCGAAGCCCTGCAGCGTTTTTTCACTCTGCCTGTGTGTGCTGAAGAGATAGTGTAGGGAGAGAGCTGCTGCCTGTTAGTGATTTCAGGGACAGTTGAAAGTTTGCTGGCTAGTAATCGTTTTGATACTGCTCTGTTATTGGAGGGACAGAAGTCTGCAGGGGTTTGAGGGACATTTAAGCTTAGGTAGCTTTGCTGGCTAGTAATCTACCTTCTACTGCAGTGCTCTGTATGTAGCTGCAGTGGGCAGCTGTCCTGCTTCTGATCTCATCTGCTGACTGCTGCAATAACAGTAGTCCTTGTAAGGACTGCTTTTATTTATTTTTTTGTTGTTTTACTACTACTACTACTACTACTACTACTACTACTACTACTATAAGAGCCCAGTGCTATTAGTCTAGCAGTGTTGGGGAGTGGGACTGGTGTGCTAATCTGCTGCTCCTAGTAGTTCAGCAGCACCAACTTTAATTTTTTTTTTTTAATATTCATTTTTTTTTTATTTTACTTTTTTTTATTTTACTACCGCTGTAGTAGTGTATAAGTTGACCTTTTAGGCATTATTTGCCCTGTAGGCATTATTTGCACACTGTTTTCTTCAACCCGCCATCGAGCTGTGTGACCTTGTTCACATTCTGTCTAAATATCCATAATATTACCGTCTCCAGAAAAAACACCGGAGTCACTTTTTTCAAGCAGCCATAATATATTTTACGTAATCCGTATCCACCGCTGTAGTAGTGTATACGTTGGCCTTGTAGGCATTATTTGCACACTGTTTTCTTCAACCCGCCATCGAGCTGTGTGACCTTGTTCCCATTCTGTCTAAATATCCATAATATTACCGTCTCCAGAAAAAACACCGGAGTCACTTTTTTCAAGCAGCATTCATATATTTTACGTAATCCGTATCCACCGCTGTAGTAGTGTATACGTTGGCCTTGTAGGCATTATTTGCACACTGTTTTCTTCAACCCGCCATCGAGCTGTGTGACCTTGTTCCCATTCTGTCTAAATATCCATAATATTACCGTCTCCAGAAAAAACACCGGAGTCACTTTTTTCAAGCAGCCATAATATATTTTACGTAATGGCGAAAAATGACTATTTTCAGCATTTATATGGCATATTTTTTCTGGCAACTGTGCTTCAGTGGCTGCGTCCAAAAAAACTGGGCAAACAATGCCTACAAGGTCAACGTATGGCAGTTGTTTAAAGAGAACAGTAGATTACTAGCCAGCAAAGCTACCTAAGCTAAAATGTCCCTCAAATCCCTGCAGACTTCTGTCCCTCCAATACAGAGCAGTATCAAGCAGATTACTAGCCAGCAAACTTACTATCATCTGTCCCTGAAATCACTAACAGCTCTCCCCCTACACTATCTCTTCCAAGCACACACAGGCAGATTTTTCAGATACATTTTTGCCCTTGATCCCCCTCTGGCATGCCACTGTCCAGGTCGTTGCACCCTTTAAACAACTTTAAAATCATTTTTCTGGCCAGAAATGTCTTTTCTAGATGTTAAAGTTCGCCTTCCCATTGAAGTCTATGGGGTTCGCGAACCGCTCGCGTTTTTGCGCAAGTTCGCGAATATGTTCGCGAACTTTTTTTCCGACGTTCGCTACATCCCTAGTTAAAATCAAATGGGAGGGAGAAAAGGAGAAATCACCAGGTAGCCGCTATGTGTGTAAAAACTTAATCAAACAATCAATGGGATTTACTCCTGCAGATGTTTTTGCTTTTGTAAATGTGTCAGATATTGATTTTGAAATAAGTTTCAAGTTGTCTCAAGGTTTAGACAGATTTTGGAATTTATATCAAGATAAAAAGACATCCTCAGCATGGGAAGGCTTCAGGGCGAGTCCAGTCTCAAAACCAGAAGTAAAAACAGTAACAATCTTTTTTAAGAATGAGTCTGTCCCTCCTGCTGATGTGTTAGTCTGGTTAAAGAGACAATGCAATGTTTTGATGCCTTTAAAACCTGTATATAATGAGGAAGGATTTTGGGTGGTGGGTTGGAAGACTCAAGTGAGGCTAAATGTGCAAAACAACATGACACAGCATCTCCCAAATTCATTTTTTATAGGCAGAGAAAGGGGTGTTTGCTTTTATCCAGGGCAGCCTCGTCAATGTTATAAGTGTGGATCAAGGAGGCATTTGGCAGGAGACTGTACAATAAAGATGTGCACATTGTGTGGGGCCCAGGGGCATGTCAACAAAGACTGCGAGAATGTGAGGTGTAACCTGTGTGCGGAACTGGGTCATACACACCGTGATTGTCCTAATGCCTGCCACAATATTGTTAAACTTTGCCCAAGAATAGAGGAGGAAATATTTCAGGAAGATGTAACAGAAGAAAGGCGGGAGGAGGAAGGGAACAATGAGGTTGCCCCCTGTCAAAGTAAAGAAAACCAAAAGGCAGAAAGTACTGTTACATCAGTGCAGGGAAGGGGGGATGACTGGAAGGTGGCAGGAAAAAAGGCAGGAAAAAAAGCAGGTAAAATGATCTTAGAAAGTGAAATCAAAACTTCAAACAGATTTGAATTGCCCTCAGGAAAGTCATGGGGGGATTTGGCAGAGGAGGAAGAGGAATTGAGAAGGATTGGTGAAGAGAAAAAAAGGGATGAAGGGAACAAAAAGGAGGTAAAAAAGAGAGTCAAGGAAAGGTCAATTAAAAAGAATGTGGTACCCCCCAGCAGTGGTTTGGGCAAAAGAAAGAAAGATTCTGTATTAGAATCTGAGGGTCCATCAAATGTGGAAAAAGGAATTGTGGAGGAGCAAGGGAAGAAAAGGAAAGGAAGGATAGATAGTGAGGAAGAGTGGGAGTCCATTGATGAGGAGGATCTCCTGGTGGAGGGGGAGTCGTTGGGTGGCATGGGGAAACCCCAGTATAAAAGACATGCAGAACACAATCCTGTGCGAACAACTAACTCTCCAAGATGCCTGAACAAATAATTAAATTTAGTACTATAAATGTGTGTAGTATTAAAAATGTTAAAAAAAGACGGGAAGTGTTTAGTAACTTGGAGAAAGAAGAAAATGACATTTATTTTTTGCAAGAAACAAGACTAACAAATAAGATAGAGATTTTTAATGCAAAAAGGGACTGGCAATTGAAAGAAATAAATATTAATAAAGAAAACAATAAATTGTGGAGGGGGATAGATTTTTCATCGGAAAAAACTATGGATTTTTGAATATCTATCTGTTGTATGTTTTGATTTGTTTGTTATGACATTTTGATTTTGTTTATTGTTATTGTTCATATTTTTAATAAAAATCCCTATCTGATCCCCATTGGTAGCAGCAGTCCTGCCCTGCTTTATGGCCGAGATTCTAGCTATATGTATAACAGAACATTCTGTCCCAGTGGCTGCACAGATCTTATCTGATCCCCATTGTAAGCAGCAGTCCTGCCCTGCTTTATGGCCGAGATTCTAGCTATATGTATAACAGAACATTCTGTCCCAGTGGCTGCACAGATCTTATCTGATCCCCATTGTAAGCAGCAGTCCTGCCCTGCTTTATGGCTGAGATTGTAACTATCTGTATAATAGAGCATTCTGTCCCAGTGGCTGCACAGATCCTATCTGATCCCCATTGTAAGCAGCAGTCCTGCCCTGCTTTATGGCTGAGATTCTAGCTATCTGTATAACAGAAAATTCTGTCCCAGTGACTGCACAGATCCTATCTGATCCCCATTGGTAGCAGCAGTCCTGCCCTGCTTTATGGCCGAGATTCTAGCTATATGTATAACAGAACATTCTGTCCCAGTGGCTGCACAGATCTTATCTGTTCCCCATTGTACGTCAGTGGTACCAACAAAACAAATGATTGCAGGTGTACCTTCCTGAGCTCCGTATTTATATTCATGGTATCTATATATCAGTCTAACTATACTACACACCAATAACTACATCTATCAATATACGCACATGCAAGCAGTCAGTGTCGGATTGGGACACCAGGGGCCCACCCAAAAACTTTAGACCAGGGGTCCACTCTCAGTACTATTATTCTACCTTTCCGCACTCAACCTCTATTGTCCTAGTCTCTTTTCTTTACATACTATAATCCATTAGTCCATCTATTTAGCCTCTTTTTCTCACAGAAATAGGAAATAAACATGAAATAGGCCAAATGTTTAGCAGCATGAGGGCCCACTGACACCTGGGCCCACTGGGACTTTTCCTGGCATCCCGTGGGCCAGTCCGACACTGCAAGCAGTTAAACTAGTTATTTAATTCAGTAACTTTGTAAAAGAGAATTGTGATAGGTTTAAAGAAGGCTGCAATTCTATAAATGGAGGCCCATGAGGCCTGTTGTTCTTGGGGCTAGGTGTTGCTGACTGCCAGTGGGAGGGGGTCTCTCTAGTTGGTTGTTTTTAACCAGGCCCAGATTTGTGGAAAGGCCACCTAGGCCCGGGGCGGCAGGATTTTATGGGGCCGGCATGCTGCCCAACCACACCCACATTGGTTCAAAACACTGGGGAGGCACAGGAGATACAATAATTTTTTAAATTTCCCCATTGCACCTGTCCCCCTGGAGGGGACAGGGGCGACGAACGGTAGTGGGCCTAGGGTCGCCCACTATGTAAATCCGGCCCAGTTTTTGACCCACTCCCCTTGACTCAAGGCAGGTATGAGAGGGGAGGAGATTAAAGCTTAAAACGTGAGGTGGAGAGGAGTCAGATAAACTTTTTGTTTTTGTGTTTTTTCCCACCCTCTCGACCCCTTAAAGGGGAACTAAAGTCTAAAATAGAATAATGCTAGAAATGCTGTATTTTGTATACTAAACATAAAAACTTACTTGAACATTTTCTTGTAACTTTTTTAACTAAACATATTTGCAAGACCAAGACTGTGCACATGCTCAGTGTGGTCTGGGCTTCAGTTGGGAGGTTAAGTTTAAGGATAGTCATAAATTATCAAAACAGCACAAGTCAAATCATTTCTGCCATAGAAGCTGATACAGCAAGACTGATTAATAATCAGAATAGGCAGACTGCACTGGGTCTACTGAAACAAATCTCTACACAGTCGCCGGCTGCTCTACAGGGAAACAAACAAAGCTGCTCGAGTTCTGGGAAGTGAGGTGGGGGCTCAGTTTCTCTGCAGAGCAGTTAGGGACTGTCTGAAGTTTCCTATCCGCAGCAGTCAGAGCAAGTAAAACGAAGGAGGAATTTCATTGCATACAGTCAGGTTTATTATAAAAACAGTACACATTTTTTAATCAAAGTATATTGGAGATTGATTTTTTTTTATTAAAGAAAGTAAAAATTGGATTTTATTTTTTTGCCCTTACATGCCCTTTAAGCTGTACAGGTTCAGTTCTTTAAGAGAACAGAGGTCATGAGCAGCAGTGGCTGAATGTACATGTCAGGCTGGGCCACTGGTGAGTGGTTTACAGGTAAGAGCCTAGGTGCTGTGTAACATGGAAACAGCAGGTATTTGAGGTGCTGATACACAGGAAACATATTGTAGCGTGGAAAGATTTATTAAAGGTAAGTGCAGGCTACACAACTGGTTATTTGCAAGAAAAACAGAAGTCTTTTTACCGGGTCAGTGGTAGGCTGCAGGCAAGAGTGATCCAAAGAATAGGCAATAGGTCAGAACTGGCGGCAAACTTGGAGAGTCCGGTAAACTGGCCAAGGTCAGGGGCAGGTTGAAGGCAGAGAATGTTCGAAGAGACAGGCCGGGGTCAAATACCAGGAGATCCAATAGTTAATGGAAGCAGAGAACCAGGCAGGACAAGGACAGGAACAGGGAAGGAATCAGGAGTCACAGGAACAATGAGTCACAGGAACAAGTGGTACGCTGGACCTAGCTTGGGAGCTTCAATGATCAAGCAACAGGGTATCATTTGCAACAGGCTTATAAAGCCCCTTAATAAGCAAATTACAAACACCAGGTAGAGCAAAGAGGAGGAGGAGGAGAAGGAGGTGAGCAAACATATAAAGTATAAGGTATAAGGTCTTTAATCATACCAGTAGGATCATGTTTCCAAGGTCTCCAGTGGCTCAATGAAGTAATGAGGAGTTTGTGAGTGTATAGTTCAGAGTTCGATCCCAGGTAGCTCCTGACAGTACATCAGAACTCGAAGTAGCAGAATTTGGCAAAACATATAAAGCACCAGTGAATGGGGGTTATGCCAGGCTGTGATCATACAGTCAGAAATGTGTGGTATGGACCATGTGTTAGAACAGGGTAGAGGTCTCTGGGCTCATCCTTGGTAGATGCTCTTAAGAAATTACATATGATGTCAACTGGGCAACATTTGGTGGAGGGGACTTCATATGTTTAATAAAGCTGTGACCTCTGGTCCCTTTTATTTTCCTCAAGTTTTGTTGTTCAGTCTGGTTATTTAATTAGTAGGATTCATTGGTTAGATGGAAATAATTGTGTTGCAGTGACAGCAGATAGGGGCATAGAACATTTAGGGCTCATGTCTTTTGATTTATATACAGTATTTAGTAATAGAAATCTGCCCAGCGTGAATGAGGGGAGCATTTAAATCAATCAGGGATAAAAACAGGCTGAGATGAAAGTATCTCTATGAGTATGAGTGTGAGTGCTGTTTTGCTCATACATACTGTAAGCTTGAAGGAATAATTATATCCAATCGTTATATATAGGCACATTTAATTCTAAATATATACAAATAATAATCTACCTGGGCATAAAATGTCATCCAGGAACAAGGCAAAGGGTGAGCAACGCCCAGAATAATCACTAAAGTCTCTCTTGCACCCAATGCTCCCTGGGTGTAACTACAAAGGAATCAACTAATGAATATTCAGATTTCCAGAGCAGAGATCAGGAACAGTGTATTTATTCCACGTGGAACACGCTGTGATTGTTTGCTGGGCGACAGATGCTATTCTGATCTTTCTGACCCAACACCAAGAATTTAAATCATACGCCAGTTCTAAATATCAGGGCTGGGTCGGTTTGTAACTGCCAGCGCTCTGTGCCAGGCGTCTTTAAAAGGACACGGACACACGACAGGCTTTAGTGTCTCAGCCTGAAAGTGATATTTATATAAAGCTTATTATGAACCTTCCGGAAACAGGAATGGCTGGAGAGAGGGAAAATTTTGCAGTTTGGCATCATTTTTTAAATCAATCCTGTTCCTTTCCCGAAAGTTCAGCACTAGTGTTTAGATCTATCGCCCCCTCAGCACTTATCCAAATCTGTTTGCATCAGTTTAAGGATATTTAATTTTAAAACTATTAAGGAGGTGATTCATCTTTAAGATAACTTTTGATATGTTATAGAATGAGCAACTTTTCCATTGGTCTTCGTTATTTCTTTTTTATAGTTTTTAAATGATTTGCCTTCTTCTTCTGACTCTTTCCACCTTTCAAATGGGGGTCACTGACCCCATCTAAAAAACAAATGCTCTGTAAGGCTACAAACATATTGTTATTGTTACTTTTTAGTACTCATCTTTCTGTATAGGTCCTCTCCTATTCATATTCCAGTCTCTTATTCAAGTTCAAGGGTAAGTTCGACCATAGCAACCAGAAGGTAGGAATTGCAAATTGAAGAGCTTCAAAGTAAAAAGCTAAATAACTCAAAAACCACGAATAATACAAAATCAACTCCAATTGCAAATTCTCTCAGGATGTAACTCTGTCCATCATACTGAAAGATAACTCAAAGGTGAACAACTCCTTTAAGGCTCATGGCACATGTAGCAAATAAAGGCATAAAATATGGCAAAATAACACTCCATTGCTGGCAACAGGACTCTTGGGAAAATGCCAGGAACATGGGTGGTACTTGGGAATGATTTCAGGGGGTTCTTTTTGAACGAGGAGCAAATGCAGGATTTTTAGAGGGTTGTTTTGGGTACGTTAGCACAACATTATTGGGCTACTTAAATACACAATGTTCAGACTATCCAGAACAACATCATGTTCCGGTGCCATTAAAGGGCAACAAAATACAGGACATGGTCCATTTTTGCTCTTCTTCATCAGCATACTGCAAGTAGGAGGTTACTACTTTACTACTTTGTTTGCCCTTCGGTATAATATTGTGTCCTCTTCATAATAAAGCAGATCCTGTGATTGGCATGGCTTTGGATTTTTCAGAGTCAGAACAGGATTTGGGAAGACCCTGGTGCAAGATCTGGGGTAGAGGTAACCTAAATCTTTCAATGGTATAAAATCAGCAAATACAGTTAAAATTTACAGCTCATAGAAGGGCTGATCCTCACTGAGACAAGCTACATCAGAAAGTTGCTCATGTGACTATAGCCAAGTAGCTATGATTGTCTAGAATTAGGTGTCCGTGTTCTGTATATAAGACATTTGTCCCAGCCTCTGACTCTGGACCCCAATGTTAAAAGCCTTGTTTATACCAGTGGTTTCATTAAACAACCACATTTGCCCACCTTTCTAATGATCATAATGTAACCACGATTGATTACTCCATACTGATGTTACCCATTACCCATCGCCCTACTGCAAGTAACAAGGAGCCTTAGGCACATGGGTTGCCTGAACTAACTGGGACCAAAGAATCCTTCACTGTGCATAGAAAATGCAGTCACTTCGCCCCAACCAATAAGAATAAACCAGAATCGACCAGTGTGAAGCAATGTAACTAGAGAGGAATGTATACCAGACTGTCCTGTTGGGCAAGATTTCTCTGTTGCCCTGTCTCTATTGGTCAATCTCCTCAACCAATAACTATTTTCCCTGTATGACTTGAAACAATGAATCACAAATCAGTCAATTGTTTGCCTTGGTTTCGATGCCCAGTTATTGCTAATTACCTGGTTATTTCTAGGATTCACATTCCTAAATTCACATTAGTTTTGTAAACAGAGTGGTTCCCTGAGGATCATGGGAAGTGCACGTCAGCAACAGCTTGTGGAACTCAGGATAACATCCTTGGTTTCTGACACAAACTCTTTGGAGGGTTAAAATGACAACATCTGTGCGGGCTACATCCATGGCTGAGTCATATCTGTCCCAGTGACGTTGGAACTGTCTGTCCCTCTTATCTAATAATATCTGAAGAGCATAGAATAACCTGGCATCAGGCAAAGAGCTGTAAAGCCTCCATCCCTAAGGGGACCTGAATGTTTCCAGCAAACCTAACCCAACTATAACCGATCTTTCATCTTCTAGAAATAGACATTAAAAGGTTTCCTGATAAGATGACAGCATGGAAAGAAAGTCAGACACAATGCCCCCAGCAGAGGATTTTCTACCTTGTGTGACCTTATCCCAGCACTGAGAATTACTGATGATCTAAGGCTCGTGGCACATGGGGGGCTAGTAGATGTTACTTGTAGCTGGCCAGAAATAGATTTCATTGGCTTCTGTGTTATACAGATAGCTAGAATCTCAGCCATAAAGCAGGACAGGACTGCTGATTACGATGGGGATCAGATAGGATCTGTGCAGCCACAGGGACAGAATGTTCTGTTATACACATAGCTAATATCTCAGCCAGCTTGAAATACAAATACTATCATTCTAATTCTTTAGGAAAAAGTGACAAGTGACTATATTTTGTAACGGGACAAATCTTAGTCTTACAGCTGAATCAGAGGTTATCAAATTATAGGACATTAGAATAGCAACTCCATGACTCACATATTATAAAGTAATAAGCGATATGTGTAATTGGGGAGGCGGCAAATATTGGAAGTGCAGAGTTCAGAGGTGCTTTCACGTTACAGTGTTACCTGGAACAAATTTAAAGAGATAGAGCCTTCAAAAAAAAAAAAAGTGCTTGTGTGCACTAAAAAGTGGGTGGGAGCCATTGACTTGCAAATAATGTGGGAACGGCGTTATTATGGCAACACATTATGACAAATGAGTGGGACCTATTACTTTTCTTTTTTTAATGCCTGAGAGCTATGTATGTAGGGGGGTAGATATAATGAAGTTGCTGAAGTCCTGGGAGAGACCTCTAAGTTCCCCTTCGTAGATATCATTTCCTATGGAGAGTGGAGGAACCCGGACAGAATTGTGTGAAAATCTCCCTCCAGTTACTGTACATGTAACCCCACCCCGTGCAGCCATTGATGCTAACTTCATTGAGGAAGTTTTGGTGGAACAAAGGCTAAACAGACAATGGGAATAATGTTACAAATTTAGAACTCTTCCTAAAACGAGGACCCTTGATTAAGATCAATCCGGAGACAATAAATCCGTGGGAACTTCCTTTAACTCAGAAGTATTAACATGTATTGTATAGACTAGAGCAAAGCATATGCAAACATTCCATTGGTCTGTTTAGTCTATAGGGCCATAAACAGGTCTGGACTGAAAATCAAAATAGGCCCCCGGCATTTCAGGTACACAGAGGCCTAACCAGCTCCAACCAGCCCAATGAATAGTGACTGTCTATGGCATCTTACAGCAGCCCTCTGGCATTTGCCAGAACGCACTGATTGCCAGTCTGGTCCTGGTCATGACTACTAAAGTGGGGGAACTTCATGGCCATTTATCTGGATTTAAAGGTATGAATGTAGAATACGCTTGTTGTAGGGCTTCCCTTTCCTTGATTACACTCTGCTTTTAGGATTTCAATAAAGAACAGTTTCAGAATCTTTTGTGTTCAAGTACCCTTTGTGGTCTAACATGAAAAAAAAAAAGCTCATTTTAGAGTGTAATCTGCTGACCCTATGAATTTGCCACCCTTGGACCAGTCATTTATGGCCTTGCTGCAAATCCAGGCATTAAAGGGATTGTAAACACTTATTTTATAAGGAGTCACTTGTTGCTTTTGCACTTGTTGGGGACCTAAGAGGTGCAAAAGCACAACCCTTCGTTCTCATCACCATCTGACTGGACCAGAGGGACACCTGAAAAAAATCCCAAACCCTGGACCCAATTCCTGCTGCCCCCTGACTTCCCCCCAGCCCAGATCAAAGGAGGAAGAAGACAAGGTGATTTTCAAGTTCAGCAGCACTCCGGTCTGAAACTTCAGCAGCTTTTTGGCTGTTGGGGTTTACCTTAGCAACCAGGCAGTAGTTTGAATTAGAGACTAAAAGATAAACAAGAGAGGGCCTGAATAGTAAGATAAAGTAACAACAACAGTAAAGCTAGCTAGAAAGAGGCAGAAATAATTACAATTAAAACATCAAATGTAAAAAAAATACACAAAATAAAAATGACCACAAATGGAAAAGTTGCTAAGAATTAAGGATGCACCAAATCCGCTATTTTGGATTCGACTGAACCACCGAATCCTTCGCATTGAAACGAATCCTAGTTTGCGTATGTAAATTAGGGGTGGAAAGGTGAAACATTCTTTACTTCCTTGTTTTGTAATAAAGTCATGCGAATTCCCTCCCTGCCCCTAATTTACATATGCAAATTAGGATTTGGATTAGGTTCGGTCGAGTCCCGAACTGAATCCTGGATTCAGTGCATCCCTACAAAGAATAGGGCATTCTATATATGTATTAAGTTATCTAAACGGTGAACAGCCCCTTTGACTATGGACTGCTAATTGGCCTTCAGGCTGTGGCCAAATGATTCGTCCAATAGGGGCTTACCCCACAGTTGAGACCACCCACCCAGCCAGAGCCTTCTTTTGAATAAATAACCACAGCAGGCGCAGGATTGGAAAGCAATTTCAAACTTTTATTTACAACTGTCACAGTGACAAAAGTAGTTTGGAAAAAAACAAAACAAAAAAAAAAAGCTAGCTTCTCCCTGAGCCTCAAAAAATTACAGAAATATATATATATATTATAATACAACAGAGAGTACTGGAGTGCTTTTGTTCACGGATACATTAGTAACAACTGGAAATATACAATACTCTCAAAAGGACGCAGACACAAGGTTCCTGATCGTCAGCAGACGCTTCCCCCCACTTGAGCCCCAAAAAAGCACGACACATTATCTTCTATCCCTACAAAGTCACAATTGTGTCAATGTTAGCAATGAGAGCACATTTATTGTCCATCATGGAGGCCGTGCAGGGCCCAGACTCTGTTGACGGATCACAGTTACACCCCGTTGGTAGACCGTTAACAGGAACAGATGTACTAAACACACACATTGGTCTAGAGACTTTCTTTTTAAAGTTGACACTAACCATTTGGAGATGCGGACGAGACCATAAGAACATTCCACGTGTTACTAGCAAGATATATACGCATATGATATAAGCTTTACAGTGTGTTTTTGAGAGTTTCAAAGCATACACAAGTTATTGCTATAGCTTCAGGACTCGACAGACCGAACATGAACGAACCAGGTGATATATGTGCGCCCAAACCATCTTCCCTTCACGCCCGCCAGCATTGGAAACTGAGGTATTTTGCATATCGATAGGTTCCGTGCAAACCGCAAAGAGAAATCGTTAATCGGACGTTTGATATGAAGCAGTGAAAAAAGCTGCACGGGGGTTGGATTACAGAAGTGGCGTTCAGCAGCGGGGACGGGAAAAGCGAGACAGATGTGTTTATCATATGTTCTGTCAGCACCTAACAAAGGGCATTAAAGTCCTTTCAGCACAGGAAGGTTTAGAGAAACAATTAAGGGAAAGGCTGGTTCTGCTTGTGAACATGGATAATGGGCCTGAACTATCCTTTGATGATCCCGATCTTACTCATTATTCTTCTTCCCCAGAGTCATCACCATTAAGTAAATGTTTATAATTACATTTTGTTGGATTTTACTGGCAGAAGATCTGTTCACAATCCTTTCGCACACATACACACAAAAAATAAATGGTGCATAACTGTAAAAAGGTCTCTGACAATATAAGTGCACTCTATGGGCACAACTATGGTACTAAATAGCGGACAATGGAGGTTTCGCGGGCACATATGGTGTAAAAGTAGTGAACACCAGGAGGCAAATTCTTCGTTAGGGCCGGAAGCTCGATATAAAGAAATTGATGTGTTTTTAGGGAATAATCCATGTGGGGGGGGGGGATATGAAAATGATGTCACGGCTTTATGGTCTTGTACAGTAGGATATGATGATTGTAGACATCCCCCCAATTTAAGTGATGACATATTCCTTGTTCAACTTAAAGATATGACAAATGGTTCCTGGATTTTCAAACTGGGTGGAGGAAGAACTGAAATGACTATCAATATCAGCCCCCCCCCCCAAAGAGCCTTTAAATTTCCTACTTTCATTCAAATGGGGGACAAAACGTTTGGAGAGATGGAGTTTTTGCCTTTTGGAGGGAATCAGTACCGCGCCCCTATAGGTGTTCAATCATCATTTGATCCTCGATTTGTCATCATTAGAACCTACTTGAATTTTACTGCTGCCTCAAACATCTGAAAAAAAGAGCTCAGACAACATCTCTAAGTAATGAAGGAAAAAAACAGCGAGCATTTCTCAAATTTCCCCACTTCTCGTCACATCGAAGGTTGCTTTATTTCTCGCAAGAAAAACAGAATGAAAAAGAAAAAATCTTGCAGGTGCATCTTTGAATTTGTCATCGTTAACAAAAGCATCCCTAACCAAGTCTTAGTCAAGCCATTTGTCGATCCCTCTTGCTCCAAGCGACAATAGGTTTACAACTGGTGGCAACATCTCCGTTACTGCTCGTTCTCTTTCTTTGTTTGATCACAAGTGCCTTCTTTGTCTTCATCTACCACAAACTCTTCTGGGGGCCACCTTAGCTCCCCGCTCTCCACGTCGCCTTCTGTGGGTTCTACTACAATGGAGGGGAGTCGGTCTTTCAGCTTGCAGCATCTCTCGAAATCTGAAGGGTCTGGGAAAATCTGCAGGAAAGAAAGACTGAAGTTACTTCAAGGAAACAGATGACTGACAATAATACATTGTACGACCAACATCCGGCCCCATCTAATGCTGTAGATCAGTGATCCCCAACCAGTGGCTCGTGAGAAACATATTGTTCACCAACCCCTTGGATGTTGCTCCCAGTGGCCTCAAAGCAGATGCTTATTTTTCAATTACTAACTTGTAGGAAAGTTTTGGTTGCATAAAAATCAGGTTTGTGGCAGTTTGTAGGCTATCAATTCACAAAGGGCTACCAAATGGCCAACCATATCCTTTATTTTGGCACCTCCAGGAACATTTTTCACGCTTGTGTTGGTCCCCAAGTTTTTATATTTGAATGTGGCTCGTGGGTAAAAAAGTTTGGGGATCCTTGCTCTAGATCATTGAATAAGAGAGACTAACCCAGAACTTTAATTACTGGACACGTCCTTTTACCTACTAACCAGCCAAATCTTACCAACTAGACCAGGGGCTCCCAAACTGTTGTCTCCAACCCCTAGGGGGGGGGGGTCCAGGCCCAATGGCAGTAAAACTCAGTCTGAAGGGTAGTTAAGGTATAATTTGGGAGGAAGCCACTGGATACACTTAGAAGTCAAGCTTGAAGTCAAGTATGAACTTTGCATTGAACACTTACTCTGTCCGAAATACTCTGGGACCTCTAGCTGTATGGCTGATACACCAATGTATGTTACCTGTAACCCATGAACTAAGGGGGCCTAGTTAGGATGAGTTTGGGTGATTATATAGGAAGGCGATCCCAACCTTTGTATACATTATATTTCTAACCTTGTTATGAACTAAACAGCCCAGCCTGAAGGCCAGTTAGGGTGAGATTTGGGGAGAGTGCTTATTTGTGCCCTGGATACCTCTAACTATAGCAGGGTGACTATTACCACAATGTTTCTATATATCTGTAACCTTGTTATGAGCTAAGGGGGCCCAGTCTGAAGGCCAGTTAGGAGAGATTTAGGGTGAGTGCTTATTTGTGCCCTGGGTACCCCTGGAACTATAGCAAAGTGACTGTTACCCCAATGTTTCTATACATCAAATATCCTAGTTATGAGCTAAGGGGACCAAGCCTGAAGATTGGAGCTAGTCTTCTCAGTCGGCCCACAATCTACCGCAAGCAGAACACTTGCCAATGTGCATTTAATCAGTGTTTAGTCCTGTATGAAAATTTAGAATATAAAGCACGTTTCCCCTTTCTGGCACACATACAGAACGCTCACGCTCACTGAATTCTTGTACTTGGCAAAAACAGGATTCGAAAAATAATAAAATAAGTTGTAGATCATATTTTCCAAGCAACAGTATAAAGTTTAAAATTGCTGAATGGTTAGGTCAGTTTTTTCCACCAAGTCATACTTTCCGGAGCAAAACTGAAGATGTTGTAATGGTCATTACCACAGAAAAGTCAAAACCACTTAAGTGCTGAGGCTTCAATGCTCAGAGTGCAGAATGGTCAGGGCTGGTTATAATAGCAGCAAGGCCGTAGCTAGAAATGTTGTACATGATGTTTTGTGCTTCTAGTAAAGATCTCTGTCTCCAAAGATGCCCCAGTAGCTCCCCATCTTCTTTTCTGCTGATTCACTGCACATGCTCTGTGCTGCTGTCACTTACTGAGCTTAGGGACCCACTCACAATATACAGTACACATAGAATAGAAATGTCACTATATAAGGCTGATTAGTAATTAATACAGATAATTACTACATGGCAGCACAGAAACCAGTGCAATTAGCATCAGAATTCAATCAGCCTTGTAGCATCAGCTTATATTACAGACCAACCTCATTTTCTGCTGGATAATTAGTGACGAGCCCTAATCTTAGCTTCTCAACAGCTGCTCAGAGCCCACTGAGCATGTGAGTGTCACAGACACTTTCCAAGATGGTGACCCCCTGTGACAAGTTTGAAGTCCTGGATCATTGCTGCTATTGACAAGCTCAAACTTTAGACTGGTGCAATAAGTTCAGTATATAAAATGGCATTTTTAGCCACATTCATTTTTTAGGGGTTCGTTCCCCTTTAAATAGGGTAGATCTGTCTGACCAATGCCCCTTTACAGCTGTGATTGGACTCCAGATACCCTTGTCTATTAGGGGTGCTGGGAGTCGTACTTTAGCAATATCTTGGCTGACAGTAGATGTTGGCAACACTTCTACTTTTAATATTGCTCAGCTGCTGAGTTACGTACAGGCCCAGGCACATAGGTCGGCAGAATTATGTTGCCCAATGCGAGCAGAATTCAAAGCAAACGTCTGATTGATCTAACTCAATGGGGCTCATTTATCAACACTGGGCAAATTTGCCCATGGGCAGTAACCCATGGCAACCAATCAGATTGCTGCATTCATTGTACTGCTTGCAGCTGGCTTAAAAAGCTGATCACCGATTGGTTGCTATAGGTAACTGCCCATGGGCTAATTTGCCCAGTATTGATTAATGAGCCCCAATGATTCTTAACCCTACAAGGCAAGACTACAACTCCCATAATTCTTCAACACAGAATCAAGGAACCAGACATGCGGATAGTTGTAGTTCTGCAACATCCAGAGCCAACAGGGGGTGTAACTCATCGTCTGTGTATCTCTGAGAAATCCGGATTGTATTACAGTTCATTTGACTGGCCCTTTTGTCAGGAGCAGGTTAGTCTCGAGTTACCCCAGAGAGGAGGCCGATAGTATAACCACAAGGAAAAGGTCATGGATTTGGGCAGCTTTGTCAGCATTTGCCCTGAATGTGACATGGTGAGATAAGAACATTTCCACAGCCAGTGCCAGAGCATCCAGCCGACTGTCTGGAGCCCATTGTCAGGCTGACAAACACAAGCAAACAAGGTATCGATGCATGGAATGGGACGTGGCAGGGGGAAATCTTTATAGTTATAGACAAGACCAGGGACTCGGCTGAGGGGAGAAATATGGCAGCTCCCAGTAAAAACTTAAGACAAGAAGTTCCTCTATGTCTATATATCCAGTAAATGCTCATATTACTCTAAACCTTGCCAATTATAAATTAAACCATGCATTCCTTAAAGGGATACGGTCATGGGAAAACGTGTTTTTTCCCAAAACGCATAAGTTAATAGTGCTGCTCCAGCAGAATTCTGCACCGAAATCCATTTCTCAAAAGAGCAAACAGATTTTTTTACATTCAATCTTGAAATCTGACATGGGGCTAGACATATTGCCAGTTTCCCAGCTGCCCCAGTCATGTGACTTGTGCCTGCACATGAGGATGGAAGTACAGGCTGTTATTTCTCCTACTCAATGTAACTGAATCAGTCTCAGTGGCACTTAGCTTTTGCTATTGAGTGTTGTTCTTAGATCTTCCAGGGAGCCGTTATCTTGAGTTGCTATCTCGTTACCTTCCCATTGTTCTGTTAGGCTGCTGGGGGGAAAGGGAGGGGGTGATATCACTGCAACTTGCAGTACAGCAGTAAAGAGTGACTGAAGTTTATCAGAGCACAAGTCACATGACTGGGGGCAGCTGGGAAATTGACAATATGTCTAGCTAGCCCCATGTCAGATTTAAAAATTGAATATAACAAAATCTGTTTGCTCTTTTGAAAAATGGATTTCAGTGGATTTCTGCTGGAGCAGCACTATTAACTGATGTGTTTTGAAAAAAAACATGTTTTCCCATGACAGGATCCCTTTAATGTGACAAATACAATTCAAAATATGTACTTTGATTATATGAACCAAAAATCCCATCATTCCCAGCAAACAGGCTGGGCACAGCGCATCAGTTTCCCCATCAAAGATAACTATAGGCAATTGGTAGGGAAATGAATCAAGTCATTCCGCCGGCAGTGACTAAGCTCTGGGTTGGCTGGGGCTGCGCTGATGTTCTGGACAGGCTGAGAGCTCTTGCCAAACACACGGGCCTCTGGCTAAACTTAGAACACAGTTTGGAATCTGCCCCAATAACCATTATGTCTTGTTTGTTAGTGCGCCATCCATTCAAACTGTCCGTGGGCCAGAAGACTTTCCGGCCATCAGTCTCAGCTTGCGGAGAATTGGTCTATTATTCCCATTCGATCAATAGCGATTGTTTTATGGACTACAGATACCGAAATTAACGTTAAAAGGAAAAATTGAAATTAAACAACATTGTATTAGCAGCAAACTCAAGTCAATAGACCGATAACTACCCTATAATGCCACCCATTAGAACTGGATCTCTATAGAGCCAAGGATAATAACTACCAGGGTGCACATCTGCTACCACTTTTTGTACTGTCCATATGTACGCAGCACAGTCACGTAGAAAGTGCAGATATTCCCCTGTGCCAATTGTGGGAGCCCAAGGCAAATAATTGCAGAGATTTCCATGCCCATGAATCTGTTTCTAGTATCTGTGCCAATTTATTCGGGCAATGGCACTGAGGGTGACTGCCAGTGTTTTGGCACCCATGCAACTTCCAGTTCACATGTGGGGAAACGCTGCTCTGACTGATGGTAATGTCCTTAACCCTGTTGGTGCACTAATGGGGCAGGCAATTATTGCTCAGAAAGCCTTCAGGCAGAGACAGACAAGAAGATTCGGGGAGATAAGTTGCCTGGCAACAAATCACCTCTTCTTTGGGCGACTAATCTCCCCAAACTGCCTCCCCGCAGGCTAGAATCGAAATGGCTGCAGGATGGCATTTGGAGCTCTTCATTTCCGAGGTCACCCGAAGTTGCCTCACGAGGAAACTCCGGGCGACTCTGGAAAACAAAGCCGGCGATTTTCTGGTGATTTAGATTCTAGCCGGTGTGGAGCCAGTTCGGGGAGATTAGATTATCTCCCCGAATCCTCTCGTCTGTCTCAGCCCTTACAAAGCAAGACAACTCAATGCACCAAACTCCCATTTTGCAAAGGCTTTTCACAATGTCTAGTGCAGATTTGACTAATAAGCAGAGCCCGGCCAGGTTGCCCAGACGCCCTAGGCAACCTGGGCGATCACGGCGCTGGCTGGTTGCGCGCATGCCCAGAATGGTGCTCGTGATGCGCATGCGCGAATTGATGCCTGTGGCGTGATGCATAAGTCACAGAGTATGAAAGAGTTAAGCACACAAATGTTCTAGGGAAGTAGCTAGAACCTTAAGAGACCTGGCACTATTATAATTAAATACATGGAAACGTAGCTCAAATAATTTGTTTTACAGCTTTTTTTTTATACATAGAGTTCCTCAACCTAACTTTTTTTTACATCTGCAGCAAGCACACTCACACGGAGAGAGTCACTGACAGATTTCCCCTGCTCTGATTGGCCAATAGGCAATCTCTGTGGCAACACAATAACTGGACGCCTCACATCCGAGTGTTGGGAGGGAAAGCCAAGGTGTGTGGATCTTGTGACACCTCTGCCATCCTTTCTACACATCAAATGTCTTAAAGGGAGACTGCACCCAACTCTGCAAAACGGAAGGAAGTGAAATGCTTAGCAATTTTCACTACATTTAACCTTTAGGTTTACTTTACAGTATGTATTAGAATGGCCTATTATGAGCAACTTTTCAGTTGGTCTTCATTATTTTTTTATAGGTTTTTTTAATGAATTGCCTTCCTCTTCTGACTCTTTCCAGCTTTCAAATAGGGTCACTGACCCCAGCAGCCAAAAAGCTTTTACTCAGAGGCTGCAATTTTATTGTTACTTATTAGTTATCTATTTCATCCCTAATCTAGCCCTATTCATGTCTCTTTCAAACCACTGCTTGGTTGCGGGGTTAAATCGGACCCTAGAGGTAACTGCTGAAACTACAAAATGGAAAGCTGCTGCTCATAAAAGCCATATCATTCAAATACCTCAAATAATAAATAATGAAGACCAATTGCAAATGGTCTCAGAATATCACTCTCTACATCATACTAAAAGTTAATATAAAGGTGAACCACCCTTTTACTGATTTCAGTGGTTTTAAAGTTTTATAAATTGCAATCAAAATGATTTTTTTTATCACCGTCTGATCTCTAGTTTTGCCCCGGGTCCTGTCCAGGCTTCTGCTACATGGTTTCAATAACAGAAAGGGGGTCAACAAATGTTGCTTTTAGTAGAAATTCCATGTATGCATACATTTACAACCAGTGGAAATCTAGTTTGTGTAAATGGGAAATTGCTTAAGAGTCACAATCTCTCTCATTGTGCAAGTTTTTGGGTGTTGTAGCTCGATGTATATCCTGAACACTGTTGCAGCCCATCACAGACAGGATGTGAGTAGCAATGATCGTACAGACGTAAATAGACGATACGTCAAACGGATACACAGGATTCCTATCAATGTACCATTTATAGCATGACGATCATTCAGATTTAAAGAAAAAAAAAAAATTAAGGAAAAGGTGGATTCTTAGTCCTTTTCTTGGCCACAAGCCTCTTCATGAACAAATGAGCGTTTATCACTAACGGGGTTAGAGAAAAGGAGATTGGCATCTCTCGCTGGAATGACTTAGGCTGTTCTGTTAGTGCTGGGGCCGAGTCCAATGCAGAACCACAAGGAAAGTTTGTTAAAATATGTCTGATTAAAGTAAAGCCTTGCAGTAGTCAGAGCATCAGAAATGTTTATGCAGGCAATATATGGAAATTTAGTATTAGATTTGGGGTGAGTGATTATTTGTGTCCTGGGTACCCCTGGAACTATAGCAGGGTGACTGTTACCCCAATGTTTCTATATATCTGGAACCTTGTTATGAGCTAAGGGGGCCCAGCCTGAAGGCCAGTTAGGGGGAGATTTGGGGTGAGAGCTTATTTATTCCCTGGGTACCCCTGAAACTATAGCAGGGTGACTGTTACCCCAATGTTTCTATATATCTGTAACCTTGTTATGAGCTAAGGGGGCCCAGCCTGAAGGCCAGTTAGGGGGAGATTTGGAGTAAGCTACCCTGGAACTATACCCAGTGGAATAGAGAAAAGAGGATGATCACAGAAGCATTAAACTCCTTGAAAATTAAAGCATGCTGTGCAGTCACCAAATGTGCTTTGATAGGGTCAAGGCTGATCAATCAAGTGATCACCAGTGGAACCAGAAAGAAGTCAGTGAGTGGTGTTCATCCTCCATTATCATATTATCTGACTTAACTGGAAATTTAAGCCTTTTTATGAATAGACTTTTATGGTTATTCCCCTTTAGATAGGAAAATATGGGAAGCATGTCATTAATAATAAAATCCAAGAACAAGGATTTCATTATGCCCAGGAAAGTGAGCTTCCATACTGCAAGTCTAAGCTACATGGACAAAATTCAAGTTCAGCTGAGGCAACAAATGCAGAAGTCCCATTAAAATATAAATGTACTGGTGAGGGATGTTCTGAGCACAAAATAAGCTTTACGCTTATCGAAGACAGGGCTTATTTTATGGGGGAGACCTAGAGCTGTATACACAACAGTCGGCAAGTCTTATTCCTTAGGTTCTTCCCTGCCCTTTACCAGCCAATGAATCCAGCAACCTACCTGATAGGAATCTTTGCGAGGGCTTAATCCAATTTCATCCATGGACTGAGTGTTCATTATTACTTCTGTCATCTCAGCAGATCTCAGATAATCAGTGCTGAAATAAATTGGAGCAGATTGTTAAGAACGTACCCAAAAAAAATTTACATTATCTGAAACAGGGATAACGTCACCAAAACAATATGCGTCACCTCTGTTCCAGTGAAAACAAAATTGGCACTGGCTGCACATTGACCCCCTGCAGAAGTCACTGCAAAAACCCAAACCATGGTCCAATTCTGATAAATGTGCATTAGAGAAACTGGACTTATAGTTGGGGAAAGATGCAAGTTTTTAATCCAGAGGTGCTTCAATGGACAATGTTCTTAAGACAACCATTTCTAGAAGCATTCGGGCAAATGACAGGTTCCCCATACATCATGAAAGAAAAAACCACCGATGGTGATTTATTTGCATCCATCAACTTTCAGGGCAACACAGTATCACTTAGAGAGACGGCATTTGGCACATTTGCCAAACATGCGACCGGATACAGTGCTGGACAGTAACCAATGAGTGGGAAGTTTTGTATGGACAGGGATGAGGGAAATGTGAATAATGAAGGGGAAGTGGGTGCAGGGGAATTTCCTTATATAAAAATAAAAAAGCAGGCAGGGGATTGTTGCCTAAGCTGTTAAGCAGATACAAGTCACAGCCTGACATGACATCGGTTTCTCTGCATAAGCGGAAAATATGAAAAACAAACCCACACACTAGAACTTTAACTGTACAAAGAACTTCCTTCCCCCGGCCAACGGGGCACAACCCCCTGCTCAAACTGCCGTCTGCTCTAGGCTACATGGCGGCATCAATTCAATCTAAATTTATCGGCAGAAATTGCCTTAAAGTGATTTTTATAAGCATTTTATGGGTATTTTTATATTGTGGTGAAGATTAAAACAGGACCGACGTCAATCTTGTGCACTGCACTCCCAAGAGGTCGGCATGCCTCCATTGTTGGCCGACAGTTAGTCCATGGGCTAAACTATGCACCTGGGTCCCCACATCAGGCAAATATGGTATATTCTGGCAACATGACCAGGTTTTTCTATGAATGGCTAGCTTTTAGACCAATCATTGACTTTAAATAGACTGGCACAGTGATTGTTCCTCCTGCAGCAATTAAAGCAATTTGTCCATATCCAACCTCTGCAGCAGCAGTGCAGTTGCATTATGTAACGCTGCCTTACGGAGCCAATCGCTGAAGATGCACATCTGGTTCTACAGGGAATATTAAGCGCTGGAAATTTATTTTACATAATTCCTTTTGCATAATTACGAGCAATTTACCACTGTCCTGCTCTTGTGTCAAAGCGAAAGGTGCAGCAGCTAATTATAACTTGGTCTCCTGCTTATAGCAGAGCACTTACAGGAACCTTAAAGGGGAAGTTCAAACTTAAATTTAAACTATTTAGTGGGATATAGGCAGCGATCTGAAAGAAACACCAACTTTTATTTGCAATTCTTTAGTTTTGCAGATCTCCAGACTGGTGTTTAAGCTGCTCTTTGGTTGCTAGGTGGTGGTGGTCTGACCGGAATAATTAAGACGAGTGCATTGTTGCTAGGGTTGCTAAAGCATTAAACTAGACTGCAGCCTCAGCTTTAGTTTAGAGAGAGGGACAATAGTGTTAAAAGAGTGAAAACCTGTACAAAAATAGCAAGAAATAAAAAAAACAACTATGAGTAAGATTGTCTGGAGGATTACATCCTTTTGAGTCAATTTCCCCTTTACCGAACCCTAAATACCAGAGCTCCAGAGACAAAGCAGAGTGTGAGAAAGTGATCTATACAGGGATTATGCAGAAATGTACCAAAAAATCCCTCCACAGCCGACTATTCACTACACAAAGCCCCAAGTAAACATTACCTTGAGCCAGCTACAGCCTAATTACTGAGCCTGATGGGATGGGTCTACCCTATTGTGCCACACGACCAACATTTAGAGTTATTTTGTCAGTTTTCTTTTCCTTCTTCCATTTATAGAAACCCAGCTGTCTGATATTAAGGAACACACAGAACTCCCAACTAGGCTCACTGCTGTTTCTAGTGTAAAAATCAACCTGCAGCTGTTGCTGAACAACTACAACTCTCAGATCCCATTAGCTAGGGATGTGTAGTTTCAACAATAGGTTGACTAGGACCCTTTCTTTGCCTTTCCTATGTCAATCCCCAACCAGAAGGTTTAAAGGCACAAACATCCTGTTTCTATTAATATTGCGCTGCAATTAATTTGGATTTAGTAGCAAGGTCACACTAATAAAGCCGATCTACTGACCAAGAACCAGACTTAATTCCTCATCCTTCAGAAGACATTAATTACCAGCACTCCCGGCTGCCTGCAATTGAGCAGAGGGCACAAAGCTGGGCGATGTCAGGGGAAGAAGTGGTTACAAAGCCCCACCAAGGATTCAGACAATGGAATCAATTAGCTGCAGACACAGACAACTTCTGTACAGGATGCAACCAACCAAAATAAGCACCCATCTGCACCCCACAAAAACCCTTCATCTATAGGTCTGTATCCCAATAAGCACATCCACAGCCTGGGTTTGGTTTAACTGCCCCTTTTCAGATGACTTGGAGGGGGTGGGGGTTTATTTTGTGAATGAAGGCTACGGGTGGAGACTCGCCTCGCTGTCAGATTGTGAATGATTTCTCCCAATGAATGGCCGCCTCTTTAATGCATAAGGAGTGCTGCAAAGTCATGCCCAATGCGGTCATGGAAAATGTGTGTGCTCGCACCTACAGGTGGTGTTGCTAAGGAGACAGCACAACAGTCAAGAATAGAGACTGGGGAAATATTTTAATAGCCTGGTCCCTTTAAATACAGTAGAACCCCCATTTTAAAGCCCCTGATTTTAAGCTTTTCCCTCATTTTACATTGTTGTGTGGTCCCACCTATATATTATGCATAATAAATTTCCCTGATTTTACACCATTTTTTTTCTTGTCCCCAGAAAACCATAAAATAGGGGTTCTACTATATATATATATATATATATATATATATATATATATATATATATATATATATATATATATATATATATATATATATATACACACACACACACACACACACACACACACACACACACACATATACATGCATACATATACACACACGCGCATACATAAAAACACAAGAGCCTGTAGCACAAAAAAAAGTTCAAGGTTGGCAGGGCATGCTGGGAACTGTAGTGCAATAATAAAAAGTTGGCATTTATGCAGTTTGCCAACTTACCCTTGCCAACAAAACCTCCAGTTGATTCTCAAGAGGACTTGAAATGACCAACCTCCCCAACTGCACAATTAAAAGAAAAACCTATGTAGAGTGTATTTCCAGTAATCAGATGCCAGGCTGCCCAGGGATAGACCCAACATGTGCCAGTCCCCGAGACACTGCATTGATAACTCCCAATGGCCAGTATAAAAATGTAGTCAGCTCTTGGGCAATACTGATCACTTTAAGACTTGGGCGGTCATTGACAGCCTTAATTCTCCTGCACTGTTCTTGGGGGGGGGGGGGGGGTATTAAGAGCCAAGAGACAAGGTTTATCATTATTATTAAAATGAATAATTCAATAAACCCTTCTCCAAGAGAGAATTAATTATTAATTATATATATTTATATATCTATAGAAATTATGCTATAAGGGACATTAGAGAAAGAGCGCCTGTCATTGGCTAGGAAACGTATATGAGACCCCCAGTTCGTGCAGGAGGGTTAGGGCTGCGCTCCTATTGGTGGACATTAAAAGTCCCTCCACCAGGAAAAGTTTAGCCCTGGAAAAATACACGGGAAAGGCTTCTAGACAATCCCAATAATATTGGCAATAATAATAATAATCCCCCAGTACTCACCAGTGAATGGGATAAAATACAGACATTAAGTCCAGAGGAGCTGCCAAACTGCTTGCTTTAAAGAGATCCCAACAAAGAAAATCACAGGCTGCTCTGAAGAACTTGCAGGAGCAACAGAATTAGTCCCGGAGTGCAGAAACTTTGCCCCGACAGCACAAACACAAGAAAACCGCTGCGCACCAGAGCGCTCTGTCTCTACCAGCGCCGCCGCACTGCCTTATATAACATAGGAGGCGTGTTTCACTGGCGCCACGCCCCGCCCGTTTGACGTCAGTAGAAAACATGAATGGGTGTATGTTGGCTGCTCATCCCCTGGATACAATGTGCTGGGGTTTGTAGGCGCTGAACATTCATGCTCACTCATCCTCTCTCAGCCAATCAGAGCTCAGAGATCGCAATCACCTGCATTCTGCACTCTCCCTCTAATTCTCTCCCTCCCCCCCTCTTCCATTCAGCCTGTCTCTTTGTTCTGCAGGTTTAGCCCCGCACTTGCCCTTTGTCTCTTCCTGCCTCTCTACATTCCCTCACTCGGAGAACCTGTCAGCATAGATTATTCAGGGGAGCTGGGGGGTATTTTTAGCCCCTTGAAAAATATATTCACACCCACATCAACAAATCTGAAATAAGAGTTTTCAGCGTGGGGGGGGGGGGGGTGTTGGTTTTGACTAGAATTTTCTGAAAACCAACAGATTTATCTGGAACCCGAGAATTTCACTTGCAAAGAAGTGAATGTGATGGGATGTGGCAGGGAATGGGTTAACAGCACAATTTTCCCCTCCCCCTTTTTCTTTCCCTCTCTCTGTAAATGAAAAACAGTTTTTTTATCATCATGACATCACTGTTTTATGTAATCCCTCCCCCCTGCATTGCCAAGGGCCCCTTGTCGCTAACCAAATCCTTGGGGTACCATGTGAGCAGACTCGGTCGTACAGGGACCTCGCTATCATTCCTGTGTCCTCTGTGTGTGACCTTGGGGACACTAATTTATCTTCCTGCGCCTCATGCACCCAGACTTCAATTGTAAGCTCTATGGCACAGACCCTTTCTCTAAGTCATTTATCAGCTGGTCCCAATGGAAATATGACACTTGGGGGCCACATCATGTTTTGGGGGGGTTGATTTCATGCACTATAGGTGCAAATTTGCAGAAATCTTTAGCAACGAATTGGAAATTTCCTTTCATTAGCTTAATGGCGTTGCACAGGTCACTTCTGACGCCTGATTGGTTGCCAAGTGTTACTGCGCACGTGCAACACTCTTATTTTTAATCGTTCCCCTGAGTGAAATAAGCCTAATGCCAATTCCGTACAAGCCACAGTTAGAGGCGTAATTAACCCATAAGGCACCAGCAAGGGCAAATAATGTGAATATTATAGGGACCTTAAATTGTCAGGGGCCAGTTGGAATGATGTATAATCTCTGTACAGCACTGCAGAATATCTCAGTGCTATATATATATATTTATACAATATGTTACTAGGGAAAAGCTAGCTTGGTTACAGAAGTGAGTGACTGTTACTCTTATGCCCACTGAGACCCCTGAGCAGTGGCACGTGCCAGCTAAGTAGAATGGGACCTAAAAGAAAAGCCAACTAATTAATTAATATGACTGCAACACCCCAGTCAACCTCACTTATACGCATCATAACCTGGACTTGCCCACAACCCAAAAAAGGCCTGGCCAAATAAGCCAACTCCCCCTATAAGGTGATCAAATCAGATCCTCAAGTCTTTTATTTTTTTTATCCAAAAGTAGTTTATATTAAGTCATTATAAGGGATAATGTACCCCCTACTGTAAATGATAAGGATATTAGAAGTCACTGAGGGGTTCTGTGACCATATAAAGGCACAAGGCTGCAGGCTGAGTTATACAGGGAACTCTGAGTATCACTCATGTATTATAAGGGATAATGTACCCCCTACTGTAAATGATAAGGATATTAGAAGTCACTGAGGGGTTCTGTGACCATATAAAGGCACAAGGCTGCAGGCTGAGTTATACAGGGAACTCTGAGTATCACTCATTTATTGTTAGGGATAATGTACCCCCTACTGTAAATGATATAGTGAATAAAGTACCTTCTCTTGTAAATTATAACGATATTATAAGTTACAGAGGAGTTTCATGACCATTTAAAAAGACGAGGCCAAAGGCCGAGTGTTTTTATACAGGTCATGGAACTCCAAGGTAACTTCTAATATCCTCATATTTTGAAACAATGGTACTTTATTTATTATAATACACAAGTTTCAGTGAGTCATGCAACAAAAATGGTATCACTACTCACCGTTTATAACTGATGAAATCACTACTCACTGATTATATAGTGAATAAAGTACCCCCTCTTGTAAAATATAAGGATATTATAAGTTACCGAGGAGTTTCATGACCATGAGTTACTGCAGGCTAAGTTACAAGTCTACAGGCTGAGTTATACAGGGAACTCTGAGTATCACTCATGTATTATAAGGGATAATGTACCCCCTACTGTAAATGATAAAGATATTAGAAGTCACTGAGGGGTTCTGTGACCATATAAAGGCACAAGGCTGCAGGCTGAGTTATACAGGGAACTCTGAGTATCACTCATGTATTATAAGGGATTAGGTACCTCCTACTGAAAATGATAAGGATATTAGAAGTCACTAAGGGGTTCTGTGACCATATAAAGGCACAACTGTATTATAAGGTTAATGTACCCCCTACTGTAAATGATAAGGATATTAGAAGTCACTGAGGGGTTCTGTGACCATATAAAGGCACAACTGTATTATAAGGTTAATGTACCCCCTACTGTAAATGATAAGGATATTAGAAGTCACTGAGAGGTTCTGTGACCATATAAAGACACAAGGCTGCAGGCTGAGTTATACAGGGAACTCTGAGTATCACTCATGTATAATAAGGGATAATGCACCCCCTACTGTAAATGATAAAGATATTAGAAGTCAGTGGGGGTTATTTATCAACACTGGGCAAATTTGCCCATGGGCGGTAAACCATGGCAACCAATCAGATTGCTGCATTCATTGTTCTACTTGCAGATGGCTTTAAAAAGCTAATCATTGATTGGTTGATATACTGTAGGTTGTGTTGATAAATGAGTCCCACTGAGAGGTTCTGTGACCATATAAAGGCACAAGGCTGCAGACTGAGTTATACAGGGAACTCTGAGTATCACTCATGTATTATAAGAGATAATGTAACCCCTAATGTAAATGATAAGGATATTAGATGTCACTGAGGGGTTGTTCTGTGGCCATATAAAGGCACAAGGCTGCAGACTGAGTTATACAGGGAACTCTGAGTATCACTCATGTATTATAAGGGATAATGTACCCCTACTGTAAATTATAAGGATATTAGAAGTCACTGAGGGGTCATATGACCATATAAAGGCACAAGGCTGCAGGCTGAGTTATTCAGGGAACTCTGTACTACTGTAAGTTATAAGGATATTCGAAATCATGGAACACAAAGAAAGACTTTGAATATCCTCATGTACAACAGGGGATACACTGTAATTTATAATAAGGTGTAATAAGTCATGTGACATTACTAATTACTGTCTATAAGGTTATTGCACCGTAAAGATATTTATCAATGCAGAGCACTGACTTTCTAATACACAAAACATCGGCATAATTTGATTTCCTGACTCATTTTTTGTTGTCGCCTCAGCTCAGAATCCACTTCTATCTGTCTGTTCAGCCGTCTGTGGGTTAACAGACTAAGAGCCAAGGGTTTAAAATAATCAGGGGAAAGAATAGACAGAAGGAGCTGCAAGTGTTTCAGCTCTGCCCGATTCAATTTGCCAGGCTGCGTTTAGATCCCAAGAGGAAAGGGAGGACATTGGACGTCTCACACTGTTATTTTCCACTGAGCGCTAATATGATAAACTGTGTAGGATTAAAAAAAAAAAAAAGGCCCCAACTGGTGAGGACAATCTGTAGCTGAAAATAACCTCCAAATAAGTTTAATTATCCAAAATAATCACAGGGAAAGAGAGCTGTGCCCAGCTGCAGTAATGAGGGGGGTTCGACTCTTGTTCTACTTAAATAGATGAGCAAGGGGTCTCCATATGGTGCAGAAATGAGATGAAAGTTTAAAAGATACAGAGCAGAGCTTTCATACTGAGATTGTATCATTTTACTTTGTAGCTAGCTACATGTGTAATGGTCATTTAATTCATTTTGTGAACTGTTAAATACTGCAGAATGTGCCCCAACCATTTGCTTCTGCATGGACTTAATTGATAATCCCTCCCCTCTGTATCATTGCCTGCATATTGAATATGTTACTAAAGGCACCATCTCTCCCTACTATACCCACTGTTACTATAGGCACCATCTCTCCCTACTATACCTGCTATCCCACAGTCACAGTCCCTTCCCAGAGACTATTATCCCACTGTTACTATAGGCACCATCTCTCCCTACTATACCTGCTATCCCACAGTCACACTCCCTTCCCAGAGACTATTATCCCACTGTTACTATAGGCACCATCTCTCCCTACTATACCTGCTATCCCACAGTCACAGTCCCTTCCCAGAGACTATTATCCCACTGTTACTATAGGCACCATCTCTCCCTACTATACCTGCTATCCCACAGTCACACTCCCTTCCCAGAGACTATTATCCCACTGTTACTATAGGCACCATCTCTCCCTACTATACCTGCTATCCCACAGTCACACTCCCTTCCCAGAGACTATTATCCACTGTTATTATAGACACCATCTCTCCCTACTATACCTGCTATCCCACAGTCACACTCCCTTTCCTAAGACTATTATCCACTGTTACTATAGACACCATCTCTCCCTACTATACCTGCTATCCCACAGTCACACTCCCTTCCCAGAGACTATTATCCACTGTTACTTTAGGCACCATCTCTCCCTACTATACCTGCTATCCCACAGTCACACTCCATTCCCAAAGACTATTATCCACTGTTACTATAGGCACCATCTCTCCCTACTATACCTGCTATCCCACAGTCACACTCCCTTCCCAGAGACTATTATCCACTGTTACTATAGGCACCATCTCTCCCTACTATACCTGCCATCCCACAGTCACACTCCCTTCCCAGAGACTATTATCCCACTGTTACTATAGACACCATCTCTCCCTACTATACCTGCTATCCCACAGTCACACTCCCTTCCCAGAGACTATTATCCCACTGTTACTATAGGCACCATCTCTCCCTACTATACCTGCTATCCCACAGTCACACTCCCTTCCCAGAGACTATTATCCTACTGTTACTATAGGCACCATCTCTCCCTACTATACCTGCTATCCCACAGCCCCTTCCCAGAGACTATTATCCTACTGTTACTATAGGCACCATCTCTCCCTATTATACCTGCTATCCCACAGTCACACTCCCTTCCCAGAGACTATTATCCACTGTTACTATAGGCACCATCTCTCCCTATTATACCTGCTATCCCACAGTCACACTCCCTTCCCAGAGACTATTATCCACTGTTACTATAGGCACCATCTCTCCCTGCTATACCTGCTATCCCACAGTCCCTTCCCAGAGACTATTATCCTACTGTTACTATAGGCACTATCTCTCCCTACTATACCTGATATCCCACAGCCTTGGTCCCTTCCCAGAGAATATTATCCCACTGTTACTATAGGCATAATCTGTCCCTAATTTAGTCTCTGTTACTTTAAGTACTGCTAAGCTTCTTGCAAGTTTAAGTGGATCACTTATAAGGCACTCGTTCTTGGTCTTTCCAATAGACAGATGTAGTGACAAGTAGCCCTGGCTTGGGAATACTGCTAACAAATGTTATGCCAAGTGCCACAGGTCATATTGCAGCCATTGGGGGGATTATTTCTGAGATATTTTGGGAAAGTTCTTGCATATAAATACATAATAAGCCTTTTTTTCAGCTTTGCTGTCTCAGTGGACAGTTATAAAGTGCAGCAGGACAAAATTTAAATTTAAGACTTGACAGTGTTTTGCAGCAGGAATTGATTGTAAAAAGGCAGGACAGTATTTAGAATGCAGCAGGACAGGGATGCAATACAATAATACAGCTGCTATACAGTGCAGTGCAGGGAGGGAACACAATGGAGATGGACTGTATTTCAATGCAAAGGTAAATATAATTAGTACAGTAAACTAGTGGTTGTGTTCAATTTATGTGTCCCTCTTACATATGTAGCCAGGCTTGGTGACACGCTATAAATAAACAGAAATAAAAGCCACTATACTTTGGGATGTCTCTTCCCATTACAAGGCAGAGGGCTGATAAGAAGGCAATATGTTTGAGATTATTAAAGCAGACGGTGATAAACTCACAAGTAGCTACTGTTTATGAAAATAGCTGCTTTTCTATCCTGACTCCATTGCTCCCTCTCCTGGCCAGAAATGCATTCACTCTCCTGCTGATCTAGGGAATGTTTTTTATTCTCCTGGGAACATCGATCTTACCAGTGTCGGACTGACCCACCGGGATACCAGGAAAACTCCCGGTGGGCCAAGGTGTCAGTGGGTCCTCCTGCTTCTAAACATTTCATGGCTATTCCCTATTTCAATGAGAATAAAGAGGCTAAATAGATTAAATAATAGGTTATAATATGTAAAGAAAAGAAACTAGGAAAATAGAGGCTGAGCAAGGAAAGGAAGAAAATATAACTTTGAGTGGGCCGCTGGTCTCAAGGTTTTTGGGTGGGCCCCTGGTCTAAGGGTTTTTGGTGGGCCCCTGGTATCCCAGTCTGACATTGTCTTACTCGGTTTCCAAATTATTCCACAACACCTCGGTGACTTTTGATGAATATAAAGGGGAAGTAAACTGTGTAATATGTTGCACTACACTCAAGAAGAGCATTAGAAGTAGCATGATGTCCTCAGGGCCAGTGTTAACTTCAGGGATCCATGGTGTCCGAATGAATCACTTATTATTGCTGCTTATGACTAAGTGAGAATTCGAAGATTTTGTGGTTTTCAGAGTTTTTCGTGCAGAAAATCTGAAAAATGTATACGATCCAAAATGTTCACAAATTTTTCGGGAAAATGTATTGATAAATAAGGGAAAAAACTGTGCGGATTTGGTCAGAGCAGTTTTCAGAAAATAATTAGATAAATTCGGACTTTGATAAATGGGCCTCTCAGTGTCAGACTGTGGGGGTCCAGGCCCACATGGGCACACACACCTTCTCCGGGCCCCCTACCTTGCCAATTTTATGGCCTCTGACCCCCCCAACGCCAACTTTAGGGCCCCAACCCCACTCCACCAACTGCAGGGCCCCTTCTCTAGCCGCCCACTACCCTTTTCTTTCCGCCTTCCCCAGACCAGTTCGTACCTGCTTTTCTTCTACCGGTTTGAGCAGGGTGAGATTAAATAGCACAGGATGCACTGGGCCCCACAGCAAATTAATTTTAGGGCCCCCAACATATCCAGAGGTTGTCCTGTTTTACCAATATATTTTGAAATTGCTCTTTATTTGGGCATCATGGGTCCCCCTATACCTCCTCGGCCACCCTGCAGCCGCAGGGTCTGCTTCCTCTGTTGTTATGCCCCTGGCAGGGTGCCAGGCAGGTGGGAGCAGATCTAGGCCAGTGGGGCCCACAGAGTATTTTCCCGGTGTCCTGCCAGACCAGTCCGACCCTGCTGACTAGTGATGGGCGAATTTATTCGCCAGGCGCGAATTTGCAGCGAATTTGCGCGATTCGCCGCCAACGAATAAATTCGCGAAACGCCCGCGAAAATTCACGGCAAAAACGGGCACAGCTAAACGGCGCAAATTCGCCCATCACTACTGCTGACGTACACTGAAAGAACTGCTACCAAATTATAATAACTGGGGGCAGAAAGACATGGTTTCTATTAGAACCAAAATCTACATATATTACTGTAAAAACATACAACAATCATTATTTGTGTTGCAGAAAAGGCAATGGGAAACAACAAGATGCAAGATTCTTTACAGAAAAAGGGTAAATTCATAAGTTGCCCTTTTCAGCATTTTAAAACTTGGGTAGAGTGAAAGCTCACAACAAATACAGTAAGTGACGTCACTTTGCTCCTGTCTTTGGTTGCTTTGCAACAGTATTGGGAAAAAATGAATTCTTGCCAGTGACACTGCCCTTACACAATGAACCTTCTTGTTGGCTTTCCACACCAGTGCTCAGTAGGCTTAGGCTGATATTAGCTGGGAATATTTTGTATTTAGGCCTTATTTGTCCATCTGCCAGCCACATTGTGATGTCACTTAGGCAACAGAAACTGTAAATTACTTGCTATGGACACCAGATACCAAATACATAAGTGCAGTAAAAAATTCTACTCCTATTAAAAAATATTTGGACAATGGGTTGAAAGGCATTTGGCATAGCTGCCCCCAACATCACCCAATATTAGGTTAAAAAACCCACTGAGTGCAGGTTCAATGTTTGTTCAAATACAGCTAACAATCTGCATTTTTAGTATTTTTTTTCCTTTGCAAAAAAGGAATAATAATTAAAGCCTCTCTGACCCGCCGTGCAAGGAGTTGCTGTAATAAATCAAGGAAACAATGGATTAAGAGGAACCTGTACATAAAGAAAGGAATACATTATCAGCTTATTTCATAAATACAGCCTTTCTAGAAGGGGCGCTGCTTCCCAGGGAGAACTCATTAATCAATCCCGTTCTAATTATTTAACTAATAGATTTACTTGTCTGTTCGCTGTTGGGAGGGTCATTGAAGCATTGTGGGAAAGGTATATTATGATCGTCAGCCTATGAGTCCAGTTGGTACAGGATGTAGTCCATGTGGTTTCATCCAACATAGTAAGATGTAATGGTTGGCTTATGAATCACCTGCAGAACCAGTTGCCACTGGTTAGGGTGATCTATCTGCCCTTAAAGGGAAACTAATACATAAAGTGTAATATTTTGTGTAAACTTAGGGGGCTGTTCCTGCTGACTTGTGCTTAGTACAGGGGAATACCTATGCTGCCATAGTTTTATGGGATCTCTCTGTACAGACTATGAACAAACTTAGGGGCTGTTCCTGCTGAATTGTGCTTAGTACAGGGGAATACCTATGCTGCCATAGTTTTATGGTATCTCTCTGTACAGGCTATGAGCAAATTTAGGGGCTGTTCCTGCTGAATTGTGCTTAGTACAGGGGAATACATATGCTGCCATAGTGTTATGGTATATCTCTGTACAGACTATGAGCAAACTTAGGGGACTGTTCCTGCTGAATTGTGCTTAGTACAGGGGAATACATATGCTGCCATAGTGTTATGGTATATCTCTGTACAGGCTATGAACAAATTTATGGGCTGTTCCTGCTGAATTGTGCTTGGTACAGGGGAATACCTATTTTGGATGAGTTTTATTGCATTTGAAACCAAAAGGGAAAAGGATATTATCCATATTAATTAATGAGACTCGCTTATCTATTGTTTTGTGACCTTTATTCCCCACCCCCTGCATGCAAGACAAATGTACAAGGGGACATCTCTCTCCCATGGAAAATCAGGTGTATAAATGATAAATGAGAGGAAACGATAGAGAAGAGATAGGATGCATCTCTTGCTCACTGGTCAGCATTTTTCTCTATTTAATGTCTATAAAACGTTCATGTATGAACTGGAGTGCGACATTGGGGTGCTTATTTATAATTTCTGGATCTGAAATATCAGAGTGCTGATAACATGGAACTGACTCATTCAGCTTCACGCGTTTTACTTCAACTTTTTCATTTCCTTTCAGAACTGTCTTTTTCAGCGAAATCCCGGTACAAGAAATTGTAATCGAGGCATTTCCACCAATTGACTTCTCCCTTCCAAGAAATGGGGTCCGGGCACTGCATTCCCTAAACACGGATGGACAACAAATTAAAAAAGAACATTCTGTGTTATAAATTCATAATAATTTATTTAAAAATGTGGAACAAGGAATCCAACTATTACTGTGTTTCATAAATATATATATATATATATATATATATATATATATATATATATATATATATATATATATATATATATATATATATATATATATATATATATATATATATATATACACACACACACACATACACAGGTACACCCATTATCCAGAAAGCTCCAAATTACTGAAAGGCCATCTCCCAGTCCCATAGACTCCTTTTTATCCAAATAATCCATGTATTAATAATAATAATCCAAATCTGTAATAATAAAACAGTACTTTGTACTTGATCCAAACTAAGATATAATTAATCCTTATTGGAGGAATGGGTTTATTTAATGTTTACATGATTTTCTAGTAGACTTAAGGTATGAAGATCCAAATTACAGAAAGATCCATTATCTGGAAAACCCATGTTCTCAAACATTCTGGATAACAATTCCCATACCTGTAACTACAATGTACTTTATATATATATTGTATATATCATCAATATTTGAGATTTTAAGTCAGTCAAATTAGCATGCTATAATAAGCCTCTAACGGATGCTGATATTAGCCAATATGGATGTGCTATGCTATGTAGATGCTATGTACCTATGTATATTGCCATTTCAGTCAGATTTATGGAACACCACAAATGTTACGGGAATTTATAGGCAGGGATTTTTTCCCCCTTTATTATAATATATTTAATATAAATGTTCCATAAAACCTGGGCACAGGCTGTGTGACTTAACGAATGGAATACAGCGCAGATGTGGGCTCATTTATCAATCCCCAGGTACCAAGTAAGGGACAGGGTAGAAATGTATGGCAATTTGCACCTGTTGTTTTGCACTCTGCGCCCTGCCTTGTATTTTGTAAATGGCCCCTATGATGTCAGTGTTAATAATGGGCAAATAAGATACAAGGAGTGGGGGCAAGTAGAAGGCAAAGAACAATACACTAGTGATACACGGGCTGACAAATAGGCCTCTGCCCTGAATCAAACGTATCTGATCCAACTGTCCGTGGCATCACACTTATTTACCCGAGTTCAACCTGTCCATCACTGATGTCTCCAGAGGGGGCAAGGGAGATACAGGGGCAATTCTAACCAGCGGTGTAACTATAGAGGAAGCAGACCCTGCAGCTGTAGGGCGGCCCAGAAGGTACATGGGGCCCCATGAGGCCCTAATTAATGAGCAACATGTATTTGTAAAACAGGTCAACCTCTGGGTATGTTGAGGCCATAAAATTCATTTTTTGTGGGGCCCAGTATCATTAAGGTACTCCACTGATTCTAACCCCTCTCCTGATTCTTTCCTGCTGCCCCCCCCCCCATGCTCACATTTTTGGTGCTGGAAAGGGGTCCAGGGGAGGTTTCTCAGCCTTATTGGCACAGCACCCGGGGGCAGATGTGAGTATATAAATGAAGGGAGTAATCCCAAAATTGCTGGTGTGCGTTGTGGTATCTGGCAGAGAGGCTTTCTCCTCTGTGACCTACTAGAAAAGTGTTGCACCATCCCCTGGGGTTCAGGCCAGCACACACAATGCAATTCACACACTACACATGGATTTATTGTTAGGCAAGAGACCGTGTCAGGGGAAGTGATATACACTGAAAGATCATTTTTTTTTATTAATGTAAGATGGTGTAATAATGGATAATACCGGGGGTTGTCCAAAATGAAGCCTCGGGCTGTTTTACTAGACTAAAACTCCCAGCATCCGCTGCCTGTTTCTGGGAGCTGCAATTGATGGGTTGGATTGTCAATAATGGGATATTATTTGACCCTGGGCCCTTCCAGCATTGAGGACAGACCCATAAGGCACTGAGTTAATGTTGACTGTTTTTAGTGCCTATACATACAGTGGAGGAAGCTACCGGGCCCAACAGCAAAATCATTTTAGGACCCAATCATTAGAGTAACAAGAACGCACCAGCCAGGAGCACTTCTGCTCTTCTAGAGTATAGAACGCAATTTAGCTCTCTGTGCTAGCGTTGCGAAAGCTGCCTCAGGTGGTTTTGGGGCTAGAATCTCCCTTGACACAGACCCCCTGCAAAAAAAATCTTTGGAAGGGCCTGGTATGCACAGTCTGGGCCACCATCAGGGGGGCACGGAGGGGACCGATTCCTTCACGCTTCGGGTCTTTGCACAATGTTAAGGGGGGGCCTGGCTTTTTTGGAGAGTGCAGAATAGCTGGGTCCCCCTTTCACCAAAAGGGTCCAGTTACGCCACTGGACCCCATAAACCCTACGAATAAGGCATTTTTCATATATATAAACTACTTATCACTCAGTGCCTAACTGGTACCCCTATGCCCCGTGTCCCCCAGCAGTTGCAGGCTATGCCTCCCCATAGTTATACCCTTAGCTGCAAAGAATTGTCTGGGTCCATTATGATGTCACAGAATTATTTCCACCGACCTCATTGCCGGGCATCGCATTTCACACACAGCTCTAAGAAGCTTCAGGTATCAGACATTAGTGCACATAAAATGCTTTCATGGAAATTTAAAGCACTGAGTAACTGATCTGTGTGACTTAGTGGAATTACACATTGCTTGAATGTTTAACCAGTTTGTGTCAGTGATGGGAGCCACGTTACTCCAGGGTCCAGTAATGGGAGCCACGTTATTTCATTGTCTATTGATGAAAGCCAAGTTACTCTAGGGTCTGCAATGGGAGCCACGTAACTCTGGGGTCTGGCGATTGGAGAAATGCTACTCCAGGGTCTGACAATGGGGGCCACATTACGCCAGCGTGCAGCAATGGGGGCCACATTACTCCAGGGAGCAGCATTGGGAGTCACATTACTCCAGGGTACAGAAATGGAAGCCACATTAGTCCAAGGTGTAGCAATAGGAGCCACATTAATCCGGGTACAGCAATGGGAGCCACATTACTCAAGGGTACAAAAATGGGAGCCACATTACTCCGGGGTGCAGCAAAGGGAACCTCATTACTCCAGGGTGCAGCAATGGATATTCAGCGATGGGAGCCCCATTTCTCAGCTTTTAAATATTTCTATACATTTCAGGGATTTTAAATTTACTTTCAGTTGGATGTCTGAATTGGTGGGAAATGGAGTATAGGTAGGCACTCAAACCCAATGGGGCTCCAATTATTTTCTCAGTTCACAGTGGTTATCTGTTTTTTTGAGCTGGGGGACTTGCAAACAAGTAGAATGGCCCCCCTGTGGGAAAAAAATGGCGAAAAAAATCCATGTCTATGCCACCAAACCACTCAAGTCATACCCTGATTAAAATGTGGCTCAGATAGGATCAGTGCAGCCACTGGAACAGAATGCTGTTATACAGATAGCTAGAATCTCAGCCATAAAGCAGGACAGGACTGCTGCTTACAATGTCACTTGTGTATTATAAGGGATATTGTACCACCTACGGTATATAAGGATATTAGAAGTCACTGAGGTGTTCTGTGACCATATAAAGGCACAAGACTGCAGGCTGAGTTATACAGGGAACTCTGAGTATCACTCATGTATTATAAGGGATAATGTATCCCCTACAGTAAATGATAAGGATATTAGAACTCACTGAGGGGTTCTGTGACCATATAAAGGCACAAGGCTGCAGGCTGAGTTATACAGGGAACTCTGAGTATCACTCATGTATTATAAGGGATAATGTACCCCCTACTGTAAATGATAAGGATACTAGAAGTCACTGAGGGTTTCTGTGACCATATAAAGACACAAGTAATTTTAAACTCAAAAACATTCGATTTTGCTAAGTAAGCATGACAGAAACAGGAAATATTAATTATAGCTTTGAAGTTTAGTTTGCCTTTAAGGAGTCCAGCTTTGCCCCCGGTGCAACTGAACATAATTATCGCAGCTTGTGCCTCTGATTCATTCAGTTCCAGCGCAGCACTTAGCTATAGAGAACATGAATGAAATGGAGAACATGAATAAAGACACTTTTCTATAAATAATTACATCTTTAGCTCGCTGAAGCCATTTAGTCCTTAAATAGAAATGGATCCAAAGAACAGGGCTTGGAGGGAGGCGCTGACCTTTCTGCTGCTGTGGGAAGTGGGGCCTGTGGAAAGGAATCTCTGAAACCCCTAATTGTGTCCCTGGGAAGGTGGGCTCTATCAGCCAGGAGTGTCCCAGTAAGGGGTAGAAGAGATGGGGTCACAATCCCCTCAAGACCACAGTATTATTACATTGAGACCCTCTTTCTGACCCTCGATAAGGGTGATGTAGTTGAACTACAACCTATATGCTGTAACAGTGAAAATAACACGGGGAAGCAGTTCGGGGAGATTAGTCGCCCCAAAGAAGAGGCGATTAGTCACCAGGCGACAGAATCGTAACTAGAGGGGGGCGGGCCCTGGCGCAGGACGCGCAGCCAGGCCCCCGCCCCCCTCCATACACCCGGAACTGGCCGGGAATATGCGCCGCACATCGGCGTGCGGACTGCCGGGGGGCCCTGAGGGGGTGCGGGCCCGCTCGCACCCCCTGCTACCCCGGTAGTTCCGCCACTGCCAGGCGACTAAATCTCCCCGAATCTGCCTGTGTGCCCTGCCCTTAGATCTACCAGGCAGCTGTTATCTTGTGTTAGGGAGCTGCTATCTGTTTACCTTTCCATTGTTCTGTTGTTAGGCTGCTGGGGGGGGAAGAGGGGGATGATATCACTCAAACTTGCAGTACAGCATTAAAGAGTGACTGAAGTTTATCAGAGCACAAGTAACATGACTGGGGGCAGCTGGAAAACTGACAATATGTCTAGCCCCATGTTAGACATGTTAAATATAAAAAAATCTGTTTGCTCTTTTGATAAACTGATTTCAGTGCAGAATTCTGCTGGAGCAGCACTATTAACTGATGCATCTTGAAAAAATTTTTTTTCCTATGACGGTATCCCTTTAACCATGAACCGCAGGTATCACATGCAGCTCATCTGCATCAAGGGACCCTAAGCCCTATCACACTGATATCCCTACTCTGACGGGTGTCGCCTGGGACACTTCTTCTTCACTGGCACAGGGCTTCTCACTAGTCCTCTCTAACTTAAGGTGGCCATAGACGCAAAGATCCGCTCGTTTGGCAACATCTCCAAACGAGCGGATCTTTCCTCCGATTTGCCATTAACAAGCACGGCTATATCGGGGTAATCTGATTGTTCGGCCAAACGATCCAATTACTATGTGCCATGGGCTCCGCTCCGGCGGGATCGGTCGGGTCAAAATCGAACCTGACTGATCGACCAAACGACCGATCTCCGCCAGACGAAGATGTCGGCACACGCCACACACGATCCGAAAATCGTACGAATCAAGGATCTGTGTGTCTATGGCCACCTTTACACTATTCCAACTATTTACAAAGCATTTTGTATTCCACCTCTGAGGTGGTGAAAGGACCTTTGCCCCGGACCCCAAGTAACAAAGGGGCCTTTGGGAGGAGGGATTGTAGCTCAAAGTACAAAGGATCATTTGTCGTTATTTTGTCAGACATTTCTATAATGTACATCAGTGTTGCTTGTCATTATTTTCCCCAGCAGATTGCAAGTTGATTTCTACTGTCTACATGTGGCCATAGGGGCCAGGAAAGTCTGCTACTGGTCTCCTGTTGTACGGCATCTGTAAAGCCCAGCAGAGCAGACTATTGATACGTGGCAGCACCAGGATTTCAAATCCCTTTAGTTCTGCAGAGACATCAAAAGGCTGAAATATTCATAAGGGTGACAAGATCTCCTTTCACGTGAAGGAAACACGAACTTTGGCTACCGTTTTACTTTCAATGGCCGCCTTGTGAAGTCGGAATCATCTCTCGCACGGATAATGAAATCTCTCTTTTTATTGCCCTGTTAATGCCTTCTCCTGAGTGCTCCCAGCCACGCACGGCTTCGCTCACACAAACGGGGCTTCATAGCGATGTTTGTTGCTTTAATATTTATGAAGCCGGTTATTGTAAGTCTCTCCGCCGCTCCTGCTCGACTGCAGTTCTGAGAATCTGACCGGATGAGCAGCTCATAAGCAAAGTTCTTTCAGAAGGTGAGGAAAGTTACTGCCAGGGCTGCTGATAGGAAAAAGTCATGAGCAAGATGGGAGAAGGGTAGAGCAAAGAGACTCAGGGGCCCAGTGTTGGACTGTGCCTCATGGGGCCCACCTGACATTAAAGGAGAACTAAAGTGTAACTAAAGAAGTAGCTAGAAATGTTGTACATTATATTTTGTGCTTGTGTACCAGCCCAAGGCAACCACAGCCCTTTAGCAGTAAAGATCTGTGTCTCCAAAGATGCCCCAGTAGCTCCCCATCTTCTTTTCTGCTGATTCACTGCACATGCTCTGTGCTGCTGTCACTTACTGAGCTTAGGGACCTACTCACAATATACAATATACATAGAATAGAAATGCCACAATATAAAGCTGATTAGTAATTAATACAGATAATTACTACATGGCAGCACAGAAACCAGTGCAATTAGCATCAGAATTTAATAATCAGCCCTGTAGCATCAGCTTATATTACAGACCAACCTCATTTTCTGCTGGATAATTAGTGACGAGCCCTAAGCTTAGCTTCTCAACAGCTGCTCAGAGCCCACTGAGCATGTGAGTGTCACAGACACTTTCCAAGATGGTGACCCCCTGTGACAAGTTTGAAGCCCTGGATCATTGCTGCTATTGACAAGCTGAAACTTTAGGCTGGTGCAATAAGGTCAGTATATGATATATGGCATTTTTAGCCATATTCATTTTTATGGTTTAGTTCTCCTTTTAGGGCCATTTTCACAACAATTAGATGCAGACAGCGCTCAGTATAATATGTGATATACAGTATAGACCTATGGTGGAAATAAGAAAGGGCTGATGGGTATGGCCCTTGGCTGGGGCCCCCAGGAGATTCTCTGGTACTCAATCAGGCGGTAGGTGCTGGAAATTGTTGTACAGCTGATCGGTTGCAGGTTAAATATTTATAGCTGATGTTGCCATAGGGCAGAAGGTTAAGTACAAGGTTTCATTGCAGCCTATAGAGCTTCCTAACTTGCGTGTCTGAATGATGCTCAGGTTAGAGGAGGAACCTGCATGACTCTGCATTGATCATCAATTCTCAAATCAAAGTGCAAATAACATGACACATTGCACCCTGCAAACAGTAAACGACCCCTTGTATGTGTTATTTAATAGTTTATTGTTGCATATTTCTTTGTGATAGTTTTGGCCAAAGGTGTAATCTTCTTTCCTCTAGGGCCAGTGCATCAATACAAAAGGAAAGTGTTGGAAGGGTTACTGCCTGCTCTGCTCTCATTGCCCTACAGAAATAGGGATTGGTAACACTAGATAGGTACCTAATATATAGAGACAGAGACAAGGGGAAAGTGTTGGAAGGGTTACTGTCTGCTCTGGTCTAATTTCTCTACAGAAATAAGGCTTGGTAGCACTAGATAGGTTACAAAACAGCAACATCCGATGGCACACAGGTCTACAGGAATTCTTCCAAAAATTCTTTATTTACGGATTGCAAATGCAACGTTTCGGGGAACAAAAATCCCCTTTGTCAAGCATGCTTGTTACCAGGAGTAGCACCAAAAAAGCCAAAGTATCTCCTGCACCTATGCTGCCATATCTGGGAACCGTGTACAGGCAATGATAATGTAGAGGGTCTCACGGTCCAGTAGATGTTGCCAGACAGAAATCCCATAGGCTGACTCTGTATAGGTCAAGTTTTTCAGGGCGGAAACTTTAAGAGCTGCTGCTAACTGACCATACACGTCTCTAGTCACAGGGCAACTGACCAGAAAGTGATCCTGGGTCTTTTCCTCTCCACATTCCCAAGGGCAATTTTTGCTGCCAATTAACTAATATATAGAGACACAGATAGGAACATTTTGGAAGGGTTACTGCTTACTCGGCTTGGTACTGCTTACTCGGCTTGGTACTACAAGGCATTATAAAACTTCTAGAGAGGCCTGCCTTTCAGTGTTCATTTAAAACTGTATAGTCACACACAATTATTTTGTGTATAAATACTGGGGTTTATAAACAGGTTTTTGGTTGCACCAGTGGAGTTAACTTTTTGCACCTTGATATGGGCTGTTGCATTTTATTGGCTTGTATTAGAAAGAAAAGCCTAAGATATTCTATTTCATATTTTATTGGCCGGTAGTGGATGTTAGGAGCTGTAGGCCAGGAGAATCTAAATAAGTTGATTTTCTTTTTTTTGCTATTTAACAATATGCTGTCATGTACTGCCCTCTAGTGCCTGAAAAAGGATTTACAGATCTAGCAGAATTTCAAATAATCTCAGAATAAAAAAAAAATTATAAAAATGACTCAATTTCTATAAAAGGTTAATACGCTGACCCACGGGGTATGAGAACAGACCTGAGGAAACAGATATTTCAAAGCAGTATTTGAGTGATTGACTTAGTTTTACAAAAAGAAAAATGCAGCTGGCTCTAATCCCTTTTACAACATCATAAAATTGTCTAAAGCACAGAACAAAATTCTATAGTGTCAAAAGTAAATGCAGAACTATAGCTCACCAAATGGGAGAGTTGATCTGGGTGTGGAAACCCCAGGGGGCAAATTCACTAAGGCGCGAAGCGCCGAACGCTAGCGTTAATTCGCTAGTGTTTGGCATTTTTGCTACTGCGCAAATTCACTAACGAACGCTGGCGTAGTTTCGCTAGTGTTACTTCGCAACCTTACGCCAGGCGAATCTTCACTAGCGGCGAAACTACGCAAATTCACTAACTTGCGCAGTGTACTGAACGCTACCTTTTACGCTAGACTTCCTTCGCCACCTCAGACCTGGCGAAGCGCAATAGAGTAGATAGGGATTGTTTCAAAAAAAGTCAAAATTTTTTCTAAGTCCCAAAAAACGCTGGCGTGTTTTCTACATGATGGCTGATAGGCTGAAAAAGATCGAAAAATTTTTGGGGCTCCCCTTCCTCCCCCCTACATTTCCTGACTCATGGCAACTTACCTAGACAGTGGGCACATGTGTAGGGCAAAATAAAATTTTTATTTCCAGATTTGAAGGTTTTCTAGGCATTTGTAGTGCAGATACGTGTTCCTCCATTGAAATTTGAATTTCGCTAGCCTTCGCTAGCGCAACTTCGCTTTATATAGCGAAACAACGCTAGCGCAACTCCGCAACCTTACGCTACCCCTGTGCGCAACTTCGGATTTTAGTGCATTTGCGAAGCGCTGGCGAAACTACGCCTGGCGAAGTGCGGCTAAGTGCGTAAATAGACTCTATTTACATTGAAGTCAGCGAATAACGCCCAAATCCGTTAAATGGCCGGGGTGCCGTGCCCTGAACCCGTAGCTTAGGCGATAAGTAAAGGAGGTGTAGCTTTTAACAACATGGAATAAAACTTCATTTTACCTCACCGTTGGCTGCAGGAGTGCGTGTATATTCTTTCATATTGTCTTAGTTTTAGCCATGCCTCCTTGTTGAACAGAAACAACCCTTTTAATCAGGGAGCTTATTAAAATTCCCCAATCCAACAGTTGATTGATAGTTTAAAGGGGACAGTAGTGGCTGTTAATTGTGAAATGCATGAAGCACATATAGAGTTATCTTGGTGATTAAATCAAGAGAAGTGGCCTGAGAAATATTTAGTTCCAAGCAATGATATGTGAAAGCTAAAAGTTTTCTGTATTGCACTGGCCACTAGAGGGCACTCTCTCCCATCTGTTTATGGAAGACGCTGCTCTAACATACCTCCTAACATTTTGGAAGTTAAAAGAGGGACAAAAATTTTTTTCCCGCATGTAGCGCAGCAATTTTTTTGACCACACCCCCTAATTACCATGTTTGTTTTACAAAATTTGGCAGGTTATGAAAGTTTGAAAATATTTCTCCTTATCTAAACTGTGTTTTTGTGTCTCAAAATTGTTACAAAGTATCTTATTTGCACCTGTTAGCTGTTCTGGGCTCTCTGCTAAAAGCCAATTAAGTGAGAAACTTTGTTTCTTTTTCTGGCTGTTCAGTGCAGAGAAAAGAGGGACTTTCCAGTACAAATGAGGGACTGCGGGTTGAGCTGTCAAAAGAGGGACTGTCCCTCTGAAAAAGGGACAGTTGGGAGGTATGCTCTAGCTGCTCCAGAGTTCAATGAAAAAAACTAAACATAACTGATAAATGGGGTCAATGTTCCTTTTACATTAAAGGGGTGGATTTTAGTATGTTTCATAGTGGCTCATTTCTAAGCAACTTTTCAACATTTTTTCTTCTTTTTTTATAGTTTCTGAATTATTTGCCTTCTTCTTCTTCTGACTATTTCCAGCTTTCAACTGGGGGTCACTGACCCCAGCTAAAAAACAAATGCTCTGTAAGGCTACAAATGTATTGTCATTGCTACTTTTTATTACTCATCTTTCTATTCAGGCTGCTCCTATTCATATTCCTGTCTCTTATTCAAATCAGTGCATGGTTGCTAGGGGAATTTGGACCCTAGCAACCAGATTGCTAAAACTGCAAACTGTAGAGTTGCTGAATAAAAAGCTAAGTAACTCAAACACCACAAATAATAAAAAAAAACAATTGCAAATTGTCTTGGTGAATATCACTCATACTAAAAGTCATACTAAAAGTTAATTTAAAGTTGAACAACCCTTTTAAGCCCTTTTGTGAGTCAATAGTGTTAAAAAGTAGGACTGGGCCCACTGGAATTTTTCCCAGTATAGCAGTGGGCCAGTCTGAACCTGGTCACAGGAATCAGCAAAGTAACCAGTTTACCACTAAAACCTTGTGATTTCTTACAGATAAATAACTATACTGGCTGGTTAACCCTTACAAGCCTTCACACAATTACCCCTCTTCTTTATTATTACATTTTGTTTCTGAACAAGCTTTAATGGTCTGTTATTCTCTGTCACATGCTGCTTACTCTGCCTCTGCTCAGCCTCTCTTTCATTCTTACTACTAGATCAGCCACAGGCATCTCAAATCAGCAGTATGGTAATGGTTAACAAGCTATCCAAATAAAGGGCATTTGGTCCTCCCTTGTCTTGTGAGATACTGGCTCTGATCCCAAGTAGGGTTGATATTTTACTGGCCTGGCTGGTAAAAATGATGGTTGAACCCAATGTTATTAATATGGAAAAATGAAAAATATATAGGAAGGCCTGTATTTTTTTCCAGAAAAGGTGGCAACCCTAATCCCAAGTGTATATTTAGAATCCCCTTTATAAAGCAAAGCAAAGCTGCTCACATATTTCTGGTCAGTTTCAAGACTTTCCCTTTCTCACTTAATTGATTTTCTTCTGACAGTAGCCAGTTGGCTTAAAGGAGAAAGACTACAATTAAGTCAAAAAGGTCTATATACTGTAAATACACCTGTAAACCTCAAAGTAATGCTGCTCTGAGTCCTCTGTCAAAAGAAACACAGCATTTCTTTCCTTTTATTGTGTACTCATGGACTTCTGTTTTCAGCTTAAAGGGATACTGTCATGGAAAGAATTTTTTTTCAAAATGAATCCGTTAATAGTGCTGCTCCAGCAGAATTCTGCACTGAATTCCATTTCTCAAAAGAGCAAACAGATTTTTTATATTCAATTTTGAAATCTGACATGGGGCTAGACATTTTGTCAATTTCCCAGCTGCCCCAAGTCATGTGTGCAGTCTGCATCAGGATTGATCCATAATAAGCCCTGTAGCATCAGCCTCTATGACAGACGAACATCACTTTCTGCTTGATGATTTCCCCCAACCCCTAAGCTTAGCCTCTCCCCAGCAGCCCAGAGCTCACTGAGCCTTACAATATCCAAGATGGGGAACTGATGGGGGCAACTATGAAGACCTGGCTTGTTACTGTTATAGGGCTATAAACAATACAGTTCTTAAAGGGCATGTAAAGACAAAAAAAATAAAATCCCTTTTTTACTTACTTTAATGAAAAAGAAACCGATCTTCAATATACTTTAGTTAAAACATCTGTACCATTTTTATAAGAAACCTGACTGTAAGCAGTGAAATTCTCCCTTCATTTACTGCTGTGGATAGGAATTGTCAGACGGTCCCTAACTGCTGAGCAGGGAAACAATCATACTTATGAACAACAGGGGGAGCCCCCGCCTTACTTCCCAGCCATGCAGAACTCAAGCAGCTTTGTTTGTCTCCCTGTAGAGCAGTCTGCGACTGTGTATTGATTCGGATTGGATTTTATTTTGCCTTTAAATTCCCTTTTTTGTTTCCAACTCCAGCTGCAGGGACAAAGATCATGGAGCCAGATTTAAACAGATAAACTGGGATTCTATTTGGAGGATTATTTTGCTTCAGCCACTGGTTCTGCAGAGTTGGAGAAAGTTTGTATTAAACAATACAAAAACTATAAAATCCACATTAGATTACATGACAATACAGGACCCAGTGCAGTCTGTATATTCTGACTATTAATCAGTCTTGCTGTATCGGCTTCTGGCAGATATTATTTGACTTGTGCTGTTTTGATCATTTATGACGATCCCTACGCAGCCCAGACCACACTGAGCATGTGCACAGTCTTAGTCTTGCAAAGATGTTTAACAAAGTTACAAGATGGTGACCCCCTGTAGCCAACTTTGAAAGCATAAATCATTTGTTTGATTAGGCTTGTGGTGCAGTAAGTTCATGTTTATGTTTAGTATACAAAATACAGCATTTCTAGCCTTATTCTACTTTAGACTTTACTTCCCCTTTAAAGCCTTGTTTTTAGGATATAGTTCTTCTTTAAATGAACAGCAGGTGACATGCTTATTTTAAATTCATTACAATAAAAGTGTAAAACGGTAACAGGTCAATTTGAGCATTTACATTTCTAGAAGGAATGAAAGCAGAGGGAGGTAGCTGAACTTATTCCTTTATTGTACTAATGTTATGCACTAGATCCTTTACATAAAATACTTTTCTTGCATTTCAAAATATATATATTTTTTCATTTATTTATTTACTTTTTTTGTTGTGTTTAATCCACATCACCTGCAACACACTATAAACATGACGAGATCTCAATGCGGTGGTATCTTTGGGTCAGAAAAAAAATGGAAACACAAAAATGATCTGACGCCCGACTAAACCCCCGCGGCAAGTAAATGAAATCTGGGCCAACGCAAGCCGGTCCGACACTGAACCTTTAGGGCATCTGTACAGAGATTGGCTAGAGAAATCATGGGAGAGGGGGGAAGTCACTTCTACAAAGGAAAATGCTGCAAAAAAAAAAAAAAAAAGACTATGGGGAAAAAAAACACCATCTTTACTTCCCCTTTAAATGAAGTGGTCGACACATAAAAAGGCAGATTTTACTATTTTCAAATGGGGGAGGGGGAAGGAAATTGAAACAAAGTGATCCCTTTCAGATTTTTCTGCTAGGGCAGGAGGCATCTCTGAGGCTAAGGTAACAGTGTATGTATGTATAGAGGATGGGTTGGAGCTGGATCGTTCCATTGAGAGCAGAGGGGTGTTTCAGGAGTTGTCGGATGGCACATGCTCTTCGAAGCCTTCGCTCTCACGTACCAGCGCCCTCTCCAGGATCACCCGACCTTCCTTGTAGCGCTGACTGTCCTCCGTTGCAAACTCATAGATCCAGCCCAGTTTACTGTTGCAGTTCTTACAGCTGACGTCTCGGACCATGTGACGCCCGGTGAGCATGACCCGGTCCTGGACTTCGCTGTATTGGAGGTTGACCACCTGGGACAGAGGAAGAGTGTCACAGTTAAACGAGAACTAAAACCTAAAAATAAATATGGCTAAAAACTACATATTTTATATACTGAACTTATTGCAGCAGCCTAAAGTTTGAGCTTGTCAATAGCAGCAATGATCCAGGACTTCAAACTTGTCACAGGGGGTCACCATCTTGGAAAGTGTCTGTGACACTCACATGCTCAGTGGGCTCTGATTGGCTGTTGAGAAGCTAAGCTTAGGGCTCGTCACTAATTATCCAGCAGAAAATGAGGTTGGTCTGTAATATAAGCTGATGCTACAGGTTTGCTGATTATTAAATTCTGATGCTAATTGCACTGGTTTCTGTGCTGCCATGTAGTAATTATCTGTATTAATCACTAATCAGCCTTATATTGTGACATTTCTATTCTATGTGTACTGTATATTGTGAGTGGGTCCCTAAGCTCAGTAAGTGACAGCAGCACAGAGCATGTGCAGTGAATCAGCAGAAAAGAAGATGGAGAGCTACTGGGGCATCTTTGGAGACACAGATCTTTACTGCTAAAGGGCTGTGGTTGCCTTGGGCTGGTACAGAAGCACAAAACATGATGTACAATATTTCTAGCTACTTCTTTAGTTAGGCTTTAGTACTCCATTAATAGAACTCACTTGTCATTATAAGCTATTCTCTTCCCAGCTTGCCTGACTACAGAAACAACGTATGAGAAATCAGCTCTCCTCCAGTCGAGACTACAGTTCCCACAATGCCTTGCAAACATCTGTCACTCACAGCATGGCCTTGTAGGAACAGAAGTCTTGGCTGGAGGAGAGCCAACTACTGATGCTGCAATTTGGTGCCGACGGGTCGCAAGGACGCATCAACTAGCCGATTCAGTCCTGGATCGTAGAAAAAAAATCAAACTTGACCGATCTATATCTGCCCGATTGTTGGCCTCATATAAATTGGGAGGACCTGTCGGGAGGCCCCACACACAGGCAGATAAGATGCCAAATTGGCCTAAAGGACAGATATCGGCGGCTTCTATCTGCCCGTGTATGGCCACCTTAAAGGGATACTGTCATGGGACTTGGGGCAGCTGGGAAATTGACAATATGTCTAGCCCCATGTCAGATTTCAAAATTGAATATCAAAAAATCTGTTTGCTCTTTTGAGAAATGGGTTTCAGTGCAGAATTCTGCTGGAGAAGCACTATTAACTGATTAATTTTGAAAAAATTTTTTCTTCCCATGACAGTATCCCTTTAAGAGAATACAATTGGACTCATTACAAATACTATTTGATTTCTGTGTGCTAAGGGGCGGGTTCTGGTTCTGGTGTGCTACACTCCAACTCAAAGAGGGTTAACTAGTTTGTACATTGTTTAACCAGACAGGATTGAAAAAGGGGCAAGAGTGAGCCCGAAACATTGCCTGGTTGTGTGACCTAATAAATTCAAGTTTTCACTTTTTGCAACAAAGAGGTGCTGCAGCGGTTTTTTTTTTTCCTGTATGTCTACGCAAACCCCATGGCAAGGGTTTCCGGACTCCTTTGCACCCAACCTACAAGGTTAAATAAGGTGGTTGATTTACAATCAATGTGGGGTTCCTAATAAATTGGCCAGTGGTTTTACCTTTACTTATCCTTTAAATAACATTATGAGCACTGACAGACAGGGAGTGTTTCTGCCAAAATACCTTATTTGCCAATTGCCTTAGGCTGGCAAAGGAGCTAACATGGCATCAGCACTGATATCCCAGCATGCCTGCAGTGGTTGATAAGCTGAGTCAGGCCATGGCTCTGGCAGGGGGTAAGTGCCCCAATAATGGTACCTTGTTGAACAGAAATGCTCTCCCTGTGGCCCCTGTAAAGCGGGTGGAGATCAGCTCCGAGCGGTTGGTCAGAATCGTATCACAGTTGGCGCAGGAGAACAGGCGGGTGCCCCCGATGTGATCCAGGAAGATTCGGCCCATCCTTTCCTTTTATACTTATTATTTCACCGCTTAAGGGCCAGCCCTGCACATAGGGGATAAGACAAAGAATTATACAAACATATATAACCTCTAGTGATAACAGCAATACAGTCACGCTTTATGGCAGAGATATATAAACAAGAAGGGAAATAACAATTACATAATACTGCAATACCAGTAAAAATGTGAATTGGAAGTTGCTTAGAATGACTATTTTATTAGACAAAAATCAGGGTTTGGGTGGAGTTCCCCTTTAAACAATAGACTCCCACAGTAAATGAAGCTTAAGTCACTTTTAGTCCCTGCTATTAGGATGGGGTGGGGGAGCACCAGTGCCGGAGGAAAGAGTTACAGACGACAGGGAATATAAGACATTAAAGTACAAGATGATTTCATGGCTCTCAGGGCATGCTGGGAGTTGTAGTTGAACTAAACAGGTATTTAACCCTGACCTGTAGCTTTAACAGCAGCAGGAACTGCCATTATAATTAAAATGTGTTTCAGCGTGATTGGTCCTTAGGGAATCTCGGGCTCGCATAGTTAATCTAAACGGGTTTCGCCCTATGAGTCGGAACAATGAGCGGCACAAAGGGGAAGTTAACCTGATTTGGTTTTGGCAGGGGATGAGCTCAGCCTGACATCACTGGAAACAATATAAACAAACCCTGTGATACAGACCCCTCAGAACAGCTGATCCCACCACTACCCCCTTCCTCCAAACAGCCAATCAGGTGACTGGGGAGGGGAGAAAAGAAGCCTCCTCCCACCCAAGGTGACAAACAACAGAGGCAAAGCAGTTAGAGTAAAGCAGCCAGAGGGGGGGGGATCAGTGCTGATCGGACAAATGTGTGGGAATGACAGCAGCTCAGTGGGAGGAGCCGTCACTGCATTAGGGCCAAAACACACAGAAGAGATAAAAAGACAAAGACAATAAAGAGAGAACTCCAGGCGGCTCTGATTAACCCTTTCCAATGTATAACTCTACAACGATCACTTGATAATTGTGTTGTTACTCCCTTTAAAGCGCAGTTGCCCCGGCACAGGATACAGTGTCCCCAACAGGCACCTGACTAGTATAGGGGCGGAGACACACGCTGCAACGCGGGGAGATTAGTCGCCCGGCTACAAATTTTCGGGTGACTTCGGAAAATGAAGCGCTCTGAGTGCCATCCCGTCAGTGACTTTCATTCCAGCCGGCGGGAAGGCAGTGCGGGGAGATTAGTCGACCTGAAGAAGAGGAGATTTGTTGCCGGGCCACTAAATCTCCCTCCTCTCTAAGGGGGAACTGACTACCCCCCCCCACACACATATATATATACACACACATACACATATATATATATACACACACACACACACACACATAGAGGAGACATGAGCAGGAGACAACTTTCATACAATACTATAACATGAGACCATTTCTAGGATTAGTGAGAAGAAACTGCCCCAAACTCAGCCCATGTGCCCCCCCCCAACACACAAACAAACTTTGGGTTCTGTGCCCATCTGGCCAGGACGTGTCTCTTCTCTATTGTCTCATCACCTTCTCTCTGTCCGGCCCTGCTCCTGTCCCCTATTCTTACACTCATCAACTTTACTATGCCCCTCCCCCCAAACTGACCCAGCAGTATTTAGCCACGCCCACATTCTTCAACGCCCCTCCCCCAGTCTGGTCAGATCCAGATTGAAGCTTCCCATGGCCCTAAGAGCCCCCTCAAGCCATGAGGTCATTATCCCGCCCCTCGGACACCCAAAACTCCGCTGTCAGCCTGGAGGCGCCTCCCCGACCCCAGGAGAAGCTACGAGCGAGCGGGGCACAAGCCGTACCAGTCAGGCCGCACACAGAAAGGGGGTCTCCTCGTCTCAAGCACAGGCCTCTCCTCTCCACCAGCCTCTAGTTGCTCCCAGCGCAGAACTCCCTACGGCCGCTCCCTGGTCCCGAGACACGAACTGCTGCACCGACACCAAATGTTCTGTCTGACTAGGCCCCTCCCTCTTCCCTACTGAAGCCGTCAATCATCCGGCACAAAGTCCCGCCCACCCAGGAGCCGCAGCGAGAGGAGGCGGGACCTTCTGACGTCACCAATCCCCGCCTCCACCCCTGTGACAGCACAACATTCCAGCCACGAGGGCTTCTTAACCCTATCGATGCTGTCTTAAAGGGATAGTAACGGATCGAATAAAGGAGGAGGGCTTGTTTGTGTGTGTGTCCTACGTATAGATGGTTAAAGGAAAAGTAACGCTGGAAATACCTTCAAAAAGAATTCCTGTTAATTAACTCGGCAGTTTTTACTCCTTGTAATGCTCCGGCGATAAAGACCGCCTTATTCTTGTATGTGGCACTAGCTGTGTAATTCTATTTCGTCACGTGATGGAATCCGCACCGGCAATTAAATAGTGCCGCGTTCTAGTCACGTGACCCTGTTGTCAGCCGTTCCAACCTGTAGAGGGCGCACAGTGAGCGCTTTAGTCTTTTGGAGGAGCCTGAGAGATTATCTGTGCTCGTGTTTTGCCGATAGGGGGAGCTGAATACTCATTGTATGAGGGAAAGTCTCTTGGGATGAAGTCTGCTGGGAAGAAGTCTTTGTGCAGCTCTGATAGAAATGCCTCCAACAGAGAGACGATATATCAGAATACATGATTTTTATTTGTGCCTTGAAACTATGTATGATATGTAGTAAATGAGCAATAATCCTGTCTGATCCCCATTGTAAGCAGCAGTCCTGTCCTGCTTTATGGCTGAGATTCTAGCTATCTGTATAACAGAACATTCTGTCCCAGTGGCTGCACAGATCCTATCTGATCCCCATTGTAAGCAGCAGTCCTGCCCTGCTTTATGGCTGAGATTCTAGCTATCTGTATAACAGAGCATTCTGTCCCAGTGGCTGCACAGATCCTATCTGATCCCCATTGTAAGCAGCAGTCCTGTCCTGCTTTATGGCTGAGATTCTAGCTATCTGTATAACAGAGCATTCTGTCCCAGTGGCTGCACAGATCCTATCTGATCCCCATTGTAAGCAGCAGTCCTGTCCTGCTTTATGGCTGAGATTCTAGCTATCTGTATAACAGAACATTCTGTCCCAGTGGCTGCACAGATCCTATCTGATCCCCATTGTAAGCAGCAGTCCTGCCCTGCTTTATGGCCGAGATTCTAGCTATCTGTATAACAGAGCATTCTGTCCCAGTGGCTGCACAGATTCTATCTAAAACTCTTGTTTTCCATGCCTAACAGTCTTTTTCTGGGCACAAGTGGATGGGTGACCATGTTGATATGGATTAATTTCCTGTGACAAAAGTGGAGAACTACAGCACAGAGACAACAGTGTCAGCTCCTAGGGCTGAAATGATACTTGCTGCTATAGCAGGAGAGCTCAGTGCAAAACACGGCACCGCTGTCAATAAATGATCTATTTCATGTCCAGTAATGACAGAGTAGCAGTGGACATCTGTACCCAAGTATTCCCTGGGCAATCAAGCAAGTGTGGTTCAGGGACATAACACTAGATACAGCAGACCCAGCGGCAGTTCTGGGACTTATCATAGCAAAGATAATTCCATCATTTGTCACATTGAGACAACTATGACAGCATAAGTATTTCCCTTTACAGTACTTGGCACAATTCAGCAGTAACAGCTCATTAGGTAGGGTTCATAGCCTGTACAGAGAGATACCATAAAACTATGGCAGCATAGGTATTCCTCTGTACTAAGCACAATTCAGCAGGAACAGCCCCTAAGTTTGCTCATAGTCTGTACAGAGAGATACCATAAAACTGTGGCAGCATAGGTATTCCCATGTACTAAGCACAATTCAGCAGGAACAGCCCCTAAGTTTGCTCATAGTCTGTACAGAGAGATACCATAAAACTATGGCAGCATAGGTATCCCCCTGTACTAAGCACAATTCAGCAGGAACAGCCCCTAAGTTTGCTCATAGTCTGTACAGAGAGATACCATAAAACTATGACAGCAGGCCAATCTGAAGGTATAGTGGTTCAGTAGTTGATACATAAAGGGAATGGGGTGTTTTTAACCCACAGCTGTATATTAGCCCCTGGGGCTTCCCCTTAGCAGTAAAAAGAGGGAGAGAATTTAAACTACTGGAAAAAAATCCTATTGTGGATTTGAGGACTAAGCACAGAATACAGTGATTTTCAAGAGGGGTGTTGAATAATTCATGCAGGTCCTATGCATAATTTACACCAAAACTGATGGATCCATCTGTATCGGCGCATAGTTAATAAGAACACTGATGTCCTCACTCCTTTGTACAGTCTCACAGGGGAACACTTCCCTGAATATATCACACATTTTCACATTCACTGCACAGAACTCCCATCAACTCCTGCCTTCCTTACAGTAGTACATTAGTCAATAACCAGAAGACGAGGTCCCAGAGTCCCCACTTCCAATATACAACTAGGGTTGCCACCGGCCTTCCTTTATATTTATCTTTTTCCCCTATTAATAACATTGGGATCAACCATCATTTTTACCGGCCAGGCCAGTAAAATACCGGCCAGGTGGCAACCATATATACAACCCTATTATTCATATAGAGCAATGCTGTCTAGTCTGTAGCCTTCCAGCTGAACTGCAACTTTCAACAAACCCTTGCTTTGCTATTACTGACTGTGTATAGGTGGGAGGGGCTAGTGACAAGTAGTTTATATCAGGTGTTCCCATATCCATGTGTGTTTTGCCTTTGTTTATTCAGTTACACCATGTGACATACACACAGAATGATGGATAACTATGACCCTTCAGCTGTTAAACTACAACTCTCAAACCATTCATGACAGCCAACAGGGTTGTACTCCAACATTATTAGAAGAGCTGTACTAGAGTTGCCACCTTTGCTGATGGCTAAACCCGAACATGGGGGGTGGGGCTAGGGTTGCCCCCTTTTCTGGAAAAAAATACCGGCCTTCCTATATATTTATCTTTTTTCCCTATTAATAACATTGGGATCAACCATCATTTTTATCGACCAGGCCGGTAAAATAACGGCCAGGTGGCAACCCTAGGCGGGGCAGATAACATTGGGAGTGGGGCAGTGATGTAGGAACAGGCATGATGACATCAGAGGTGGGCACAATAATGTTGGTGGAGTTATGACACCAGGGCAAGGTTATTGCATCACTTTGATGCAACTGGCTGAATTTCTATCCAATGTTTTAAAGTGTTGATGCCCAGTTCAAAACCACACAGGGGGATCGTGTACACCACGACTCGTGTGCAGTGTGGCAATATGGATTCGGATGAACATATGTTTGGTGCATACAGTTCCTGAATGGACTCCTAATTTGCATATTCACATTTGTCAATCAATTGTGAACAAAAACAGTGTTATATTTGCTTGACCACTGCTTTAAATTTGCATGAGTTTGGACTGGGCTTGGCTAAAAACTAAAGAATCCTGCAGAAAGTACTGGGGTTTGGCTGAATCCTGTGTTCATTTTAATATTCAGTCACTATTAAGGAGCTGATGATTCCAGCGCTCCAGTGTCTGCAGATTTGTGCTATAATTGCACTGTGGGTGCAGAACGGAGGGGCTGCTGCTAGTCTCCTCCCTATCAGAAAGCCTCTGACTCTACCGGAGATCCACTTGATATATACTTAGTATTTTTCTTCCTACACAGCAAAACCCTCAATAGATTGCAACCCCCACCCTTCCATTCACCACTGCAGGGAGCAGCAGGCTAGTGAGCCGACAGCAGCTTCCCATCATCCAAATGCAGCAAAAGGCTGCAGGGAAACCGTGAGGGGCAGGTGGGTGGAGAAGAAAGAGGAAGGTTCAAGGTTATCGGATTCAATCAACCCTATGGACTGATCATCCTTTATATGATAGGATCCCATGCCATTCTGTAACCAGTGCCCATACTTTAGGCTGCCGGGCAGAAGGAATTGGGAGGAATCGGTGAGACAAGTGTTAACTCAAGCAGGAGGCTTGTTCTCCAGGAATAAATCAGCAGTGATGGTGGCATCTGACCAGGCTCTGCTCCCTGGAAGGACTGCGTGACGGCGGCGACACATGAAAGACGTTCCTCGTGGAACCCTGCAGGGAAACCATTGACTCTTCTCTTTGTTTCCCTCTCCCTGGGCAGGAGACATGTGCAGCAATCAAGTCAGCTTGCAGGATGAGCAGTGCAAGTACTACGCCTATATGTTCTACCAGGCGGTGCGGGACCAGGAGCCGGTGTGGAAACTGGAAGAAATGAGGACTATGGAGTATTTTCATTTGGAGGAAGACGCAAGTCTTAGGTGCTACTTACCATCCGACGCCCTCATGTACGCTGTAGTGCATAACCACCTACGCTATGCTCAGTATCTGCTGTCTCACTATGCAGAGGAAGCCTTGAAGGTGCCAGGCATCAAATTCTGCTGCTGTCCACCCTCTGCACCTCATCTAGCCCTGGCGGTTACTTATGATCGGAGGGACATTTTAGTCATGATCATTAAGGTGATCCATGAGCTGCCCAGCCTTCAGTCCTACATCAACAGGGCGAGTTGTTTTCATTTGTCGGATGGTAAAACACCTTTGCACTTGGCCTGTGAACTTCTGAGCGCCGAAACTGTCTTGACTCTTCTAGGCAACGGGGCCTCACCCAAAATAATTGACCGCAAAGGGGAAACCCCCTTGGACGTCATTTTGGAGCAGCTGTGGAGTTCCAAAGTCAACGTGGAGTCCAAAAAGCTCTGCCTGGATTATCTCTTGCTTTTCTCATCTTCCCTCAACTTTAAAATGAGAGAGATGCTGAGAGACAACCCAGGGTTTTGGAGTCCCCTCCTGGGAGAGGACAAATTTAACTACCTGGTGGGCAAACGGCCGGCCCGGTTGTACTTAGCAGCAATGCAAAGGATTCTGCAGTGTCTGCAACCTGCACACTTCCCGCAGAGCATCCAAGAGCTTCCCATTCCCCATGCATTAAAGCCATTGCCAGGGTCAACTTAGCTTCTCTACCCTTGGCCAAAAATATGGGGAGGGTGGGATTTATGGGGGTGGGTGGAAAGTTGCATGGGGAATATGGCAGCTTTGTTTATTCCAGTCTATTCTTTTGCAGATGGTTTTTAGACCCTGTGCTGGGCATTGTATCATCATACCACTGTCAGGAGGCATATGGCCGTAGGGCAGAGAGGACTTTGTGGGAAGAATGAATAGTGGAAAGATGCCTGTATGTGAACATCAGCTAGTATTCTGTCTTTAGAGAGATACTAATTTATCTTTGGTGGCTTAAAGGGAAAGTAAAGCGAACAGTAAATAAAGCCTTTGTTTTATTAGTACGATATATTACATTATATGTTGTGTGCGCCAGTACTTTCTCACAGCCCCTTTCTTTAGTTCTGCCTTCTCCCTTAAATCCTCAGACTAAGGGCATTTGCAGTGTGAGTTGGGTACTGGCACTTTACAGCTTATGGCAGCACATGGCACATACATCATGGCCGGTGGCTCTACTACATGATAAAATAAGCCATGTATTGATGTGCTATGTTGTAGTCCTCTTTGCAACCCCTGCTTATCAAAATGCCAAGCCTGGGGCTTATCATATATATGCAATGACCCCTCCCAAAAAATGGCATCCTGTACCCTGGGTTGGAGAACTACACTGTGGAGAAATAAATAGAGGGATCATTAAGACTATGTTGAATGTGGGCCTTTTAACAATGGAGGCAGTAGAGCAAGATAGTAACAGTAAGGAAGATGGAGACAGTAGAACAAGATGGCAAAAATAGGTCAAGATGGAGACAGTAGGACAAGATGAAAACAGTAACAATATGCAACTTGTGGTCCCGCAGCTGTTGTTTAAGTACAACTCCATGACAGCTGATGGTTCAACTTCTCTGCCCACCAGACAGCATGTGTGTCCCCATCCATATGCAACTCATGATAATCAGACTGGGTAATAGATAACAAACTGGCATGTCATTTCCTCACTGCCATCTCATCTGCTCTTAATCCTGCTCCCTTAATATTACATGACTTGGCTTGATGAATATGCTATAAGTCTGTATGCAATATATATATATATATTTCTGTTTGCTTCTATGTATATACATATACAGATATTTATGCCATTTGGCAATATATATATATATAAAATAGCGATGGAACCTGGAACAACCTTATTTATTTATTTTAATATTTTTAATGAAGATTTATAAATATATTCAAATTTTAATTTATATGAACGTTTCAACTTAACAGAAATATCTGCATGCCTGAGAGAGTGGAATTGTTTGTACGGGCGATTGGCTTACACGCAATATTCACGCAAATGGATAATAAATGGAATTAAGGAGAGCTCTGCCTTGTTAATGTGCACAGGATGAGGGAGGTGGGTGCAGCTGGGTGATAGTATCAAGCCCGCGGCGCAGGGTCATTGCTAGAGAAACGGGGGCCCCTGGCAATGCAAGATGACTAGGACCCCATATCTCAGGTGGCAGGCGGGGTTACTTAAATCATGGACACAAATCTTGCTGATGTATATACTCTATATAGCTAACAGCTGTTATACATAGTCAAAAATATCAACGAGTTCAATATACACTATAATGTGTCCTTTATACTGTTATCTACATCCTTCCCCCTCAGGTCCCTGAATAGAAGTAGGAGCTGTCATACTGTTCCCCAACTGAGCAACCCCTTTAGCTGTATCCAGTGATTATAGTAATACAGCGGTGGGTAATTTGTCATGGGTAATAGTAGGATGCATGCCTGACTTTGACAAATGATAACTTTCGAGTGCGGCCCCTCCCATCTGCTGGAGTGCCCTTGTTTTATTCAGCGGGAAACATCTATTTTATTATTTATCACTGTAATGTGTTATGTAGAAATAATTTTTTGCATTACTTTAGTTGCCCTTTAACATACCTCCCAACTGTCCCTTTTTCAGAGGGACAGTCCCTCTTTTGACAGCTCAACCCGCAGTCCCTCATTTGTACTGGAAAATCCCTCTTTTCTCTGCACTGAACAGCTAGAAAAAGAAACAAAGTTTCTCACTTTATTGGCTTTTAGCAGAGAGCCCAGAACAGCTAACAGGTGCAAATAAGATACTTTGTAACAATTTTGAGACACAAAAACACAGTTTAGATAAGGAGAAATATTTTCAAACTTTCATAACCTGCCAAATTTTGTAAAACAAACATGGTAATTAGGGGGTGCAGCCACAGAAAGGGGTGTGGTCAAAAAATTGCTGTGCTACGTGCGGGAAAAATTTTTTGTCCCTCTTTTTACCAAAATGTTGGGAGGCATCCACACATGTGTTCACATATGCAAAGGAGTCCTCACATGCGTGCCGTGCATTTCGCGTGCTGTGGGGGCCCCGGAGGTTTGGAACCCGGTGGGCCTTCAATTGTCCAGTCCGACCCTGCAAGGCACCTCCAGCCAGCGGTGCTGTAATCTATTATGATAAAGAGCTTGTGCTCATCTGAGATCAGCAAGGAACAGCACATAACCATTTGGATATAAGTTGACAATATTTAATCATATTCTGTGGCACAAGCCATTACACATCATTAGAAGTGGCCCTTCTCGTCTGATCCAGCGCCAGACTGGGGTGTGCGGGGCCCATCAGGCAACTGTACTTTTTTTTTGTACAGCCTATGATTAAGTGCCTGCAGGCACGACATGCGTAAGGCTATGTATTAATTTACTTTGTGGCCTAAAATAAAATTCTCAGTCTATTTACAAGCCTGTTTGTGGGATCTGAAGTGTCTGCCATTTTTTCTTTGGTTGGAAACTTCAAGGGCCCCCCTTGCAACCTCATGCACCCCTCCTCCCGGCTTCTGGGGCCCACTGAGATTTTTTCCCGGTTGTGAGATCTCCCACTCTCCTAGCTCAATCAGGCATAGGCATCAACAGGCAGCACTGCAGGGCAGTCAATTAGATGTAACAAAGCAACACATCCTTTATAAGGACTGTAGGCCATAGCTTTGTGCAGAAAAGACTGACCCACTCTTAATGAATCTCACTCACACCCAGCAGCGGTTCTTTGATTGCAACTCCAGGTACCCAGGAGCGAGTTGTATAAGCCAAATTGCAGCATCACCTCCAGCCTTATGCTGCCCACTAAGTTATGTCCACCGTAACATTATTAACACATATTTGAAAAGCACCAACATATTCCACAGCAATAAATGGGTGTATATATCTGACACATAGACTTATATGTTAAAACAACCAATAACTAATACAAGAAGTAAAGAGGGCCCTGCCCAAATGAGCTTAAAATCTAAAAATGCTTGAATTCAACCATTTACGGTGGTACACTGCATCAATAACCCAGTTGGTATTTGTTTAACTTGCCGAAAGTCATTTGCAGCTGCTGACCCAACCTTCTAAGGGAACACAAAAGAATAAACACCATTCTGAATGACATCAACATGTGCGAAATGGGTAAACGAACCTGGTAAGTGTGAGAAGGGCTAAAAGGAGTCAAAAAGCCCTTCACTAGCAATTTATATGCAAAGTGAAGCCTTCTGAAATCAGATGGTATTTACTTGTCTCATGCCATACACAGCACTGCCTAGATACCAACATAAGAGTTTCAATTGTCCCATAAGGCATCATGGGCGGAGCCATGCAAATCACTCCTTTATGTCCTTTCGGCCAACTATGCATCCAGAACTGCTGGTTTATAGCATAGATACAGCCTAATGGTTCAGAGCCTTATATCCAACAATCTGTTTTGATCTTGCTAGATCTCATCAGTGCAAGATATTGGAACGTTGCTTTTGAGTGGTAGGACTTGGAGAGTAGTGAAATGGGAAACCGAACCTGGTTAGGGTGAGAAGGGCTTAAAGGAGTAAAAAAAGTCCTTCACTAGCAATGCATAGTTGGCCAAAGGGACATAAAGGAGTGATTTGCATGTCTCCACCCATGATGCCTTATGGGAGAATTAAAACTCTTATTTTCGTATCTAGGCTGTGCTGTGTGTATGACAAGTAAATACCTTCTGATTTCAGAAGGCTTCACTTTGCATCAACATGTGTTCATTTAAGCACTTCACACTTGTAAATGTATAAATAAACATACAACTTTTAGATCACGTGTTACTAACTAGCCAACAGAAATTTAAGGAGATTGAGGTCAGTCACCTAAGCTCAGAGAAACATTGGGGTAACAGTCACCCTGCTATAGTTCCAGGGGTACCCAGGGCACAAATAAGCACTCACCCCAAATCTCACCCTAACTGGACTTCTGAATTGGCTCCCTAAGCTCATAATAAGGTTACAATTATACAGAAACATTTGGGTAACAGTCACCCTGCTATAGTTCCAGGGGTACCCAGGGCACAAATAAACACTCACCCCAAATCTCCCCCCCCAAACTAGCATTCAGGCTAGGCCCCCTTAGCTTAGAACAAGGTTACAGATATATAGAAACATTGGGGTAACAGTCACCCTGCTATAGTTCCAGGGGTACCCAGGGCACAAATAAGCACTCACCCCAAATCTCCCCCCAAACTGGCCTTCGGGTTGGGCTCCCTTAGCCAGCACCGGATTTAGTGGGCAGGCGCCCGAGGCCACGTTGTCCTGGCGCCCGGCCGCACAGTCCTAGCACGCACCCGCATACCACCCTCCGGTGCGAGCGATCATGCGCGCCTGCACTGGAGCGTTGTGAAGCTGTGCTCCCCGGGAGGCAGCTGGATGGCATGCCGTCCATAATATGCTGCCGCCCTAGGCCCGGGCCTTTGTGGCCTTGCCACAAATCCTGGCCTGCCTTTAGCTCATAACAATGTTACAGATATATAGAAACATTGGGGTGACAGTCACCCTGCTATAGTTCCAGGGGTACCCAGGGCACAAATAAACACTCACCCCAAATCTCCCCCTAACTGGCCTTCAGGCTGGGCCCCCTTAGCTCATAACAAGGTTACAGATATATAGAAACATTGGGGTAACAGTCACCCTGAATAGTTCCAGGGGTACCCAGAGCAGGACAGAGTGCATGTTATTATAGGACACATTTAGAATGCATATTTAATAATCTTGTTATAATAATAGGGGGTATAATTGGGGCTGTTGGTTTAAAAAAGAGGAATGATATCGGCTGAATTGTTTAAAAGTGTCAGTGGGCAAATGCACAGACAAAGGGCAGGTGGCAGCCAAGGAAGATGTATAAGAATGTGAAGAAATTTACTGACACTTTTACCTGATTCACCTGAATAACAGCCGTGTAATTGCTCTGCTCAAGGCCACAAACAAGTCAAATAATGCCTAACCCTTCAGAAAACATGGTTTGCGTGTGACTGATCAGAGCTAATTGCTGGTCCGTTGCTATGGGTTACCAATAGGCCAGAAAGGTTGTTTGCTCTGGGCCCATAGTAACAGAGGTTAGAGGGACTAAGAAAAGGATATTTTATACATTTACCAAACACCAGATATTTCTAGTATTTATTTTACAGGCAATATTTATTCTTCTAGCTTTTGTTCCAGAATGTATTGGAAGTGACACCACTGTTCTGTTTCACCTTTTATACAACTTACCCTTTGTTTAGAATTAAAACACAGTATTGTACCTCACGGCAATGGTACAAAGAGCACAAAGTGTTACTATTTGATAACAAAACAAGCAGGTCAATAAATGAAAGGCTCACTGTCTTTATATAGTAAATAGGTTGGTTTGGGTACAAACATAGAAGGCATCAAACCTTAAAGGCAGAAAATATCTAGAGGACATGACATATTCTTACATAGCGTAGTAACAGCTAGTACGTTGCTAAGCAACCAGGCATCTGGCTCAACGTCGACATGAAGGATAAATAGGAGATCGTCTAATGACTAAAATGAGCAATAGAGAAATAAAATAAATAATTATAATTAAACAAGTTAACCATAATATATCCATAAACATGTACACTATACAGAAATGTATAAATAGAAAAGGCTGGTTGCTGGGGTCACTGACCCTAGGAATAAAAAAAAAAAGAACACCGGCTTGTGTAGGAATTTCACTCTGCGGCTGACAGTTACAAAAAAACAGCTGGAGGGCCAATTATCTCTAATCTCGGAAGTCAAGTTAGGGTTCCCTGAGTTCCCATGTGTCCAACTGGGCAGGCACTGGCTTTAGGGAGTGGGGAATGGGAAGCGCTAGGACACTGTGTGGGAAGTCGGAAGGCACAAGACATTGTAGGACTGTTTTCATGGAGCACAAACTCAGCGGGGCGGGGGATTTCCCTATAAAGTAGTTGTACTCATCCTGCTCTAGCAAGTTGCCCCAGTATTCCTTATTGCCCCTGAGTGTGGCTTTGCTTTTGAATTGCACAGCTTGGGAGAAGAGAAAGAGGTCGTGTAGGCAGATCATCTTGGAGTCCCAGTTGACACATGAATCCTTCAGCTGCTCCAGTACAATATCCAAGGGGGTAAATCCACCTGAGTCCTTAATATTTGGGTCTGCCCCTTTGCCTAAGAGTCTCAGCACCATATTTGCATTTGCCATCTCACATGCCTGGTGCAGTGCCAACCTCTCTTCCCCTTTAAATTGGCTGCTTTTCTGATTGATATAAAATGGAAGAATGCCCATTTGTTTGGCGGCTCCCAGGATCATATTCGTTATTTCCTTTCTGTCCAGTTCAACAGCCAAGTGGGGGGCATAGTGGGACAGAGGAGCAACGTTCATCCTTGGAGTGGCCAGGGCTTCCCTGGGACAGAGAGTCAGAAGGTATTGGGCATATTTGTGGTGGTCATACATCACAGCACAGATCAGCGCCTGAGAGGGGGAATAGCAGCGGTCCCTTTCTCCTTATTCCCAATAAAAATATGGCCTGGCTCTCATGCCCTCTAACTTCTGCACACCTGCATGGTGCTCAATAACCTCCAAAAACATGATGTGTCACAGACAGAAGGGAGATAGTCAGCTCAGAGGGACACAAACGGGTGCATTTGCTCTTGGGCAACAACCCATAGCAACCAATGAATGATTGGGTATTATCCCCGTTTTCTTCTTCTACAGAGAGCGACGTCTTATTCCTGAGTGGGGTCAGGATAATTTTCCCACCTGACTATACAGTGGTTGCCTATCGGTAACCCTGGTTTGTGAGTATTAACTTGTTTACTCTACCATTACTCCTTGTAAAAACATATTACACTATTGGGGCTCTTGGTGTTCCTTTTTGTCTCCAACCAATGAATGATGGTTACATGTAATTGATCAGAACTAACCACTGATCGATTGAGACAGGTAAAAAGCCTGTAAACACAAGCAAGCTTTTCAGAGAGAAATGCCTTGGGGCATTGGCAGAGATTGAGGGGAGTAGGGGCATTTGGAGGTCATTTGGGGTATTTTGACCCTACATATTTCACAGAACATATTTCAATAGAACATGGAAGGCATCAAACCTTAAAGGGGAAGTAAAGTCTACAATAGAATAAGGCTAGAAATACTGTATTTTGTATACTAAACATAAACATGAGCTTACTGCATCACAAGCCTAATCAAACAAATGATTTATGCTTTCAAAGTTGGCCACAGGGGGCCACCATCTTGTAACTTTGTTATACATCTTTGCAAGACCAAGACTGTGCACATGCTCAGTGTGGTCTGGGCTGCTTAGGGATCGTCATAAGCAAAACAGCACAAGTCAAATAATATCTGCCAGAATCCGATACAGCAAGAATGATTAATAATCAGAATATACAGACTGCACTGGGTCCTGTGTGTCATTTAATCAAATGTAGATTTTATAGTTTTTGTATTGTTTAATAGAAACTATCTCCAGCTCTGCAGAACCAGTGGCTGCAACAAAATAATCCTCCAAACAGAATCCCTGTTTATCTGTTTAAATCTGGCTCCATGATCTTTGTCCCTGCAGCGGGAGTTGGAAACAATAAAGGGGATGTAAAGGCAAAAATAAAATCCAATACAAATCTCTACACAGTCGACAACTGCTCTACAGGGAAACAAACAAAGCTGCTTGAGTTCTGCATGGCTGGGAAGTAAGGCGGGGGCTCCCCCTGCTGTTCATAAGTATGATTGTTTCCCTGCAGAGCAGTTAGGGACCGTCTGACAATTCCTATCCACAGCAGTAAATGAAGGGAGAATTTCACTGCATACAGTCAGGTTTCTTATAAAAACGGTACACATTTTTTAATTAAAGTATATTGGAGATAGGGTTCTATTTTTATTAAAGAAAGTAAAAATGTGGTTTTATATTTTGCCTTTACATGCCCTTTAAAGGAGATCCCTCGCCCAGGAAATATCTATATGGCACGACATATTCTCACATGGAGTTGCTACTTGGCTGCTAAGCAACCAAGCATCTGTCTCAATGTTGGCATGAAGGATAAATAGGAGAGATTATAATTACTAGAATGAGCAATAAGGAAACAAAATAAAATAATAATAATGAGAAAAATTGCAAAAAAACCCCCAAAAAACACAACATTAATAATATGCATAAAAATCTATGTATGTATAAATATAAAATCAAACTGGTTGCCAGGGTCACTGACCCTAGGAATCACATAACATTTTCAATTATATACAACAAAATTAAGACCACAACTTGTATGAAGTTTCAAGAAGTTAATTTAAAAGAAAACAATGACTCAGCGATCTCTGATTGACAGATTATGGGATGGGCCAACTGGGCCTCATCTCCTGGGATTTTCAGTCAAGCTGGTTTTGTTGGCTTTCTGCCCTGGCCCCTTCCCAAAAAATGATCATTTCATAAGTAATTTATTCAACCAGTAGGAAAGTCAGAATGAATTTATATAATAAAATGAAATTAACCTATATACAGTATTATATTGTTTAAAATGAATTGCTTTTTTTTTTAAATGGAGCTCCTTTACTTACAGTACATAGGTGCAATATATCTTTAAAGGATAATAATAATAATTGTAAATGGTAAGAAAAATAAGTTATTGAAGTAAAAATAAAATTGGCCAAAGTAATAATTTTAATTCTAATGAAGGATCTCACGGTCTACTCTATTCTATGGAATGCCCAGACCTCAGTGGTCTTCTCAAAATGCCATTTTCCAAGTGGCATCCCATTCTATTGAATAGAAAACAGGTGCCCTGTGGAAGGAATGTTTAGGTCACTATGTCTCCCCATAAACTGCCTGACAAATACAGAACTGACTGCTGCGAATTGTGCTGATTTCAGTTGTTAAAATCCTTAGGGTGACATAAACCTTGTCAAACCTCACATAATCAGACAATCATCCTTCCCTCCAATCTTTTCTAATGGGAAATGCTTATCTCTATTCTAGGGCTTTTGGAGTTGATCCTCTTATTCTGATGGTAAGTCTGATAATTTACCCTTTATTCTTGGGGGGATGAGATAATGATTTATTCTGATGGGAGAGTTTAAAATCTATGCTGGGGGTGATCAGATCCGACTGTTTTGTGATTAGGGATTGTATCCTATATTCTGGGAGATTCTCTGGGAAAGATTACCTGGCTACTTCTAATAAACATTTTATATGATTCTTACCCAAAAATGGGATTTAAGGATAATGAATTTGTTCTCAGGAATTCTGCCTCTTGCTTTGTTTCATGGTCTGCACTTTGGTGCTCTGAGCTTTGGATATGATTGGTTGGCAACTGTCCAATCAAATGCTTTGCCCCATGCAGCATTGTGCCCTTTCTAGTTCTGATAAAGGAATTGGTGATTAGAACCCAATAAAGATGTAAAGTTGCTACCCATGGCTGGTAGCTCCTCACATAGGAAAAGGATATAAGTAAAGCCTTTTTGTGTAACACGGACTTCTCACATTTCAATGTGATGAACCAGGCAGCAGCTCCAACAGTATAAATATATCAATATATTATAGCACAACTGATCCAACTTTGGTATATCTTCAATTACAAAACACACACCTGCTCGCACAGCTTTTCTCTCAGAAGTCTCCAGTTGCTCATGGATGAAGTTATAATTAGCAAAATAATGTGTGTGACGCACGGAAACACAACCAACATTTTATGACTCAATTCCACCTGCACATAGTCCATAAGATAATGAGAAACACAAACATGATGCCATATTTACAATATAACACCTCCAACCCACTGTGTGCCAAAATATGTCTTCTGCTGGATTGGCAACAGATCTCTAGATTCCTGCACAGATTTCTATTCTCTGGGGTAAATTCCTTCTTGTGAGTGGGACAAACGTTTCACCTGCACCTCTGACTGGTAGCGAACAGTGATATTACTCCTCTCTGGGGAACTGGGCACCCTATTTATAATTTAATAACTATCCCCCAAATAGGTCTGGACTGAGAATAAAATAGGCCCTGGCATTTCAGGTACAAAGAGGATCAATCAGCCCACACAAGAGGCCCAAATATCCCCCACCAGCCCACTAAATAGTGACTTTCTATGGCACCTTATAGCAGCCCCTCTGGCATTTGCCCGAACCCAAGATTGCCAGTCCAGGCCTGCCCCCAACCCCCTGTGGGCCTGAATGATGTCTTATTTACAACAGTTCACTGCAGAGACTTATCTACTCAGAGGTTACATTTCTTCCTATGGATGGGAAATGCAGTTCATCTGCTCCTCTGTAACTTACTGATACATTTCAACTCAACCAACTGGTTACATCATTCACATTCATGGGTTGGGTTGTTCTTCACTCTGAGTTGCATCATTGGGTATATCTGCATGGGGCATTGTGCAAATAGCTGTAGCAAAAAAAGATGTGCGGAATGCGCCTTGTACCATGCGCGGCCTTCGTTAGGCAGCAGATAATTCAAGAGAGGCAGGTGTGAAGACAGTAGGGCAGGATACAGACAATATATGACAATAAGACTTTATAGGAATGTTGCCAGTGATACTTCCTTGCAGAGTCTCTTTTGCCCAGGATGTATCACTACTAAAACAGCCCTCCCATAGTCCGTATGCACGGAGTAAGCTTTAACTCCCCAGGGTTAATTTTCCAATTTCTTAAGTGGTTGGGTTACAGTTTAGCCATATCTATAGGAACAAAGGCTGCCCCAGATATATAGTGAATAAAGTACCCCCTCTTGTAAAATATAAGGATATTATAAGTTACCAAGGAGTTTCATGACCATATAACAACAAAAGGCTGAAGGCTGAGTGAATCAGATGCAAGTTGAGTGTAGGACTGGCCATATCGGGGATGACTTTGACGTAGTCGGCCAGATTAAATATATTGCAATATATGGACAAACAATCCCTGTTTTGTTTAAAGGGGAAGGCGTTTTTCAGTAGCAGTATGCACAAAATGACTCTGTCTTAAATATATTGATAATGGGTTGAGTGCAGAGTCATGGAAATCCGAGGTGACTTCTAATATCCTCATATTTTGCAACAGGGGGTACTTTATTTATTATAATACACAAGTTTCAGTGAGTCATGTGACAGAAATGACATCACTAAGCTCCAATTATAACCAATGACATCACTAAGTACCGTTTATAATCTAATTTACAGGATATTCATGGCTCTTGTGTATTATATACAGATCCTACATAACCGGTGGAGCTATTGCATGTGCAGTGGTGATGGAGAATTGCTTGAAGAATTGCTACTAGCTGGGCTGACACTATGCAGTAACTATGCTCAGAGGAAGGAGCTGCCTCTTACTCTACTTTGGAATTGCAGTTCCCCTATACACTAGCAGGTGGTGCTGTTCTCTTACTAACTCATACTAATTTTACCCAAATTAAAATTTGGATTTCCCATTAAGGTTTAAAAAACCTTGTGTCATAATTTTTGTCATCCTATAGATTCAGCGTTCTGCTTTGCTTAAAGGAGAAGGAAAGTCGTCTTGCACTTGTAGGTGCCAAATATTGGGCACCCCAAGTGATTGTATTCACTTACCTGAAATCCTGGGCCAGTGCTCCTATCAGCAGGAAACTGCACCGGCCTGGGGTTATACCAGTGAGCACCACGGAGCCTCTTCCGTCTTCCTCTTTCTTCTCTTCTGCTATTTCGTTCTACTGCGCATGCGTCTGCTTCGGGAAATTTGAAGAAAAAAAGAAGCCGGAAGAGGATCGCTCAGTGGTGCTCACTGGTATAACTTCAGGTAAGTAAATACAATCATTTGGGGGTGCCTAACATTTGACACCCCCAAGTGCAAAAAGACTTTCCTTCTCCTTTAAAGCTACACAGTCCTTCAGGTTTGTATGAGGCTTTTTAGGTATTGTGCAAATCTTTCTATATTCTGGTGCATTATTCACAAATGACCACTGCAATATACCATAAATATATTAGGGTCTTTTAAGCATGAGCTTGGGGTTTTTTTTTTTTTTTTTTTTTTACCTTACAAAGAGCAGCAGCTATTTCATGCCATGATTTTTTTTTTATTATTTATTGTTTTGATTGGTTTTCACTATAACAAATAATCGTTTCAATAAAATACAACATGTAATCAGCTGCTTGTGTATCATTTACTGGTAACGCTGTGTATCGTTTCATAAGGATCGTTGCATGTGAACTCTTGAGTTGTCCGATATCAGCCCTGCCGTCTTGAAGAATGAGGAAATAACGTATATTGGGGGGAAGGAAGGGAGACAGAAAAGAAAAAGGGTACACAAATTATTCTGGATTCATTATGCTTTTATCGGGAGACACTGTATCTACTGTATTTTCGAATTATCTCCTTGAGTGTTGGTATTGGTCCCGGATTGGATGCCTTCCAGGTACTGGGCCCACGGAGACTACTCCAGCTCCCCTCGTAGCTCCTATCCAGAAGTTTGTCTCTGATAGATCACATCTCTCTGGTCCAATTCACCTTGGTTACCACAGTATTTGCCAACCTGGGATTTGTGGTCTTTTCCAGTTTGCTGCTAGGAGAGATCTTGCTGCTGTCAGGATATGTGTGGCTAAATACGGTATTGTTTGTAGCTTAAGGCCCTAATTTTCATGCCTAGCAGAAATGTGTGAGGGGTCACCTGAATAGTACAGTATAGAACCATGAGAGAGTCGCTACCATCTTCCACAATTCCTGGGCCACTGTGCAAGACCACCAGGTGTGTAATAAAGACCCTTGTTCCCTGCATCCTCTGAAACAGGTGGAATGTTCTGGGTTACCGCTAAGTCTGATACGTGTAGGAGTGTAGTACCATCAGAATATGATTTTATATGTTCTTTCACTGGAAGCTGCGCATACTGATGTTTTTTTGTCCGATTCCCATATATATGACCATGTCTTTTTCGGATATTGTGAGGTCTAGGTCTGTTTCCCATTTTGTCATGTAGGGCTGATGTATTTCAGTGGTATCTGATGAAAGTCGGCTGTATAATGATGGGTAAGAGCCTTTGAAGCAAATCGTTTCAAAGTAGGTCATGGTCTGGGTTTTTTGGCTTTCGATCTCAGTTTCCACATAATGTCTAATTTGCAGGTATCGGAAAAATTGCAAGTGCGGGATGGAAAGCTCTTGTTGCAAAAAATAGTTCTATATCTGGTGTTAAGCGTGCGTTATTTCATCTTAACAGCTGTTGAGTCCCACAGATCTAGAGCTTGTTGTGATGAGGGTAAAATGTCTTTGGGGCTAGCTCTAGATGCCTTGGGTATCCAGAATAAGTGTGCTAATTGTCATGCCATGATTTTTAAAGGAGAAGTAAACCCCTTATTAAAAAAACTCTATCATACATAGACTCCACTCCCTCCCCCCCCAGCCTAGCTGCTACCCTGGGCAAATGCCCCTAACTTTTTACTTACCCCTCTGTGCAGATTCACGGCATTAGAGTTCATGGCAGCCATATTCTTCTCTTCAGTCTTCATCGGGAAGTAAGTCCTTGTATTGGCATATCCGCAGTTGGAGCAGTGTTAGGGATTTGTCAGCAGCGCATGTGCTGAAAGTCCCGAAAATTGCCGAAGCGCCAAAGAAGACCAGATGAAGACCGAAGAAGAAGAAGCTGGTGCCTGTGAACTCTGATGCTATGAATCTGCACTGAGGGGTAAGTAGAAAGTTAGAGGCATTTGCCCAGGGTAGCAGCTAGGCTAGGGGGGGAGGGGGTCTATGTAGGGTGGAGGGTAGGGTTTTTTTAATAAGGGGTTTACTTCTCCTTTAAAGCAGAATTCCATATCCTTTAAAAGGTGTTGTGAAACTAATCAGCTCATTCACTCTCTGAAAATTCACCAACATTAGTAAATGAAGTGCAAATTGTCCCACAACAATTGATTATCCTATGGCAGATATGTGTACATGTGATATCTTAAATGTGGCAATGAACCATATTCATAAAGTGGAGGAGATGTACAGACCAGAAATCGTCGTAGAAGAATCACCGGCACACAGGAATTCAGTTAGCAGGGCAAGCCCTTGCAATTTTATTAATGCAGTAATTAATAAAATTACAAGGGCTTGCCCTGCTAAATGAATTCCTGTGTGCCGGTGATTCTTCCAGGTACCTTGGTTGGGTGGTTGCCGATTCCCCTACCACCGAGCTCCAGGACATGCTGCTTGAGTTTTGTGTGATCTCTCCAATTGGCTTGAAACTGACCAGAAATTGTCCCCTAGTGGCAGCTCACAGTGCAGGATTATTATCACAATGTATTTATATAGATGTGTGTGCTGCAATACTCAATAATGGCCACAAGATGGCAGGAGAACCATTGGAAAGGAATTTTGCAAACGGATAATGACAGACACTGGGTTACAGGCAGCCAATAGGGAAGCTGATGCATTTGTGTCTATGGTTAAGGCCTCAGTTGAGATGAGCAGTATGGAAGCTTCATTTTTTAGCTATTAACACAAAGTTACACGTGAGCCTTTTTTTGTACATGTACTGGCAATCCTCATTTAATTTATAATAGTGTTATTTAGTGCATAAATGAACATAATACAGAGCTTGGGTTTAAGGCTGTGAGACAAGCAAACAAATGGGTCTCTCTCTGTTTAAAGGGGTGGTTCACCTTTAAGCCAACTTTTAGTATGTTATAGAATGGCAAATGCTAAGCAACCTTTCAATTGGTCTTCATTATTTCTTTTTTTTATAGTTTTATGTTATTTGCCTTTTGCTTCTGACCCTTTCCAGTTTTCAAATGGAGGTCACTGACTTCCTTCTAAAAAGCAAATGCTCTTTAAGGCTAAAAATGGTTTGATATTCCTGATCTTTCTATTCAGCTCCTCTCCTATTCATATTCCAGTCTCTTATTCAAATCAGTGCATGGTTGTTAGGGGAATTTGCACCCTAGCAACCGGATTGCTTAAGATGCAAATTAAAGAGCTGCTGAATAAAAAGATAAATAACACAAAAACCACAAATAATAAAAAAATGAAAAAACAATTGCAAATTCTTTCAGAATATCACTCTCTATATCATACTAAAAGTTATCTCAAATGTGAACCACCCCCAATGTAGATTTCCATGATCCCCTGTAACCCAATGAAATGACAGTAGGATACAGCTGAGGGGTTTTTGAAAGTAAATTGCAACTCAAAGAGAAGCACATTTCCAATTCATTTCTTAGGGACATCCAATCACTGAGCTGCACATTGTATTCAATGCAGATCCAGAGGTGCAGTAATTCCACTGGTCTCCAGAAGGTGGCAAAAAATGATCATATGTTGGGTTGGGTACATAGGCTGAAAATGTTTTTGTGTGATGCTGGAAAATATGACCAAAAAGCAGTGCTTATTTGTGTCCTGGGTACCCCTGGAACTATAGCAGGGTGACTGTTACCCCAATGTTTCTATATATCTGTAACCTTGTTATGAGCTAAGGGGGCCCAGCCTGAAGGTCAGTTAGGGTGAGATTTGGGGTGATGCTTATTTGTGCCCTGGGTACCCCTGGAACTATAGCAGGGTGACTGTTACCCCAATGTCTCTATATATCTGTAACCTTGTTATGAGCTAAGGGGGCCCAGCCTGAAGTCCAGTTAGGGGGAGATTTGGGATGAGTACTTATTTGTGTCCTGGGTACCCCTGGAACTATAGCAGGGTGACTGTTACCCCAATGTTTCTATATATCTGTAACCTTGTTATGAGCTAAGGGGGCCCAGCCTGAAGGTCAGTTAGGGTGAGATTTGGGGTGATGCTTATTTGTGCCCTGGGTACCCCTGGAACTATAGCAGGGTGACTGTTACCCCAATGTCTCTATATATCTGTAACCTTGTTATGAGCTAAGGGGGCCCAGCCTGAAGTCCAGTTAGGGGGAGATTTGGGGTGAGTACTTATTTGTGCCCTGGGTACCCCTGGAACTATTCAGGGTGACTGTTACCCCAATGTTTCTATATATCTGTAACCTTGTTATGAGCTAAGGGGGCCCAGCCTGAAGTCCAGTTAGGGTGAGATTTGGGGTGAGTGCTTATTTGTACCCTGGGTACCCCTGGAACTATAGCAGGGTGACTGTTACCCCAATGTTTCTATATATCTGTAACCTTGTTATGAGCTAAGGGGGCCCAGCCTGAAGTCCAGTTAGGGTGAGATTTGGGGTGAGTGCTTATTTGTACCCTGGGTACCCCTGGAACTATAGCAGGGTGACTGTTACCCCGATGTTTCTATAAATCTGTAACTTTGTTATGAGCAGTGAGGACACCGTCTGAAGGCCAGTTAGGGGGAGATTTGGTGGGAGTGTCAGTAAATTTGTAGTACTGGTCTGGCATTGGCAAATGTTTTACCGTCAGGCTGGTAAGTGGCAACCCTAAGAACGTGTTACACAATACTCTCTCAGGTGGGCCCTGGCTGTAGGAATAAAGGAAGGGATTCCACACAGCACAGATCTTGCAATAACATGGGCACCAGAGTTAATTAGAAAGTTAACTGTTATTTGCTGCAACTTTCCAACAGAGACTTATCAATAAGATCTCATGTTTCTTCAGGATGGTGCTCTGTATATTTACTTCTTAGTACTCCATATATCCCTTTCCCAGGTGTTATGGGCAGGGTCATTCACTACAGCCTACGGAGTGGAGCTTGTCTTGAGATCTCTGTAACTCAGAACCTGACAGCTTGTGTCCCTATGGTGCCGTGTGAGACGCATTAGAAGTCACTGAGGGGTTGTTCTGTGCCATATAAAGGCACAAGGCTGCAGGCTGAGTTATACAAGGAACACTGAGTATCACTCATGTATTATAAGGAATAATGTACCCCCTACTGTAAATGATAAGGATATTAGAAGTCACTGAGGGGTTCTGTGACCATATAAAGGCACAAGACTACAGGCTGAGTTATACAGGGAACTCTGAGTATCACTCATGTATTATAAGGGATAATGTACCCCCTACTGTAAATGATAAGGATATTAGAAGTCACTGAGGGGTTCTGTGACCATATAAAGACACAAGGCTGCAGGCTGAGTTATACAGGGAACTCTGAGTATCACTCATGTATTAGAATGGACACTTTGCTTATTTCCCAATGTATTTTGTTAAAGATTTGTGTATTTCCTGATCCAGACTGTTTTGTTCATTTCATAACATGCTGCAAACTTTCACAGAATCAACTTTTTGCTCTGTATTTATGGAATGGATGCCTTTCTAGTTCCAGGAAAGAAAAGTTCATATTTTATTAATTGCTGAAAATAGCATTTCTCTTTGACTTGATTACTTTGGTGTTTTTTTTTGGCCAAGAATATGTTAGGAACCGCACAAATCAGGTATCAACCCGGAGGACACAGGGGAACTCTATAAATATTAAATCCTGTAAACAGACAGAAAGAAATATCCCAGTTCCTACTTATTCCATGAAAAAATGTGTTTCAATTTACTGTATACGTTTTTTTTCATATAAAATGACTTTTAACTCTTTGCTGAACGAGCTGCGTCCTGCTTTCTACTTTAATCCAGACTGGAATAGGCTAATGAAATGTATTACGTTGTGAGATGCTGCACTTCAAATTCCCATGATGCACAGCTATCCAGCGATCATCACTACAGATGTACAGTTTGCTGCCGGGAGAGCTGCTTTCTAAGGAGTCATGCAGCATATGTCTCTATTGAACACCATGGGCCGTTAATATGTCATCCTGTTAAACAGATAAAGTAGAAACCCTGAGTGTGCAGATTAGACATAATCCTTGTGTGTGTTACTTGGGCACAGAGATAGTTAAAGACCATTTTCGTGGGTAAGCAATTTTTCAATTGGCCTTCATTTTTTCTTTTCTTTATAGTTTTTGGATTATTAGCCTTGACCTTCTGACTCTTTCCAGCTTTCAAATGGGGGTCACTGGCCTCATCTGAATAACAAATGCTCTGTAAGGCTACAAATGTATTGTCATTGCTACTTTTTAGCACTCATCTTTCTATTGAGGCCTATTCATATTCCAGTCTCTTATTCAAATCAATGCATGGTTGCTAGGGCAATTTGAACCCTAGCAACCAGACTGCTAAAATTGCAAACTGAAGAGTTGTTAAAAGCTAAAGAACTCAAAAACCACAATTAATAAAAAATGAAAATCAATTTCAAATTGTCTCAGAATATCACTCTCTACATCATACCATGGGGCACATTTACTAAGTTCGAGTGAAGGATTCGAAGTAAAAAAACTTCGAATTTCGAAGGTTTTTTTTGGGTACTTCGACCATCGAATAGGCTACTTCGACCTTCGACTACAACTTCGACTTCGAATCGAACGATTCAAACTAAAAAACGTTCGAATATTCGACCATTCCATAGTCGAAGTACTGTCTCTTTAAAAAAAACTTCGACTACCTACTTCGCTACTTAAAACCTACCGAGCACCAATGTTAGCCTATGGGGACCTTCCCCATAAGCTTTCTAAGCAATTTTTGATCGAAGGAAAATCGTTCGATCGATGGATTAAAATCCTTCGAATCTTTCGTTTTGAAGGATTTAATCGTTCGATCCAACGTTTTTTTCTTCGATTGTTCGATCAAAGTATTTGCGGTAAATCCTTTGACTTTGTATATCGATTTTACTTCGATGGTTGAATATCGAGGGTTAATTAACCCTCGATATTCAACCCTTAGTAAATGTGCCCCCATGCGTTAATTTAAGATGAGCAGACCTTTTAAAGGCTGGAGCTGGGTGGCTCTAATAGTCAAAGTCAGGCACCCTCTTTATTCATTTTAACCATGCAACATGAGGATTGTGTATTCACACATTCACAGTATTGGACATTGGAATGGAGCTCCAGAATTATAAACCATTCTGCCATTCGCAGCCCCTGGGTAACTGGTAAGGTTCGGCCCAGGGTAAAGGTTAATCTCACTTTCTGGCTTTATTTAGTATAGAAAGTTCTCCGCCCTTGGCCTATTGGGGCTCTGGGATTTCTATGAAGAACTGTCAATCCTTGGTCAATCAGTACAAAGAGACAGCTGAGGACAATGGTGCCGGAGGAGTCAGAGTTAGAGTAAGAGTAAGAAGCCGACAGTAAAGTCATAGCAGATGAGAAACGTCAGATTCATACTCAGAGAAGAGGGCAAAACCAGGTAGATCATAATGATAACCAAAGGCCATAGCAGGCCAGCTTGATCTTTGAGATTCTATAACAATTTCCTTTAAATTAGGATTTGGCACAAAAAATTGTACACCCTTAGTAAGATGGGCCATGAGGAGCAGCAATGGGCATATGAAAAAGTGCATGTATTTAATGTTGAGTCCTACATGTCTGCCAACCATTCCCCCCATGTCTAATAATGGCTTCGACCTTCAATAATCCTTGCATGTGCCACGCAGCAAAAGCTTCTATGAGAAGGCATGTTCCTTCATATGATGTTATCTCAAACTGTTAATTATAAGTGTTTAAATAACCCTGAGCCCAGGGAACGTTGACCACAATATACACGAAGATACTAAAGCCCAACTGTAGAAGAATATATTTTAGGAAAGCTCATTTATAGAGGCTAATTACGTCGCCGCAACACAAAGGCCCCCAATGACACCTTCTCAGATAAATAAAACACGAGGTCTCAGAAAATGTATATTAAATAATTACACTTCTCAACTTGGTCCTCTGGGAAAAAAACATACAAAATAATAACATTGAAACCTTTGTCATTTTTAATCAAAGGGAAGGAAATAAACAGAAAGGAAGAAAGAGGCATTTAGGGCGCTGAAGTCTAAAAAGAACGGAAAAGTAATTTAGAAACAACAAAGAACACAACAAAGACTGTACAGTTCTAATCAGCTGCAGGTAAAGTAGAACATGAGAGACTTTCTCTGAGTTGGAAGAGGAGGTCGGAGATTGCGGCCGTTAACAATAAGAGAAAGTACAGTAAGTTCCAGATGATAAACAAAGGGCTAATGAGCTAAATCATATTGGTAGAACAGGCATGGGACCTATAATGCTCCTGACCTGGGGTTTTTCAGAAAAGGGGTCTTTCCAAAATTTGGATCTCCATACTTATAGTCTGCTAAAAAATTATTTAAACATTAATTAAACCCAAAGTTTTGCCTTCAATGAAGAAGAGTGATAATATCTTAGTTGGGATCAAGTAACATATTAACATAATAAGTTGGGTTGAAAAAAGTTACAGCCATCAAGTTCAGCCTTTTAAGTCTGTATATAACTTGCCGAACTGCCAGTTGATCCAGAGGAAGGCAAACAAAACAATCTGAAGCCTCTCCAATTGGCTTCATAGGGAAAAAAATCCTTCCTGACTCCAAGATGGCAATGGGACTAGTCCCTGTATCATCTTGTACTATGAGCTATCTCCCATAACCCTGTATTCCCTCACTTGCTAAACACCATCCAACCCCTTCTTAAAGCTATCTAATGTATCAGCCTGTACAACTGATTCAGGGAGACAATTCCACATCTTCACAGCTCTCACTGTAACAAACCCCTTCCCAATATTTAGGCGGAACCTCTTTTCTTCTTATTGGAATGGGTGACCTCGTGTCAGCTGGAAAGACCTACTGGTAAATAAAGTATTAGAGAGATTATTATATGATCCCCTTATATATTTATACATAGTTATCATATCACCCCTTAAGCGCCTCTTCTCCAGCGTGAACAACTCCAATTTGGCCAGTCTTTCCTCATAGCTAAGATATTCCATACCTTTTACCAGCTTAGTTGCCCTTCTCTGTACCCTCTCTAATACAATAATGTCCTGTTTGAGTGATGGAGACCAAAACTGTACGGCGTATTCTAGATGGGGCCTTACTAGTGCTCTATAAAGTGGCCCCTTTTAATACAACTCAAGACCTTGTTTGCCCTTGATGCTGCACAAGGCACTGTTTTATTATTACAGAGAAAAGAAAATATTCTTAAACATTCTGAATTATTTGATTACAATGGAGTCTATGGCAGAACTTTCTGGATAACGGATCTTATAGCTGTAAATGAATATTTTTTTAAAAAAAAGACCCCCAAAGGCTACTAGTAAGAGAAGCAGACAATGCACCTTACATAAGATTTTCCTTGATTGATAAATGCTATATTGTAGGAACCCATCAAAGTTGGAAATTTTGTCAAATGTGACCATTTCAGCATCCTCGTTTTAACACCTTTTTTAAATTTTATTTTAACCATGTTGTCCTGGTGAAATTCACTAATCCCTCTTGGTCAGAGGTTTTCAAACTTCAGATTTAGTTCAATTCCCCATGGGTTTTATTAGAAACAAACCATTAGATATGTTGCTTGGATCTGATCACTTTTGCTCCAAGGGGAAGCAAAAGTTCCTTTTATATTGCCTTCTAAATTCCCAATTTACAGTAATCACATCAACTTTACATTAAGGGGGTTATTTATTAAGGTTTGAGTTGTGTTTTCCACTAAAAATTCGAGTTTTCAAGGTTATTTTTGAGTCAAAAAACAATTTTTCTGGTTTAAAAAAGCTTGAATTTTTCAAGATTTATTATACTCCGACCCTGAAATAGCTTAAATCGAAAAATACGCCATCTAAAACCTGGCAGAGGTCCCTTGAACCATTTGCAGATGTTAATAGCCTTCATCATGATCAAGTTTTTTGGATGGTTTCGCTCAAAAACTCGATGAATTTGAGATTTTTCCTATGGAAAACTCAATTAGTTTGAGTTTTCGGGTTGTTAAACCCAAGCTTCGAGTTTTTTCCATTCAAGTTTTTTCTTAAATTATCATCCATTTGAGTTGTGAGTTAATTTGAGGTCTAAAAAAGCTCACATAGCTCTAAAATTCAACCTTTGATAAAAAAACCCTCTGGCTGTCCTTCAAGCTGAGCTCACGTGTGCTGATTGCCCAGTGGGGCAACTGCAGCATTTAACTAAGGGGCCGATTCACTAAGGGTCGAATATCGAGGGTTAATTAACCCTCGATATTCGACTAGGAACTAAAATCCTTCGACTTCGAATATCGAAGTCGAAGGATTTAGGGCAGATAGTACGATCGAACTTTTATTCCTTCAATCGAACGATAAAATCCTTCGAATCGAACGATTCGAAGGATTTTAATCCAACGATCGAAGGAATAATCCTTCGATCAAAAAAGTTGGCCAAGCCTATGGGGACCTTTCCCATAGGCTAACATTGACTTCAGTAGCTTTTAGATGCCAAACTAGGGGGTCGAAGTTTTTTTTAAAGAGACAGTACTTCGACTATCGAATGGTGGAATAGTCGAACGATTTTTAGTTCGAATCCTTCGATAGTCATAGTCGAAGGCCGAAGTAGCCCATTCGATGGTCGAAGTAGCCCAAAAAAACTTCGAAATTCGAAGTTTTTTAACTTCGAATCCTTCACTCGAAGTTAGTGAATCGGCCCCTAAGTGTCCTTTAATTTTTTGTGCACATATTGGATAACAGGAAATTAATATTGAGAACCCACCTGTTTTCCAATTTGAACTTAAATCTGTTTTGTGTGCTTTCTGAAACCACCCACACTGCATTAAATAAAGGTTGTCGGGTTCATATAACGTGCATTAAAGAAAAAAAACCATGAAGTTTGGGGAAGAGTGAAAATAGGGGACTGTAAACTTTCTCTTTTTTGATTGGTTTCCAGCAATGGGGAGATGACACCCGCATGACACTGGTCTTCTGTGTTGTGCTGGTAAAGATCCGTAATGAACTGATTGGACTGGGTTTCCAAAAAAATGTTGTTTTAGGTCAGCTAGTACTTTCTCTTTCTTTCCCGCTAACTGAAGCTTGGCCGATTTCAGGACAGGTCTGGTTCAGGTTTAAGAGATCCTCCTGTGATACAGTAAATAAATCTTACCAAAGTAAAAATATGATCTGCATGTTGGTTGGTGCATGTTGCCATGGCAACTCCTCTTTATCTCCTGTAGTGTTGATCATTGGAGCAAACAGAACAAATGAATGTGGCCCTTGCGCTTTTGCCCTTTTGCCTGCTGGGTAATTCCATGGAGTGTAAAGCAGCATATGGGCCATTGACTTCACTTATCAATTTCATGACAGGTTTCTTATCCCTTGGTGCTCAGCAGTGGCGTAACTAGATATTACTGGGGCCCACGGCAAATTATTTTTCAGGCCCCCAAAATGTATAGAGGTTGTTGTGTTTTACCAATATTTATCTAACCAGAATGCACCAACAAGATCACTTTTATAATCACAGCACCTCGGGTGCATGGTACTAATGTTTATTTCCGGCCGCAGAAAAGGGGCACCTGACTATCCTTCTCCTGCTGATCGAATTTCTTCTTTTTCTGGGAATGAGAGAAGTTCTGCAGAATCAATACGTGTAATGATTTTTATTTGTCTAAATAGGGTCTCGAGTCCAGACACGTCCGTGTCAATAGTCAGTCACGAACTTATCTGGTGAAGCCTAATTGATCCCATTCAGGCCAACTAATTGGAGCTGGTTGTTTCCTGTTTCTTTTCACATTTTAATGATATTGATGGTGACATTGGACCTCCCGGCTGCTCCGTTTGTATTCATTCAGGGTGAAGCACAGCGACCCAAGCAAAGCTGGAATAAATGATTTATCTGGTTGCCTTTACAACAGACAGAAGCCAACCATCAGGGATTCAAAGCAAGGGGGTTTAAGGATAGCATTCCAGGGGCATAAAACGTGTTCTGGACATTCTTAGGGATCACAGATTCTGCAAAACTAATACAAAAAGTCACTATCATGCCCTATTGTTAGCAACTACGGCCATCTTGCCCTGCCATCATATCAACTTGTTCTACTGCCACCATTCTGTCCTACTGTCTCCATCTTTCCCTACTGACACCATCCTGTCCTACAGGTCTTCATCTTGCCCTACTGACACCATTGTGTATCACTGTCTCCAACTGGTCCTTCCATCTTGCCATATTGATACCATCCTGTCCTAGTGTCTCTATGTTGTCCTGGAGGTCTCCATCTTGCCCTACTGACACCATTGTGTATCACTGTCACCAACTGGTCCTAGTATCTCTATCTTGCCCTATTGATACCATCCTGTCCTAATGACTATATGTTTTCCTTCAGGTCTCCATTTTGCCCCACTGACACCATCCTGTCCTAGTGTCTCTATGTTGTCCTGCAAGTCTACATCTTGTCCTACTGACACCATTGTGTCTCACTGTCTCTACCTTACTGTATTTTCACTATGTTTTCCTTACTTTCTACTTCTTCTAATGCCATCATCTTTGCCCAATTGTCCCGCCATCTGGTCCTACTGACACCACTGTGTCTCTGTCAGGAATCAAGGCGAGTCTGAAGGCTTCCCACTGAGTTGCGCCCTGAAGGTTGGTACAGGACGGTCCCAGATAAGGAATAAGGAGTGCTAAGTGTGCCCGCAGAAATAACAGTTCGTAATAAGGACTCAGCACTTATCTGCAGTAGAAGAAGCGAAGTCAGGAACAAGCCGGGTCATACACAGGAAACAATCAAGAAACAGGCGCCAGTTGAGGGAAATCCAGTAGAGTAGTCAGGGAAGCCAAGGTCGAGATCAGGAGAAGCAAATACAGGAATCCAGGGATAATCAGGAGAGTAGTCAGGAACAAGCCGTAGTCGTAATCAGAATAAATCATCAGTAGAAATACGCTTAGTGTCAGTAGAGACGATCACCTCGCATTGAGCCTAGGCCGGAGTGACCTTTTAACCCCAGGACGCATGTTGGCGTCAGAACGTGCGCCTGCGTCCGAACGCGCGCGTGCAGGTAAATGCGTGCTCGCGTCAAAACGCGCGCGCGAATCAGAACACGCGCCTGAACTAGCAGCAGGCGCCGGTGTGGGGATATTGGCCCGAGAAGACGTCGGCTCAGCTTGAGCCAGATCTGCTGGGACCTGACAGTCTCACTGTCTCTACCTTACCGTATTTTCACAATGTTTTCCCTACTTTCTACTTCTTCTAATGCCATCATCAATGCCCAGTTGTCCCACCATCTGGTCCTACTGTCTCCATCTTCACTTTGTATAACTGCTATCACCCCTGCCTTCATTATACCTACAGTTGCTGTCTGTGGATCCCCAGTACCTGCAAATCACACAACAGTCACATCTATTTGAACCCCACATTTAGACAACTATAGCTTAAAGAAGAAAATACTAGGAATAGTTACAAAACTTGATTTATTTTGACACATACTCTATACAGGTCATTTTAGAAGACATAAAAAGTAGAATTTTACCAGTAGAGGAACAGATCATGAAATTAACTCATCCTCTCCACAAAAACTGTGCCAGGTAGGTATGAAATGCATAAGCTTTTTATATGTTAACTAAATTAAACGTTTTGTACTTTTTTTTACTTTTTGGCCAGTACATTGAAGTTTTTGTGGAGTGCAAGATCCTGTGCCAGAGAAGTTAAAGTACCATAAACCTAACTTTTAGATCCTCCTCATCCGAGTACATGGGAATAGTGAGTCAGTGGTCTGAATTTCCATAGTTGGTCATTGGTCATAGTTGGTAATGATACAGATAAAAATAAAGGCTTTGAATTGATTATAGATTCATACAATTTACACATTCTTGTAAATTTCAAATCATCTTGTAATTGTCCTTTTAAATAAGAAAGAAAGTATTATATTATATAACTAAATCATCTATAGCTTTAATGCATACAATTCTACTGACAGATACCAGGCTCTTCCCATGAGTACATGGCTTCACAGATAATACAAGCTTTGGTTGTATCAGACAATCTTTGTGTTATCCCCTTGTACAAAGAAAGCGGCACAAAGACATCTCCCGAAACTCACAGACTGTTTGTCTGACAACAAATCCAAGCAAGAATGGATTAAAGCTTTCCTTATCCTATGCAGTGCTTTCTGTAAACATTAAAGGGTAAAATTTCCTTTTCATGCAATCGATCGCTCTTAATGACTGGAGGATTTGGGGTCAAAGTCGCCAAAACAACAGCAAGAACATGTCATTGTATTAAGGAAAAAATGTTTCTTGCTTTTATTTTACGTGGATTTTCTTTTCAATTCTGGTAAATTTGGCTCTAGGCAGGCTGGCACATTATGGCCCTGCAGTGTGAAGTGTGATCTTGGGGATAAACATACATACTCATTCAGTATGTACAACTGGACCAGGTCCATCTGTGGTTCCTCATCCTGTATGTACCACTCACCTTCCCCTCTGTCTGGGCAGGATTCATCTGTGGTTCCTCATTCTGTATGTACCACTCACCTTCCCCTCTGTCTGGGCAGGATTCATCTGTGGTTCCTCATTCTGTATGTACCACTCACCTTCCCCTCTTTCTGGCAGGGTCTATCTGTGGTTCCTCATTCTGTATGCACCACTCTCCTTCCCCTATATCTGGGCAGGGTCCATCTGTGGTTCCTCATTCTGTATGTACCACTCTCCTTCCCCTCTATTTGGGCAGGGTCCATCTGTGGCTCCTCATTCTGTATGTACCACTCACCTTCCCCTCTGTCTGGGCAGGATTCATCTGTGGTTCCTCATTCTGTATGTACCACTCACCTTCCCCTCTTTCTGGCAGTATCTATCTGTGGTTCCTCATTCTGTATGTACCACTCACCTTCCCCTCTGTCTGGGCAGGGTCTATCTCTTTTGGTATGTACGACTTACCTTCCCTTCTGGGCCCATCTGTGGTTCCTTGTTCCACTCATCTTCCACTCTGTCTGGGCAGGGTCCATCTGTGCAGGCGCGCTCCAGGTTGTTTTGCCGCCTAAGGCAGCGTTTAAAATGCCGCCCCCCCTGCCCGTCGTACTTACCTTAAAATCGCCAACGAGGGTCCAGGGGGGGCCGCATTGCCAGCGCAGAGAGCGAAATTGCGCTCTCTGCGCTAGAAAAGCCGAATTTCCGGTTTAGAAACCGGAAATTCGGATCTTAAAGTTACAAGGAGCGGCTTTTTGCCGCCCCTTGTAACTGCTGGGGAGATGCCGCCTGAGGCAAGGTACTCACCTTGCCTCATGGAAAAAACGCCCCTGCATCTGTGGTTCCTCATTTTTTATGTACTACTTATCTTCTCTTCTAGGCAAATAGGTTGGATTCAATGTAGACTGTTCAATCACTGTGCTTCCGTCCAATGAAGCCAATAGTGCATAGGAAGAGGAGTGATGAATTCAGTCGAACGCAGTGGGTTGCTGCAAAAACTGTGCTTTTATTTTAACACAACATGTTAACACAACATGTTTCGAGCTGTGCTCTTTGTTTACACTTGACAAAGAGCACAGCTCGAAACATGTTGTGTTAAAATAAAAGCACAGTTTTTGCAGCAACCCACTGCGTTCGACTGAATTCATCACTCCTTTTCCTATGCCTTATCTTCTCTTCTGTCAAGACAGGGTCTATCTGTGGTTACTTATTCTGTGTGTACCCCTCGCCTTCCCCTCTGCCTGGGCAGGGTCTCTCTCATTTGGTATGTACGACTTACCTTCCCTTCTAGACCCATCTGTGGTTCCTTGTTCAATATGTACAACTCACCTTCCACTCTGTCCAGGCAGGGTCCATTTGTGGTTATTTATTCATTGTGTACCCCTCACCTTCCCCTCTGTCTGGGCAGGGTCCATCTACAGTTATTCATTCTGTGGGGCTCATCTGTAGCTTCTCGTGCATTCAGAGCCAAACTGCACCATGGTGGACCCCCCAATCTCCACTCTACACACCGATACTTGTATGTGTTGTAATTATTTTTTTCCCAAAGGTAAATAACTGTTATGTTACACGTCGGTGCCTGCGCAGAATATTTATTTTACACTTATGGCTCCATGAGGCTCACTAGATATGACTCAGTATAATGCAAGCTATAAAATAACTGCTTCATTACAGCTCAGAGATGTATGACTCAATCTGCTGGGATTTGGGTTTATAGCACAGTGAATCGGCTGGTGACGTTATCACAGGGAAGGGGAATCACATGATTCAGGATAAAAACAGCGCCAATCCCTCTCTGCCAAATCAATGTTTATGTTGATTACAATGAAACTGAATGTATTTCTGTATTATTACTATCATTTTCTTGCCCAGGCAGGGGGATAATGATAGAATTATACAGACCACAGCCAACTGCTTTAATAAAGGGGAAGTACGATGTCAGGTTTGGGATGTTAAAGCATTTTATTGAGCTTTTGACTAACATGAATATAGCTCATCTACACAAACATAACAACCTTTCCCTGAACAAAAATCCCCAAATTATTTCTCAGTGTAGATCATGTAAAAGTGAGCTTTGTCTAACCATTATTTGGCCATAAATATCAACAGCCGGAATGACACTACAATAGAAGAAACATCCGTTAGTCTTTATAAATAAGGAGGCATTTTACCTAATTTATAGGTTGCTCTTCCCATTATTCCCCTAGAACGATTAAGGAGGGATACATTGATTATTGTGAGCCTGTGCTCGTCTCAAAGCATGAGCTATTTGGGCTGTAACCCTCCAGTCATTAAGAAACAGAAGAAAAATGAGCACTGCGTTAAAGGACACTGGCACTTTAATACCCCTGGGGTGCAAAATTGTAAAGACCTTTTCCAAGTCACTTTGAATCATTAGTAATAAAGAAAGTCATTAATAAATCAGCCTCCCGCTTGCTACTGCTTGAAAATAATGAGGCAGAATCATAAATTAGTCCTTATTCTTCTATGTGCCATTGATTTTTTTTCAGTGGACTCTGATAAAACTCTTCTGTTTTCCTTAATGCCCACATGATGCCAGGATCCCAAGTAGAGATGCTAATCCACATCCAAAGTGATCCAGGTGCATGTTGGCCACACCTGTCCTTCTCTGGCCCCACCCTCTTCCCCCTGTTCCAGCCCCGCCCCCTGTCATTCATCCTGCTCCACTGCTTTGGCTGATATTGACAGACTTCAGGTTATGATCTTATGGGGGGAATGTAATATTCTTCGTTCTCTCAAAAAAACATTTGCAAAGACACTTGCGATTGTTGGCCACCATGCTTGCGCAGTTTTTGACTGATTAAAACCTCAATAACTTTCCCACAAAGTTTGCGTCCAAACTGCTTTTGTGAACGTTCGCAGTGTATCTAATAAAATTATATATGTGTTCTTGAGTGCCTATACAGAGTTGGACTCGAGCACCAGCCACAACCCCCCACACGTACCTTTTTTTTCTCACATCCACTAATGGGGCCAGGGAGGGAGGTCAGGGGTATAAACGAGGGTATCATCTCAAAATCCAGGAGTACTGATATGTCATTGCGTTGCGTAGTAATGAGTTTTAACACAAGTGTGTCTGTGTGTATAGGTGCCTGTGTCTGTATATTAAGTATTACTATGTGTTTTAAATACTCTATACATTATATACATATATTTATAAAATTGCAATAATTCAGTTTATTCCCCTTGGTTATTAATGGGAGTTAAATGCTTGGACTTAGTTGGGGATGGAATTAACTTGTTATATTTGATCACTCGAAAAATCCATTAGTTTTGCTTGCTGTCCAGTTTGTATTTTAGATTTACGGCTTGGGCTTAGAGGAATTAATTATATTTTTGTAATCCCCCTGTAAAAAGACAGTGCTGTGCCTCCCTGAGTAATTCTGCTTTATCCCTGTGGTCCCAGCACTTTGCTAAAAGTTGTGTATTGCTAAAGTTGTGTTACAGCCTCTTCTCCAGTGTAACCAATCCCAACTTGGCCAGTCTTTCCCCATAACTGAGCCTTTCCATTTCCTTTATCAGTTTAGTCGACTCTTCTCTGTATTTTCTCTATTTAAATACTGCCCTTAAATATTTATATAGTGATATTTATATAAAGTGATTATATCCCCCTTAACTGTCTCTTCTCCAGTGTAGTCAATCCTAACTTGGCCAGTCTTTCCCCATAACTGATCCCTTCCATTCCCTTTATCAGCTAAGTCTCTCTTCTCTGTACTTTCTCTATTTCATTACTGTCCCTTATATATTTATATATAGTGTAACTGCCTCTTCTCCAGTGTAACCAATCATAACTTGGCCAGTCTTTCCCCATAACTGACCCCTTCCATTCCCTTTATCAGCTTAGTTGCTCTTCTCTGTACTTTTTCTATTTAAATACTGCCCCATATATATATATATATATATATATATATATATATATATATATATATATATATATATATATATATATATATATATATATATATACATATATATATATTTATATATATATATATATATATATATATATATATGATCCCTTCCATTTCCTTTATAAACACAGATACATTTCCTACAATAACCTCCCCCCAAGACAGTAATGACCAAATTGAATAAAATTGTATCCAACACAGAACCCTGTGGGACCCCTTGTTACGACAAACAGAGACCAGTGACACCCACGCTCTGTACATGTTGTGTAGATGAATAAAACAAACTCTGTTACTGTATTGAGCTATTTAAGGCTCCTCATTTAAAGTTTCTCTAATGACAAGAGATTATGAATCATGTGACTCACAATTGAGTTTGGGATCATTTCGGCATAATTTTGCTTTGCCAGAATCCTCTGTAATCTCATTAGGATTTGCTTTTTGTTTTACTGCAAAGAGCGAAACTTTAATGAGGGTGAAAATCAGGTTTCCATTATTACATTAAAATCATCCATGTCACAGAGACATATAATCAGTAAACACTGTGAGGGGTATCAGGGGAAAAGATTGAGAGATAAATATCATCCCATTGGTACATTATCATGCTGGGAATTAAATAAACTGCCCACGCGGAAATGGAACGTTTCGTTTGAATAAAATCCACAAGGACAGAACATGAAATCATCAGCCTTTACTGGATTTACCGATTGCTAGTTTTATCATTCTATTTTGTCAAGTTTCTCATTATTTTTTTAATTTTATGGGATTCAGTTCCTGTCTGCCCTTTAACATTTTATTTATAAACTTTCATAAAAATTTGTGTGTTTCCACTCTGTTTTCATTATTTTTGTCTCTTTTAATATATTGCTGTATTCTAAGTTTTATCCTAAAGTTATATATGCTCATTTCTCAAAATGTAAGTTTTGTAATGTTTGTGGTTTTTCCTACTTTGAATAAACTCTAATTTGAATAAAATCGAATGCTTGCTTATTTATTAAAATCCAAATATAGACAGAAATTCAATAAAAATAATTGGAAAAAAATTCAAATAGCTCGAATATTTACTCTATTTATAGTTTGTGATGGGTTGATACATTTAAAAAAACTCGAATTAAAAAAACATCTTAAAATGACCATACACAAATTCAAATTTTAGTGCAAAGAATCATTGGAAGAATTTAAATAATGACAAATTACCTCCTTAATGTTGAATTGTGTTTAGTACAGGGGAATACCTATGCTGCCATAGTTTTATGGTATCTCTCTGTACAGACTATGAGCAAACTTAGGGGACTGCTCCTGCTGAATTGTGCTTAGTACAGGGGAATACCTATGCTGCCAAAGTTTTATGGTATCTCTCTGTCAGGGGCGGAACTACTGGGGGAGCAGGGGGTGCGAGCGGGCCAGGGCCCGCACCCCCTCAGGGCCCCCTGGCAGTCTGCGGGCCGATCCGCGGCGCATATTCCTGGGCCAGTTCCGGGTGTACGGAGGGGGGGCGTGGGCCCGGCTGCGCATCCTGCGCCAGGGCCCGCCCCCCCCTCTAGTTCCGTTTCTGCTCTCTGTACAGACTATGAGCAAACTCAGGGGACTGTTCCTGCTGAATTGTGCTTAGTACAGAGGAATACCTATGCTGCCATAGTTTATTGGTATCTCTCTGTACAGACTATGAGCAAACTTAAGGGACTGTTCCTGCTGAATTGTGCTTAGTACAGGGGAATACCTATGTTGCCATAGTTTTATGGTATCTCTCTGTACAGACTATGAGCAAACTTAAGGGACTGTTCCTGCTGAATTGTGCTTAGTACAGAGGAATACCTATGCTGCCATAGTTTATTGGTATCTCTCTGTACAGACTATGAGCAAACTTAAGGGACTGTTCCTGCTGAATTGTGCTTAGTACAGGGGAATACCTATGTTGCCATAGTTTTATGGTATCTCTCTGTACAGACTATGAGCAAATTTAGGGGCTGTTCCTGCTGAATTGTGCTTAGTACAGGGGAATACCTATGTTGCCATAGTTTTATGGGATCTCTCTGTACAGACTATGAGCAAACTTACGGGGCTGTTCCTGCTGAATTGTGCTTAGTACAGAGGAATACCTATGCTGCCATAGTTTATTGGTATCTCTCTGTACAGACTATGAGCAAACTTAAGGGACTGTTCCTGCTGAATTGTGCTTAGTACAGGGGAATACCTATGCTGCCATAGTTTTATGGTATCTCTCTGTACAGGTTCCTGCTGAATTAGTACAGGGGAATGCCTATGACTATACCTATAATGCCAGTGGTGTTAGAGTTAGACCAAAGTACAAAGAACAACAAGGTCCCGTGTTACAGCTTCTTTTCCACGGTTTTTGATACAGTAGGAGGGTCAGTAACCCCTTTAGAGAAGCTAGGAGAAAGTAAAGCCAGAGAAAATGAATTCACATTAACAAACGAATACATCCAGGGCTTAATATTTCTATTAGACCAATATAAAGGGAAAATGAATAAGGAAATGCAGCATCCTTCTCAGTGGAGGTCACTATCTTTATTATATTGTGTAAAACGAAATTTATGAAAAAACATAAAACAGGCGAATGTATCAAGGTGTGTGTAATTTTACGCCATGCGAACGCCAGATTTGCCGTTGTTATTTTACATTGCTTTCGGAGAACTCTTAGAAAAAAAATGCAGGTTTTTTTTTTACACAGCAGAGCATGGCAATGTGTTTTTTTTACACAACATAATAAATATGCCCTTTTATGTTTGTGCTGATGGAAATCCTTATCAAGGATGTACCGAATCCACTATTTTGGATTCGGCCGAACCCCGAATCCTTTGGGAAAGATTCGGCCGAATACCGAACCATATGCAAATTAGGGATGGGAAGGGGAAAACATTTTTTACTTCCTTGTTTTCTGACAAAAAGTCACGTGATTTCGCTCCCCACCCCAAATTTGCATATGCAAATTAGGATTTGGATTCGGTTCGGCCTGGCAGAAGGATTCAGCCAAATCCGAATCCTGCTGAAAAAGGCAGAATCCTGAACCGAATCCTGGATTTGGTGCATCCCTAGTCCTTATACAGAGAGGCACTTACTGTATGTACATGTCATGGAAATAAGATTGCGTCGCATTAGGAAAGATTTATTATTCCTCTTTCATGTTATAAGTTGCTTTTCCCTCTATTTTTGCCCTGATAATGTCTTTATGCTCCAAATCATACAGTGACCCCCACTAGTTCTGACATTAGAACAAATTCCCTCATTTCTATCTTTGATATTTGTAATATTTTTATTCCCCCACCTTCAACTCCTGTCCCACATCTCCTGGTTCTTTGATGCAGGAACACAAATTGTTCTAAACTTCTGATTTAGACATTATGTTCCAATTTCGCCTGCTCCGTTTCCCTATCAAAAAGGCGCCTTGTCTCTCCTTGGCTTCTGGGCAGATAGCAATTCAAAGCAGGCGGCTTCAAACGCAAGTTCTTCTTTCAACGTATTCCAGGACTAACTGCTGGGTATTAAATAAAGGCAGGCACCTCGGCAGCTCGGCAAAGCTCGGATTAAACAAACAACAACAAGAACAATCTGTCAGATTCTTTACATTTTATTAACACAAAGGGTTTATGGGGCACCCAAGATATTAGATAGAATAAATGAATAAATGGGGCAATACCCCACATATTCAGGGTTCCAAGGCTTCTCCCGTAGGCATGTAATGGAAGTAACAAATGATAGCGTTGAGAATCAGTATGTATTACTTATGTATTCAATGAGCAAGCAGTCAACTGTTTGCTTGTGTTTGCAATCAAGAAGTCCTTGACCTCCCAGTTGGCTCATGGTGAATTTCAAGATCCTAGACACCAGGGTGTGAAGCAGATGGGACTAATATCACTACATATAGTTCCTATCTTCCCATGCCTTGCCAAGAGCAACTTGTTGTAAAAAATGGGGGTAAGTGGGAATGGGACAACTATTTGGGAGCATGGGCCCTAGGGTAATAGTCTTTCCCCACCCTTTCTCTACGTTTGACACTAACCACAAAATAGCCATTGGAGTTGGGCTTGAAGTGAGTTATAAGAATTGTGGTCCCCAATGTCCAAAATTAAATAACTTTATTACAGTATTAGACGGTAAAAGGCAAAGTCTTGTGCAAGACGCTACAATGTCCTCTTCAATGCTCTTCCCGAGAATAAATAAAGTGCATGGATTCTAATAGTTTTTATATAAACTGAGCATGTAATTGGCTGCTGGAGGGACATTCCCTACACTTAATTGTAGGCTCATAGCTCAATAAGCCTACGGTGTTTTGGGTCACACCTGGGCACTTAATCATAGACTCATAGCCTATGATTGAGTGCCCAAGTGTGGCACGTAATGTGTTATTGTACCACAAATAAGATGTAAATTTTGTTAATGAAAAACCTTTTTGAGCAGCATTTTTTCAACTGAGCTCCATTCTGTGCCATCCTTTTTTTCTATATAGTCATCTGGCAACAGGGGCGGATTAATGCCTAGGCTATAGCCTAGGGGCCCATCAGTGGTAGAGGCCCATGGGTTTTTTAAAAAAAAATTGTAAATTTTTTACCAGGGTCCGCCCCTCCCCCCCCCAAGCTTGCTGACTGGGAGTGGGAGACAAGACACTGAAGGCATGAAGCAGGTGTCCGACAGTGTCACAGGCTCACAGCGTCTCTCTGCATCACAGTTTAGTGCAACCAATCTCTAGACTCCGCCAGGCTCACTATCTTCATGTAGAAGGGCAGTCGCTCACCAGTGACGTCACTGCTGTGCGCCGATGAAAACCCGTGGCTACTTAAGAGCATTGAGCGCGGCACGCTCTCGCTCACATGCGGTCAGACACAGGCAGAGGCAGCAGACAAGCAGTCTGTCTGTCTTCTACGTATCTCCACGCCACTCAACATCTCCACTCCTCCGAGTCTTGCCATTGCCAAAATACTTTACCAAGCTACTGCCCAAGTTCAAGTTGCCTATTATTGGCTGCACCGTGCTGCAACTTGTCTCAGTCCCAGCCCAGGCATGCAGCTAGCCTAGCTAGAATGCAAGGCATGGGTGGGAGGGGGGGTCCCAACGGGGCCAGCCAGTGTGGTGGTAGCAGTACCCTGGTCTTGCAGATTGCAGCAGACAGTGCCAGTGAGCACCAGGCAGAGAATTTTTTTTAAATTAGAAACTACCATGAGGAGTTGGTCGGCCAGCAGCAGGGGGAACCCAACCGGGCCCAGCAACAGCTGTAGAGCTGCACTGCAGCTAGAGAAAATTTGCAGCCTGCAGACAATAATTTTTGTAGACTGCAGACCGTGAAATAATTTCTGCAGACAGTAAAATATTTTTTGTAGCCTGCAGACAGTAAAATTATTTTTGTAGCCTGCAGACAGTAAAATTATTTTTGTATCCTGCAAACAGTGAAATAATTTCTGCAGACAGTTAAATAATTTTTGTAGCCTGCAGACAGTAAAATAATTTCTGCAGACAGTGAAATAATTCCCGCAGACAGTTAAATAATTTCTGCAGACAGTAAAATAATTTTTGTAGCCTACAGACAGTGAAATAATTTCTGCAGACAGCAAAATAATTTTTGTAGCCTGCAGACAGTGAAATAATTTCTGCACACAGTGAAATAATTTCTACAGACAGTAAAATAATTTTTGTAGCCTGCAGACAGTGAAATAATTTCTGCAGAGAGTTAATTTACACGGCGGGTGGCGATTTTCTTTCACAAAATGGCGCGTACCGCAACAATATAAAGCCCTGCCCTAAAAGGGGGCCCTGTGGAAAGTGTAGCCTAGGGGCCTCACATGTCCTTAATCCGCCACTGTCTGGCAATCATAATGCCAACAATTTGCTTTCACCCCAAGCTGCATTTAGACATTGGGGGGGATACACGTAAGTGAGTGCATATACCTATGTACATCTCTTCCAAGTTCCCTGCCAAGGTGCCCTTGTATCTTCAATAAAGGCTCAGTTTGGAAGTGTAATGAGCTTTGCTTTAGGAATGAAAGGAAGATGTGCCGGTTCTGTATTCTTTTTTCGGTCGCATTTATTCAAGACTTTTTTTCTTTGAAAACGTACAAAGTCCCTGGGAAAGTAAAGCTTTGAGAACAAATCAGATGTGATTAAATGAAACTTCTTTCACATTTCCCCAAAGGTTATCTTCCCTTATTCAAATCATTCACACCCTTATATCACAAACCTTTTTTTTAGGGATTCTGTGAATAATAAATAACGGCATGACTTCCGCCATCAAACACTCGCTAATCCATTAAGCTCCAGGAAAGTTCGGCATTGCAATGCACCAACACTTTTGTTTCCGTGATGTTACTGACCTCGTTGTTTCATGGTTTCCTGTCATTTTTTGATAAAAGGGCTAAAAAGCATCAAGATAAATCTGAAAGTCAGGACAATTAATCAACGGCGAACGTCTTATTCCCTTAATGCTTTGGAAATTAAGACGCCAGTGGAATTATTATTTGCAGAGGTTTTATAATGAGAAAGTGTGTTACACTGTGGCACAAACAAGTTCAGAGAAACATGTAGATGCATTCCATTAATAAGATTTAAAATTTGCCAAATTAAATCTGACTGGAAACAGGTTGTCTATATAATGAAGCCGCACACGTGTTTGGCCAAATTACCAAACATTTAACTGATCAGTCTGTAAAAACGATGAGCAAAAGCAGCCTGTCCAGCTTCAGGTTGGCTCCATAAATGCTCTGAATTGGGTCTGTTCTCTGTTAGCTTTCAGCAACCATCTGTAAAACATAGTATACAAAGCTGAACACACATTTTAACGTGTACATACAGTTGACGAGTGGGCAGTTAACAAGGGACGATAAAATAAACTACAGGAAATTCACTGTCACAAGTTTGAGGAGTAACAGAAATTCTGTACTTTTTGACATTTTTCAGCATTCCAATTGTTGAATGTGGAGATACAAATGGCTTTGCTTCTACATTAGCACCCACAGTGTCCAAAACTAAAAGTGACAATATATAGAATTTAGACCTTTCAGACCACTTAAGCAACTGTCACATCACTTACCACAAGAAGGGTAAGTGATGATCCAGTTATATGAAAGAGAAGTCTAGTAGAGAGAGTTAAGTAGACATACTACAAGATGGTTAAGTATTGATCCAATTGTATGAAAGAGAAGTCAAGTAGAGATAGTGCAGGAAGGGTAAGTACTGATCCAATTGTATGAAAGAGAAGTCAAGTAGACATGGTGCAGGAAGGGTAAGTACTGATCCAATTGTATGAAAGAGAGTTAAGTAGACACACTGCAAGAAGGGTAAGTACTGATCCAATTGTATGAAAGAGAAGTCAAGTAGACATGGTGCAGGAAGGGTAAGTACTGATCCAATTGTATGAAAGAGAGTTAAGTAGACACACTGCAAGAAGGGTAAGTACTGATCCAATTGTATGAAAGAGAGTTAAGTAGACATACTGCAAGAAGGGTAAGTACTGATCCAATTGTATCAAAGAGAAGTCAAGTAGACATGGTGCAGGAAGGGTAAGTACTGATCCAATTGTATCAAAGAGAAGTCAAGTAGACACACTGCAAGAAGGGTAAGTACTGGTCCAATTGTATCAAAGTCAAGTAGACACACTGCAAGAAGGGTAAGTACTGCACTAATTGTATAAAGGAGAAACCATTTGTTCTCAGTTCTGAAAATGAGACAGCAAAGACAAAGCATCTACATTTTTAAATGACCCTTTATATGGTCTTATTGGACTTTGTTGGTAGAAAGACTATGCAAAAGTTGAACATGTTTCAAAGTAACAAAAAAAGTCGTTAAAGTCCCATTAATGGTAAAAATTAGAACAAGTGCTTTTTGCCCATCATGCATTGCCAATTATTCTTGGTTCCATGGGGGTCTCTGGCAGCAGCTGATAAAGTAATATCTTGTATTTGTATACAAAGCTTTTTTTCTTTGGAATGTCAAATGGCACATTTGTCTTACAGACTCTTTCAACTCCAAAAGAGTTTGGAATTTTGGACACATACCCTACAGACATTGTATCCTAAGGGACTCAATAGGGAATATGATCTGTGTGTTTTATGTAAATATGATACTGAATACTGGGGGTGGTATTTGGGACATTGTTTGCTTTAACACACAGAATAACAAAGTGCTGTTTATAAGGTTTGACCTAACTGTAGTACAACAGGGATTGTTTGTCCTTATATTGCAATATATTTAAGCTGACCAACTACGTCAAAGTCATCCCATATCTGGCCAGTATTATGCTCAATTTTCATCTGATTCATTAAGAATTCTATTGCTTCATTATACATTTTACAAAGGGACTACGTTTTACCTGCAACTTACTTGTTGCTTTCAAACTAAACATGGCTGCCCTTTTATTAGACACCAGTGGGATCACCTGACTATAGTTGGAGAGGGTGGGAGCTACAACATGGAGCTGGTCACTGCTCCTGTATAACTATAACAAACAAGGGAAAGTCGTGATCACCGCTGATTTTTGGCCAGCTCTTTATGAATCAGATGAAAGTTGAGTGTAGGACTGGCCAGATATGGGATGACTTTGACGTAGTCGGCCAGCTTAAATATATTGCAATATATGTGCAAAAAAAAACCCTGTATTGTTTAAAGGGTAAGGCATTTTTAGTAGCTTAAGGTACAAAGGGCCAGATTTAATTCAGTGAGAAAAAGTTATCTCATGGTTTATCAAGTGAAAAGTCATGGACAAGATTCAATTTGTCAATGTGAATTTTGTGGTCAAAATTCGCCGGTGTCAAAGTTTTTTCAACGCCGGTGACAGAATCAGTGTAGATGCTGGCGACGATTAACAGATGCCCATTGACTTTAATGGGCATCCATTGTGACGCTTTCAAATTGTCGCCAGCGTCAAAATCTGTGTTTAGCGGATTTCATGGCGAAACGAAATATATATAGATAAATTCGCCCATCACTGGTGGTGAGCACGACTTTCCCTTCTTTATATAATGAATAAAGTACCCCCTTTTGTACTATATAAGGATATTTTAAGTCACCAAGGAGTTTCATGACCTTATAAGACCTTGTAAGTTCCATGACTATATACAAGTCATGGAACTCCGAGGTGACTTCTAATATCCTTATATATATATATATATATATATATATATATATATATATATATATATATATATATATATATATACGGTACATAATATTGTTTCTCTTCAAGAACATTGTTACATGTTTTGTCCACCCTTGGATGGGCTAAAGGCAGTGTCCAGATATCTAAAGGAATGTATGGATAGGCCTTCACGCCAACTTAAGGACTACACATTTTCAAAGAAACAAACTTCCAATTCTGTCTCATTTTATAGAAAAATGTGTTTGTGAATGGTCATGATTATAACAACAGGGACTCTCTCCAGTCTCTCTGATCTTCCGAAGTGCCGGGCAATTCATTCCCCCCTCCTAATTCATTCAGTCTGCAGCTCTCCCGAAGTATAAAAATGTCTTTCCATGAAAGGAACGTCTTCTCTTTTTTTTTTCTAATGCATAAAAAAAAAAATTGCGACTGTGTAATGAAATGTATCTGTCACACAATGAGAAAAATGACCGGGTTGCCAGAATGCCATTACGTGAAATGGTAGAATTAAATTACAAAATGACAGTCCTCAGCATCCTGCATGCTTCTTTAATGTGTTCAAAATATGCCAACTGCAGCAGAACTCTGCCGGGGAATGATGATCCTCTGACTATTTTATCTTGCACGAGGCTTCGTTATTCTTTCTTCATCAAGAAATGCTAATGTCTTATTAAGGAATTCAACGGTATCTGGTCACAAATGAGCAAAAAACAGGGTTTCTGGGACAGTCAGTTTTTTGGAATCTATGGTTGACCTACATAGCCCAGTCTTTCCCACAGGTGTCCAGCCATAGCATATGAGTCTTCAGTGGCAGAGACTGGCCCATCAGGATTCTGGGGAAAATGAATCCCTGTAGGCCTTGGGTTTGTCTGGTCATTACAATGACACAGTATAACTTTTTGTGACCAACTACCTTCTGCCTAACTAAGCCCCTGATACAGCACATGCAGGGTCGGACTAGGCTGGTGGGACCCTGTGTTAAAATACAGTGGGCCTGCTGACCCGGTATTGCTCACCACACTGCTCCTTGACCTCCCCTTATGGCCCTGATCATATCTCATTTAGAAGCTTCAACTGGGGTTCTAGGAAGTGGGGTTGCTCCTGGGGTGAGGGGTTGGTGGGCGTGTGGGGACCCCTAATGCATCAACCCTGGTGGGTCCTGGACTTCAAGTATGCATACCACCAGTCCATTTGCCCCACTACCATTTAATTCCTGCAGGTGGTGACCACCAATTCATATTGCACACTGGGCAACCCAAGTACCAACCCAAGGCAACCACAGCCCTTTAGCAGTAAAGATCTGTGTCTCCAAAAATGCCCCAGTAGCTCCCCATCTTCTTTTCTGCTGATTCACTGCACATGCTCTGTGCTGCTGTCACTTACTGAGCTTAGGGACCCACTCACAATATACAGTACACATAGAATAGAAATGTCACAATATAAGGCTGATTAGTAATTAATACAGATAATTACTACATGGCAGCACAGAAACCAGTGCAACTAGCATCAGAATGTAATACTGTGAGTGTCACAGACACTTTCCAAGATGGTAACCCCCTGTGACAAGTTTGAAGTCCTGGATCATTGCTGCTATTGAGGAGCTGAAACTTTTGATTGGTGCAATAAGTTCTGTGTATAAAATACGGCATTTTTAACCATATTCATTTTTAGGGTTTAGTCCTCCTTTAATCTCTGAAGTCTCTAGTTTGGAAGTTGTCATCTGGTATGACAAACTGCACACTGCTTCTCATTGGTGGGGCACCAAACTGCTCTTCCTAGCTAGCCAATACCTGACCAACACTCCTAGGGTTATCAATAACAGGGGATAGACTTACATATTATTAGTCTTCATTCAGGGCTCCCGTATCCTTCATTTTCCCCTACTTTAAGGTCAAGGGGTTCCCTCTTTTCACTAGACCAATATAGATTAGTGGGATGGAAATAACCCTTAAACAGAATCTCTCGCATTCTAAACAATGCAACAAAATATAAGAGGCATATAGGGAGGTGGGAAAAAACAATAATAGAATGACTAAAAATAACAACAACAAATAGGGTTGGGCTTTTAGGACCAAAGAGCAATTAAGGACCTCTTGTCTGAAAGAAGCATCACAATCCGAGACAGGAGGGAATCTATTAATTCATTTACCACTGTAGGCTTATTCCCCACTGAAATGTAATTATTGCAACTTTGCAAATAATAGAGGGAAGGAGGAATCAGAAAAAGCTGCTGTTTCAGTTATTTCCCATGTTTTAATTATTAATCCCACTTGTGGCAGGGGAAAATAAGGGCCAAATTGTTACAGTTCCTGCCACTCTGCCTTTAAACAAGGCTTGTTCCTTACTAAGTACTTGCATTTTATTCTAGAAAATTGTGTTTTTTTGTTGTTGTAATGATGAACATCCATTATGGGTTGAATCTGATATAGATTGATGTGCGTAGAGTAGTGTACTCAATCACTGCTAGGCAATGAGCCACATACGTCCTATGTGTTGTGCGCTGAGCTACAGGCTGAATAATCTTGTGGTTATTCTGACAACCCAGAGAGAAAAGGGTGTATAGCTTTACTAGATCACTCTAATGACAAACTATGATAATGCTATGCCAGCATAGTTATTTCACTGTACTAAGCACAATTCAGCAGGAACAGCCCCTAAGTTTGCTAATAGTCTGTACAGAGAGATACCATAAAACTATGGCAGCATAGGTATTCCTCTGTACTAAGCACAATTCAGCATGAACAGCCCCTAAGTTTGCTCATAGTCTGTACAGAGATAACATAAAACTATGGCAGCATAGGTATTCCCATGTACTAAGCACAATTCAGCATGAACAGCCCCTAAGTTTGCTCATAGTCTGTACAGAGAGATCCCATAAAACTATGGCAGCATAGGTATTCCCTGTACTAAGCACAATTCAGCAGGAACAGTCCCCTAAGTTTGCTCATAGTCTGTACAGAGATACCATAAAACTATGGCAGCATAGGTATTCCCATGTACTAAGCACAATTCAGCATGAACAGCCCCTAAGTTTGCTCATAGTCTGTACAGAGAGATCCCATAAAACTACGGCAGCATAGGTATTCCCCTGTACTAAGCACAATTCAGCAGGAACAGCCCCTAAGTTTGCTCATAGTCTGTACAGAGAGATAACATAAAACTATGGCAGCATAGGTATTCCCATGTACTAAGCACAATTCAGCAGGAACAGCCCCTAAGTTTGCTCATAGTCTGTACAGAGATATACTATAAAAATATTGCATCATAGGTATTCCCTTGTACTAAATTCAGGGGTTTGGTTATCATTGATCTCTATGGGAAGCAGTGACAGACAGTTAGGTGCATCAAAACACCCCTTGTGTTAAAGGCCTTTTGCAGAACACTAGCAATTCCCCCTTAAAAGAAAGTGCAACGTTACTGTACATTTCAGCCACTGACAATCTTCACAGTTAAGTCAATACTCCCAAAAATATATAGTCCTAATATAAATACACTCAGATCATGAGTTTGACCTATATCAAAGGGCTCGAGCAGCGTCCTGAAGTGCGTGCACGGGCTGCGAATAAACACACTATCAGACTTTTACATCAACAAACTTTGACAAAAGGCTTTTTGTTTTCATTGATTTTCTTGAAATGGAGATAAAATATACTCTTGGCCCAAACTGTAAAGAAACTCAGGGGGCAATTATGAAGGTCAGTTCTCACTCGGTATTGATCGCAGGATTAAGTGTCGTCCATACAGTGTAAGACCCACGGGTCCACCTCAGAAGTTCCCATTTAAATTCCGCGTTCAGCATCAGATAAAAGATAATTGATTTGTGCCGGTTTGATTCCAATCCAAGCAGCCTGAACAGATGTGTGCGGGTTTCTACCTCTTCCTTCAATTCTCCAATTATTGCTTTCATATATTATAATTTGCTTTTATTAGAATCCCGAGCTTCAAAGAACACGAGGCTGCCTTCAACCTCTCATTCTCAATTGGGGAAGAATCAAAGAGATTTAGGATCATTATGGGACATGAGGGGGTATTACTTATCATTTTGTTTCTATTCTGAGTTCCCAGCTTTGTTTTTGTGCTGCTGATATAATGAAAGATAATTATCTGTCCATAACCCTGATACCAAAACAAACGTACAAATGGAAATGAATGAATGTCAGTATGAAACAGTGCCAATGAAAATAAAGCAGAAGCTGTTTTTGTGCCTCATTTTTGGGATACAAATAAGAAAACAGACAAAACAGTTGTGGCTGGAAGCAATTTAAAGGAACAGTCACATCAAAAAATTAAATTGCTTTAAAGTAATAAAAATATAATGTGTTTCCCTGCATGGGTAAAACTGGTGTGTTTGATTCAGAAACACTACTATAGTTTATATAAACAAGCTGCTGTGTAGCCATGGGGGCAGCCATTCAAAGGCTCGGGTTACACAGCAGATAGCAGATAAGCTCTGTAGAACATAATGGTGTTATCTGTTATCCACTATCTAAAGGACCAGGTCCTTTAACCTGTGTCATATAGCCTTTTTTCAATTTCCACCATTGCTACACAGCAGCTTGTTTATATGAACTACAGTAGTGTTTCTGAAGCAAACAGCTCAGTTTTACCAGTGCAGGGCAACACTACATGATATTTTCATTACTTATAAAACTGTTTAATTTTTTTGGTGTTACTGTTCCTTTAACAAACACAAATCAATAGAATGGAAAGCAGAATGAGTGATTGTTTGTGATTTGTTGATTTGGCCTCTGGAAGGTGCTGTTTCATTACAGAGAAGAGAAGGTTATGTCATCACAGCAAAGATGGCTGCCCACTGAGTCTTGATACAAACTAAGACAGCGGCAGAGGTGTTTTTTGCTCCCTCCTCTGGATGGGAGTAATTTAGAGGGTAATATATGTGAGCCAGATGGTAAACACGGACTCGTATTTTGTTTTTTCAATTTGAACTACTATGTATAAGGGAGAGAAAACATTAGGATATAAAGGGTAGAGTTTGGGGTTGGTTTTTATCTAAAGGCCATAAAGAGGGAGATGATGCTAAAGACCAAGGGAAGTCCTGACTAATGTGGGCCTTTTGAACTACATATATCATTATCTTGATCCAGCAAACAAAGCGTTAAGGGGTCTAACTTTACTCATCCAGCGGAACCAGAAGAAGAACCAGAAGAATATGAGTTGAGAGTCCTGGCAGTATAGAGACAACATCATGAAAACAATTGAATGGAACTAATATAAAAATAAACATATTCTTTTTGTATCATGTGGATACATAATGTCTCTGACTCTTGAGCAACTCCAAAACCCATTTTAATACAGTACATCCATTTTCCTTGGTATAGACCAAGCTAAGCCCAGTTTTTTACCTCTTTTTGACCAAGTGTCTAGACCAACATTTGTCTGAGTCTTGACTGTTTCATTCGCGCCTCCAGGACTGGCTCATTTGTACTTGATCTGGCTTGTCAATCATGCCAGCTATAGTCTTGACCAGGGATTTAACTGCCAATTGAAGAGATTACATAAAATATTTCTGTATTGATCCTTGCATATGAAGCTCAGATCTCCTTAAGAAGATATTGGTGGCCCCCAGAGTCAGATGCCAACTGGCCCCCCAACCTTAAGTGCTCACTTCTCCTACCCCCTTGGCGAACTCTCCCATGCATGTCCACCCACCTACCCAATAAACTGTGGAAAAACTTTTATATTTCAGCCTAAATTCCCTGAATACCTAGAACAAATAAAATGTGTTCACCTAAATCTTAAATGGATGTTTTTGTTAGGCTTGACATAAGTATGAACACCCCAAAACTTGACTTACTGTTCTTAAAAGGCATTTAAAGGCAAAAAATATTTTAATAAAAAGGAAACCTATCTCCAATATACTTTAATTAAAAAACGTGTACCGTTTTTATAAGAAACTTGACTGTATGCAGTGAAATTCTCCCTTCATTTACTGCCGTGGAAAGGAATTGTCAGACAGTCCCAAACTGCTCTGCAGGGAAACAATCATACTTATGAACAGCAGGGGGAGCCTCCATTTTACTTCCCAGCCATGCAGAATTCAAGCAGCTTTGTTTGTTTCCCTGTAGAGCAGTCAGTGACTGTGTAGAGATTTGTATTGGATTTTATTTTTGCCTTTACATCCCCTTTACTGTTTCCAACTCCAGCTGCTGGGACAGAGATCATGGAGCCAGATTTAAACAGATAAACTTGGATTCTATTTGGAGGACTATTTTGCTGCAGCCACTGGTTCTGCAGAGTTGGAGAAAGTTTGTATTAAACAATACAAAAACTATAAAATCCACATTAGATTACATGACAACACAGGACCTAGTGCAGTCTGTATATTCTGATTATTAATCAGTCTTGCTGTATCGGCTTCTGTTTAGATATTATTTGACTTGCGCTGTTTTTGACGATCCCTAAGCAGCCCAGACCACACTGAGCATGTGTCTTGGTCTTGCAGAGATGTTTAACAAAGTTACAAGATGTTGCAAGATGTTGACCCCCTATGGCCATCAGGGGGGGACAGGGGGGAGAGTTGTAGGGGGCCCCGAGGGTAAGGGGGGCCCGGCCACGCCACACTTACTTGATTATCTGGGCCCCCCATCTTTCTGAGAGCTGCTGACTTCGGGAAGGCATGGATGTTTAAGGGGCCCTGGCCACCAATTTTCTTATAATGTGGGGGGGGCCCCTGGCCACCAATTTTGGCCATCAATTTTTTTTTTCTCATGTGGGGTCCTAGCCACTAATATTTTTTAATGGGGGGGGCCCTGGCAACAAATGTTTTTTTATGGGGGGCCCTGACCACCAATATCTTTTTATTTTTTATTAACATGTGGGAACCCTAGCCACCAATATTTTTTTTGTTTTTTTACTGTGTGGTGGGGAGGGCGGACCTGTAGGTGGGGCTTGCGGTGGGCTGAGCCCAGGGGGCCCAGGAAATTTTGTCGTATGGGGCACTGCGATTTCTGATGGCGGTCCTGCTTGTGGTGCAGTAAGTTCATGTTTATGTTTAGTATACAAAATACAGCATTTCTAGCCTTATTCTACTGTAGACTTTACTTCCCCTTTAAGTCCAGCCCACCAGGTCATAGTTCTGATCTGTTATGATTTTTTCAGATATATGTATACATACATCCAATTAACAAGAGTCTGTCCATATGTACTTAACACCATTCCTTTGCGTTGTTAGCAAGTTCCCATGTTTCAGGTGCAATCTTTTCCTGCAAGACTAAAGGCGTTGCCCAGAAACTTAACTGTAGACATTCATTGCTGTTTTCTGCAGGGCTCTTATTGAACAACAGATCACTTCCACTTGCAATAAATATCCTCTTTAATTCATTACAGCCTGTCAGTCTTTCATACTGAGAATCTTCTTTGTGCCAAAATGCTATTAGTCACCCGTTGCTTTTTGATGACATGCGTGTCTTTAAATGGGGCGAGAATGTGTGGCAGTCGTATTCCTTTCTCTTGGTTCAGATTTACTGCCCTGCTTTTATTCTTGCTGAGGGCTCATTTTATATACAGACACAAAGCAAATATTCCTTTCCAGAAGCCATACACTGATCGACTGTGTGCAACCAACAACAGTCAGAGAATAAGATTAGCCATTACCAGATTAAAGGGACAATATACCTTATTTTGTAGATCTCGTCTTAGTATTTGTCTATTGGAAATGAAAGAAAGTTCAAGGGTTTTTATGATTGCGGCACCTCCAATGGTAGATGTCAAGGATATGACCTACAGTAGGCTCACCAGAAATGAGGTACACTTCTAATAAATCCAAGTTTGTTGGTCTGCATTTAAATTAAATAATATTATTTTAGACTATGGCAGATGTGCCAAGCGCATAGATGGTCCTGCTTATCAACTATACCACCCATGTCCTTGATTGAAAACCCCACTCTCAGTGTAGTGTCTGAGTTGAGAACCTACAGGGTAGTGAGACTGTTCAATTTCTGAGTAAGCCTATGAGAGGCACAGACTAAGTGTGTAGTTATGGCCACTTAAATGGGTTGATACAGTCAAGGTACAGGTATGGGAACAGGGGTGTAACTATAGAGAAAGCAGACCCTGCTGCCTCATGGGGCCCAGGAGGTATAGGGTCCCCATGAGGCCCTAATTCATATACAGTTTCAATAAATATTGGTAAAACAAGTCAACTGCTAAACATTTCAGGGGCCTTGAAAAATAATTTTCTGTGGGGCCCAGTGATATCTAGTTACGCCACTGTATGGGACCTGCTATCCAGGATGCTCAGAACCAAGGGCTTCCCGGATAATGGATTTTTCTGTAATTTGGATCATACCTTAATATCTTAAGTCTACTAGAAAATCATATAAACATTAAATAAACCCAATAGGTGGGTTTCGCTTCCAATAAGGATTAATTATATTTTAGTTGGGATCAAGTACAAGCTACTGTTTTATTATTACAGAGAAAACGGAAATCATTTTTAAAATTTTAATTATTTGGGAAAAATGGAGTCTATGGGAGACAGCCTTTCCATAATTTGGAGCTTTCCAGATAATGGATCCCATACCTGTATAATCCAGTACAAAACAGAGTGTGGGGTTTCCTCCTTCAACCAAATATCTTATGTAGGTTCTAAATTACCTGTGGTTGATCCAGCAACTTTGCCACCTGGCCCCTTAAACAATTACACTTTGTTTTTTTTAAGCAGTCAAATTGTATGTGTCTCATACAGTATGTGGTCAGAACCCCTGTTACAGGGGGGTATTTATATTAAGACCCCTAAATGCCTGTGCCTAGGCTGGCACGGTTTTGGGGCTGGCCATCTGGTGGCTATTTTTTAAGTTTTTTGTTTTTTATTTAAATCCCCCCACCCATAGGAAATTTCCATAGGAAATCCAGTGATGGAGCTGGGGGGGGGGGGGTGAGGAGTAGGGGGGCCCGAGGAATTGCGCAGAAGTGATGTCAAGTGCACGACGCGGTGACGTCACTTCCGACATGTGATGTCACACGCATGATGTAAGGGGCGTGTTTAGGCCCGCCCTAGGCATCGGACCTAAATACAGCTCTGCCTGTAGCCCTTGTAACTACACATCTGTTTTGCCTTAGCTGGAGCCCCATTCTACCTACAATATATTCCCTTCTCCAACTTTATTATATAGACTACCATGCTTTGTAAAGAATCCCTGGAACCTAAGTCTATCTGTGTTAGCAGTAGTCTAACTGTACAGATATGGGACCTGCTATCCAGAATGCTCTGGACCTGGGGTTTTCTAGATAAGGGGTCTTTTTGTAATTTGGATAGCCATACATTAAGGGGGTTATTTACTCCAAATTTATCTCGTTATTTTATTAAAACACCACAACCAAACTCACATGCCCTATTTGACCTTATTTATTAATTAAAAAACTCAAATTAATCGAATCAGGAAACAAACCCGATAAAATCATGTGAAAACGTTTTTTCCCAAATAGCTCGATTTTTTTCAGATTTTTGCCCAAAAACCCCAAGTTTTTTGATTTTGGGGCTAAACTCAGTGCACACCATGATAACTTCCAATTGAGATTTGTGCCTCTCCTATTGACTTATACAGGGCCTCGACAGGACTTAGATGGTGGATTTTCTGATTTGGGCTTTATGCAGCATTGGGGTACAATAAATCTTGAAAAATCAGGGGTTTTTTCCATGAAAAATTTGAGTTTTTGTCCAAAAAAGCCCAATCAGATAGATTTGAGGTTTAGTAAAACCCCCCTAAGTCTACTAAAAAAATAAACCCATTAGGATTGTTCTGTATCCAGTTAGGATTAATCACATCTTAGTTGGGATCAAGTACTTGGTTCTGTTTTATTATTACAGAGTAAAAGTTAATAATTTTTAAATATTTTAACTGTTTAATTACAATGGAGTCTATCTGAGACATCCTTCCCATAATTCAGAGCTTTCTGGATAACAGGTTTCCGGATAATGGATCCTACACCTGTACCAATTAAAGTGAGTATGAACCAAAGGTTTCTGTATCTCCTGAGCCCTGCCTTCCTTATCAAACTGTCATGCCTACTGTGACATGTTGTATTCCCTCTTCAAGGCAGCAGATGGATTTCAGACCATTGAAAGTTATCTAAAGCTCCACTAGGACTTTAAAACTTTTGATTCAATTATTTCAGTAATGAGTAATGCACAACAGTCTTTTCCATCATCGAAGCAGAATGAAGATTTCTCCCATTGGTTTTGCCAGATTGCTACATTTCGTGTTATGCGGAGTTTCTGAAAAATACTCAACTGCCAATGTACCCTTTACAGTTGAGTCCCCCCTCGCGCCATATGTAACTATACAGCCTGGAGCTCCTTCAAGCAGGCGGCGAGGAGAATTATTCTCTGGTAATTAATTCCAGCTTGCATGGAGGAACAGCTGGGCTGCCTTTCCTACTGCTCAGCAGGTTTATTGGAGTTGAAGATCTCAACAAGTCTCTTCCAAGTGAATCTCAAGGTTCAAACAGCTCTTAGCCCATCAATCTCCTTGTCTAGGGCTTTTATACTTAAGCCTATAATTGGGTTATCTTAAGCACCCTAAATAGCTCTTTTATCAGAATAAATGGGAAGCTGGCACCCTCATATGTTAATATAACAGGCTTACAACTGCTATTCCTTTTCCTTAAACCAATGTAATTCACTATGGGGAACAAAATGTGCCCATAATGCAGGCTGTTTTATTGTTATAATTTTTTTTGGGGGCGGGGGTTATGAGCAGTACATGTTTTCTGATATGTCTATTTAATTGTGGACATGAAGGACAATAAACCCCCAATTTTAGAAGTACACTCACCACAGGAGACTGTGAGTCTGGGTGTCCATGCCCCAGACCTTCAGCTAAGGGGAGAAAGAAGGCCGGCACAAACCGGACCTCAGTCGAAAAAATGCTTCTTAAAAATCATTTTATTAGCAAAAATATTTTGTATTACACCTTCCGTGCCACACTTCATCATAGTGCAATTCATTTCAGTAGGTGCATGATTATGTGCTCCTGCACATCCACTTTGTTGCCTATAAAGATAAATTATGGTGGCATATGATTTAGGCCCGAAAATACACTTTCCACTGTGCACTTGTGCTATGAGTGACCCATAGGGTGTTCAAGTGCTCTAAGAAATGTCAAAGAGTAGGGTCGCTTTTAAGGAGTTTGAAATCCCGAACTAACATTTTGCATAATGAAAGAAACTACCATTTAAGTTATGTTTCAGTAGTCAGATCTCCAACAGCTAAAGCTCTAAAAAAAATCCTAAAAAGGCCGTTAATGAAACAGATTTGCTTGATAATAGTGTCAGTTGCCCTTTAAAAGTTGACATCGATGATTTCCTGCAGATTTAGAAATATTGATGCAATATATAACAATATCCAGCGTCAGGCCAGAATTGCCTCCAGCACTGACTGCCTTTATACAGACAAGATGCTCTGACCATTCAGGAGGCAGTTTAGCAGAACATAACGCTTGTCTGATACATTCCGATATGAGTTCCCTTGGCCCAGTTGCTAAATTAAAGGAAATCCTCGGGGGCAACACATACGCACAATGAGAATGTAATTATGACGCACCACCCTGGATTCTATTTTGGACCTATCCCAATGTCGCACATTTACACATCCAGTAGCAGCTTGAAGCTCCTATATATAGCACGGAACATGACTCCTGACTAATACAGGTCATCAAACTCTTTGGGGAACTTTAATATCATTATTTATTACAGCAGGGGGTACGTTTTTCCGTGTAAGACACAAGAGTTTAATATAAATATCTGCAGCTGAGGTTTGATGAAACTTTCCAGAGTATGTTGACAATTACGCAGTTATACAGGGATTGCCATGCATTTTCATGTCAGTAGATACAGGGATACTATGACTCCTTTACTAACTCTACTGATATACGTGCAAGAGGCCTGGCTGAAACCTGACTTAATTCAGACATGTCCATCAGCCAAATAAGAAAGTAGGAGGCCGGTTTGTGGCCACATCTCCTATTACAACATCTCATAAGTTTCATATAATTCAGTTTGATTGGGTTTTTTGGGGTTGCATTATACAAGAACCTATGCTGACTTTCTTGGAACTGGTTATGCGTACAACACTCAGATATATTATCATATACATGTTTATCTATCAGTCTTTACTTCTACCAAGTTACATAATATTATGTGGCCTGTCCGAAGAGAGGTCTAGCCGACTGCCTTGAGTGCACAGTTTCTTATCTACAATGACATCCATATCTTTCACAAATTAGAAGGGAGACACAATTCCATTAGGTACATAACTAGAGTTCTTGATAAAAGATCCCTCACCTGTACCTGTGCAGCGCCTGCCTCCAGTTAATAAGAGAATAACGAATAAATTAAAAGAGACAATGGACAGATACTCCACTAACGACATTGTTCCTACTGGAGAATGTTCTGTTCATACCATCGTCAACCACTTCTCTAGTTTAGTTAACATAATATATTCCTTCATTTACATATTGAGTAGCCACCTGTGTGGGGATAAATGCCTCAGAAAAGTGTTTGTAAATCACATCCACAGCCACTTTAAGGTAGAAGGCAATAATGATGTAGATATTGTCCAGATAGGACCAAGTGCAACATGGTGTTTAAAAGGCAAGGTAGAGTTCTAGATCTTTCTCTTGTACTCTGGTTGTCCCCAGCCTGGTAAAAGAATGCCAAAGACATACCCTGTAAGCAGGGCAGCCATCAGGGGGGGACAGGGGGGAGAGTTGTAGGGGGCCCGAGGGTAAGGGGGGCCCAGGCCATGCCACACTTACTTGATTAGTCGGGCCCCCCATCTGACTTCGGGAAGGCATGGACGTTTAAGGGGCCCTGGCCACCAATTTGCTAATAATGTGGGGTTGGGGACCCTGGCCACGAATTTTGGCCACCAATTTTTTTTTTCTCATGTGGGGTCCTAGCCACCAATATTCTTTAATGGGGGGCCCTGGCCACAAATGATTTTTTTATGGGGGGCCCTGACCACCAATATCTTTTTATTTTTTATTAACATGTGGGAACCCTAGCCACCAATATTTCTTTTGGTTTTTTTACTGTGTGGTGGGGAAGGTGGACCTGTAGGTGGGGCTTGCGGTGGACGCAGCCCAGAGGGCCCAGGAAATTTTGTCATACGGGGCCCTGCGATTTCTGATGGCAGTCCTGCCTGTATGTGATGATTGGCAAGTATATGCTAGATCCTAAATGTATATGGATTTCCCACAGAGCAAAAGACCAGGTGCCATACGGTTGGACAGACTGAAAGTCCATCAAAAGTTTTAGTGTTGTTAGTATCACATCTCCAGGGCCACCAATGTAGGGAAACCATGTGTTACAGGATTAGAGCTAGAGTTGATCCCCCCCAGAGATAATCCAGGAGTCTCCATGGAGAGAAAAGGCACTGAATGAGTTTGTGAAGTCTTTTACTGATACTGATTTAGTCTACTTATATAAGAACCATTGGTGCCCAATACTCTAATAAGTAAAATACCACAGGATATATTGCACCAACCTCCCCTATAAGTGCAAGGGGTCCATTTTGTATCCATAACCAGTCTGAGATGAATTTCAGAGCCCCGATATTAGTAATTGCATTACACTAACAATAGAAAATAATGAACTTTGTAAGAGTGCTCAGTGCCAGGCAGGGACTGCAAAGGCTGATACAATGTCACCAATGGAATTTGTAAAAAAAAGGTTGTGGACCCCCCACAATAAGCTATACTATCATACTGTACAATATAGAAACAATATGGCACCTTCTATCCATATGTGTAAATGCAAATATACAGGGAAGGAATGTTCTGGGCACACAATAAGCTATACCCTCATACTGTACTGTCTAAGGAAAACAATATGGCACCTCCTACATATATGTATAAATACAAATATACAGAGAAGGAATGTTCTGGGCACACAATAAGCTATACCCTCATACTGTACTGTCTAAGGGAAACAATATGGCACCTCCTACATATATGTATAAATACAGATATACAAAGAAGGAACATTTGAGGCACACAATAAGCTCATGCTGCATTGTCTATTTAAACAAAAATAAATGGCAGATACGCCCCTTGAAGTGTTGGGTTGATGTTTAAATAAAAGACAATTCATTCTTGCTTGGGAAGCATTTGTTCATCAGCATCTGTTTGTTTGTTTAGCGCCATCCCTCCCTCCTACTAGTGCTATTTATCATATGGAGAGTAAATGAGCAGCTCGCAGGTTGGAACATTGATCACTTAATTAATCGCCGCTCTGTACCTTCTGCATAGAGAACTTTAAAAACGAAAAAAAAAAAAAAGTCCGTATGAAATATACATTAAGCCCATCGTTGGCGCTGTTGTGAATGGGATAACAGCTTTCAAACTTATATTCAGTATTAGAGTAAAAAAAAAAAAAAAAGAACTTAAATTAATTGCCCTTATTTTCCCCATCCGCTTCCCTAGCACAACGCACTGCGCAGATGGATTATATGACTCCGAGGATAGATTTCTCTAGGCTGTAAACTCTGTGGAGCAGATTATCATCTTATTGCCCCATTATGGTCCTTAAATATGGAAAGACGCAGCTTTAAATTCTTTTCCTTTTTTTAACTCCGTTCCCGAAAGTGTTGATTTTTTTTTTTTGTGTGTGTGTGTTTTTTGCTTTTTTTTAAGAGAACAATGCATGGAGCACTCAAATGTATTTAGTGGGAAAGCGTCGAGCCACCTGAAAACTCCATTTAGCGTCTTCATGGAAAATATTTCAGATGTCAAAATATGTAAAGCGGGCGCATTTAAAATGCAGCCGGCGATTTCCATGCTGAGTGCTACTTACCCGCACACAATGAGCTCATTTCGCACGGAGACAATAACATCTATTCAGCTCGGCACTTAAACACCGAATAGGCTGCAATATAATCCAGGAAACCTTGTGTGAGAGTGGCTGTCCTCTTGCACATGACACCGGCGCAGCAATAAATAAACATTTAAATATTTATACTCAGCCAGAGAGCGCTCCGAACTTCATCAGCCATAACGTTGTTTTATTTTCTTAAAGCCAAATTGTTGATTTTGTTCTGCGTGGGGGAATTAGCGGATGGCGTTTTATTTAACCTGGACAGGACAACCTGAGCCCACCAGTGCCTATAATGCTGGAGATAAAGAAGCTGGCGGATTTTGCCTTTCCAAAACACTAAAATGATGTTTATCCGTGTTGGGAATTAAAGGCATTTTCAGCCTATGTGCAAATAATAGAGCAGAAAACGACGTCTGGCCTGTAATGTTTCCTCAGGGATTCTTACTTCTGGACATGTTTGTCTGGTTTGGAGGCCAGTTGTTAAGAGGAAGCATAAACCTTATGGCCAAATGTATTAGGAGACTCCAAAATGAAATATCTTTAGTGTCAGCACAATAACTGTGTGTAGGGAGCATGGGATTTTTTTACAGGGGAGTGTTAGCTGATAAATGGCATCTCACCATTGGGCAGTCTGATGGAAAAGTCTGGGTTGGGCAGATGCCAGCAGGACACTACCAGCCTGAAAGCAAAATGCTTACAGTGAAGTTTGATGGTGGAGGGATAATGTTCTTGGTCTGTTTCCATGGTTTGGGCCCCTGGTTTCAATGAAACCTTCACCTTTTAGTATGATGTAGAGAGTAGGGATGTCGCGGACTGTTCGCCGGCGAACTTGTTCGCGCGAACATCGACTGTTCGCGCTCGCCGAATGTTCGCGAACGTCGCGCGACGTTCGCCATTTTGGGTTCGCCTTACCTGGCGCTTTTTTTTGACCTCTCACCCCAGACCAGCAGATACATGGCAGCCAATCAGGAAGCTCTCCCTCCTGGACCACCCCCACACCCCCTGGACCACTCCCCTTCCATATATAAACTGAAGCCCTGCAGCGTTTTTTCATTCTGCCTGTGTGTGCTTGGAAGAGCTAGTGTAGGGAGAGAGCTGTTAGTGATTTGAGGGACAGTTGATAGTAACTTTGCTGGCTAGTAATCTACTTGATACTGCTCTGTATTGTAGGGACAGAACTCTGCAGGGATTTGAGGGACATTTTAGGTTAGGTAGCTTTGCTGGCTAGTAATGCCACCTAGCTGTGTGAGCTTGTTCACATTCTGTCTAAATAATAACAATAATAATTCCGTGTCCGTAAACACCACCTGAGTGACGTTTTTCAAGCAGCAATAATATATTCCGTATCCACGACTGTATACGTTGACCTTGCAGGCATTGTTTGCCCAGTCTTTAACCAAGTACCACCTAGCTGTGTGAGCTTTTTCACATTCCGTGTCCAGAAACACCACCTGAGTGACGTAGTGTGATTTCTGCCCTTTACAGTACAAAACGCAGCGCTGTGTCAACAATGTATTTTTCAGATACATTTTTGCCCTTGATCCCCCTCTGGCATGCCACTGTCCAGGTCGTTGCACCCTTTAAACAACTTTAAAATCATTTTTCTGGCCAGAAATGTCTTTTCTAGCTTTTAAAATTCGCCTTCCCATTGAAGTCTATGGGGTTCGCGACGTTCGCGAACCGTTCGCATTTTTGACGCAAGTTCGCGAATATGTTCGCGAACTTTTTTTCCGACGTTCGCTACATCCCTAGTAGAGAGTGATATTCTGAGACAATTTGCAATTGGTTTTCATTTTTTATTATTTGTGGTTCTTACGTCATTTTTCGCTTTTTATTCAACATCTCTCCAGTTTGCAATTTCAGCAATCTGGTTGCTAGGGTCCAAATTACCCTAGCAAACCCTGCATTGATTTGTATAAGAAACTGTAAAATGATTAGTTGAGGCCCTGAATAGAAAGACAAGTAAATGCAATAACAATACCCGGGCAAACTTTTTATTATAACCCCACATGCAGTCACTTGTGAATCTGGTACAAGAGGTCGCTGCTAAAAACTAGTGATGGGTGAATTTGTTCGCCAGGTGCAAATTTGTGGCGAATTTGCGCGATTCGCCGCCAGCGAATAAATTCGCGAAACGCCCGCGAAAATTCGCTGGCGAAAGTTTGCTGGAGTAAAAAAAAAATGGTTGCCTGCCGTCGAAAAAATACGTACGCCGGCGTCAAAAATTAGACTCCGGCGCAGATTCGCGAATTTTTCACCGTTTCACGAATTTTGTGGGAAATTCACGAATTTTTCAGCGAAGCGAAACGGCGCAAATTCGCCCATCACTATTAAAAACCTAGTGAACCAGACACATGAGGCATCTCTTCTAGTGATGGGCGAATTTGTCCCGTTTCGATTCACAGAAGTATCCGCAAAATTACCACGAAATTCATGAAACAGTGAAAAATTTGAGAAGTCCATAGGCGTCAAAATAATTTTGCCACACGTCAAAGTCGACCCCCGCAACAATTTTTATACGCGCGCCTATTTTGGCCAAATGCATTCAAGTCAATGGCTGTCCGAATAAATTCTGATGCTCGCCAAAACTTTTTTAGTGGATTTTTTGCCATGAATTCAGGCCTAACAAATGTATTCACCCATCACAAATGCATCGCCCATGATGCAGCAATTTTTCACATGATGCCAGCATAATTGTGGCGGTGCTCCAAGTTGCATCTGCCGCTATTGTGCATTAATGTGGGTTGTATCTAGTGCACCTGCTCACAACCCACATTGCTTCCAAATGAATATGAATGGGCCTGAGCTACAAAAGAGGGGGCTTCTTCCACGAATCTCCTTGGGAACATTTCCCCTGACATAGGGGCTGCTGTACATCACTCTTGTGTTTATTTATATTTAGCTCCCCTTTAGGAAAGGCCAAATACACACTAATGCTGTACCTTTCATTTAAGAAATCCAATTGGATAATTTATAGGCAGAGCAGAAGCCTTGTTGAGGAGAAAATGCTGTGAGTTATGCTTCGGATCCATCTCAAATAAAGCGCAGTGTCTAATTCTGTCCTTCTTTATTGCAGGGAGGTTTATCCGCCTGAACCCGCTCCACTTCATCATTCAAAGACACAACCGCACGACACATCAAAGCGACAAAAACCACTTTGGACAACTCCAGCTTGGACGGCCTTCAAGCCTGCAGCAATATCTCCTTGTCAGGGGCGCTGGAGACGATGCTCGGGGAATGACAGATCAGACTATTTATGCACTTGCTCCTTGTAAAATGAACACAGCGGATGCCCATTGATTATATTGGCATTTATATAAAATGTCCCTCTGTATTGCCAGTTTTTAATAGAGAGGACACCACAATTACTGTGGCATATTTATTTTCTGCTCTGTTAAGGAAAACGATTGCAGTTAGACAAGGGAAAAGGGACCCATTATTTATTGCCCAATGTTTTCTGAATAAATATCAGTACTAAGCATAGAGCCTAAAGGGGGTTCGCATTCATTTTAGCAAAGTGATTGTGCAGAGACTAAGGAAAAATACACATACGCTCATGGTATGACATTAGATTAAAGGAGAGTGTGTGAAGGCTGCAGGTTACTTTTAGTCCTCAGAGGGTTATATACAAACCTTGTAGAACCAATATAGGGACCACAGGAAGGTATACGATAAGGCAGGGTTCCCTAACCTTTTTTAACCATGAACCACATTCAATAATAAAAAGAGTTGGGGAGCAACACAGTCATGCAAAAACTTCCTGGAGTGCTAAATAAGGGCTGTGATTGGCTATTTGGTAGCCCCTATATGGACTGGCAGCCTACAGGAGACTCTGTTTGGCAGTGCACCTGGTGCCGCCAAGCCTGGAATTCAAAATTAAACACCTGAATTGAGGCCACTGGGAGCAACATTCAAGGGGTTGGAAAGCAACATGTGACTTGTGAGTTACTGGTTGGGAATCACTGCTATAAGGAATAGAGTGGGACCTCTCAGGTTTGGGGTACTGTAAAACATACTACATACTAGTAGTCATCTATTAGTCCCTATACAGACAGAGTAACATTTTCCCTCCAAAGTTTTTTATTTTTTTAATCTGCCCCCTGGCAGGCCTGGAAGTGGTTATGACGGTGGAGTCTCCCTAGAGGTTTAGTTACTTGTTTCACAGGGTTTATCCTGCAATATCAGTTTCTTTGAGACAGTGGGAGTAGCAGAGCAATAAGCTCTGTAGGTTCTGTTCATTAAAGGGGTGATTCGCCTTTAAGGGAACTTGTTATAGAATGACCAATTCTAAGCAACTTTTCCATTGGTCTTCATTGTTTATTTATTATAGTTTTTAAATGATTTGCCTTCTTCTTCTGACTCTTTCCAGCTTTCAAACGGGGGTCACTGACCCCATCTAAAAAAAACAAATGCTCTGTAAGGCTACAAATTTTTGTTATTGCTGCTTTTTATTACTCATCTTTCTATTCAGGCCTCTCCTATTCATATTCCTGTCTCCGATTCAAATCAATGCATGGTTGCTAGGATAATTTAGACCCCAGCAACCAGGTTGCTGAAACTGCAAAGTGGAGAGCTGCTGAATAAAAAGCTAAATACAGGTATTCAACCTTTATCCAGAATGCTCGGGACCTGGGGTTTTCCAGATAATGGATCCTTCTGCAATTTGGATCTTCATACTTTAAGTCTACTAGAAAATCATTTAAACATTAAATAAACCCAATAGGCTGGTTTTGCTTCAAATAAGGATTAATTATATCTTAGTTTCGATCAAGTAGAAAGTAACTGTTTTATTATTACAGAGAAAAAGGAAATCATATTTTAAAAAAACATTTTGGATTATTTCGATAAAATAGAAAAAGCACAAATAATAAAAAATGAAAACCAGTTGCATAATGTCTTGGAATATCACTCTTTCCCCCATATGTAATAAAATGCACTAAGTTTGCTCAGGAGCAGTAACCCATAGCAACCAATAAGATGTTTCCTTGTAATCAGGTGACCAGTAAATTCTACCTGCAGATTGGCCGCTATGGGTTACTGCTTCTGGGCAAATTTAGTGTCTTTTATTACATAACCCCTTTTATATCATGCTAATAGTTAAGTCAAAGGTGAAAACCCCCTTTAATGTGTTCTTTTTTCCGAAGAGCCCCAAAAACCCTCCTGCCTTGAGTAAACTGTCACTTAATCCATTGGGGACCATATCATTAAAATAACAAGGCCATTTAAAGAAGGTTACGCTCCATCATCTGTGTCCAATCATCTGGTTTACAGAATGAACCCACTGCAGTTTTACCCCAAGTGGTGCCCATAAAATAAATTATTACAAAAGAGTTAAGGATTGGATATTTATTCCGAATATTTTAATGGAATTTATTTTCTTTTTGCTCTTCCTGTTATTATTTAGAATCTTGTGGGGCAGCAGCTGTTCAGCCATTTGAGACATTTAACAAAAAGATGATACTTTACATTCCCCTTACCTTCGTTCTTTGGTGCCATTGCTGGTGGAGCTGTTTGGTTGTGACTGACCTCGGCAGGAGCTGGAGCCTCTAAACTAGACTTTGTCATTGGTTTATTTGAAAAATTAACTTTTCTTTGTCCTCATACCTTCTTCTTATTTCCATACTTCTGACTCTTAACTTGCCCTAGAACTGGTCTTTGTTCCTCATTGATTTGGGCCTCGCTTCTAGCTGCGGAGTCTTGCTTTTCCACTACAGCTATTTTCTTTATATACCAGAATAGATCCAAAAGAATAATGATGAATATGCTAAATGAAGAACATGTGTTCTAGATAAGGAGAGAGAACCATTAAAACAAATTAGAACAGATTTTACTGATCCACTTATTTCCATATAATGGTTCCATGTTAAATTCTACTTTTGTTCAGGTTATAATATTTACATACAATGATACAGAATACCAATTAGCTACAAGTGGATGGGAGGAGTAGGAAGATACTATCACAAGTAAATTACAACTGACAGCACTTTGACATTTTAGTTGTATTTTGTTAACATTTACTCACTTGAAATATTTAGATTTATACAATTATTTCAGCTCATCATAAAGATTTCCCTTAAACTCATTCCAATAGTGTGCATTGAGGATGGCATTTTCTACATTATACAATACTGCTATGAAGTCCTGCAACAGAAGAATATCGGTTAGACAGACATTTTTACTTAAAGGGATTCTGTCATGATTTTTATGTTGTTTTTATTTCTACATTACACTGTTTACACTGCAAATAATTCACTCTACAATATAAAATGTCATTCCTGAACCAATAAGTGTATTTTTTAGTTACAATATTGGTGTGTAGGTGCATCTCAGGTCATTTTGCCTGGTCATGTGATTTCAGAAAGAGCCAGCACTTTAGGATGGAACTGCTTTCTGGCAGTTGTTTCTCCTACTCAATGTAACTGAATGTGTTGCAGTGGGACCTGGATTTTACTATTGAGCGCTGTTCTTAGATCTACCAGGCAGCTGATATCTTGTGTTAGGGAGCTGTTATCTGGTTACCTTCCCGTTGTTCTGTTGTAAGCTGCTGGGGGGGGAGGGAGGCGATGATATCACTCCAACTTGCAGTACAGCAGTAAAGAGTGACTGAAGTTTATCAGAGCACAAGTCACATGACTGTGGGCAGCTGGGAAACTAACAATATGTCTAGCCCCATGTCAGATTTCAAAATTAAATATAAAAAAATCAGTTTGCTCTTTTGAGAAAACCTTTTCCCATGAAAGTATCCCTTTAATAATACAAGAGACATGAGAGTGATGAGAGTGAGGCTGAAACAGAGGCTTTACATACTGTAGTAGCATAGAAAAGAATGACATTATCTACTATTAGGGATTGGCGAATTTGACCTGTTTCGTTTCGCCAAAAAGTCTATGCGTGGCGAAAGAATTTTGACGTGCGTCTTTTTTTTTTGACACACAACGCCATACAAGTCTATGGGCGTCATTTTTGTGGCGAAACAAGGCGAAACAATTCGCCCATCCCTATGTTAAGTCTCTGTTTTACTCTCATGTCTCTTGTACTTGTTTTATTAAATGGGAAAAAGTTTTTTATTATCATAATGTTGAAAAAGACGTGCCCATCAAGTTCAATGAAACCAAATCTGACTATAACTATATAACCAATCATATAATGATCCCTGCTTGCCTGGATGATGACACTAATCAGTTTTTTATATGTTTTTAGCTGATTCTGACTATTTGGAAGGAGGCACAGCAAGTCCTGCAATAGGAGAATATCATTAAAGGGATACTGTCATGGGAAAACATGTTTTTTTCAAAACACATCAGTTAATAGTGCTATTCCAGCAGAATTCTGCACTGAAATCCTTCTCAAAAGAGCAGACAGATTTTTTTATATTCAATTTTGAAATCTGACATGGGGCTAGATATTTTGTCAATTTCCCAGCTGCCCCTAGTCATGTGACTTGTGCCTGCACTTTAGGAGAGAAATGCTTTCTGGCAGGCTGCTGTTTTTCCTTCTCAATGTAACTGAATGTGTCTCAGTGAGACATGGGTTTTTACTATTGAGTGTTGTTCTTAGATCCACCAGGCAGCTGTTATCTTGTGTTAGGGAGCTGTTATCTGGTTACCTTCCCATTGTTCTTTTGTTTGGCTGCTGGGGGGTAAAAGGGAGGGGGACGATATGACTCCAACTTGCAGTACAGCAGTAAAGAGTGATTGAAGTTTATCAGAGCACAAGTCACATGACTTGGGGCAACTGAGAAATTGACAATATGTCTAGCCCCATGTCAGATTTCAAAATTGAATATAAAAAAATCAGTTTGCTCTTTTGAGAAATGAATTTCAGTGCAGAATTCTGCTGGAGCAACACTATTAATTGATTCATTTTGAAAAAACATTTTTTTCCCATGACAGTATCCCTTTAAGTCACACAGGGCACTAGAGCACAAGATTGCTCAAATATTAGTAACTCCCATAACGTCTATATATAAGTAACAAGTTGGCACATGATTATTCACATGGTTTAGGAACCAATATACCCAATATTAATATGTCTCAAGTCATAATTGTTTGTAGGAAATGTGTTAAATCAATTGGCCAATAAACGAGTCCCCTTCTTCCCTTTCCTTACCTTGACCCAGATATTTTTTTGAACATCTACATAAAGAACATGTGAATTTTGCTGCAATCCTGAACAGAATTGGTCTAATAAAAGCTGCAACTGCCAACTAGAAGTATTACATTGCATATGATTTCCTCTGGAACGAAGAAAGAAATCGACTTTGGGTTGTTGCTAGACAATCTGATGATTGATATTCATTTCTTCAGCGAATAAGCAAACTTGAAAACTTTCCACAAATTCACTTTCTACAGACAACTTACAGACGGGTTTGTTTTCTTCATCAATATCTTTTTTCTGGAAGAGAAATGTACAAAGATCAGACAGTAGGACAGGTTTGTGTACAGAATATATACATTTATTAATAAATCCCATGAGGCCACAAAGAAGCAGAAATGAATAATTATGATTGGAAAACCATAACGATCCACAGTTCTGATATATACAGTACATTTGTACGAACGACTTCATCTCAATTAAAGCCGAGAATATAAAGAAAGTACTTTACACAATGAGAGTGAGGCTGAAACAGAGACATTACTAAGTAAAGGTTGAAATAGACATATCCATCATGTGTCTATGTTTAGAAACATAAAATATAACATAAAAGACCTCAATGGCCTTCAGACTTTTTTAGTTATATTCCCCATGGGGGCCCTTGTATCTAAAAAGTCTAGAAAAAAATATGAAATCTGAGCTTATAAGTGTCCATCTAAAATACCCCCCCAGTTAACCATCAGATGGTGTATTTTATAGGCTAATACAGGTATGGGATCTATTATACAGAAATTTGTTATCCAAATAGCTCCAAATTACGGAAAGGCTGGTTCCCATAGACTCCATTTTATTCTTTTTCTCTGTAATAATAAAACAGTACCTTGATTCCAACTAAGATATAATTAAAGGGGAACACCACAAAAACATAACTTAAGATTTTTGAAAAGTAAACAAGCAAATTTGCAATATATATCATTTAAAAAATATGCAGACTCTTCATAATTTTTAATGGTTTCTGACAGTTCCCTAAGCCTAGCCCCCTGCTCTCCTGCTGATCTGTCTGACTACTTTGCTGAGCTGGCTGACTACTGTTACTTTGTATCAACAGCCAGCTGTCCTCAGCCTGCATCCTTCGAATCCCACAATTCCCTGCACATGTGATTTCAATAGGGAACATCACAGAGCAATGCATTGTGGGTTATGTAGTTCCTGCATGCTGTCTGTAAGCTGTATTTGTAACATCAGTGTTTAGTCCCTCCTTCCCTGCCAGGATTTCAAATGATGCAGAAAGAGAAGAACTGTTAAACAGCTGGACTGCAGCATAGAAAATGGCATTTATTCATACTTTTTGAAGAAACAGGTAACTGTGATGGGAATATTAGGGGTGTCTGTGTTTAAAATCAATGTTATCACATTTTGGTTTGGAAGCCGGAGTTCCCTTTTAATTCTTATTGGAGGCAAAGCCATCCTATTGGGTTTATTTAATGTTTACATGATTTTCCCCAAGTCCCGAGCATTCTGGAGAACAGGTCCCATACCTGTATTAGATTCTCACTGCTGCATTTTATTCAAAGGGATATTTTTTTTTAAAGGGATTTGATTTCAGTTTTTCCTCAATTGAAAAAAACCCACAAAACTGTCAGATGTTTCATTTCACAGGCTCTGGTTTTCCAAGAGGCCACAGAAACCAATGGGAAGTGTATATTCTGGTTTTCAGTGCATTCATTGTTGTCATTAAAATGTGAAAATCTCCAATTCATGGGAAGCCATGATTTCCCAAACAAATGACTGTGCTTATTTTCTGTCATTGAACGTGGTTATGATTAATTCTGGGTGGATGAAAACTGACAGGTTTCAGACTTTTTTCCACCTTGACAACTATGTTATTGTGAATGATGGTTGCCATACTGCATATTTTAGCAGAGACATCTGAAAGGGGTGGGTCACCTTTAAGTAACTTTTAATATGTTATAGAATGACCAATTCTAAGCAACTTTTCAATTGGTCTTCTTGTTTTTTTTTTCCAGTTTTTTAATTATTTGTCTTCTTGTTCTGGCTCTTTCCAGCTTCCAAATGAGGGTCACTGACCCCATCTAAATAAACAAATGTTCTGTAAAGCTACAAATTTATTGTTATTGCTGCTTTTTATTACTTATCTTTCTATTCAGGCCTCTCCTATTCATATTCCAGTCAAGGGTCAGACAGTTGGATTGGGCCGCCAGGGCACCAGGGAATAAAACCCGGTGGGCCCCGCCGGCCCAGTCCCTGCTTCCTGTATACTCTTCCTGCCGCAGAATACACAGTTCGCATGTGTGGCGGCGGCTTAGTGGGGGGACCCAGTGGCAGGGGACCCAGAGGGGGGCCCTGCGACAGCAGCCCCAGTTGCCCCCCGAGACCCCAGTTTGACCCTGTTCCAGTCTCTTATTCAAATCTCTGAAATTGCAAACTGGAGAGCTGCTGAATAAAAAGCTAAATAACGCAAAAAAACACAAATAATAAAAAATGAAAACCAAATGCAAAGAATATCACTCTCTGCATCATACGAAAATTTAACACAGAGGTTAAAAATAGATTGTGAATATGAGTTTTATTGAAATGGTGTTTTTGGAAAACAAGCACTAGCAAGCAGACAACAGATTTCAAATTGAATAACTACTGAACTCAGAACCCCTGTAGCCCTTGTAACTACACATCTATTGTGCTTTAGAAGGAGCCCCATTCTACCTACAATCCATTCCCTTCTCCAACTGCCGTACTATATGTTATGTTTTGGGTAGCCGAGGATGAGTAGAGTATTAAGCTGGCCATAGACGCAAAGATCAGATCGTATGAATCAACGTACGATCGGACTTTCCCATCTCCCGACCCTCCACTAACCATAAAGATCAAAGTCTTACCATTTCGACCAAAAAAGTAGTTAAAGAACAGATTAGCCGATGTTCTGCCCCTGACAGCAATCGTACGATGGTTATGTCTGACAAAGCTAGTGACAGTCTCCCACTGAAAATCGTATGATCGGCAATACACGCAGAGATATTATCGGCAGGCGACAGAAATTTTCTAACCTGTCCGATCGACCAAACGACCAATCTCCGCCGGACGAAAAATGACGGGACTCTCTACACACGGTCCAAAAATCGTACGAATCCACGATTCGTACGATCGGATCGTTGCGTCTATGGCCAGCTTAACAGTGCTTTATTAGCAGAGTCATGCAGGAATTACACAACAGTAACTTTCACTTTTAAGATACCATGAAGTTTGCACAGTATAAGTATGAGCACATTGACATCTACAGGGCACTTGCATGAACACCACATATTCCCCCTATAGTAGGAAAGCATTTGGACAATTATAATAAACAGCAACATCAAACAGTATGCATTTTAAAACAATAATATACATTATTCACATCACATAGTCCTTGGTCCATGCAGGTAGTTTTCTGATTCTCTCAGAACGCCGTATAGGTTCACTTTCCTCAGGCCTATTGCAGTTGGCACCAGGAGAAGAAAATGTCCTTCATCAAATGGAGCTTCTCCAAAGTCATATCTAACAGGAGCAAGACGACTTGCATTCCATATGCGACCATCAGAGAGTTCATATGTGTATGGTCCTCGCTGGTTTCTAGTGTAGTAAATTTAGATTGTCCTTTTTTCAGTATTCCTGGTTTCTTAATTCTGACGAAAGATCCAGGCTGAAAGTACATTTCTCTTGCACCACGTTTTCTGTCAGTATAAGCCTTGCATTTGGCTTGTTGACATTTCACAATGTCAGCAGTAGATGATTTTGTAGGCGCCGTATTTTGTGGAAGTAGTGCGCATCTGTCTGCTATGTAATAATTCAGCAGGAGATGATTGGGTTGTTGCATGGCACGTTGTTCTGTAGTTATGTAGGAACTCTGTTGTAAATACTCTCCAAGATTTCCCAGTTAGATTTGCTGTCTGTATTGCTTCTTTCAGACTTCTGTTGAATCGCTCGATTTCTCCATTTGCTTGTGGGTAATACACTGAAGATTTCCTATGCACAATATTCCTCTCTCTCAGAAAGGATTCAAACTGTGGTCCATGGTCTGATATTAACTCCTTTGGATTACCTTCTCTGCTGAAGACTGTAGACAGAAATTGTATTACTGTAGCTGATGTTATATGAGAAACAAATGCAATTTCAGGCCATTTACTGTAAAAGTCTATCAAGGTTATAGCAAATCTACAGTCTATAGGAGCATCTGTAAAAGGACCGACAATATCAATAGCAAGTTTTTCCCATGCTGAATCAGGGAATGGTACTGGTTTTACATCTGGTCTCAACTTAACTTTGTGTACAGAGTTCTTTGCACAGCCCAGTGAAGTGTTGCTTTGTGGTGAAATTTTAGACACTGGCTGTGTGGCAGGCACTGGTGCTGTAGTAATTAGTGATGGGCGAATTTATTCGCCAGGCGCAAATTCGCGGTGAATTTGAGCGATTCACGAAACAGCTGCGAAAATTCGCTGGTGAAAATAAAAACGGACGCCGGCAAGAAAAACGAGCGTTGGAGTCAAAAACGGGTGTCGGCGTCAAAAAACGGACACCGCCGTTTCGTAAATTTTTCGCCGTTTCGCTTTGCCGGAAAATTTTCGAATTTCCCGCGAAATTCACGAAACGGCGAAAAATGAGACCATCAACTAATTGTAGGTTTAATGCAGCAAAGAGATCCCTTCCAAGTATGGCAGTACCCTTATTCGCAATGTAAAAGTCATATTTTGCAGTATTTGATTCAAATTGTACAGTCACTGGCAAGCAACCAAGCACAGGGATTGGATCCTTTTAGTAACTGACCAGTTTCAGGGCAGGTGCAACAAGCAGATCTTTTGCAAAGTATTTCAAGAAAATATCCTTTGGTAGTATAGAAACAGCTGAACCTGTATCAAGCATCAGGTTAATGGAGTGTCCCTTGTCAGCAGAAGCAGTACTGACACTGGCATATAAACTTGTCTGGAATAAATCTACCAGCTTTATCCACACTTAATACTGTGACATTTGTAGTAGTGACTCATGAACATCTTTAGCAGAACTACGGCAGGTCTTAGTAAAATGTCCTACCTTTGTGCATTTGCGGCACCGTTTAGCTTTTGCAGGACATGTAACAGTATTTTCTATTTGTATTTGCTGTATGGTTTTGCAGTGTAGGTGAATCCCTTTCCTTTGCACTGTATTTTGCCTGTGACTGTGTATTATTAGGCCACATTGCTGGATTCACAGTCTGTACATTCCCAGCAGTTCCCTGACTGAGAGTTTTAGTCTCTGCCACTGCTGTTTCAATTTGACTAGCAACTGTAATAGCTTTTGCAAGACTTAAATCCTGCTCTAGGAGCAGTCTCTCTCTAATGCGAGGTGAGTTTGTTTTTTCCACTATTTGGTCTCTTAGTCCCAAACTCACAGGTAACAACCAGCTCTCTCAAAGCTGCTACAAATTTATATCTTTCAGCAACCACATTTACTCCTGGCACGAAAAAGTTCTTTATAGCAGTAAGAGCAGTTTCATAAGTATCATCAGGTAATGGTAAGTGCTCCCAGGCAGTGAATAAGTAAAACACGCTTTCTAGCAGCACAAATCTCCCCTTGGCCAGCAGCAATAATGTAATTTTCAAACATAAGAATCCAAGCAATAAAAGGTATAGTAGGCTCACCAGAGTTTGGAAGAAAAGGTGCAGGCGCTGCAAAGGGAGAAAAGCCATCCTTGTCGCCATTTGTTATGTTTTGGCTAGCCGAGGATGAGGAGAGTATAACAGTGCTTTATTAGCAGAGTCATGCAGGCATTACATAACAGTAACTTTCATGTTTAAGCTACCAGGAAGTATGCACAGTATAAGTATGAGCACAGTGACATCTACAGGCCATTTGCATGAACACTACACTATATTCTTATACACTACCATGCTTTGGAAAGAATCCCTGGAACCCAAGTCTATCTGTGTTAGTAGCAGTCTAGCTGTAGAGATATTGGACCTGTTATTCCGAATGTCCGGGACCTGGGGTTTTCCAAATAATGGATCTTTCTGTAATTTGGATATTCATAACTGAAGTCTACTTTAAAATCATCAAATAAACCCAATAGGCTGGTTTTGCTTCCAATAAGGATTAATTATATCTTAGTTGGGATCAAGTACAAGGTATTGTTTTATTACTAGAGAGAAAAAGGAAATCATTTATAAAAATTTGTATTATTTGGATAAAATGGAGTCCATGGGAGATAGCCTTTCTGTAATTTGGTGCTTTCTGGATAACGGGTTTCTGGATGATGGATCCCATACCTGTACATAAAAAAAGACCAAATGCAATTTTCCTTGAGATAGCACCAGCAACATCACACTTAAATCTGATATGAATGTAAAATTCCTTTTAAACAAGGCAACCTTGTCCCTATCCCTGGCATATACTTTCCTACTGAGCCATTGTGACATCACTTTTATACTTCTCAACGATATTGCGTGCCTCTTAAACCATTAAAGATTTTATCACATTCTTTTATGAATTTTTCCTTTGTACAGTTTGCTTGACCCCTCTCAGCCCTTTGCACTTGACCCTTGGTGCCTTATTACCACGATAGTCCTTCTGCAGGAGGCTAGTTGTGCTTGTATCAGCACCTGAAACCTGATAGAATATTAATGAAAATGTTGTAAATTCATGAATATTTGGTTGCAGCACCTGAAAGTGGAGATTTTTCCCTCTATAACCGTAACATTAAATTTCATCGTGCAATAATTAACTAGACATAAAATGTGTCTTCGATTCTGCGGCTCCCTCTCCAGGCACAGAGATGTTTATATTATTCCATATATACATTATTTATGGGATGATGACGGCCATGGACAGTATCAACAAGTTATTAACCGTTTTAAGCGGACTCTTAGCAGGGGGAGGGAAAAAAAACTGTCGATTTTTAGCTTGCTCTGAATTCTAAGTTGATTCTGTAGGGATGTGGGATGAAGTTTTTCCCTCCGAGCCGGCATTAATATGTATGAAAGTGGAAGGAAAGTTTGTCTTCTCTATGAACAAGATGGATCTAACATAGGGCAATGGTACATGCGTGGAATAAATGCCACCGGGTTTCTTTCCTTTAATGCCAACTGCCTGGGAGAAATATTGCTCTGTCCGACGTTCTGATAAAGGAAACATTGTCACCGCAGCCAATAAATCTTTATTCAGTCACAGGCAGCCCAAAAAGATTCTTCAAGCTGCCGTTATGAAGTCTGTAATGAGGCTTCATGGTTTTATGTTCCTCAGGGCTGGACATAGCCTGCCGAGGAGAAATCAAGAAGAGGTATTTAGATGTTTTTTACATTTCTGATTCTGGTGTAGTATACTGCTGCAGCCTAAAAGCAGGGCTGAATTTATTATATAGGCACCTGAGAGCCTAAGCCTAAAACAGAAGCTTTAGGGGGGCATCCCTAGGTTACATAACATTCCCACAGCCCCCCACCAGACATGGTTGGCTTAATCCAGAATCCTCACACTCATGATTGCTGGACACATCACTCCAGAAATGACAGTTAGGGTAAGTACTTGCAGACATGAACATTAGATACACGTGGAGCTAAATAATCACAATGCAATTGATCCCCTACATTGCATAAAGTCAGGATATATATATATATATATATATATATATATATATATATATATGTATGTAATATCAAAACAGGGGGGTTGTGGGAGCACTCTAAAGGCTTTAAAGTATATATATATATATATAAGTATAATAAATGCTATTGCATATGTACCCAAAACAGGGGTTATTTTGTAACAAAGTTTTGATCATAAAATTGATAAGCCACCATACCACGTCAAGGTAAACCCCGAATGGCGGTCCCTAACTTGTTTTATTTTTTATGTGCATTCTAGCATTACCTGTAATCAATGTCCTTTCACTGAGGGCTAAATCCTCCCCAGTCAGCAATCAGGCTTTTAAAGGAGAGATATTCCCAAAACAAACACCCAATTTTAAAAGCATAGGATCACCACTAGTTTAAAGGGGGGGTATGGGGTGCTACAACCACTGAAGCTATGCCACAGCTTCCGGCTAAATATACAATATCAAAACAGGGGGGTTGTGGGAGGTAGTGATGTGTTGCACTTTTTAAATTAGCTGGGCATCCCTTAATATTGCTAAAGATTGCACACCGCCAAAGTGCCGAAGACCTGAAGCCACGAACTGGGCCCCTGACCACCAATGTTTTTGTAAAAACTTTTATGGGGGCCCTGGCAAAAAAAACATTTTTAATGTATAGTTGGCCAGGTTGCCTAGGGCGCCCAGCTGACTAGGCCCGGCACTGCTTGGGGGCAGGATCTGGGGTGGGTGGAGCCCAGGGAGCCTAGACAATTTTGCTTTATGGGCCCCGTGATTTCTGATGGCGGCCCTGCTAACTAGTGATGGGCGAATTTGGGGCGTTTCGCTTTGCCGAAAATGTTTCAAATTTCCATCACATTCGCCGGTGAAAATGTGCCAGCGTCCAAAAAAAAACAGACACCGTCGTCCATTGTTTTTTGACGCTGGTGAATTTTAACTGCGATTTCGCAAATTTATTCTCCGGCAGCGAATTTCGGGAATTTCCCGCAAATTCGCTATCACTACTGCTAACAGGTACCCAGTATCTCATTCCCAAGAGCAGAGCTCTCTGCTTGTAATTACCACCACTTAGCCTAGGTAGGGGTAGGGGGAACAGTGCAAGGTGCACAACAGTTAAAAACATAGGGTGGGGTTAGATCCCCTTTAACCAGTTTGTAGCCAATAAGAGTAACACAGTAGAGCCAGGGCAGGCAGCTAAAGGGATTAATGGGGTTTCAGCCCAGTAAAGGTAAATTGTGTTTCTACCAGCACTTCTTCTTTATAGGCTGGATGTAAGTTTCCAAACTTAGGTCAGTGGTTCCCAAACTGTGGGGCTGGAGCAATGTCAAAGTGGTCGTAGCCTTAAGACTAATTAGGATGAAATACCAGGAGAATGTGTGTTTGCTTTTCCCCTGAAAACCCACCTTGAAAGACAGTGAAGGTAGAATGTGCAGGTAAACACCCTTTTGTCACTCTGGATATTTCTTCAACTAATGGAGGAGACTCCAATGTTTTCTTATATCTGGGACCTTTGTATGAATTACCAGGTTTCTGGTGGAAAGTGAAAAGTTCTGGCTTAGTGGGAACATTGGTTACTGCTAACCATGAAGTCTGAGTGACAGTGACATGTATAAAAATTAGGGATGCACCGAATCCACTATTTTGGTTTCTGCCGAACCCCCGAATCCTCCACAAAAGATTCGGAGAATACCGAACCAAATGTTAATCCTAATTTGCATATGCACATGGATGGGAGGGGTAAAACTTTTTTTACTTTCTTATTTTGTGACAAAAAAGTCACAAGATTTCCATCTTGCCCCTAATTTGCATATGCAAATTAGGATTTGGATTCAGTTCGGCCAGGCAGAAGGATTCACCCGAATCCTGTTGAAAAAGGCAGAATCCTGGATTCACTGCATCCCTAATAAATATATAACAAACTAAAAAAAGGGGAAAAGAAATAAATGTTCATCTGCTCTGCGTGATTCACGTGCCAGTATTGGTGCTTTTATTTGCCAAATAGGCCCAGTGAGAGGCTGCTGGTCCAAGTTCTAACTAAAATACTCCCATTGCACGTCCAGCTTCCATCTCCATATGGCACAAGCTGACAGGCCCAGTAGTCGTGGATAATACATACACACTTTAGTGCTGCAGGGATATGTCTTGTACGGTACATTTTAGATGAATAATTATGTTTCTGGATAATTGAAGTAAATGGGTGTTCAGTCTTCCTGGGTCTGAAAATGCATCTTAAATGGAGATGTCAGCCCATAAGTGCCCTGCCTATAATCATGTTTTATTGCTCTATGCAAGTGTTAACCACTGGTGCGCCAGACATCATTCCAACGTGTAACTGGGTGCCAAGTGCGCTAAATGCAGATCTCAGATCACATTGCTGCCGCTGAGACCCAAGGGCTGATAGAGTTGGGTTATTTTTAGGGATGGCACCGGACTCCTTACAGTTTAATTTGGTCCAAACGGAATCTTTTCCATGTTGAAACATGAGCACAATCACCAGAACTTTGTTATTTGTGAACAAAGATTTGTCGCCTTCAGTTGCCGAGAGCTTTCGGAGGGGCGTTGCATCAAGGCTTCGGATTGGGTCCCACCAAATACCAAGAATTCAGCTGGATTCAAATTAAAAAGTACTGGGAAATGAATTTCTGTCACTTGTATTGGCTAATTATAATCAACTTCTCAATTGGCCTTCATTTTTTTCTTTTTTATAGTTTTTTTTATCTTTCTGCTTCTGACTCTTCCCAGCATTCAAATGGGGGGGGGGGCACTGACCCCATCTACAGACAAATGCTCTGTAAGGGCTGGGGACACACTGGGCGATTTGGGGAGATTTAGTCACCTGGCGACTAATCGCCGCGACTTTCTGCGACCAATCTTCCCCGCTCTGCGCCTGGCTAAAATGAAAAATCGCCTGCGCTAATCACACACGGTTCATTTTCCGAAGTCACCCGAAGTTTCCTTGTGAGGCAACTTCGGGCGACTTTGGAAAACGAATCACCGTGTGTGATTAGCGCAGGCGATTTTTCATTTTATCCAGGCGCAGAGCGAGGGAAGGCATTCGGGGAGAAAAGTCGCGGTGATTAGTTGCTAGGCGACTAAATCTCCCCAAATCGCCCAGTGTGTCCCAGCCCTAAGGCTACACATGTATTGTTATTGCTACTTTTTATTACTCAACTTTTTATTAAGTCCCTCTCCTATTCATATTCCAGTCTCTTTTTCAAATCAATGCATGGTTGTTAGGGTAATATGGACCCTAGCAACCAGATTGCTGAAATTGCAAACTGGAGAGCTGCTGAATAAAAAGCAAAATAACTGAAAAAACACAAATAATAAAAAATCAAAACCAGTTGAAATTTGTCTCAGAATATCACTCTCTACATCATACTAAAAGTTAATTTACAGGTGAACAACAAATACATTCCCTATGCACAGAAAAAAATTACAGCAAATCACAGCAAAAAACACTGTCATGTTTACACACATTTTTTTTAAATATTAATTTTTTTTTATGGAAAAGCATAACTGCTGTAAAAATTGCAAGAAAAAAAAAGAACATCAACTTGCTTGAATGCTAAATTTATGCTTCCCATCAATTTCTGTGGCATGTCAACAAGTTTTAGGCAGTGAAATTTTTATTTAAAATTAGTCTCACGGTTTTATATTTTTGCCACGACTTTTGCAAATAATAGCAGGTAATATTTACTGGTCACCTATAAATGCAAACATCTTATTGGTTACCATGGGTTGACCCCCATCTGGGTAAACAGTGCCTTTTATTTCAAAAGTTGGCATGTGTATATCCTAAATATACATGGGGTAATTTATTAATGCTGAGCAAATTTGCACCTTGGTTAGTAATCCATATCAACCAATGGTTAGCTTTTTTCCAGCCATCATTTGATTGGTTGCCATAGGATACTGTGCAGGTGCAAATTTGCCCAGTGTTGATTAATGAGCCCATTGTGTAACCCTAGGGCAGGGCTTTTAACCTATTTTTTTAAGGCAGTCTAAATTAAGTTTGGACCTCACCTTCCGGACCTAGAAGAATTCGTTTAGAATTAAATATATAAATATTGTACATTATTGTACAGAACATGTCACATTAGCAAAGGAAGTCATGGAGACCCATCAAAAACAGCATAAGAACTCTATATTGGATTCCAACCCATAGGTGAAGTATCACTGACCTACACTGTATAAAGCTGCATTAACCGTATACACTTATTATTGTGTATATCCAATGGATTTCCAAGTATTAAATATGATAGAGAAGTCCAATAATTTCTGATTAAAGGTTCATACAATTTAGCAAAAACCCATTTCCTGCTAAAATGAGAAAAATAAACGGACTGCACTCAGAATGGAACCATTCCTTTTACCCTCTTCCTGGGAGTTACACATTTTAGATGGGAATAAAGTGGTTGAGTTTTCTCAACGTCAGGCTACAATCCCCCCCTCCCATGTGTCCCAGGGAATGACCTCCTTTCCTTATAGCACAGAAATCAATTTCTTGCTGAGTGGAGTAAACATTCAATGTAAATATTAAGGCAAATCCCCCCGAGTTACGGTTTCTTGTTAGACGCCAAAGCTTGATATTATCTGCCCATCAGAGCCAAACACTTAACTCATCTCTCCTGATCAGCAGAATCATTAATCCTCCAACACGGGGAGATATCACACCGGCTGTCAATCTCACTCGGCAGCTCAATCACTCAGTATTAGCGGGAGAGTCCCATCTGCCTCTGTACCTGTATAAAGTCACAGGCCCAAATTTGTCAGAAAGGAGGCAGGATTTTAGGGGCAGCATGCCACCCAGCCACATCCACATTTGTTCCTAAGAACTGGGGAAGCGCAGAAAAAAATTCCCATGTGCCTTTTCCAGTGCTCTGGACCTGACAAAGGAAATTTGCATATTTGCACAAGTGAAATACAGAGGACGAGGTCAACGAGCGGCAGGGCCTAGGGGCACCCACTATGTAAATCTGGCCTTGTATAGTCATGGCTGGTTTTAAGGTACAACAGAGAGAGAATCCCATGGGCCCTTCAGGGTTGAGAAACAAAGACATTATAAGGTATTAGAAGGTAAAGTTCGTGCCAGTCCAGGCAATGCCTAAAATTGCTTACAATGTAGTTGGTGATAGCGATAATACAGGTGCTTTCTGTAGGCGGGTGTTGTACAATGCACTAACTGACTCTCCATGTAAATTACCTTCCTAATATTTATATTTGTTATTTATTTTTAGTTTTTGAATTATTTGCCTTCTTCTTCTGACTCTTTCCAGCTTTTTTAAATCGGGGTCACTGACCCCATATACAAACAAATGCTCTGTAAGGCTATTATTATTATTAACATGTATTTTTAGAGCGTCAACATATAGCGCTGTAAAAAATACAAAGAAATCACATGAAATACTTAGATATAACATACAGAGTTACATACATAACGACTAGTACCGATACAAAAGGCGAGGAAGGCCCTGTGAAAAAGAGCTTACAATCTAAAAAGGGAATGGAATGAGACACAAGGTGTGGGAGTGGGCAAGATCCAGTGGCGTAACTAGATGTTGCTGGGCCCCACAGCAAATTAATTTTAGGGCCCCCAACATATTCAGTGTTTGTCCTGTTTTAACAATATATGTTGAAATTGCTCATCAATGAGAGCCTCGTGGGCCCCCCTGTACCTCCTGGGCCCCCCTGCAGCTGCAGGGTCTGCTTCCTCTGTAGTTACGCCCCTGGCAAGATCAGCAATAAGCAAGGTGAGAGTTGTAGCATATGGTATTGTTAGCTAAACAGAGTGAGGGTAGGCTTCATAAAGTAAGTTTGTTTAAAGAGATCTTTTGAAAGTAGCAGTAGAGAGAATTGTGCAGCCCTTACAAAATCTTGAATGTGAGTGTGTGAGGAGGTAATGAGAGAAGAGTTGAGGAGCAGGTCAGTAGAGGAGGTTAATAAGCAGTTGATTGAGTATCTAGAGTTGAGTTCAGAGATGTAGTGTGAGTTATGAAGTGCTCAGAATGTCAGGGTCATTAGTTAGAATTTTATTCTGAAAGGTAGTGGAAGCCAGTGCAGGGATTGGCAGAGTGACATTGTAGAGGAGGAGCGGTTGCTGAGGTGTATAAGCCTGACGGCAGTGTTCATTATGGAATGGAGAGGTGACAGTCCATAATGAATCAATAGAGCGTTACAGTAGACTAGACTTGATATGGTGAGAAGGTATATGGTAAGAATTTTGGCGGCACCTTGAGTGATAAATGATCATGTTTTGATCCTTAAAAGTGACACTATTTAATAAGTGACTGGATATGAGGATTGAAGGACAGGGAAGAATCTAGGATAACTTCAAGGCCTGGGGAGATGGGGTGATACTGGAATTGTTAACTATGATAGATACTTCTGGCAAGTTATGAGTGTTATTTGGGTGAAAGAGAACAATTTCCATTTTAGAGAGGTTTCATTTAAGGTAGCATTATGACATCCAAGTAGAGATAGCGGACAGGCAGGAGGAGACCCAAGTTAAGAGCTCTGGATTGAGATCAGGAGAGGAGAGATAGATCTGAGTATCGTCAGCATAGAGATGGTATTGGAAACCATATGAGTTGATTAGTTTGCAGAGGGAGGAAGTATAGAGAGAAAATAATAACGGGCTCAGATCCTTGAAGAACCCCAACAGAGAGAGGTAGGGGAGAAGATGATACTCCATTAGGACACAGAAGGAACGAATAGTGAGGTAAGTGAAGCCAAGCAAATGGAGAGATTGGTGGAGGAGATGATGATCCACAATGTCAAATGCAGCAGAGATTAAGAAGTATTAGTATTGAGAAGTGGTTGTTGGCTTCTGCTGTTAAAAGCTATTTAGTTAGTCGGGTTAGGGAAGTTTCAGTTGAGTGTTGTTGCCTAAAACCAGATTGTAGGGGGTCCAGCAGGTTATTTTCAGAGAGGAATTGCATTAGTCAGTTGTAAACTACTGTATGTGCTTATGTAGTTTAGAGATTGGAGAGATTGGAGGGATCCAGAGAGGGTTTTTCAGAATGGGGTGAAAAGAGCATGTGCTAGTTGAGAAGGATAGATTTCAGTTGAGAGTGAGAGATTAAATAGATGAGTTAAGACTTTGATTAGACAGGGATTGACATTGTGGAGAAGTTTGGAAGGTATGGGATCAAGGGGCCAGGTAGTGAGAAGAAGCCAGAAGTTCTGAGACTTCCTCATCAGTTACAGGGAAGAAGGAGCACAGAATAGACTCAAGATTGTGGACGAAGGCTTGTGAAAGTCTAGGCGTGTTTAATAGTGTAATGTCACTTCTGATGGTGTCAATTTTGTTTTTGAAGTGCTCAGCAATATCTTGAGCAGAGACAGATGTGCATGGATGGGTGGGGAAGGGGAAAGAAGAGTGTTAAAGGTAAGGAAAAGTTTTTTTTAGATAGGGAGTTAATTAGTATAGTAAAGTATGTTTGTTTGGCTTGGAAAAGGCTAGTGTTATAGGAGCGCAGACCAGATTTGTAGCTCCAGAACTCCAATTCTTAGCGGGATTTGCACTAGCAACACTCTAGTGCACATGAGTGTCTTTGGAGATCTTTTATATGAGCAGTATGCTAAGGTAGAAGCAGTATTGGTTTAGTGCATTCCGTTTTGGCAGGAGCTAGTTCATTGAGGGCAGTGGTGAGAGTGCTGTAGTAGACAGAGGAAGCCACATGAGGACAGGAAGTGGCTAAGATATTAAAGTGAAGAGAGTCAAAGGAAGAAGAGAGATGCAACACATCTAGAGCTTGCAAGTCACGGTAGATATTTGTTTGGGGAATAGCAGGGTGTGAGGAGGTAGTTAGTAAGAGTTGAAATGTGAGTATATTATGATCAGAAAGGGGAAACGGTGAGTTAATAAAATTGGTGGTTGAACAGAGTCTAGTAAATGTAAGATCCAGAGAGTTACCATTGGAGTGAAAGGGGGAGTCTGAGCACCGAGCTAATTCTAGGGAGGAGGTTAGTGGAAGAAGTTTAGAGACAGCAGAGTTGTTAAGAGTGATAACTGGTAAATTAAAGTCACCTAATAGGATATAAATAAGGAAGTCAAGCAGCAGTTGTCAAAAAATTGTGAGGTTGGTCCAGGAGGTCTTTATATCAAAGCAATGCGAGCCTAATGCAGTGACCCTCAAATGACGAAAATGACAGAAAAGGAACAGGTTGAAGAACTTTAAGGGGTTTATTTATTAAAGGTCGAGTTTTGTTTTCTCTAAAAATGTCCATACCTTTGTGACTTGTTGGAGGAGGTGGTAAAAAATGTTTTAGGAAGCATGACAGTGCAAAGAGGAGAAATATAGGATAAAACATTTCTGAAGTATGAAGCAACAAACAAATCTGCTTTCTTGTTATCAAAAAAGCATTTGCATTTGGCTGTGCTCTGCTCAGACTGGATATCCAGCACTAGGTGCAAATAGACAATTACCGCCTGCCACAGGTCAGTAAGTACAGCACTCCATTGCAGACACAAGGGCTCCCGGCTCCCAAACACTGCAGTTTGACTAACAGGACAGAAAAGTGCAAAAAGTTATGGGAAAGTATTATGAGAATCATTTAAAAGCCAACTATTGATTCATTATTAAATGTGACTTTCTAATAAGTAATTGAACTAATAAAAATATCACTGTAAGAAAATAAACATTACGGATTTATTTCTCAGAGCAGACTGTGAATCTCCTGGAGTATATTTTCTAGGATGTTGTTGGTTTTGTCTAGTTACACCCAGTCACATTCAGACACATCCCCTAATCACACCCTAAACACTGTCTGATTGTCTGGGGTCTTTTTGCACATTTAGGGCAGAGACACACACAGATTCGGGTAGATTTAGTCGCCCGGCGATAAATCACCTCTTCTTTGGGGCGACTAATATCCACGAACTGCCTCCCGCCGGCTAGAATCTAAATTGCCGGCGGGATGGCACTTGGAGTGATTAGTTTTCTGAAGTCGCCTGAAGTTTCCTCGTGAGGCAACTTCGGGCGACTTCAGAAAACGAACCGCACCAATTTCCATCCTGCTGGCGATTTTACAGTCTAGCCAACGGGAGGCAGTTCACGGAGATTTGTCGCCCCGAAGAAGAGGGGATTTGTCGCTGGGCGACTAATCTCCCGAATCTGATCGTGTGTCTCTGCCCTTACACATTAAGTCCCATTACATGTAAATGTGTAAACAATCCTAAATCTATTTTGGCAAGCTGAAAATATTTTAATGAGCACCATAAGGTGCATAAAGGGTAAGCTGTTACTCTACTTAAAGTTTCTGCCTACAAAATCCGTAAAGGAGCAAGGGGGCATCTTTAATGTTCCGTACACATAAACACATGAACCAGAATAACCACATCTGTATAAATTGCAGGGCTCTATCTATTTGGCCTGTTGCCTTTTTTAAGCCATTAAACTTATGGCAGGCACATTGTTGGATACAAGTAGGAATAACAGATTCATTGATGACTATTTTTTCATACAATGTCATTAAAAGCATCTCCTGTCTATTAACTAATATTTATTAATGAGAAGTAATCAATTGATCTCACTGCTATATGAAAGTGTCTCTACAACCAAAAGGTTAATTAACCTATTACACACCCAGCTAAAATAAACCACAATGAACTCAAAGATAGGGGCAACTGACCTTGAATACATGTTAGCATCATCTAGAACAAAGGTATTTTTAAGACAATTTGCAGTTGGCTTTTAGTTTTTATATTATTATTTTGTGTAGGGTACCACTTTCCCCAAGCCGCCAGACAAGGCTTTCAGTGGCAAAATGAGATACAAACATAAGTGATTAAATATTAATAACAATAAAAAATCAACATCTGGATTAATCTGCTTCTATTTGTGGGGGTCAGAGTCTGCATTTAAAGGCAAACAGTCCAACCGCCCGACGCAAAAAATAAAGATTATTTTGAAATTGTCACCATCTCACTGTTTGACTTTTCGGAAGGCAAATATATGGAGGGTGCCGCTAAAAACATACTGTACATCTAAAGAGTTAAAGAGTGTTGTGAACTTGCACTTTAACATTTAGAAAAATATTGTCTTAGGGCTAAAACATATAAAGATATGAAGGCAGATAGATAAGAGAAGACCAGGCAGAAAAACAATGGACTGAGAGTAATTAGGACATGGCAGACACACAACAGAAATACTGTAGAAATATGGGGTTATTGAAAATCAGGAGCAAAGTGTGCTACAATTCTTATCAACCACAGCAACCAATCATCGTGTTGCATTTCCAAGCCACCTGTTTAAAAGCAAGCATGTTATTGGTTGCTATAGATTACTGTACCTGACATTTTGCCTTTTATTAAATATGTGGGATATGGTTTAAGACCAGGGTAGAAATATGGAACTAGATAGTGGTTTCTTGACCACCAGGCAGGTTGCGGCTGTGGATGTTGTGGGGGGCCCTGAAGCAGTAGCCCCAGTGGGCTCCGGACCACCAGTATGATGCAGGTGATAACAAAGGAACACAGGTACAGGGAATGGCAGGGAGAGACAAAAAGTGACAGAGAAAGTGAGACAGAAAACCACAGAAATAGAGTGACAAACAGATTAACAAAAATGAGTGAAACTGTCATTAACTGTGTCTGTCTCTGTCACTTTCTGTGCCTCTATGTTAGTTACCTTTTAGTTTCTATTGGTATCACTCTGATTCCATGTGAAAATGTCTTGTGTCTGCCTGTCACTCTTTGTGCTTCTGTATCATTCACTCATTCTGTGTGTCTGTGCCTCACTGCATTCTGTATCTCTCTACATCACATTTAGTCACTCCTTGGGGTATATTTATCAAAAAGTAAAGTTAGAGATCTCCACAGTCCTCTAGAGTGAAATTACACCACTCTCCGTTCATTTCAATGGGATTTTGAAAGGCATATTTATCAAAAGATGAACTTTCACTTTCACCCATTGATCAATACTCCCATAGAAATGAATGAAGAGAGGTGGAATTTTACTCTAGAGGACTGCGGTGATCTCTAACTTCACTCTTTGATAAATATACCCCAAGGAGTGACTAAATGTGATGTAGAGACACACAGAATGAGTGAATGATACAGAAGCACAAAGACATTTTCACATGAAATGAGAATGATACCAATAGAAACTAAAAGGTAACTAACATAGAGGCACAGAAAGTGACAGAGACAGACACAGTTAATGACAGTTTCAGGAACAGACACACAAGACAGCCAGTGAATGAGACAGAGGGATGCCTAGAATAAATGAGTGAGTGACTGAAGGAGTGAGTCTTATATATAGGGAGTGAGACAGATATAGAAAGTAAGCAAGGCGGATAGAGGGGAAAAATCATTCAAGGGCAATTATAGACAGAAAGAGGCAGACTCTATTCCTTAGACAGTTGTGAGTATAAGAAAGAGACTGTTGTCAGTATGAGAAAGAGACAGTTATGAGTATGTATGAGACAGTATGAGTAAGGGACAGTTATGAGTATAAGAAAGAGACTGTCTGTATGAGACACAATTATGAGTATGAGACAATGTGCATAAGGGATAGCTGTGAGTATAAGAGAGACAGTTGACAGTATAAGAAAGAGACAGTTATGAGACAGGAGCAGCTCACAAGTCGGTGCTGTTCATGTATCTCTGCAGGTCTGCTCTGCCCCTTCCCAGCCCAATTCATCTCCATATTCCCCAGTACTGTTGGTGTTGCTATTGGCTGGACTGGGACAGTCCTGTTTGACATCACCGCCCATAAGTGCTGTGGCCCCCAGGCTGGAGAGTGGAGAATACAGACTGTGAGCTAAAGGGGGAGATGTGTGAGAGCTGCAGGGACCAGTGAAGGGTTTGTGTACACCAGATACTATCCAGAGGGTGGCAGTGAGATGCTGTCATTGTACTGCAGCAGAAACCGAATCACATTGGGAAAGACCAGGAATCCTGAATCACTTCTGCACTTTCAGAAAGGAGCTGCCGAGATGAGTGGATTGTTCCCTTCATCACAACAGTGACATGTGTTCCTAGAGTTCATACATTCCGGCACTCTGCACTGGCTGTTCACCCTCACTAATAGAGAGAAGAATCGGTTGCTGCTATACAGGATTCCAAGATTCTTGGGATTTTATTTGACGGGGGAAGCAGCAGGAGCAGGGCAGGTGAACTTAATGTGCAGACGGTTTTGTTACATCCACTGGTCTATACAATAATTTTGGGAATTGTTTGGATGCATCATCAGATCTGGATTTGTTAAATTAACTTAAGGTTGGCATTGTTGACTTCACTTGGAGTTCACCCCAATAAGAGCACAATATGAGACTGCCCTGCTATCACTTGACTGTCCTTTTCCTGCTCTGCTCTTTGGGATCCTGTAAGCCTCCTGAGAGAAGTACATTGTCTCGCCCCCGTGCCAAGCCAGGACCCAAGGAGCCCGGTTTCACCAGGATGAAGAGGAAGAACCTTGCAGTGGACTTTGTCATCCCAGCAGCTTTCCGCAATTCCCTGAGAGATCTGTTGGGTCTGTTCCCTGCAGGGGCTGTGAATACCAACTTCCAGGCAAGCTCTAGCCTGGCTATGGACTGTTGGCCCTTGGTGGGATCATTGGAGCATCCTGGGAGAATTTTAGTGGATATGAAAAGGGAGCAGAAGCCGGCGCCGCTGTCCAAAGTGCTGAAATCAGGCTTCCTGAAAAGCCTCCGCAGATCCAAGCAGCTTCTGCTGGAAGTGGGGGAAGAAATGATCAGGGAGGGCTGTGGTTTATCTTTGGCCTCAGAAATTCCCAAAGAGGGTAAAAATGACAGGTTTGAGGAGCAGGAGGATCCCCAAAGTCTTGTTCTAAAGAGAAAACTGGAGTTTGACCTGGCTGAGCTGTTTAGCTGGTGGCTGAAATCTAAAGAAGGCAGGCTCAGGATTAGACTGATGCCCCAGAGATCTGCCTCCTTCCCAGGGAGAGAGGATATACTATCAGCCGCCCTCAGAGCTTCTCAGCCCAGGTTAACCTTCCAAATTCTGAGAAAAGGTGAGTTTATCCCTTGTGTCTTTCATGCTGCAAATGTATAGTTATTTGGCTTAGGATGTGACTCAGTGGTGTTTTTCCTGTAGCCAAAAATACAATGGCACAGGCAGAAGCACATAGACAGTACAAGGATTACTGGGTTGTTTGGTGCTCTGAAGGAGTTAATGCACATTGGAAGATACGAGTCACTGAAGGGGAAAAGTGTGAGCACAGCTTGTGATAATCTTTAAGGATGTAATAGGCAGAGAAAAGTGTAAAGTATGTGTATTAGGGGAGAAGTAGATGTTGCAAGAAGGCAATAAAGCAATGAGATGGGACAGTGCAGAGATAGAGAGTCACTTTGTAGTCATTAAACTATTAACTCGGATGACTGTGAGGGGCTTAGTGCCTTATACAGACTCCTGGACTTGAATTGGAATGTCATGCGTTTAACTGATGTTCTTCTGTATTGTGAACACGGTGTATTACGGCCCTTGGAACTCTGAGCATTGTGGCATTTTTCCTAAATGTCTGGCAGTCATTGTATAATAAGGTTCATTTTATGAGAGAGGGTTAATTTCTATGTGTGTGTTCATTTGAAAATTGCATTTGTTCAGTCAAAGTACACGAATAACATTTTGGCACAGAAAGGGTTACTGCAAATGTGTCTGTGTATGTCTGTAGCAAGTGATAGGTTAATTTATGTATGTGCTGTAACATGGGATCGGAATCATAGAGACAATAGGTTAATTCATATGCTCAAGCAACCAGAGACTATAAATATCATTATTGTATGGGATGGACTATTATCTATGTGCCCATTTATGACAGTTTGGCAAAGAGTGGGTTAATGCAAATGTGTCTGGATTCAGAGTATATCAATGACATTATGGTATGGGTTAATTCATATGTGTGTGTATGTGTAGCCACAGTATATCAATAACATTTCAGTATATTAACTATATTCATGGGATGGGTTCATTATAAGGGAGTTCTATTACTGTCAGTAACTACTGTGTGAGTTGCCACAGTGCATCACTGACTATAGTATGTAGCATGGGGTGGCATAGACATGTATATATGTAGCTGAGTGAGCAATCACAGGGCATCAATAACAAGTTCCTTAATGTACATTATTACATGACCTCTTCTTCTTCTTAGTAGTGATGGGCGAATTTGCGCGAAGTTCGCGAAACGGTGAAAAATTTGCGAAACAGCACCGGCGTCTCGTTTTTGACGACGGCGCCCGTTTTTTTGCTGCGAATTTTCGTGGGCGTTTCGCTAATTTATTCGCTGGCGGCGAATCGCGCAAATTCACCACGAATTCGCGCCTGGCGAATAAATTCGACCATCACTACTTCTTAGACTTGGGTTTGGATTCATATCAGTCCAAATATTTGGTGCTAGGTGGCACTAGTTTTCACAAATTTCATCTTTTTACCAGTATTGCTAAAGCTGGCAAATCTGTATCATAGAGACCTTTGTTGTTTTAACGTGGAAGCACAGATAGAGACACAACAGTAAATGACTGGATATGAGGGAAGTCAAAGGTTAAAAAAAAATCCTGTCTTTCAAGCAATTTTTATCAGATTGTGTGACAGTGGAATCTAATGGGTTCACTAAAATAAAGCAGAATATAAAGACGCAAAATGACCAAAACAAAGTACATTCAGGAAATTTCATGGTTTGTTTGCTGGCAGTGCCAAAGTGCAGGGTCGAATGATTGTGTTACTCTGAGGGTTGGAATGTGACTGGTTATGGGGAGAAATGATTAGTGATGGAGGCTGCACGGGGTTCAATGATGGGGTACGTGAAGCCTTTAATGAGAGGCCTGTTAGGGAGCAGAGTTTTTACTGTGCTCTAGTAATGGGCAAATGTGCCGTTTCGATTCGCTGAAAAATTTGCGAAACGGCACAAAATGTGCGAAAAGCATTAAAGTCAATGGGCGTCAAAATAGTTTTGACGCGCAACAATTTTTATACACGCTACTATTTTGTCCAAATGTGTTAAAACCAATGGGTGTCTGAATAATTTTGACACTCGACAATTTTATGCGCGCGACTATTCAGATGCGCGACAATTTTTCTTTTTTTGTGTTTTTATTCATGCATTTTCAAGTTTACAAGCATTAAATCAAAAAGAAGAAAAAAATAACAAAATAAAAGAATAAACCATAAATAATACAGTCTAAGGTCCATGTATAAAGCAAGTAAAGCAGAAGGATAATGTCACATTGTCAATCATTGCATGTTAATTTGTACACATTGATACAGTGTTGACCAAAAATTAAACATCCTAGGCCTCTTTTATTTATTTTTTTTGGCCATACGAAATTTTGTTTCCCTAATTCATTGCTCACTCTACGGGATTAAATCAGGGAACTGCGGTGTGCAACAGGTCAATCCAAGGGCCCCAAATCGCATGAAATTTGTCAGGACAGCCTCTGGCCAGGTAGACCGCCTTATGTAGCGGCAGTATTTCATTTATAACTTTTTTCCAGCGGATGGATGGGCTGGTGGCTTTCCAGGTTAAAAGAATGGCTTTTTTAGCGTAGTATAAATCTGGTATGATTTTAGCACTAGGGGACCCGTAGATCCAATTAGACATAACTCTGGAGATCTTATGTTAGAAAGGGCAAAATTAGTTGCTACAAAATGGAGGACATTAATTGCCGAGCTTGGGGGTTATCTGTACTACTAAGGCAGCATTCTGCGTCACTGAGAGCCAACTTGGCCTCCTCTATGCCTGTCTCTATTTTGCATCTTTCTCTTTTTATGAGAGAGATGTATTGGCCCCTGGTCCAGGCCTTACAAGTGTCCCATACTGTTTCCACAGAAGCCGAATCTTTGTTTATGGACCAGAATTCTGTCAACAGAGGATTAAAGGTTTCCTGGATATTACTATTGTGGATCCATTTGGGGGCTAAGCCCCACACTTCAGACATTTTTGGACTGGGGAGAGTGAGGGTTATCTTTAGGGGGGCATGGTCGGAGCAGACTCTGGGTAGGAATTCCGCTGCCTGAATGACCTGGAGGGCCTCCGGGTTTACAAGGGCTAGGTCTATGCGGGAAAGAGCCGAAGTTGCTACTGTGTAGCATGAGTATTGGCTCGCCATGCGTCCAGAAGACCAACACCCGCCATCCAATTGGCCAGATTCATATTATCATGAGGGAGCCGCCAAAGCCTATCTATTAGGGGGTCAGGGACTGCATTAAAATCCCCCATCCATAATGTGGGCCAATGACCCATGTCGGCAATTTTAGCTATAATTTCATTTAGTAAGGCCATGGAAAATGGAGGAGGGATATACACATTGATCAGGATAAAGCATTGCCCATAGAGTTTACATTGGAGTGCAATGTATTGCCCTTTACCATCTGTGACCCAGCTGCTCTACCTCGAGTCTCAGTGATTTCCTAGCCATTATTGCCACCCCCCTAGAGTGGGTAGAATAGTCTGCATGGTATAGATTCCCAATCCAAGCGCGCCTTAGCGCCCTGACCTTTTGACCAACCAATTGGGTTTCCTGGAGCAGCATCAGGTCTGCTCCTGACTTTTTAAGGTAATCCAGGACCACTGATCTCTTTATGCGGTCATTTAGGAAACTACCCGAATGGGTTTTGGTGCATAGCCATGTTAAGTGGAGAAACAAGCACAGTAGCAATATTGACAACCTAGACTTATTAGACTGCAAACAGTATAACCTACATTAAACACTAGAAACCCTTGTAAAGTAAATTCCCCCCCACCCGGTATCCCTGCCCTAGGTTGGGGATACATTATACCCATAACAACAATAGTGTGTGGTAGGTGTTAGGCCAGCAGCCCACTCAGCAGGAGATAGCCTAAGTGTTATGGACGGTGCTGGTTAAAAGTTCAGCTCCTGAGAAGGTTGATGACAGTACTGCCTCATATGTGACCAAGGGTTATAATGGGTTAATCAACCCTTGTTGCTTCTGGAGTAAGGGCCACTGCGTGCAGGATTAAGTCTTAACTGCTCCAGCTCTTACAAGTTCAGTGCTGGGAGTCCCGTAACGGGTTAACAGTCAATAACAGTCAGTAACTTTGGCCGCCCAACCTCAACCATGAGGGCCTAACATAGTCAAAAACAGATATAATAATACGACCTGGATTGGCCTCAGTGCTGGTTAGTTGCCCGATAGGGAGTGCATGGTGTTCCATCCAGCGGATGACATCCTTGGGGGCCTCAAAGAAGATCGCTTTGTCTCCGTCTTGAACTCTCATCTTGGCGGGGTACAACATGGCATACTTTATCCCCCTCTCTTGCAGCTTCGGGCCTCCGTGAAAGTGCCTCTTTTCTTTTGGACTGCTAGGGAGTAGTCCGGATATAGCGATACTCTGGTGTTCTGAAATAGGATTTCCCCCTGGTCTTTGGCAGCCCGGAGGGCGATGTCCCGGTCCCTAAAGTTGAGTAGCTTGAGGATGATTGGCCTCGGGGGGGGTCCTGGAGGCGGCTGCCTGGCTGGTACTCGATGGGCTCTTTCTACCACAAAATGTGGGGTAAACTTGGCCTTCGTCAGAGTCTCTTGCAGCCATCTTTCCATGAAATCCTCCACATGGGCCCCCTCGCAATTTTCAGGTAAACCAACCACTCTGAGGTTCGACCTCCTGTTGCGGTTTTCCAGGTCATCCATTCTGGAAATTATCTGTTGGTAGTCGCTGGACCTGGCGCTCTAGAGGACGGGTGGTATCTTCCAGGTCGCTGATCCTGCGATCTGCCTCTGTCGTGCGCTCCCTCACTGCCTGCAGATCGTGGCGCAGCAGGGACAGATCAATACGCACATCTTCGATCTTGGAGGTGATCGCTGTGCTTGTGTCCGTCAACTTCATGGTGAGTGCATCTTTTGAATCCGCAATGGCTTGCAGGAGGAGTTGAGTGGCTGGTCCGGCAGCTTCCACTATCGGATCCGTTGGCTCATGTTGGTCCAGTGAGGCTGGGCCTGGGTTTTTGGCGCCATCTTGCTTTTGCTCTTGCGGCATGGAGGGAGGCTTAGTATAGCCATCAATGCATCTTTGGCCTGTTTTCCCCATTTAAAGTGTCGGCAGGGTGCTCCCACAGTAGTTATCTCTAGATGAAGCTGCATATCGCATTAAAATTAGTAAGGCAGTTGGCAGGATAATATCAGGATCTCGGAGCTACAGCACCACACGTCTGCTCAGCTAAGCATCCCGGCCACACCCCCTAGCAATTTTTCATTTCATTTTTCGTCAGCCACTTTTCACCGCAGTTTCGCAAATTTATTCGCTGGAGGCGAAACGCTGAAATACGCTGCAAATTTGTGCCTGCCGAATTAATTCGTCCATCATTACTGCGCACATAAGTGGTGCAGAAAATGGGGTTCTACAGGGTTCTCTTGTGGTCCCAAGCAACCCAGGAAGATTGAGTGTGGCCCCAAGCAACCCTGAAAGGCTGGGATTTCAGTTTTAGAAAATAAACACACACTTTAGATCCAGTCCAGCCTGCAGCTCTCTGTTTCAGTACAGCTTGGGGCCCGTTTGAACGTACCAAAAATATCTAACATAAATTGTTTCTTTTTTAAAGGCCCCTCTCTAGATGGGCCTTGGGGAATCTTAGTCCAGGAGTCCAGGGTTTATAGCTATAATTCTGACAGTGTATCTTTTTTATTCTCCATTCCCTAGAAATGATCCATAATGATCATATAGGATGGCACAATGACAAAGGGAATTGTTCTGGCAATAGTGGGAGCATCGGGTGTCAGCACATATAGGGGAGTTCTGCACTTCACACAAACATTAAATACAGGTTTACTAGACTGATCTAGTCCGTGAATCTGTCTGTGCCTTCCAGATCTAGAGGTTCACACTTCTTGAGTGCCCCTGGGTGTGGGTATGGCACAAAGACAGCATTAAGAGCACATTACGGTCCTCTTCTGGAGCTAACTTATAGTCTGTTGGGGAAACCATGGCCCAGACTCTTGATTTAGCTCTGCTTCATGTTCATAAGCGAGCCCCAATAGACTGACCTGGCAATGTACACATACTGCTTACCAATCCCAGAGAGTAAGTATACTGTATATGTATCCATGCTAGCAGTTAATCTTTGATGAATGGAGCGCACTTAGTTTATTCTGGGCACGGGCCAAAGAAACCTGGCTGTTCCAGATAATGCGCACCCATTATTTCTATTAGCTGCATTTCTGGCTCCGGCTATTAAAGACATTATTTTCTTAAAAAGAGCTGGATTCGAAATCTGAAATGTATCTCCAATAAAGTTAAGAGCAGATATTCCAAGCAATGGAAAGCTTATTAAACAAAATAATAACTTTTACATCATCGTGGACTGGTAATGGCTTCTAGAAGTAATTACAGAAAAATACAATGCTCATTCAGGGGAGCAAGGGGGAGATAAAAGCTTTGTACGTGGGATTAGAAAAGGGAGTTTTTAAGTAGAAGAGGAAATTGGGCAACACTGAGACAAAATGGGAAAGTTGCTTCCAACAGTAACATAGGCAACCGTGGCCCTCCAGCTTTGCTAAACTTTAACATTTATTTTATAACAGCAGTGTATGAGGACCTAGCACAGGAAGAATATTTTGTGCACACATGAAATTGCATTAAAGAGAAAAGAATTTAAATATAAACACAACTTCTATGTATACATGTAGTATCTTTAAGTCAATATATATGTATACTCACAGAATATATATATATAAATTGGTATGGATTAAATATGGTTCTGCACCCAGGCACATATACTATTTATGAGTGGCGGCATCATGGGGTATTGTGTGTATATATATATATATATATATATATATATATATATATATATATATATATATATAGATATATAGATATATAGATATAGATATAGATATATATACTGTATACCCACAGAAACCTTCAGCTTGAGCTTTTCACTCTAAAGTACAGACCTGCCCTGCAGGCAAGAATCAGGCCAGGCATATTTGAATGAACACGTCTCAAGCTGCTAATGTGTCGGGCAGAACAGATTGCAGGTTTTTCCGGTGCATTTGGTGCCTCCAGTGATAGAACTGTTGGTTCTGGTTGCAAGAAGAATGAGCTAAATGGTTGTAATGTGGGTCTGTAACAGTCTGAGCATGAAGAACCAGCTCTTACCCTTCCCACTAATAAATCTCCCTCTATATTTATTTTATCTATGAGCCTAGAAGGTTAAAGGGACATTTTACACACAGAGACGTGTTAAAGGAGAACTAAACCCTAAAAATGAATATTGCTAAAAATGGCATATTTTATATAGTGAACTTATTGCACCAGCCTAAAGTTTCAGCTTGTCAATAGCAGCAATGATCCAGGACTTCAAACTTGTCACAGGGGGTCACCATCTTGGAAAGTGTCTGTGACAGTCACATGCTCAGTGGGCTCTGAGCAGCTGTTGAGAAGCTAAGCTTAGGGCTCGTCACTAATTATCCAGCAGAAAATGAGGTTGGTCTGTAATATAAGCTGATGCTACAGGGCTAATTATTAAATTCTGATGCTAATTGTACTGGTTTCTGTGCTGCCATGTAGTAATTATCTGTATTAATTACTAATCAGCCTTATTTTGTGACATTTCCATTCTATGTGTTCTGTATATTGTGAGTGGGTCCCTAAGCTCAGTAAGTGACAGCAGCACAGAGCATGTGCAGTGAATCAGCAGAAAAGAAGATGGGGAGCTACTGGGGCATCTTTGGAGACACAGATCTTTACTGCTAAAGGGCTGTGGTTGCCTTGGGCTGGTACAGAAACCCAAAACATAATGTACAATATTTCTAGCTACTTCTTTAGTTAGGCTTTAGTTCTCCATTAATAGAACTCACTTGTCATTATAAGCTATTCTCTTCCCAGCTTGCCTGACTACAGAAACAACGTATGAGAAATAAGCTCTCCTCCAGTCGAGACTACAGTTCCCAGTTCCCTTTAGTTAGGCTTTAGTTCTCCTTTAAGACAAAAATGGTTCCATAGACACAGCTGTGCTATATTCCAGGGCCTCCAAAACGGGGTAACTGCACAGGGACACCTACATAATGGGGCCCCATAAAGCAGCAACTGTAACTTGGATACTTGTAGGAGAGCAAGTCAACTTTTGGGCACAACAGTGACAGAAGACCAAGATGGACACAGTAGGGCAAGATGGTGGCTCAATGACAGGATGGAGATAGGAGACCAAGATGATGACAGCAGAGCAAGATGGTCACAAGAGGGTAGGGTGGTGATAGTAGAGCAGAATGGTGACAATAAAGCAAGGCAGTTGATAGTGATAGAAGGACAATAAAGAAACAAAACAGTCAGTAGACTAATATTTTGGCAGTAGGGTAGTTGGAGACAAAAGGGCAATATAAACACAGAAGGACATGAAGGCTAAATTAGGGTAAGTAGGGTAGGTTTAGGTAGTAGGGTAAAGCTCTTACAACAGGTCAATGGAATTAGTAAATATTTATATCAATATTTACCATACTGTGGCATGTAGTTGTACAACTACCTGCACACAACAGGCAGTCTTTGTTTTGACCAAGGCACAACAGATGGCGCTTTTCTTATGCTGCAGTGATTGAGTCTCACTGCTCTTGTGGGGCCCTTAGAACTGATGGGGGCCTTAGGCAGACAAGAGAGCCTGTCCCTTATGGATTCAGTCTATGGATTTTCGTAGAATTGCCCTGTGTGTGAGGTTTTCCCTATTGCTTGATAAATACACAAAATTCTGCTGGAATTCTGCTGGGGGCACTGTGTGACTGGAACTTGTAAATGCTCTCTTCCAAATAAATGATTGTATTATGTAAATATTAACCATTTCTTCCGTTCTTAATTAGTTACCGTGTAGTTCACTTTACAATCCATGAGGTAAAGGTATATATCCTGCATGGGCGGTTGGCTGGAAGTACAAAACACTAAAATGCAGAGTAAATGATAACTTTGATTGGTTGTCTAGGAATACAAAAGGCCACCTTTCACGCCTGCTTAGCTCTCTTTTACTGATACTATGCCTGAAGAAGAATCCAAATCAGTTCCAATAGCTTGCATTTTGTAATTGTAATTTCCTTGGATTTACAGGTTCACTCCATGGATTGCAAGAGAGCCGCACAGTATCATTTATTCTACGTTTTCCTGCTTTGATCACTGACTAACATATTACATTACTCTGATAGTGTACAGGGTAGAGGTTCATAAAGGGATAATGTAATGTACCATGAATACCATGTTGCCAGGTAATGGAAAGTCTTAACACATATCTGGGAGTTTTAGTGCAATGTTGTATGTGTTATTACAGTTTTGCTAATGAAGGTGAATTACCCTTTAAGCTGCAAGTCACAGTGTCCCCAAGAGACCTATAGTTACAATTGTATCTTTGCTTAACTAAACTAGTTACAAATGTATCTAAGTGCAGCCGCTAAGTATTCTGGGCTGTCTGACAAAAAAAAACCCTCTTATTTAATTAAGTTGTAGAAACTTTGTATCTATTTCTGCTATCAGTGCAGGAGATCAAAGCAGTATCAGGCCAAGGTAATGCAGCTGGTGTGCGTCACCTCCCTGTCCAGTGCGCGAGTGCCCCGTCCAATGCATGCATGCGCCACCAAGGGTCAGACGGAGGACCCCAGTTGCTCTTAAAACTGCCGGAGTTTGTGATCCTGCAGGGCCTGAACTAGGGGAGCGCAGGCAGAAGAGGTACTTGCCCAGCGCCCCCACACTATTGTGCCTCTTCTGCCTAACCCTAGTTCCGGTCCTGGATCAAAGTGAAAATCAAAATCGGGACTGTCCCACAAAAAACAGGACAGTTGGGAGGTATGGGTTCAGTTCAGTACATACAGAAAAAACCGCAGCTCTATCCAAAAAGTGTACAGTATATTCTAATATTTCTAATTAAAAACCAGAATTGACCTGGGTGCATGGCCCCAAGTCCGTCTCTTCTAGGTGTAGCATTCTCTGCAATTCGATTCAAACAATGTAAATGATGTTCGCGCTCACCGATGATGAAAGGTGGCCCAGGTGCAGCGCCCCGAACCCGTAGCTTGGGGGGAGATGCAAGGAGATGGATGAATAGGCACGCACTCCTGCGTTACACCGGGTTGGATAAAATTCAATCTATAATCCATGGAATAAAGATTGAATGTGGTGTGTCGCAGGAGTGCGTGCTTATTCATCCATTTCCTTTCAGTCCAGTACCCCAAAAGTGAGCATGTCCCGCTTCTAGGAGGCAAAATCTGGTACGCTTTGGGGACAAATTAACTCCCTCAATTAAAAATCTAGCTCAATGAGCAGATTGCAAGGAATTCCTGCCAATATGAGTGCTAAGTACAGCGTTCCCTTCCTCCCAGAATCCTCTGGCTCTCCTGCCTTGCAAGATGCACAAGATACACAAAGTTCAATTTTGCAGGCAAGGAATATCATAGGAGCTATCATACCTAATGCTTACTGTACTGACATGGTTATTTGATAGGAATATATGACGGTATGAGGCTACATAGTTACAGGTGTTGTACTTTACTAGTAATTCACACAGTGGGATCTCATTAGAAAGCAAAGGAGGAGGATTGTTTCAGAACATTTTATTGAACAAGTAAATAGAGGATTATTGTGCAGAACCCTGAGTAGGGGATTAAGATCCCGCTGTTATATACATCTGATGAAATTTATAGTCTGACTCAAGCTTTCACTGAGCATTACAGTCCTGCCGACGAGCACGCTCATTGCATTGAATGAAACAACAATAAATATATTCATCTTCAAGCACCGGTTATTATGGGAGGGATTGCAAAGCGTTTAATGAACCATTACGGACAGAAGAGACATCTGGAGAGTCTGGGAGAACAGTAAATATGACAATATTGCTGTTAAACGGTTTCATTAAGGCTGTGGGACGCCGTGGGGCGTATTTATAAAGGTGTGCTAAATGATTGAACCTTAAAGGGTTGGGTTAACTTTTAGTATATTATAAAGTGGCTAATTCTAAGCAACTTTTTTAATTTTCTTCATTGTTTATATTTGTTTAATTATTTGCATCTTTCTTTTTATTCTTTGCAGCTTTCAAATGGGGGTCACTGACGTCTAAAAACAGATTCTCTGTAAGGCTACAAATGTATTGGGATTGCTACTTTCTATTTCTTTCTATTCAGGCCTCTCCTTTTCATATTCCAGTGTTGTCTTCAAACCAGTGCATGATTGCTAGGGTAATTTGGACCCTAGCAACCAGATTTCTGAAATTGCAAACCGGAGGGCTGCTGAATAAAAGCGAAATAACTCAAGAAGCACAGATAATGCAAAATGAAGACCAATTGCAAATTGTCTTAGAATTTCACTCTCTACGTCATACTAAAAGTTAACTCAAAGGTGAACAACCCTTTTAGAAAGGTACAAAATAATCAGTCAGTTTCCATTTTTATAAGTATGCCCCTAGGCAGGGCAGCCATCGGGGGGGACGGGGGGGAGAGTTGTAGGGGGCCCGAGGGTAAGGGGGGCCTGGCCACGCCACACTTACTTGATTATCCAGGCCCCCTATCTTTCTGAGAGATGCTGACTTCGGGAAGGCATGGACGTTTAAGGGGCCCTGGCCACCAATTTTCTCATAAAGTGGGGGGGGGGCTGGCCACCAATTTTTTTAATGGGGGGGCCCTGGCCACAAATGTTTTTAGTGGGGAGCCCTGACCACCAATATCTTTTTATTTTTTATTGACATGGGGAACCCTAGCCACCAATATTTTTTTTGTTTTTTTTACTGTGTGGTGGGGGGTGGACCTGTGGGGTGGGGAGGGCGGACCTGTAGGTGGAGCTTGCAGTGGGCACAGCCCAGGGGGCCCAGGAAATGTTGTTGTATGGGGCCCTGAGATTTCTGATGGCGGTCCTGCCCCTAGGTGTTTGTATTGCAGCTATCAGTAGCAACTAGCAACAAGCCCATGCCAAGTCACCAGCACTTGGCAAGGGCTATATCCTATGAACATCAGAGAATTGGCACAAGTAGCTTTGTACCTCTGATTACTACTTCAATGTGAATATTAGAAAGAAAAAAACCAAAGATCCAACTAGTGGCACTCAGTTCAGTAAATTGACAACCTTCAGAATTTTTTCAATACCATTTAAATTTGCTATGGTGATCTATGGTGCACTAGATCATGCAAATACAACCTTAATTCATTTTTAAAACCAAATGTATTAATACATTATAATATAATATAAAAACACTTGATGAATATAGCGTAACTATTGAGATGCTTTGCATATGTTATATATCAAATGTACATAGTCCATATCTCAGTTAAATGTACATAGTCCATATCTCAGGGGTCCCAGCGTTTTCCTGTTGTTGCCCCACTCATATCCCCAATACCTCCTTTTCTGCAATTGCCCACCGTAGCAGACACTGTTCTTGGTGGTAGTATAGATATCTGTGTAGGGGGGGATTACTAGCCTGTGCCAATGTGCTACATTAGGCAATAATGGAGAATCTAAGGCAACTCGCAGTATTTCTCACTGATGTTAATGAGAAGAAGTCAGAACTGTTAAATGATCTGCCCTCCAGCAGAACTACAGTTCCCAGCATGCTCAGTCAGTTGAGGATCACATGAGGACAATTGGAGCCTTGTTCTTTAGCAGACTCAACTCTGAGCGCAGTTTAAGAAAAATATTTAGTCTACTGGAAAATTCAATTTGGCTTTTAATTAAAAGGGATTAAGGCAGTAATTGGAATTTAAGCCTCTTATAGAACCGGGGTTCCCAGTATTGCGACTGGTGACACGAGACGCGAATCTGTTTAATTCTATGCTTATCACACGCAAAATAATTAGGCGCCAAATGATTGTTCATCTGCTCCTGCTTGTTATAGGCACACCAATTATATCCCCGGTTACCTGCAGGGGCTGCGGAGGTTGCATCCATGCGCCTTATGGGCATAAGCAGTGGGAGTTATATAGCAACATGGTCAAAATGGGCTGGTAACCATAGCAGGGGCATTACTGACTTATTCTAAGACATAATTAGTGTCTCATATATACTGTAACCCCCTTAACATTCGATATGTTGAATAATCAACCCACCAGATGGGCAAATTTGGACAGCACCTTCTTTCATTCTCAGTACTGTAATGCCCTATTGACAACCTAAAATATAATCTGTGGCCCTTTTGTGTAAGTCATGAGCCACATATGAGGCCTCTAATTCTGCACATCAATTATATACATTCAAAGGAAAAATTACGTAATGATACAAAACTTGCTTCAGTTCTAGTAACCCATAGCAACCAATTAGCAGGTGACATTAACTGGTGTGTTGTAAATTCTGTCCTTGGGTTGTGTAAAAGTTTGAGGGGCAAATTCACTAAGATTCGTAGTTTCGCCAGCGCTCCGCAAATTCACTAAAATCCGAAGTTGCGCACAGGGGTAGTGTAAGGTTGCGAAGTTGCGCTAGCGTTGATTCGCTAAGTGAAGCGAAGTTACGCTAGCGATGGTTCATTTGCATACGGCGCCAAATTCGAATTTCAATGGAGGAATACGTAGAATCACTACAAATGCCTGGGAAACCTTCAAAACATCAAATAAAAATTTTTCTCTTTGCTCACCACTAATTTTAAAATTGTTGTACGTCAAAAGAATTTTGTAGCCCATAGAGTGCATTTTGGCGAATTTTTGCCATTTCGTGAATTTTCAGGGAAGCGAAATGGGTCAGATTCAACCCATCACTAGTGCCTGTAACCCGTTTAAACAGTGACAATGTTAAGGGGGACACAAAATAACAATAAAAAAAAAAAGTTTCAGCTTGTCAATAGCAGCAATGTTCCAGGACTTCAAACTTGTCACAGGGGGTCACCATCTTGGAAAGTGTCTGTGACACTCACATGCTCAGTGGGCTCTGAGCAGCTGTTGAGAAGCTAAACTTAGGGCTCGTCACTAATTATCCAGCAGAAAATGAGGTTTGTCTGTAATATAAGCTGATGCTACAGGGCTGATTATTAAATTCTGATGCTAATTGCACTGGTTTCTGTGCTGCCATGTAGTAATTATCTGTATTAATTACTAATCAGCCTTATATTGTGACATTTCTATTCTATATGTACTGTATATTGTGAGTGGGTCCCTAAGCTCAGTAAGTGACAGCAGCACAGAGCATGTGCAGTGAATCAGCAGAAAAGAAGACGGGGAGCTACTGCGGCATCTTTGGAGACACAGATCTTTACTGCTAAAGGGCTGTGGTTGCCTTGGGCTGGTACAGAAGCACAACAACCACAAGTACAACATTCCCACCTACTTCTTTAGTTAAGTTAGTTCTCCTTTAAATGAGAACTAACCCCCCACAACCAGCTGCCATTATAGCAGTTTGGACCCCTCTTTAGCCCTCTCAGTTTCCCTCCACCAAATGCACTTCCTTATACAATTAATATATCATTCTATAAAAGTGTCACATTATTATTATTCAATAAAGATATAAATAATGAATGGAAATCCCCTTGTTTACAGAAAGGAAGAAATTGTAATTTTATTGTCCTTTGGTCTTTTTTTTACAGTGGAGTCTGGGTCTTTCCCATCCCTATAACTTGATATATACAGTAAGTAACAGTGAAATGGATCTGTGTGTGAATGAGTGTTCCTTTGTACTACAGTTTAATTACTGTGCCCTTAGAGGGGTTCAAAGTATTGAATGGAGGTGTGGAGATACAGGGGCCCGAACGCCAGTTAGTGTGAGTTTTAGACTGAGTGCTTATTTGTGCCCTGGGTACCCCTGGAATTACAGCAGAGTGACTGCAACCTTGAAGTTTTTATTGATCTGTAACCTTATTATGAGCTATAGTTGTGGCACTGAGGTTACATTAAATGATTTAAACTTTCTCTGAAAAACAAGAAAGACACAAGAGAAGGAAATGGCCAATCTAAGCTGAATCACATTCTCTCTGTGTCAGTGCCTGGGAGATTGAGGGCACAAATATGACATTAACCTTGAGATCACACTGAGAGGCTAAACAGATATTAAAGAACAGGCACAGTTCCATATAGTGACTTTCTTAAAGACCATTTTTAAAAGCTGAAGAGCTACAAACTTGGCCAAGGTCTGAAGTTATTTCTGACTTGTTCTAAAACTGTCTCTTAATTAAATTTTCCATTTCTCTATTATGAGTTTAGTACAGTGGTAAATGGACCCACATTTTAAGGCTGTTGTATGAAAATAGACCCTTATATCCAATCAGGCCTCATTGCACCAACAGAGATTTTTTGCCCAGAGGCTGCTCCTCCATCTCCCTCCATATTATTAATTCATTATCATACATCCCCTTAGCAATAGCAGTGCAGATCTGTTTAGGGTCATTTTTCCAGAAGAAATGCAACCTGGGCCTGAAAATGGGCTCCCTTGGTTACCTCGCTACAGGTAACAAGTTGGACGAATGAACAAGTCACACAGAGGAACTTTCACACTTTGCTGTTCTTTTTGTTCAGTTGTCTTTGTAGACAACTGTCTTTGAATCTGATTGGCTTCTTCAGTACTTCCTATCTGAAGGTTCATAGACCATTTGCAGGCCCCAAGGGATTTTTATGGCCTCACATTTCCCAAGACCTTCAGAGATTTCTTAGTATAGCAGACATTTAGGATCTTGAGTGGAAAATGTTATATGCTACTAGTTCATACCCTGTGAGCATTCTAATGCTCTGATTGGCCAATAGCTCTAACATTATGGAATTGTTAATGCTCTGATTAGCTACTTTCTATAAGCTTCTAAAACCTGTAATACTCTGAATGGCCACTAACTCTAACATTATGAGATTGTCAATGCTCTGATTGGCTACGTTCTCTAAAGCTGGCCATACACAGGCCGATAAAAGCTGCTGAGTCGGCAGCTTATTGGCCCCTGTGTGGGACCCTCCAACAGGCTTCCCCGATCGATATCTGGCAGAAGGTTGGCCAGATGTCAATTGGTCAGGGTTAAAAATCCTAGAGCCCAAACTATGAGATTGTTAATGCTCTGATTGGCTGCTTTCTCTAAGCTTCTGAAATCTGTAATACTTTGATTGGCCACTAGCTATAACACTATGAGGTTGTTAATGCTCTGATTGGCTACGTTCTCTAAGCTTCTGAAATCTGTAATACTTTGATTGGCCACTAGCTATAACACTATGAGGTTGTTAATGCTCTGATTGGCTACGTTCTCTAAGCTTCTGAAATCTGTAATACTTTGATTGGCCACTAGCTATAACACTATGAGGTTGTTAATGCTCTGATTGGCTACTTTCTCTAAGCGTGTGAGATCTGTAATACTCCGATTGGACACTAGCTTTAACAGTATGAGATTGTTAATGCTCTGATTGCCTACTTTCTCTAAGCTTCTGAAATCTGTAATACTTTGAACACTAGCTTTAACACTATAAGATTGTTAATCTCATTCATGCTGAAAATGAATATTGGCCTATAGTTCTTCATCTGCTCCATAGTTAATCCATCTCGTTATGCCAAGGAAATACAATGTGCACCCCTTACACTTCCCAATATGTACCCAATATGTACCCAAGTTCTAGAGTCCAGCTGATTATAATAAGAGGCTTGATATCTTTCTAAGACGTTTAGTTCAAATGTCACCAAAACCCCATGGGTGTTTCAGTACTACTGCATACAGTTTAAAGGACAGCAATGGAACAGCACCACCATCCTGTAAAAGATACCGCAGTATTCGAGCGCTGACTTCCAGAATGCGAAACAGTCTATTGCCACAAGCCATCAGGTATCTCAACTCCCAAGGACTGAACTGAATATATTCATAAGGAACTGAAATGTCCACTTTGCCCAACATGGCCGTGTACTAGAGTTGTTGTATAGCACCGGGGGGTTCTGGAGGAACGTCATTTCGTTTCTACTATGTACTTTATTTACTGGATATGGCTGAAATGACAATAAAATCCACTTGATTTGACTTGACCATCAGATAAACTTAATACTTACTCCATATGAGGATGAGTTTTGTTTGTTAAACACCAGGTTCTACAGCAGCTAGGGTTTCTAAGATCCCTGTACTCTCTCTCTCTTTCTCTCTAATCAATGCAATGTACTTGGCACCAGTTTGCTGTTACTCTGGAAGAGACAAGCCCAAACCTGTGTGTCCTCTGTGTATTGCAGAGATTAGCAGAATATAATCAGGCAGTGCTGACAGCTCTCGTGCCTTCGGATGCTACAGAGGTGCTGTCATGGAGGTGAGCTCCGAGATCCAGAGATAAAAGAGGTTGAATACAAAGGCCTATATTCTGATTTTTTGGTGTATGTATTCAAGGGACTTGCCTCTGCTGGTCCTCTAAAGCATATCATCACTTCCAAGGGTGGTGGCAGACAAAGCTACTGGGGGAGATTAGTCACCCAGTGACAAACCGCCTCTTCTTCAGGCAACTAATCTCCCCTAAATGCCTTCTCGCTGGCTAGAATGTAAATTGTCGGTGGCATGGCACGCGGATCGATTGGCTTTCCAAAGTCGCCCGAAGTTTCCTTGTGAGTGCTATCCTGCCGGCGATTTACATTATAGCTAGTGGAAAGGCATTTAGAGGAGATTAGTCGCCTGAAAAAGCGGCAATTTGTCGATGGGCGACTAATCTCCCCCAGTAGCCTCATCTGCCACCAACCTAATAGAAAAAGTAATACCTCACTGCTCCAATTGTCTCAGAGAGGCTGAAGGAACGTGTTCTCTCCATAAAGCAGCAGGAGGCTTAATATGGCTTTATATCAAATGAATTACCCATGATGTTTAGCAGTGGGAATTTTGAGAGCTTCATTTGCCCCCTGTAATGCTTACCAATTTCCCTTAGGTACAGCCAATTGCTTCTGCAATCATTCTGGTGAGTTATTTGCAGCAGGATAAAAAAAACCACTAAGATCACTAATAAACAAATATGACAAATAGGGTAAAATTGTTTTTAAAGGGGATGCTCACCTTTGAGTTAACTTTCAGTATGCTGTAGCGAGTGATATTTTGAGACAATTTGCAATTGTTTTTCATTTTTTATTATTTGTGATCTTTGAGTTATTTCCAAATTCCCCTAGCAACCATGCACTGATTTGAAAAAGAGATTGGAATATTAATAGGAGAGGCCTGAATAGAAAGAAGAGCAATAACAATACATTTGTAGCCTTACAGAGCATTTGTTTTTAGATGGGGTCAGTGACGACTATTTGAAAGTTGGAAAGAGCCAGAAGAAAAAGGCAAATAGTTTAAAAACTATACAAGATAAATAATGAAGACCAATTGAAAAGTTAATAAGAATTGGCCATTCTATAACATATTAAAAGTTAACTGAAAGGTGAACCACCCATTTAAGATTTATCGAGCACCCACTTACTTTAGTGGCAGTCCCTGTCTCAGTAACCTGCTTTACTTGCTCTTTAAAGCTACTTTTATCCTCATTAGCAATTTGCATTTTACAGTGGATGCAGGTGGGGATTTCACAAGTCACACTCCAACCAACCTGAGCAATGGGGCCCCGTGATAATATTAATGAATAAAGTTTCATTTTCTAGGACATTTCAGCCTAATAATTATAAAGTGTATGATATGAGTTGCTCAAGGAAACGTCATCAATCATTTGTAACCGCAGGGAGTACTTTATCACATACAGATGCTGTTTCTTGAACCGGCTCCTATGCCCCAAGGCTTGTTACCTCGTTCAACATTGATTTATTGATTTATTGATGGGGATACCGTTTTCCTATATATCGTCAGATCAAAGGCCTTCTTATCCCTGAAATGTCAAACCTATAGCCACCTAGTTACTAAGGATCTATATCAGCTCTTGCTCATTACATACATTTGCTCATAGCCTCTAGTGAGAGATACTTAAATAGTATGGCAGTGTAGGAATTGTACAGTACTGAGCAAAGACAACTCCTTACAGGCTGTACAGATAATATAAAGCTCTTAAAGCATAAGTATTCCCCTGAACTAAGCACAATTCAGCAGGAACAGCCCCTAAGTTTTCTCATAGCCTGTACAGAGAGATACCATAAAACTATGGCAGCATAGGTATTCCCCTCTCCTTAGCACAATTCAGCAGGAACAGCCCACTAAGTTTGCTCATAGTCTGTACAGAGAGATACCATAAAACTATGACAGCATAGGTATTCCCCTGTACTAAGCACAATTCAGCAGGAACAGCCCCTAAGTAGTGATTGGCGGATTTGGGGCATTTCGCTTCACAAGAAATTTACGAAATGGCAAAAAATTCACGAAACGGTGCCGGCGTCTCATTTTTGATGCCGGCATCTCGTTTTTGACGCCATTGTCCATTTTTTTTGACACGGGCGAATTTTCGCATTGGCTTCGCAAATTTATTCACCAGCGACGAATCACAGGAATTTGCCGCAAATTTGCGCCTGTTGAATAAATTTGCCCATCACTACCCCTAAGTTTGCTCATAGCCTGTACAGAGAGATACCATAAAACTATGGCAGCATAGATATTCCCCTGTACTAAGCACAATTCAGCAGGAACAGCCCCTAAGTTTGCTCATAGTCTGTACAGAGAGATACCATATAATTATGGCAGCATAGGTATTCCCCTGTACTAAGCACAATTCATTAGTGGACCTTCATATATACAACAATGTATATAACAAAGGCTTCAGTTCTTGCTAGTGTGATGCATTTGAAGATGTGTAATGAAAATAGTGCAGTTTGCCTGAGAGGTTGGTTTTAGGCCGAATCTTAAAAAAAAAAAAGAAATTGTTACATCTGCAGCCTTTTAGTAGTTGTTAGAGTTTTCAATATAAAACAATAAACATTATTCCCATAGTCAACCACAGTGCCATTGGATACACAGGGCCAGCCTAATCGGTAATCCTGGGCTGGAGTATAGCAGTTTTTAATGAGTAATTACCCAGCCGTACCATGCAGTTCTGAATCATTGAAAATGTAAAATTCACAATTTTGCATCAAATGTAAAAAAAAAAATGTCTGGCTTTTCTTCTATTTGTGCTGTAGTTCCTTTAAATAAAAGAACATTTTGTAGCCATAATAGAGCTCCTGTGTGCTGTGATTATGAGTTATTTCCAGCTTCTGTAGCCATTTGCACAGTATTGGTCCAATTATTTCCCCCTAATGGCTTGGAAACGCACAAAATATGTAAAATAAAAGGCAGTGACAATTGTTGGCTGCGATTAATACATATCATTAAAGCCCAAGCCATTACCTTCCCCATTCTTTTGGGACTTGTGCTTAAAGGTCTGGGGATGCAAGCGAACTGGTTTGGGGGTATCAGCACAAGGAGACAGGGTGAGAATTGGGGAAATACAGCCAACACCCTGCACCCACCTATCCTTACTGACTGCACTGGATAATTGCAGTATCATAAAAAATCTTCTTTCTTAGCCAGTGCCAATCTGGAAAACTTCTCTTCAATCTTTACATCTGCCAAGCTCTCCTCCTGTGCCAATGTGCTGCTATTTCTTCTTCTATTCATCTTATTCTCTCCAGCTTCCAAACCAAAATTTTATATATACCCATCACAGTTACCTGTTTCTTCAAAAAGTATGAATAAATGCCATTTTCTGTGCTGCAGTCCAGCTGTTTAACAGTTCTCCTCTTTCTGCATCATTTGAAATCCTGGCAGGGAAGGAGGGACTTATCACTGATGTTACAAATTGTAACAACTTCTCCGCAACTTACAGACAGTATGCAGGGACTACATAACCCACAATGCATTGCTCTGTGATGTTCCTTTCCTTATTGAAATCACGTGTGAAGGGAATTGTGGGGTTTGGAGGTTACAGGCTGAGGCTACTGAAAAAGTAAAAGTAGTCTGTCAGCTCAGCAAAGTAGTCAGATAGATCAGCAGGAGAGCAGGGGGCTAGGCTTAGGGAACTGTTCCAAACCATTAAAAATCATGAAAAGTCTGCATATTTTTTTATTGATATATATTGCAAAGTTGCTTGAAATTATGTTTACTTTTCAAAAAGCTTAAGTTATTTTTGTATGGAGTTCCCCTTTAATGTCCAGTCTCCTTTTTTCCCATCTTTCCATTATCCATTTCAGTGGCGTAACTACTGAGGAAGTAAGCCTGTGGCCATGGGTGCGCTTAAAGGGGGCCCAGGGGTATCTGCATCTTCACTAGTTATTTTATGTAGGGGGGTTATGGGTGACCTTTGATTGGAGCAAAATCATGGGTCACTCCAATTCTCACAATGAGTCATTATCTTCTCCATTGCCAAAGTGTCTTATCTCCCTTTGCTAATGTTTTCTCTCCAATATCCATTGTTCCCTGTCTATTTCTGATTCATGTGTCAATCTCTGCTGCTTGCCCTGCTTTTTAATTATGTGGCATCCTATGTGTGTGTTCCTCTCTTTCCCTGTGTTCGATTCAGTATTGTAACTAGATATTACTTGGCCCCACAGCAAATTTTTTTTCAGGCCCCCAAAATGTATAGAGGTTGAATTGCTTTACCAATATTTATTGAAATATGTATATGAATTGGAGCCTCCTGGGGCCCTAGACCACAGGGTCTGTTTACTCTGTACTTACGACCCTGATTCCATTTCTTCCTTCTTTCCCCCCATCACCCACCTAATTCCCTCAACCTGCACCTTGGGCACAGAGGCATGAGTGCAATGTACAGTATACTACTGAATAGTACACTACATTTCCTGCTGAATTGTACTTAGTACAGGGAATACCTATGCTGCCATATTTTATTGGATCTCTCTGTACAGACTATGAGCAAACTTAGGGGTCTGTTCCTGCTGAATTGTGCTTAGTACAGGGGAATACCTATGCTGCCATAGTTTTATGGTATCTCTCTGTACAGACTATGAGCAAACTTAGGGGCTGTTCCTGCTGAATTGTGCTTAGTACAGGGGAATACCTATGCTGCCATAGTTTTATGGTATCTCTCTGTACAGACTATGAGCAAACTTAGGGGCTGTTCCTGCTGAATTGTGCTTAGTACAGGGGAATACCTATGCTGCCATAGTTTTATGGTATCTCTCTGTACAGGCTATGAGCAAATTTAGGGGGCTGTTCCTGCTGAATTATGCTGCACGGGGGAATATGGTGGTAAAGCTATTTGTACAAAGTATTGGATGTTCATTTAATATTTTCTTTGCTTACAATAGAAAGTAACAGCCCCTTTAATGGTTAATGGATGAAGTACCTGCAGCGTGAAGAGCTTTGCCCAGTGTTTGCTGAACCTGAAATAAAAAATGCACATTTTAATTCAACAAATTATCAAGTGGGTGAAAATCAGTAAATTGGCTTTCACCAACAAAGTGGTGATTAGTCCTTTCTATTCTGCCACGAAAATTTCTCGGAATTAAAGAAATGCAAATCTAATTATTTCTTGTAAAGTAAGAGATTTCTCATTCTAATTTAACAGTTTCACTGTGTAAAGTGTTTCTTAACCTCCCCCGGTTCAGTGCTCAACTGCTCTGCCAACTGCCATATTTACATAGCATCACATGTGAAGGTTGTTCCCATAGTACCCATAGTGTATATATGGGATTTATACTGCTGTTATAGTGCTTATTTGTACCCCTGGAACTATAGCAGGGTGACTGTTACTCCAATGTTTCTATATATCTGTAACCTTGTTATGAGCTAAGGGGGCCCAGCCTGAAGGCCAGTTAGGGGGAGATTTGGGGTGAGTGTTTATTTGTGCCCTGGGTACCCCTGGAACTATAGCAGGGTGACTGTTACCCCAATGTTTCTATATATCTGTAACCTTGTTATGAGCTAAGGGGGCCCAGCCTGATGGTTAGTTAGGTTGAGATTTGGGGTGAGTGCTTATTTGTGCCCTGGGTACCCCTGGAACTATATCAGGGTGACTGTTACCCCAATGTTTCTATATATCTGTAACCTTGTTATGAGCTAAGGGGGCCCAACCTGAAGGTCAGTAAGGTTGAGATTTGGGGTGAGTGCTTATTTGTATCCTGCGTACCCCTGGAACTATAGCAGGGTGACTGTTACTTGCTGTGACTGAAGACTAGTTAGGGTAAGCCTTTGGGCACTCCAGCAATTATAAATACATTTTGACCTAAGGGGGCTGATAGAGGGTGCTAAATTACTCCCAATTTTTGTAAGCATACTTTTCCTTCTCCCTTGGATAGACTTAAACTAAATAATGTGAAATAAACCACCAGAAGCTAAAACTCACTATTAGAGAAAATAATTTAGAGTTTTGATCAGCCTATTTTAAATCAAATTAATGACATTTCTAACATAGACTGGTACACAGATAAGGAGGGGAATCATCTCTGAAGAAAGTTGTGGAAAAATATACAAAATGCAGTAAAAGTGATGTCCAGTCCAATCATGTATTCCCATTCATTATGAAACTACAATATTATTATTTTATTCACATAGGTTACGTCTTTTTGCACAGCTAAAGACACGGAGCTTCATCTGTTTCATTATCGATGGTCCAAATATTCTTGCACAATGTTAAAGGAAAACTATACCCCCCAAACAATGTAGGTCTCTATAAAAAGATATTGCATAAAACAGCTCATAAGTAAAAATCTGCTTCATGTAAATAAACCATTTTCATAATAATTTACTTTTCTAGTAGTATGTGCCATTGGGTAATCCTAAATAGAAAATTGTAATTTTAAAAAATAAGGGCCGCCCCCTGGGATCGTAGGATTCACGGTGCACACAAACAAACCATACATGTTAGGTCACATGAGCCAATTAACAGACAGAGTTGTGTCTTTTGCTTCCACACTTCTTCCTGTTACAGTTAGGGGCAGATTTATCAAGGGTCGAATTTCGAAGTGGAAAATACTTCGAAATTTGACCATCGAATAGAATCCTCCGACATTTGAAGTCGGAGGATTTTGTACATCGTACAATTGGAACAATTTTATCGTACGATTTTCCTTCGAATCCAAATAACATAGCACTTCGGCAGGTTTAAGTTTGTGAAGTATTGAAGTCAAAGTTTTTTTAAAGAGACGGTACTTTGATTATCGAATGGTCAAATAGTCAAACGATCTTTACTTCAAATCGAAGTTGAAGTAAATTCAAAGTCGTAGTATCCTATTCGATGGTCGAAGTATTCAAAAAATTACTTAGAATTTTTAATTTTTTTACTTCAAAAAATTCCCTCGAATTCACTACGACCCTTGATCAATCTGCCCCTTAATGTGATATAAACTATTTGTTGCCTTAAATATTCCTTTTGGGGGTAAAGTTTTCCTTTAAGAACTGTAGAATACATTCCCTATATTTACTGTTTGCTTTGTTAGATTTACAGGAGATTTTTGCTTTAATATCATAATAATTATTATCAGTGAATAAAAGTAAAGGATTTGCTGGTCATGTTAAAAAAACAAACATCTCATCGCTCCGTTAATACCATTTTGAATTTGTTTCCAGTAGAACTAAACCCCCTAAATCTAGAAACCACCGAAACAAACTCCCCCCCGGTACAAACAAGTTACAAAGACTTTGATGTTATGAATAATGGGCTGAGCGCATGGTTTGCAGCCTGATCATCATAACGAGCATCAATATTAATTGGCTTAAAACATGAAACATTAATAGGATTCCAGTTCCAGCGCTTACAGCTCCCTCCATTGTGAGTCATGTTAATTGATGCTTTGAGATTAATTTGAATTCAATCAGTGAAAAGTGTCATTCACGTTTAGGCAATTATTTAATGACTTGCTCTCAATTACATGTATGAGGGAGTTTCTGACACTGGGAGCTGAAATAGCAACTTCATATTCAAAAATTCACTACCAAACAGCTGGAAGGCAGGTCATATATGAAGTCATGATATAGGGGGCTATTGCACTACTGCGTGATAATATATAATACTTTTATGGAGTAAATTCTGCCTAATATATATAAACAGAGACAACAGGAAAGTGTTGGAAGGGTTATTGTCTGCTCTGCTCTCACCCCTACAGAAATGAGGATTGTTAGCACTAAGTAGGTAACTAATTTATGTTTATGTTTTTAAAGTGTTTTTAGGGTTACTGGCCTCTCTACTTGTGTTCAGTAGGAATAGTTCTGAATAAAGAATCCTATTTGCATTAAAAAGGGTTTCCTCCTACTATTTTGCTGTTGTAGGTTGTTCCCTAGTAAGTATACTGTGGTTGCCTGATATGTGCCCCCTTATCAGATTATAAATGCCAGGCAGAGGTTCCCATTGAGTTTGCAATGTCACTTTATCTTTGTAAAGCTCCATTGAAACAGGCAGTGTTTGTCAGTTGCATCTGCGGAGAGACGATGACAGCAGTGACTCTTTCCTTGATATCAGTATGAAAGGGAAATATCCTATTTGTCCTTTATTTTACCAAAAGATCAGCAGACAAATAAACCCTATGAACAGTGTCCAGACGGAGACATATGAAAATACAAATACAAGATGCACTGTAAGTTGTGACTGAAGAAATTTAGCAATAGCAGCAAACTGCATCATTTCCATGTCAATGCCCTTTAGATGCCATCAGTTCCATCTACGTGCCCAGTGTTTAAGCAGGCATCCTCTGGGGCTCTGTACAATATATCTCAGACCCTAGAAGATAAAGAAATACACATTTACATTTGTACAAACTGGTTTTGTGAGTCAGCCTTTCTCATGAGTCGGTTTATGCACATGGCTCCTACCTACGGCCACATCACTTCTAAGAGCCCTACCAGTGTTGGACTGGGACACCAGGGGTCCTCCCAAAAATCTTAGACCAGGGGCCCACCAAGGAACCATAGACCAGGGGTCCACTCTCAGTACTATTATTCTTCTCACTCAACCTCTATTCTCCTAGTCTTTATTCTTTACATACTGTAATCTATTTAGCCTCTTTGTTCTCAAAGAAATAGGAAATGGCCATGAAATAGGCCAAGTCCTTAGCAGCACAAGGGTCCCCTGACACCTGGGCTCACTGGGAGTTCTCCTGGTATCCCGGTGGGCCAGCCTGGGCAAATCCAATTTTGACCTAAAGCCCATCAGCTGTTGCCAAACTATGGCTTTCAGTGCCTATTAACACAACCCCTTGTGGTAACCCTGGAATTACCACCACCAAGTTATGAATTACTGAAAGGCTGTCTCCCATAGACTCCATTATAAACAAATAATCCAAATTTTTAAAAATTATTCTTTTTTCTCTCTATTACAAGTACATTTTAGTTGGTCCAAACTAAGATATAATTAATCCTTATTGGAAGCAACACAAGACAATTGGGTTTATTTAATGTTTACATGATTTTCTAGTAGACTTAAGGTATGAAGATCCCAATTGCAGAAACACCAGTTATCCAGAAAACCCCAGGTCCCAAGCATTCTGGAAAAACAGGTCCCATACCTGTACACAATTTATTAGAGCAGACAGGAGGGACATAATGGTGCTTATCAGATCTATACAGAAGTGCAAAGAACATGATTGGATGCAAATATCTTTAATGCATAATGCCAAAATATGCAACATTTGCATCCATTTACAACAACAGTATAACTTGCAGACACAAATAACCCCTACTTTTTTTTTTTTGCATCTCGGGCCAGGGCTACTTTAGTAAAAAATTTTTGGACCTAAAACCAGAACTGATCACTGCCCTGTAGTTGTTGAACAGGGGTGTAAGCAATACAGTAAACGTTCACTGTCGCATCTCCTATAGAACACATGCAAAACATATGCTTTACTGTATGTCTCATGGCTCAGGGATACAGCTGAAAAAAGTGGTGACAGATTAAAAATGTCATATGCAGATGTTAATCATTATAAAAGCCTGCAAGGAGCAGTTCTCTCTGTACTGTTTAATCGTAACAGCAATGACATAGCTTGTGTTCTATGGATGTAATTAACTAAATGTGTTTGTTTCCTTTCTTTCCTCTGTGTCATCCCCAATAAGATACTCAGCGCTATTCACTATTATTGTATTCTCATATGCTGGCTTGCACAAACCCCACCTTGCAGCACTTCTAATGCCGAAGAACACATTTTTTATTATTTTTCAGTTCAGTTGTTTTCAGATTGTTCACCAGAAATAACGACTTTTTTCAATAGCTTTTGATTTTGTATTTTTTACAGTTTTTCCAAAATCTAAATTTAATGTTGAATGTTCCTGTCTCTGGTGTTTGAGTGATGTGTGGGTTGGGATTTGCCCGACCAGCACCCGCCACCCACCCTTCCTCCACTCGCACCTGCCCAAGCCCGACTTCCAGGTTCCTTTTAATGACCCGAACCGCCCCACGATGATGTCACAAAAGGGGCGGGTAATCGGCATTTGAAGGTGGCAGGCAGGAGAAGAGCTCGACCCGCACCAGTCTGCCACCCGCGAGGAGGAGTACGAGGTCGGCCCAAACCCGCGGGTATCTGGCAGCTGAGTAATTCACGTGCAACATTAAATTGATGCATTTCTCAGCAGCATCTCTGTAGCATTAGCAACTATTGTTTCAATTCTAACAGCTGCCTTTAATGAAACTCAGGGTTTCTGCTCAGCAGGGACAAAGATAACAAATGTATCAACTAAATGTATCAATTTAGAACAGTTAGAGAATAGAGACTAGTGATGTGTGGGCCGACCCGAGGCCCGCGGGACCTGCGGGACCCTCGGGTTGGGCGGATTCGGGCCGACCCCTGGACGAAATGCGCGGGTCGTGGGCGGGTGCAGGTCGAGCTCTTCTCCTGCTCTCCCCCCCGCGACCTAGTACTGCCAGCTTCCGGCGCCGGAATTTATAGACTTCCGCCTGCTTCTCGACCCGACCCTAGCCTGCCCGCTCCCTACCCGCACCCGACCCGGGCCTGCCGCTATCCTTTATTTATAGACCCGCGCCTGACCAACCCCCGCAGTGACGTCACAAAAGGGGTGGGTCGGGCGCGGGTCTATAAATTAAGGATAGCAGCAGGCCCGGGTCGGGTGCGGGTAGGGAGCGGGTGGGTTAGGGTCGGGTGCGGGTCGAGAAATTCTCGACCCGCACATCACTAGTAGAGACCCCCCTCCAGGAGCTGCTTTAGAAAGGAGATAAATTAGACTTTAGACTTCAATATTAGAAAAACAGTCACACAAAAAAGTAATTGGAAAAAGTCTTTATTTCAGGTGAACTGTCTGAAACCAACTGAACTGAAAAAAAGTGTTGGAAGGTGGACAACCCCTTTATGTCCAGTAAATGGTTCATTATTATGACTTCTAAATGTAAAAAGGGGAAATTACAGTGGAAAGAAACTTGCAGTATATATAGTGGCATAGAGGGAAGGGAAGAAAGGTTTGTACCAGGTCAAGTAATCCAAGTAGTTGTGCTCTGCACCAATGTGCTAGTTGGACCATTAATGGCAGTTCTGGTCCAGAAGACTGTCCTTAACACTAGCCCTAAGCAGTGTAAATACTGAGCTCCATAGTGCCTTGCATGGTGCTTCATTGGGGATCACAAATGACAAGCAAAAGGAGGGTCATGCAACGCTGACAGTCACCAGTAGCCAGTGCTGGACTGGGTTGCCCAAAGGCCACTGGGTGCTGCCACCTCAAAGGCCCACCACCTTAGCTACAAGCCTCTCTCTCACTGCCCTGCCATGTACCCATGCTGTAGACAGAAACACTTTGGGAATGCAAAGAGTTGCACCCAGCAGTTGCACCTTGCTCTCCTACTTAATAAATAAGGCTGAACCCACTAACCAATACAAGCCCAACAGTAATTAGTAGTTCATTATGTGACTCCCCACTAATTTCTTTCTGTAGTTAAAACCACATGGAATAAAGTTTGCATGCAACTAACTTTCCTCTCAGCGTACAGAATTTATTGGTGTTGAGTTTATGTCACGGGGTTAGGCTCAGTGCCTGTCGCTTGTTACACTTTAGTTTTTGTTCAGTTAAAAGATTTTGATAAATAGTCTCCTTTATGGCACATTCAATCATTGTTTGTGTTTGGCACACCATATTCACCCATCTTGTCTGCTACTTAATGCATTCTGTATAGTTTTTTTGTAAGGAATTCATTTAACCTAAATCAATGTTACATATTCTGATACATTAGGAGCAACAGTGGCGCAGCGCCAGATTCCATTCACAGTTGCCTTTTATTGCTCGGCTCAGTACTTGAATGCACTTAGTGAATACATGCATGCTATAATATTGTATAATGGAGCATCAGGGTGCCCAGCGCAAGCCAGAACCTGTGTTCCCCCGTTATTTATATAAAGTAAGGCAAGCCAACTGTTTTGAACTGTCTGCAAGTAGGGATGAGTGAAATATTTCACCTTGTTTCGTCGGGAAAAAAACACCCATAGACTGTTATGCATAGTAAATATGCGCCCATTGACGTATATGCGTATGGTGACGCAGTTTTGGAAAATGTTTGGTGAAACGGGTCATATTCTCTCATCCTTGTGCTGGGATTTGTAATTTACTTGTAATTACATTTGTTATTGTGATATTGTGTTATTTTGCCCTACTGACACATATGCGCAACTGTCTCAGTTTTGGCCACAGTTACTATTTTACTATACAGTGTGACTGACTACATATTGTCCTGCTGGTCACATTTCACTACCACCTCTCTTGTCACTCTCTATCTTGTCCTACTGTCTCCATCTTGTCCTACTGTCTCCATCTTGCCCTACTCTCTCCATCTTGCCCTACTCTTTCCATCTTGTCCTACTGTGTCTGTTTTTCCCTACTGTCTACATCTTGCTCTACTGTCTCCATCTTGCCTGACTGTCTACATCTTGCTCTACTGTCTCCATCTTGCCTGACTGTCTACATCTTGATCTACTGTCTGTATCTTACCCTACTGCCTCCATCTTGCCCTACTGTCTCCATTTTGATCTACTGCCTCCATTGTCCTACTGTTTCTGTCTTGATCTACTATCTCTGTCTTTATCTACTACCTTTATCTAGTTCTATATTTTGTCCAGCTACCTCAATTTTGCCCTTCTGTTGCTTCTTGTCCTACTGACACCATCTTACTTATGTTCACAAGGTGTCCTGAATTCTCTATTTTACCCGACTGTCTCAATTTTACTCTGCTGTCTCCATCTTGTCTGTTTCAAATCTGCCTTACCTTGCACTATTGTCCTCATTTATACCATTTACTCCTCAGTTTTACACTAAAGAGTTATGTTTAAAGCAGATCTAACATTGCTTTTAACAAGCCATATAATGAAAGGCTCCAAGGTGAAGCACTGTTTTTATGAAATCTGTAATTTATATCCTAGTAACGTTTATTAAACCACCCGGTGCAAAATGGAGTCACCACATTCATACCCAGCTGAACATTTGCTACAGGTATGGGGTGTAGAAGTATAAAGGACACACTGCTCAGCTCCTTTGTCTGATCCAAGGACACCTATTCCTGCCACATGAAATGAATTCAAATTTACATTAATCTGATGTAACCCATCCCTTAAATTTTCATTCATTATCTATTTCCATTGTAACATGCCTCCGCGTTTCAAGTATTAATATCAAAATGTACAATTTCATTACGACAAAATAATTAATCATGGCTTTCTGCCTGCAAATAAAGCATTTTCCATAAATATAAAAGGCGTATTTAATTTCTATATTGTTCTATTCTGTCCTTAATCTCTGCACTGTATGTCCTCCCTCTTGCTAAATATAATTAATTGTGTATCTTATGCACAGCTTTTTTCTATGACTGTGTAGTTATAGGTAGAGATAATATAATGATAAACAATATATATATATTGATGCATGATTGATTGATGTTTACAAAATATGTACAATATCTTACAAAATATTGTGCTTTGTAAAACATGATGCAAAGTCTATGACCTGTAGAAGCCCAGCCTGGGCTTGTGATCTATGATAAATAATGGCATCACCAGGGGACTATGAAAACTGAATATCTTGCATTTCTGCAGATGATGTGCATGAAACTTACAATCCTTTTTGGCTTTTCCTGAGCTCATATTTGACAGGGAGCCATTGGATTGTTTTATCATTAATCATTTGTACAGTCACTGGCAATTGGAACAGTTTCACTGCCAAAATAGTTGAGCCAATGGTCTGTCTCATATCCAACCCTCCTATCAAGACTGGAATTGTCATGGACCTGCAGGTGTTTCACCTGCCAGAAGCAGAAGAAGGTAATCTGCTATTGATGAACTAGGCATCAGTAGTGATGGGCAAATTTGCGCCGTTTTGCTTCGCCGAAAAATTAGCGAAATTCGCGAAACGGCAAAAATTTGCGAAACGGCGCCGGCGTCTCGTTTTTTGACGCCGGCGGCCCGTTTTTTCGGAAAAAATTTTTTTTGACGCCGGCGAATTTTTGACGCGAATTTTCTCGGGCGTTTCGCGAATTTATTCGCTGGCGGCAAATCGCGCAAGTAAATAAATTTGCCCATCACTAGGCATCAGCTCTTAATTGTATTTAATCCGTTATCTGAAATGCATGGGACCTGGAGTACTGTAATATGGAGTCTCGATTACGTTATATGACAATGTACCTTTAAGACAAAGATAGTTGGTGGTGCTGTAAGCAGGAACAAAGAGACGTATGGGTATAAAGCGCATGATTTGATTTGTATTTATATTATGTTTGAGAAAGGGATGTCCCAAAATGCTGATTTTAATGTTTTCAGTACAAATGGACTTTTGCATATTCAAGGAGTGCTGGTAACTTTTGTTTTGTATGTGTGTGGTTAGATAAGAATATGAATAGTGAATAGTGTATAGTGAATGGATTTTTTTCAGATTCGCGATAAAAGTTTATCCCCACTGGGAACGGCCTTGGGTCAAAAGCACTTTGTCTAATGGAGCAGAACACATCATCTATGCAGCAATTCACCAGGAAAAAAAGTGAGATGTGGTCATTTATTTTCCATGCATAAAGTAAGAGATTAAAGCATTTAATAAGAAACACTTGAAGGGTCGTGATCAGCCATTAAGACTACCTTGCACTTCATGCCGGCCACCCAATCAATAGCAGTATCCTGGAGATTGGCTTTTCCTTGATTATTATTGAAACAATCTACTTCAATAATAAAATAAGCTATTAAGCAAGAGGACTTGATGAAAAACCAGAAACGCAGCAAAAATATCAGTTTAACATCTCATGACGGAAAAGTGTTGCCTCGGTGGCCCTTACACCCACTCAGCTGCCGTCTAGAATAATGGCTGAACAATTCTGGCTGGTGGAAATTGCAACATTTATATTAATCAGCTATGGAAAGATTTAAAGCTTTATAACCCGATTTTCCATTAATTTGATTTTTATTGTGAGTAGTAACTGTTGCTACTATAATGGTAAATTTGTACAACTTTTACCAACCTGTCGCCATAGATCAGCGATAGTAAAAAAAAAAAATAGACTTCAAAACAGAACAGATTCGGCCTTCAAATTATTTAGCTATAAAGAATTCATTTTTTTTAAGATTTTATAAAATTTTTATTTATTTTTACTTTTTCTAAAAACTTACTGAGAAATCTGAGAACAGAAAGATCAAATCTAGTCTGCGAGTAAAATCACTAACAAACTAGTAGTCTTTGAAAAATATCCAAGTTTTGCAGAGAGAGAATATAAACTCCAAAACAGCTCACTAATATCCAGCAAATAAGATAGGATTAATCCGAAATCCAAAGCGAAGATATTATAGAATTACTAGACATTAACCCCGTTAAATTAACGGGTGCTAGAACATATGTAGTCCGTTGCGCTAGGAGACGGTCCGTGGGGCACATGCGCAGTAGCGCAATCCCACGGACACAGGGACTGGACGCAGAGACACTTGAACTTTATTATATAGGATATAGGATGACTTCAAGACACACATCATAGGAGTCCAAAACCAGCCTTGTGAGAGAGAGAATAAAATGGCCGCCACACTTCTCAAGCTGAGGGAATATAGGCCCTTTGTAATGACCAGCACTTAGATGTATATTTTCTGAGGAAGTTATTATTCTCCCCAATCTTGTAGAAAGGTCAGTTTAGTACTCCAACTTGAAACCATAAAAGCTTAATAAAGCCATAGCTGGCATTATAAGAGAAGGTAAGTGAAGGTAAAATGGCCGCCGCCTCACACAGACTGAGGTAAAAATCAAATCTCTCCTGTATAGTTCGATGCATTAAGAATAAGTCATACACTTAGCACGTCTCAAGCCAACACCGGAGCTCACCGCAGTCTTGTGTGTAACCCCAAGGGTCGATAGCAACATGGATAGGGAATTCCCGACTATGAATTGCAGGATTAGGCTGGCGGTAAGACAGAGCTCTACCCTCTGCTCTCCTTCCCTCTCGGCGCCATAACCGGAAATCCAATAAAGAATTCTTAAAACATACAATAAAGAAATTGAGAGATATTAAAAATATCTTCTTCAGTCTTCAAAACAAGATTAAACATAACTGCTTCAGTATTTAATATAATTTGCTGAGCTATGGACAGTTCTTCAGACTTGTAATGACTAAAGCAAATGCTAGACTGGGCACTCTTACACTTGGCACATGTTAGCCAAGAACATCCTGATCCACAAATAAAAAAACAGAAATGGAAGACAAGGTGAGCCAAAATTCAGAAAGAGAGAAGACCAAAGGGAAGACATGAGAAAGAAAAGTCAATAAGAATAAATGGAATATAGGGTCAACACATTGTGAATGCAGAATGAGAAGCATAAAGAACATATGAAAATAGAAGAGAGAGGGATAGGGAAGCTTGAAATGGAAAACAGAAGACAGGGCGAGTGCAAGGTGAGAGCAAACACAAAGGGGAAAGACAACATTAAGGGGCCGATTCACTAAGCTCGAGTGAAGGATTCGAATGAAAAATACTTCGAATTTCGAAGTATTTTTTGGGCACTTCGACCATCGAATGGGCTACTTCGACCTTCGACTACGACCTTCGACTTCGATTCGAACGATTCGAACAAAAAATCGTTCGACTATTCGACCATTCGATAGTCGAAGTACTTTCCCTTTAAAAAAAACTTCGACCCCCTATTTCGGCAGATAAAACCTACCAAAGTCAATGTTAGCCTATGGGGAAGGTCCCCATAGGCTTGCTAAACTTTTTTTGATCGAAGGATTTTCCTTCGATCGTTGGATTAAAATCCTTCGAATCGTTCGATTCGAAGGATTTAATCGTTCGATCGAACGAAAAATCCTTTGATCGATCGAACGAACATTTAGCGCTAAATCCTTCGACTTCGATATTCGAAGTCGAAGGATTTCAATTCGAGGGTCGAATTTCGAAGTATTTTTTACTTCGAAATTCGACCCTTAGTGAATCTGCCCCTAAATATTATTTAATATTATAAGAATAATATTATTTAAATACATTTTTTCCTAAACTAAAAATATGGAGATCCAAATTACATATCTGCAAAACCCCAGGTCTAGAGTATTCTGGATAACAGGTCCCATACCGGTATAATTTAACACTTGTATGGGTAAGGGAGACACAGCTGAAGGCCACAAGATTTTCTGCCTTTTGTTTTCTCAAATCATTAAATTCATGCAGGGAAAATGGGAAATTTGCAAACACTGTTTTAACATGAAATATTCTGACCCTACAAACACTGTAGTGCATTGTATCCCTGGATCTAGAGATAATCTGTCAAATGTGAAACTAAAATGACAGAAGCTGCGTGGGTAACATTCGTTTTACTAAGACATAACATTATAGAATATACAAATGCAAATAAACAAGGATGGCGCTAAACCACTGAAACGCTTCAAAACCCTCGCTCAGACTCCGCTTTATAAATAGCTTCATAAACCCACGGCAGCTACATTAATTGCACATTATGGAACATACAGAAAATATAAATGCACTTGGGATGGATCTATAATTCCTACAGTAAATTAAGTAAAAAGGATGTAAAGGTCTAATGGAAGTGCTTTTAGGTGCTGTCTTTATTTTCAAGATGTTATCGTAAACACAAATAAAATGGCTTGCATTAAGGGCAAAAGATTTTAAAAAATCTGATGTTTTCTGTGTATTTATGTTTAAAATACTTTGGCTTGTTGCAAAAGACTGATTATTTAGAACAAAACTTTTTTGTAAAGTTCGGTAGGCAGAGGAAGAATCTGCTTTTTTTCTATGACAAATTGAGAGTAAAAAATGTATTGACTTTTTCAACGAGTCAAAAATGATATAAAATAATTCAGTTTCTGTAACAATGAATCATTTTATGTGATTTCCATTACAACTATTTGTCTTTCATATGATTTTGCCCTGGGGAACATTTGGAGGGGTAGTTGGATGGACTTGATGGACTAACTATGTTACTATGTGAACATGTAGGGTGCTTTGGGTGCTTCAGAAACACTATTATAGTTCATATAAACAAGTCTATATGGCACAAGTTAAATAGTGGATAACAGATAACACCATTATGTTCTACAGAGCTTATCTGCTATCTGCTGTGTGACTTGAGCCTTTTCTCCATTGAATGGCTGCCCCCATTGCTACACAGCAGCTTATTTATAGTGATGGGTGAATTTGCGCCATTTCGCTTCACCGGACAATTTGCGAATTTCGCAAAATGGCAAAAAATTCACGAAACTGCGCCAGCGTCTCGTTTTTGACGTCAGCAGCCGTTTTTGACGCCGGCGTCCGTTTTTTCCGGTGCCGGGAATTTTTTTTTTTGCCGCCGATGAATTTTTTGGGCGAGTTTTCGTGGGCGTTTTGCGAATTTATTCGCTGGTGGCGATTCGCGCGAATTCGCGCCTGGCGATAAATTCGCCCATCACTACTTATTTATATAAACAAAAGTAGTGTTTCTGAAGCAAACACAGTGTTTTTAAAACTCCCATAAACTCCCATGAACTCGAAAATCGACCAATCGAAATTTATTATAAAAAGCGAATTTTTTTAAACTCGGGTGAAAAAACTCAAATGTCAAGAAGGCTGCAAATTTATCCCTGGACGTCTCCCATTGACATAAACAGCAATTCGGCAGGTTGTAGGTGGCGAATAGTAGAAAATAAGTTCTTAAAGGGCCTGAGTACTTTAAATATCGAAAATCAAATACATTTTTTTTTAAAAAAGCTAGAATTGAATTTGAATAACTCCCTAGTCAAATTTGACAGTTTTGACCATAAAAAAACTCGCAAACTCGAATTTCAAATTTGAATTTTTAATTCGACCCTTGATAAATCTACCCCCTAGAGAAAGAAAGAGGAGCAGTCATCAGGATCAACACACAGATAATTGGGAAAATATTGTGAACAAAGATAAGCTGGGACTTGCACACATATAGATACTAAGAGACAAGCAATGACATGTTCTAGCAGGCCAGGTAAAGGATGAGATGGGGAGTGTATTGTGCACAGTCTAACTTATGATCCGCATGTCCTTCAGTTCAGAGAGTTATTAAAAGGCTTTATTTTGCATTTCTATTTGACCTACAGAAATATTAAGAGCTGAATGCTTTTAGTTTTATCAGATACTTCATCATTTTAAAGTGTGTTTTCTCAACCGAACCTAATAAGTCCCAGACTCACAGCAAGATTTATTATTTGTATCAGTGGAGGAGGACTTTCTTGTTAATGATTACCTGGTCTAAATGGGCAAATCTAACACAAGGCATCGATGTAGAACGCCCAGCTTGAACGTGTTTCCTACTGCAAGAAAACATTTTTGGTGGAGGATGCAGGCTGATAAATCATTCAATACTGCGATGAATGAAAAAATAATTCTAAACTTTTATCGGTTTGGGTGCTTTTTTATAGCCATGGTGTAAAATTCCTTTCAAAGATGTTCAAGAATCCGATATCTGGAAACCCGTTATCCAGAAAGCTCTGAATTATGGAAAGGCTTCCACCCATAGACTGTTTATTCAAATAATCCAAAGTTTTCTGTAATAATTTTCTCTGTAATAATAAAACAGTAACTTGTACTTGAGCCAAAATATCGTATAGGGGGGTTCCTTTTCTAGCAGATGAATTAGAGCTCACTCAAATAACTGATTCCAGTACAAACAAAATGTAACAAAATAACTGCCTTTTGCACAAATCCTGCATGTAGAGAGACATGATGTCTGGTGATTCTAATAGAGTGAGCTCTAATACATCTTCTAGGCAAAAGGAGCCCCCCCTATAAGATATATTGGATCTAACTGTCAGTGACAACCAACTCCTGCATGAAGAGAGAATAAAGAGAAAAAGATGCTGATAGAGGAATAGTGAAGGTAAACTTGATTATTATTTCAGTATGATGACGCTTATATTAAATTTTCATTTTCGCAATAGTTTCCCTTTAATGTTTACATGATTTTCTAGTAGACTTAAGGTATGAAGATCCAAATTACAGAAAGATCCATTATCTGGAAAACCCCTGGTCCTGAACATTCTGGATAACAGGTCCCATACCTGTACCACTCATTTTATAAAAGGGTCTTATCTTATTTTCTATTATACTTACCATATATATTTATATACATTGTACCTCCGCTCAGAGCGAATAAGGATAGGCCTCAAATTTCTATCTGACAAACATATGCAGTATCTATCATTTATGTTAGACTTTTTTCTGCTTGTGTAGATGATCTTATTTTCATTTAATCAGATGGCCTTCAGACAGATATCAGTGTTCACAACTAGCAGTGTGAGTTTGCTGAGAGGTTTATTTGAACAAAAAATACTGTAGATCTACAGTGTATAGTAAGGCCCTGAATATTTATATCACATCATACATAACAGATTTCTGGTGATGACATTAGAGATGACACTATCAACTAAGAGGGAGCACTTAGTGGACAACCTTAACTAAGATTAACTCCAGGAGGATGATGGTCCCATTCATTTATATAAAGAGAGGCCACTGGCAAATAGCCAGGGCCGCCATCAGGGGGGGACAGGGGGGACAAGCGTACCGGGCCCGGGCATGAAGGGGGGCCCGGCAGCGCTGCATTTTTTGAAGATCCGGGCCCCCATTACGAGCGCCCGAGCCGTACGTCTTGCCTCTTGCGTGCCGAATGCGGAAGTGCCGAAAAGCCGAAGCCGATGCGCCGAAAAGACCCGAAGTCACGGAAAAACCCGAAGTCACGAAGCGCCGAAAAGACCCGAAGTCACGAAAACAGCCGAAGCCGAAGTCCTGAAGCAGCGCAAAGACCCGAAGTCACGAAAACAGCCGAAATTGAAGTCCTGAAGCGGCGAAAAGACCCGAAGTCACGAAAGGAGGCGAAGTTGAAGTACTGAAGCCATGAGTTCAATCCTACTGAACACCAGTTTGTGGTTTTTTTTTTTTTTAATCCCCTGGCCACCAATGTATTATTTTAATATTCTATAGGCCCCTGCCACCAATCTTTTTTTTAAAACTTTTATTTTGGGGCCCCAATTTTTTTTTTAACTCGTAAGGGGCCCCTTGCCACCATTGTTTTTTTTGTTTGTTTTTTTTAAAAAAAATTAATTTTCTTTTTGGTGGCCCCAAATTTTTTTAACTTGTAAGGGGGCCCCTGCCACCAGTTTTTTTTCAAAAAAAAAATTATTTTTTTTTCAAATTTTTTTTTGGGGCCCCAATTTGTTTTTAACTTATAAGGGGGCCCCTGCCACCAATGTTTGTTTATTTTTTAGTTTTTTTTACATTTTTTTTTGTTGGGGCCCCAAGTTTTTTTTTAACTTATAAGGGGGCCCCTGCCACCAATGTTTTAAAAAAAAAAAAAAAAAATTAATTTTTTTGTTTTTGGGGCCCCAATTTTTTATAAGGGGGCCCTGACCATCAATAGCTTTTTACAACTTGTGTGTGGGGGGGTTACTTTTTTAGCGCTGATGTCTGTGTGGTCTTTTAACTGCGATGTGGAGTGGGCGGGATATGGGGTGGAGCTTGGTCGTCAGTGTGGGCGGGGCCCAGGGGGCCCCAAAAATTTTGTTGTACGGGGCCCCGTGATTTCTAATGGCGGCCCTGCAAATAGCATAATCATTAGTCATAAAGAGCTTCTATAAAGCACAAGATACTTGTGTATTTGCATTAAACAGATGTAAATGTTATAACATGACTCCTCCTTTAGACTTGTTAGCTGTACTGTTCTATTCCAAGCCTGCATAAAGGTGCTCGGATTTAACTGATTGACATTTCCGGTTTGTTTCCTCTACTTTAAAATTGAAACATATTGAGGCCCCCTAGGTATTCCTGTCTGCCTTCATACAGCGCTTAATGTAAAGTGTAGGCTGCTTGCTACATTTACTGTCAGCTCAAAAAAAGGCAGCGCAGAATCTCCGAGACACAAATATGTTTATCAACTGACTTGAAATGAAGATTTGAGAAAGTCATGGAGCTCGGTTGTCAAACTCTTTTATCAATGGATTTGTCCCCTGGGATTGCTAGACTCTAGATTCAGAAGATCTAACCTAGATAATAATAGTTAGGGGGCTGTTATTTCAAGTAATATTGTGGAAAGATTTGTCTCACATTAAATGCATTTACTGTTCTGCTTATTTTGTAAATTAATTCTGGGTCTACGGTTCCACATAAATTTGCTGATTAAATCACAGATAGAGGGGATAGTATTGGATTTCCAATACTAACTGCACCCCACACTTTATGGGGCTGCAGGACAAACTTATAAATGTAGTAACGATTAGGCAACAGGGCCACAATCAGCCATTTGTTTCGCATTATAACTATAACAGACCACCATTGGAGACAAAAGGTTTTTTTTAATCTAGAATTTAAATTCTAAAATGCGAAAAGAGATCTTCAACCATTTTCTTGGACTGGAGTATAGTGATAAGCGTAAAATTCGTGAAACGCATTGAAGTCAACGGGCGTCAAAAATTTCTCACGCGAGACTGTTTTTTACGTACACCACAATTTTTCTTGCTTCAAATGCATTCAAGTCAATGGGCTTTTTTTGTGGCAACTTTTTTGTCTGCGACTTCTTTGTCCTAATGCATTAAAGTCAATGGGTGATTTTTTATGACAACAATTTTTTTCAAAGTGTATTAAAGACAAGGCAATGGGCGTTTTGTTCTTAAGGTGACTTTTTTGTCTCTGCAAAATTTTTATCTTGGCGACTTTTTTTGTTGGAGCAAATTTTTGCCGCAGTTTCACGGAAAAATTAGCAGATGGCGAAATGAGGAAATTTGCCACAAATAGCTGCAAAAGAATTCGCTCATCACTACTGGAATGTAATGATAGTTACAAATTACTTAAATGATAATGAAAGCTTCAATCAATGTGGGTTGCCAAATGTTAGGGCACCCCACAAAGATAATAATAGCAACCGCTGCCCCAAAGCGAAGATGCGCTAGCATTCATTTCTGCCTAGCGCAAATTCGCTAGAGGTCTTGCGCTCAGGTTAATTTGCATACGACGGGAAATTTAAATGGACGTTTTTATGTTAAATGTTGCAGCAAATACATTACATTTCCACTGTTAATTACACAAGTCCAGAGAACCTTAATAAAGACATTAGAGTTGTTATAATGCCCTACACATGAGCCCACTGTATAATTAATGTTTCATATGTTAGAAAATGTATGGGGGAAACTGGCTTTGATGCTTTTACCACTAAATAATATGATGTAAGTAACAGAGCACTACGCCTGGTCTGAGATGGCAAAGACAAGTCTGCGAAAGAATAAAATAATTCAGTAAAATCCGCATTTTAGTGAATTTGCGGAGTAACATCCATTCGCCAGAGCAAATTGCCGCCTGGTGATAGAGTACCTATGAGCGCTAGTGGATTAGCGCTTGCACCCATTAGTAAAACGGCAATGTCCCCGCAGGCAGTAACACTTGGTTGCCAGCATTTGCCAGTTCACCCTTTAGTAAATCTGCCCAATTGACACTGACGGCTGGCCTGAGAGTCTGCATGTAACGTGTTTTCCCCCAGCATGTAGGCACCGATAACGGTGCGTCTGAGCAGCTCTGGAGAAAGCGTGCTGCCAGTAAGAAACACCGCATGGGGCAGCCTACTTGACTATGATCCCTCACTCTTTGACACACATTTGTATCTAAAAATAAGGATCTCCAAAGCCCCATGCTTGAAGTCTCTTTTTATAGACTAAGGTAGGCCGACTGGCAGACTCAGTGATTGGGGTAGGGGCCCCTGAGGTGGGAGCCCAGGGGGCCCTAGACACTCCAGTCCGATACTGTATATAAATGTGTGTACCAACAACAAATATCAAGATGCCATAGGTAGGATAGGTGCCCAAGCTTCCCTTGCAGAGAAATGCTGTTCCCTTTTAAATAGTATTTTTCCTGCAACATGATTTTATTTCGGTCCCAACAAAATTACTCTTCTACCTGTCAGCCGTCATATTACATACAGCTTGCAAAATAGCCCTTAGTGTTTATACATGTCAAAAGTACCTGCCAGCCAGCTATGCTGGTTGCGTTTATCCTTAAATGAAGTTCAAGCAGGTGAGCAGCTAGTGAATAATAAATAATGCATGTGACAAAGAGCACTGATTTAAAAACAGTTTTCCTTTTCTGGAATAAAAAAATAAATAAAAAAAGGTTTTTTGTATGAAGCTTTTATTTGATGGACGGAGACACCACAATGACAGAAAAGGTACTTTGAAAATGAAAGACTGGAGATGAAAAGGGAAAAAGGATTTCTCTACCAAGAATATCCAATGGCTGACCTAGACCTGCTGAAGAACTGCAGCTTCAATCAACTCCCATCACTCATCTCGTCATCATAAATTCTGATACCACCACATCATTTGAACCCACATTCAACTTGGAAAATAAAGATCTAAACACCTGAATGTGGTGTATTTATAACTGGAGTTTCATCTAAAGGTGCCATTGCCCTTGGGCTTGGTGTACATCTTGCTACCATAGAAACAGATACATACAGTAGGACCCACCAGATTACAGATATTATTAATTGTTTAGCTGAATCAATGTTGTGTATAATTGACCAAAAAATCTTATTTAATAAGGCTTAACAGACTTTTAGCCTCCCTTAAGATCACATGGTCAGTCTACTTCTTTGTAGATGAGCTGCAAGATCATGCTAGATTGATACTTTGGCTTTTTTAACATGTCTACATTACATATGGTAGCACCACCTTAAGTGCAGCATAACAACCAGTTTGGTAAGATTTTGGAAGACATCTTTCAAGCTACTATAGAGAGACCATTGACCAAGCTGACATCAATGCATAATGTGGTCATCTGCTGAAGTATCTACAGCAACTAGTAACATTCAAATGTAAATAAAAATTGGAGAGCAACACAAGCATGCAAAAAGTTCCCTTAGGTGCCAATTATGGGCTGTCATTGACTATTGGTAGCATTATGTGGACTAGAAGCCTACAAGAGGCTATATTTGGCAGTACAAGTGTTTTTTTCTGAAACCAAATCACCCAAGTCAAGAATTAAAAAAATAAGCACCTTCTTTTGCTGAATAACATTCAAGGGCTTTAACCCTACATTGTTACCTGCTCAATCTACAATAGCCATTATAAAATCAGGCAGGGCATACGCCAAGGACAGGTGGAATGAAGAAAGCTTGTTGAGCAAAATGGTCTACTGGACACAATCCACACTTTTCACTACCTGGCCAGTAGCCAACTTTTATGTGGGTATATACAGAATTCTACCTAGCAGTGTGATTTTGAAGTTTGTGTCAGATACAGAAGTTCTATAGTTGGAGTATAAGCCCAAACCTCAGAGATAGAGATCAGTAGTGCAAAGCACTGTGCACTTCTAGACTCCAGATTCTATTTCAGAAGCCTGAGCCCCAGGCTAGAACACTTTATAATGATTGAGGGTGGTAACATAGTAACATAGTAAGTTAGATTGAAAAAAGACACAGGCCCATTTAGTTCAACCTTTGAACTCTATTTTAACCTGCCTAACTGCTATTTGATCCAGAGGAAGGCAAAAAACCCCATCAAAAGCCTCTCCAATTTGCCTCAGAGGGGAAAAATTCCTTCCTGACTCCAAAATCAACTTGTACTATGAGCTATCTTCCATAACCCTGTATTCCCTCATGTGCTAAAAAGCCATCCAACCCCTTTTAAAGCTATCTAATGTCTCAGCCTGTACCACTGATTTAGGGAGAGAATTCCACATCTTCACAGCTCTCACTGTAAAAAAAACCCCTTCCTAATATTCAGGCTGAACCTCTTTTCTTCTAATCAGAATGGATGACCTTGTGTCAGCTGGAAAGACCTACTTGTAAATAAAGCATTATAGAGATTTTATATGATCCCCTTATATATTTATACATAGTTATCATATCACCCCTTAAGCTCCTTTTCTCCAGGGTGAACATCCCCAATTTGACCAGTCTTTCCTCATAGCTAAGATTTTCCATACCTTTTACCAGCTTAGTTGCCCTTCTCTGGACCCTCTCTAATACAATAATGTCATGTTTGAGCACTGGAGACCAAAACTGTATGCCAAATTCTAGATGGGGCATTACCAGTGCTCCGTAAAGTGGAAGAATGACCCCCTCCAATTAATCTATGCCCCTTTTAATACAGCTCAAGACCTTATTTGCCCTTGATGCTGCTGACTGGCATTTCTTGCTACAGCCAAGTTTATAATCTACAAGGACTCCAAGGTCCTTTTCCATAATGGATTTGCCAAGCGCAGTCCCATTAAGGGTATAAGTGGATATTTTTACATCCCAGGTGCATGACTTTACATTTATCAACATTGAATCTCATTTGCCACTTAGCTGCCCAGATTGCCAGTTTGTCAAGATCCTGCAGCAATGATGCCTCGTCCTGGATAGAATTAATTGGGCTGGATAGTTTTGTGTCATCTGCAAACACTGATTACTCACAATACCCTCCCCTAAGTCATTAATGAACAAGTTAAATAAAAGTGGACCCAATACTGAGCCCTGAGGGACCCCACTAAGAACCTTACTCCAAGTAGAGAATGTGGCATTAACAACCACCCTCTGTACCCGATCCTGTAGCCAGTTTCCTATCCATGTGCAAACAACTTCATTAAGCCCAACAGACCTTAGTTTAGAAAGCAATTGTTTGTGGGGCAGAGTATCAAACGATTTAGCAAAATCCAAATACATCACATCTACTGCTCCCCACTGTCCAGCATCTTACTTACCTCATCATAAAAAGCAATTAAATTTGTCTGACATGACCTATCCTTCATAAAGCCATGCTGATTGCTGCTCATAATGTCATTCATTAGGACAAGAGGGATTTTGTAAGCCCAACCATTGACATATTGAAGGTTTATCTCACATTGAATTGAACAGTTTAACTGCGTTGCTAAAAGCTGCTTATTTACAAGGGAAAAACAAACCAAAACAAAAAATACACGAATTTCCCGTTTGCTGCCCCCGTAAATACATTTTACTACATCGTTAACCAAGAAGAGGGGTTGGGTCAAATACTTTAAAACCTCTGTGGCATGTTCTTTATCCACTCTAATTTATACTTTGTCTGCAGAGATTTCTGTAACCACCAATTTCCAGTTGGATCGAATAATAATGAATAAATGATGAAATAATAAATTTTTTCTTGAACCTTTTACGCTTTAAAAATGACCTGCCCTGGGTTATGTATAATTTAATTCAGCCCCACGGCCTCCTGTGGTAAAGGAAATGATAAATAGAATATTAAATATTTTCTGTTAATAGCATCACTGATCTTTTCAGGCGCTTAATGGCCTATATTTACTGTACTATCAATTCTGATTAACAAACACTCATGGAATGATAAGTATAATAATAATTAAAAATATTAATATCATATATATATATTTTGAATAGCATAAATGTTAGCATATTTCCAGCTATTGACTAATTATAAATTATACAGGGAGGGGCGAAGATCTCTGCAAGATATTTAAATGGCCCAGGCTGTTAAGCCTACATGGGGAGTCCTTATTACTCCTGGGCTGCTCTGTTTCCTAAGGTCATATAGAGAAGTGGAGGGCTTGGATTGGACAGAAAGTGCTGATTGGGATTCCCATATGGCCACAACATAGAATAATCAATATCATCAGCTGGTAAATACATTTAAAGATCAAATCTCTAAACGTGCACCTCAAGCTGGTGTTTTTCTTCCCTAAAAGTGACATGCCCCATTGGGGCTAAGGTTGCCACTTCTTTTGCGGTATAATACCGGTCTTCAGGGTCGGGCGATGTCACTTGGGGGGATGATAATGTCACAGGGGAAAGGGCGTGGTGGGAAATTGGTGAATAGGGTGTGGAAAAAGGCATGATGGTGGCAAAAATGGGTGGAGCAGGGGTGGACCTGGCCTTAATCCGATAAACAGTAGTGTGGTAATGGTGGAGCTCACCCCGCGATGTGTTCCCCCCCCATGATTGCTGCTCTCACAAGAACTCAGCTACTTCCCTCCGGCTTCAGCTACACAATCTCACACGCTTGTGAACGCTGATCAGAACATTCTGGGAAAGGAGTAAAGCTGGCCATAGATGTTGAGATTTTTAAAAGATCAGATCCTGATCGTGAGACCACGATCTTCTTGGAACGATCGTACGAATTGACCATCAACTAAAAAGACCAATTTGCCAGGAAAACAAAGGGGAGCTGCCTGCTTGGCCCTGCAAACATAGATAGATTGCACTGGGACCGACGAAGATTTTTTGACCTGGCCGATCAATTTCCTGACAGATGTCGACCGAAAAATCGTAAGATGTAAGATCATTCAAATCCCACTAACCGCACCATAATTTCGAAGGATTGGTTGGACTTCGCTAAAATCGGTCGTTCGGCAAGAAAAATCGTCGCGTCTATGGGAAGCTGAACTTTAATATCAAATTGGCTTTATTAACGCACACATAATAATAGTAATTCAGCAGTAGGTGTGCAAACTAACGCGTTTTGTGCCTATACACCCATTTATTCCTCAGAGCGGACCTCTCCTTATAATGTATAAATGGCCAGTGAAAAAGGTCAGGGAAGGGAGAGATTTAAAGGGTATTACAGTTCTAACTGATGATTTACCAGCTAAGTCAGTCAAACAGCGCACAGGTGGCAGCCCTAATTAGCTTTTACTTTGCCTTTAATGCCAGTAACCAGCAAAAACTATTTTGGTTGTTGTTGCTGAAAGGCATCCAAATCTCTTTCAAAACTGTGGATTGCATCCACAAATCCGCTACTGCAACAGCTTCTGAGAGGGAAATTCACAGTTTTCCTTTTGACATTTACAGATAAAACTTTGCTTAAATATCACTAATACACAATAAATGTAATCACAATGGTAATAGTCGTATGGGGTGTGGTACAGTGCCTGGGGAATACCTGGAGGGAAGAAAAATATCTCCCAGAATGCTCTTTGAGACACAGCAAATGAGGAGAATAACAGTGGCTTTGTGTGTGGGAGCCAGCGCAGGGCTGTGAGTGACCACCTTGGGGGAGTGGCTGGGGAGCTTTCTGCCAAAGAAGCAGGAAGTGAGTGTGAGGGAGTGGCCTGTGCAATGAAAGCAATGAGAAGAGTAAAGCCAGAGTACTTGTAGGCAGGGCTACCATAATGCACCATGGCAAAAGTAAAATAGTCAACTTCTAAAACAAGAATGTTTTATTTTCCAACAGACATCAAGGACAACAGTCTATCTAGGGTTGCCACCTTTTCGCTCTGTGGAGACTGGGCAGGGGGCGGGGCTGTGATTTGGAGAGGGCAGACTGTGCCATCGGGACGGAGCTATGATGCGGCAATCAACTGATCTCCATGTCAATCATGGGGAATCCTGCCCGGTTTTCCAAATTAGGAAAACCTGCAGTTTAGACCTGGGCAGCCCTTCAAAATACAGGGCTGTCTGGGTCAAAATTGGACAGGTGGCAAAGCTAAGTCCATCTTTTACTTATGTGGTATTGCCTCCTTAACAACTCTGGCCGCTTCTGTTCCACCGTCCTCATTGGGATCTCTATATCCCTACCTGCCCTCAGCAACCCAATGCTCCTCACTGGTGTCCTCTTGCTATTCCGCATAGGAATTTCCATGATGGTCACTGGTCCCATAGCCCTTTCTTATAACTATTATCCTCACTGTCACTGTGACCCTAACTGGTAAGTATCTACCGGAAGCAGTGTCGGACTGGCCCACCGGGATACCAGGAAAACTCCCGGTGGGCCCAGGTGTCAGTGGGCCCTTGTGCTGCTAAACATTTGGCCTATTTCATGGCCATTCCCTGTTTCTAGGAGAACAAAGAGGCTAAACAGATGGAATAATAGGTTATAGTATGTATAACTAAAAGAGACTATGGGAATAGAGGTTGAGTGAGGAGAGGAAGAATAATCGTACTGAGAGCAGTGTCGGACTGGCCCACCTGGATACCAGGAAAACTCCCGGTGGGCCCTGTGGTCAGTGGGCCTCTTGCTTCTAACCATTTGGCCTATTTCATGGTCATTCCCTATTTCTTTATGCGAACAAAGAGGCTTAATAATGGAAGACTTTAGTATAGTATGTCGAGAAAAGAAACTAGGAGAATAAAGAGGTTGAGTGAGGAGAGGAGGTATAGTAGTTTGAAAAGTGGGCCCTCAGCCTAAGATTTTCTGGTGGGCCCCTGGCATCCCAGTCCGACACTGAGTGAGAGTGGGCCCCTGGTCTAAATTTTCTTGGTGGGCCCCTGGTCTAATGTTTTTTGGTGGGCCCCTGGTATCCCAGTCCGACACTGACCAGAAGGCTACTTCCACTTAGCTCCTGGTTGGGGCTCTTAACTGCCCTTGCTACCCTTTTTCTACCTACCTTGTACACCTAGAACACACTATTACATTACTCTCCTGACTCTGGCTGAACCATCTAACTTCAGGGCTGGGCTCTTCTCCTCCAGCAGGAGTTCTTCACTGAACCACGCCCACCTACAAACTGCCACTCCCCTTGTTTTTTATTTTAATTATGAAATAAATTCGGATTTTACTAAATAACTACCAAAATGTCCCATATAGGAGGGGCAATTTGAAACAGGTTGACTTCACATGCGAATGCATTAACATCCGATCTTATAAAGAAACACTCCCAGTAAACTATTCAGTAATGCCACATTGGAGAAGGGAGAAGCAGCCCACATCAAGTTAGAGCAAATTAAGTGTATATAAATATATAATGTAAAATGCTCCATGAATTTGCACAAATTTGTTGGCAAGTGCGCCTACAAACAATAAGCAGTAACCCCATATTTATTGTCTGTTTATGGAAAAACTAATGGATGATGCTCCTTATAAATGAAGTGTTGTTCCACCGTTAAACACAAAGATATCATATAGTGAAAGTTCATTGGCAGTTCTACGCCTGTTGGGATGTGAGGAATTTTGCTGTGAACCTAAGAGCCCAGTGCTGCTTAACAAACATCCCTTATCTGCTCAGATTGAGTTTTCTCATTTCGCATGTTGTACTCCCGGGACCTTACAGTTCATTCTGTATGGAATTTCTTGCTCTTGGTTAAACAAGCAGTATCTTATCTCATACAGTAAGTACAACAGAACAGCACAGTCATCATATCTACACATTCAATCGCATTTAGAGGCTACAATAAAACTCTGCAGTAACCTGAATATATATTTGAATATTTTATTCTGCTAATGCCATTACTCCCTTGTATCCAAAGGGGCAAACAAGGACATACAGTATGTCCCACCCCATCTAGGAGATCCAAAATGGATTATTAAGGCTCAATCACTCTTTCTATGTAGGAAGGGATAGTAAGATGAGTTCCATAATAAATCACACACTCACTGGTCAGTTAACCAAAGGGAAATGATCTTGAACAGGGGCTCACCTCACCTCACCTCAACTCACCTCAGGTAGCAGTACCGAACAAGTTACCAGGCTCAGCAAAAAAGTAATTCTGCAGACTAGAGATGCGGGTCCCCCCGGACCCCCTCTGGTGCAGAAAAGGTAAGCACAGGGATTGAGGGGGGGCCTCAGGTGGCTCCTCATACAGCCACTGGTCTGGAAGGTAGGATGGGACAAAGCTCCCTAGGGCAAATGAAGCTCTTTAACACTTAATTGTATTGGAAAAAGGTAAATCACTGAAGTTATTACTGAATCCTCAGTAATAACTGATTATTCACCTTTAGGTTAACTTTCAGTATGCTATAGAATGACACATTTTAGTAACTTTGCAATAGGCCTTCATTTTTTTTTTTTATCATTTCTGAATTATTTGCCTTCTTCTTCTGACTCTTTGCAGCTTTAAAAATGGAGGTCACCATCTGACTCCATCTGAAAACAAATGCTCCCTTAAGGCTACAAATGTAAAGTTATCGATCAAATCAATGCGTGGTTGCTAGTGTAATTTGGATCCTAGCAACCAGATTGCCAAAATAGCAAACTGGAGAGCTGCTGAATAAAAAGCTAAATAACTCAAAAAAACGCAAATAAGAAAAAAATTAAAAACAATTGCAAATTGTCTCTGAATATCACTCTCTACATCATACTAAAAGTTACGTTAAAGGTGAATAACCCCTTTAAACCCCAGACCATTGCTCCCTTCCAATAAATATTTCACAATCCGGTGATATACTTCATCCAGTGTGGCTCCACCATGTTGTGGAAAGGACCTTGGTCCCTAGCCGTGTACATGTACAGCATGGTACAAATCAACAATTTTACAGTACTGCGCTTGGTCATGACAGCCGTAAGAGACTGCTGGGTCCTCTTAAAATAGTGTGGCAGTGAAATAAATATGGGATATATGGGCCAGTGTCAGGGCCTTGTTAACCATATAGGCACTCGAGTGCCTGTGCCTAGGATAACAGTTTTTTTGCAAAAATTTTAAAAAGATCTCTTTCCTTGCCACCAGATAAATTCCCATGAAATCCAGTAGCAGAGGTGGGGTAGATGGTATCAGGTTCAGTTTGTGGCAAATGTGATGTCACAAGCATGTACATGATGCATATATGTTGTGATGTCACTTCCACCGACTTCATGCACATGCTCCGATGGGAACAAAGAGGTGTGGTGCCTAGTGCAGCACCAGACCAGAATACAAGTATGGGATCTGTTATCCAAAATGCTCGGGATCTGTGGTTTTCTGGATCCTTAATTGGATCTCCATGCATTAAGTCTACTGGAAAATCTTGTAAACATTAAATAAACCCAATAGGCTGGATTTGACTCCAATAAGGATTAATTATATCTTAGTTGGGATCAAGTACAAACTACTGTTTTATTATTACAGAGAAAAAGCTAATCATTTGTAAAAAGTTGGATTATTTGGATAAAATGGAGTCTATGGGAGATGGCCTTTCCGTGATTCAGAGCTTTCTGGATAATGGGTTTCCGGATAACAGATCCCATCCCTGGCCGATGCAATATTCAGTAAAGGGGAGCACTGGTCCAGGGTTAAAGGTTGGCACTTGTAATGCAATAACATATTGTAACCTCCCAGATATACACTTTCCTTGTCCTTTAAGCTAAGGATGAGAAGGAATATCTTTTGGCTTACAATGTAAAGCTACTCTTTATCATGCCTTTACATCAGTTATTTTTTCTTACTTTATAGAACTGGAGGCAGAATACAATTAATCATTACCAAAATTACTTTCAACAGGAAATTTCAAACCCTGACTGCCAGCCCTTTCCACCAGCTTCAATACATATCTTGTGTGTTGATTTGTTTATTTTTATCACATTCCTCTTTTTGTAACAAAAACAACATAATGCTTCCGTTCATTTTGTTGCCTTTTATATTTGACACTTTATAGCATTTATTTTTAGGGAAACCTTATCAAAACTGTATCATTAAAATGTTACATTAACCTTTATGACAGTTATCAGTTTAAGAAAAATGACATCATATAAACAAACTTTAAACATAAAAAAAGTTAAAATTCAAGTTCTATGTCATAAATTATCCAGCTTAATAGAAGAAAGGCAGAGTGTCCCAATTACTATTCAAACCCTGTGGTAAAAGAGTATTAAAACTGGAAAATTAATTTAGACTTAAAGTTGAACGGTATATTAACTATGCAAAAAAAAAGTGTATCCTTCAGTCTTTTTTATGATGAACTTAAATGATGTTATGAAAGACTGTGAGTTACTAATCAGCTGTTAATATGCCCAAGGTGTTCGGCGCTCTCGTTATGTGCCTTTCTGGTAGTCATGCTCATAGATCACAAATAACAATGGCTCTCAGTCACACGGGAAAGCAGAATACGAGATCAAGATGTTTGGACGGAAATTTTAGAATAAAATGTAACATTAAAATTAATTTCAGCAAGGTTCTTATTATGTACTTTTGCATATTTATACACATCTAAATAGTTACTTTTTAGCAAGCTGTTATATTTATAATTGAGGGTTTATTTAGAATGCCCAAGGGGCTTTGCTTAGGTAGAGATGCAATATAATGTTACATAGGTGCTCCTGACATCTGTGGGATCAATGGGTCTATCTATTGGTCAGACAGGTTAGTGTCACCAAGAAGCTATTAATGGTGGCTTTGGGGAGGTCTTCTAGTAGTTGTCCAAAAATCTGCTGGTAATGTCAAGTTACCCTAAGAAATCTGTTCCTGTACTTAACATGTATCATTCCCTTTCCATGGATTAGTTTTATTGGTGTGTGTCTTGCTGGTTTGCTGAAAAGTTTAGGTTTAAAGAGGTGGCTCATTGTAAGAAACCTACCCTGGTGGTCTAGTGGGCAGCGGGGTCCACGCCGCGTTCATGGCATGGACGCCCGCTGCGCCGCTCCTGTCCTTCCTTTGCCGGCGCCATCTTGGATTCCTAAGGCGCACATGGCACGCCTACGCATTTCTTAAAGACGCAGGCGCGATTGCGCCAGCGCGCATTGGCGCAAAATTGCGCACGTTTTGGCACAAATTGGGACCCTATTTAAAGCCCATTCAGACCTGTAGCCAGGGCCCGTTATAGGATCATATCCTGTGGTTTCCTGAGCCTTGTACTACCTGTTCCTGAATTTGCTGTCCTGAGTGTTATTCCGTGTTTGACCCAGCCTGTTCCTGACTATTCTGACCTCTGTATCCTGATCCTGCCTGTTTATTGACTACCGAGCCTGCCTAATCCTGTTTGTCTGACTACCCGGTTTTGACCCTTTGCCTGCCTAACAACAACTCCTTCTGCCTGATCCAGTCTGTCTTCGTGCACATTTTCATCATCGGGATGGGAGAAATGGGGACTGGCACACAGGAAATGTAAAAAAAATGATTGTATCTCCTATGCATCCCGAGTGTTTTTGAACCAATGTGGGTGTGGTTGGGCCACATGCTGCCCCATAAAATCCTGCCACCCTAGGCCCGGGACTTGGTGGCCTTTCCACAAATCCGGGCCTGCCCTTACCTGTAATAAACAAGAGAGTGAGCATGTTTTCAATGGAAGAACGGAATCTGCATTCATCATGAAGGTATTCCTTGAAAGAGCTTTCTAACTTTATTGGTCACAAAGGAATTGCTGGGAGGTGCAGGAAGTAAAATGGAGTGTTATATTATTACATGGTATACAGCTCTATCAAGTCCAACCCATATGCTAAAAATTGTTCCAGAGAAAGAAATTATACTAAATGAGAGATTACAACCTACAATGAGAACTTTTGAGTCATCAATGTCTATTTGTAGTTTGAAGGAAGAATTACATAAGGGATGACAAAATCATTCAGGAAGGTATGAAGAAACCAATGGAAGGCTGTAGGAATGGGATCAAGGGGGGGTGCAGTCAGACTAGAGCAGAAAAGACCCTGTGTACTGGCCAAGAGAATAAATAGCAGTAGGTAATGACTGGGACTGAGTGTGTGGGGAGATTGGGAAGGGATTTATTGCTAGAAATAACCCTAATTCATCTGCTAATATGTGAAGAGAGAGGGACAGGTGGGGGCCACTGAGTTGGAATATCTAGAACTCAGCAGAGAGGTAACTTATGGGTTAGGGAAATAAGAAATGCAAATCACTCATGAGATCCCAACTGCAGTGTGCTGGAAAGATAGGAGATGATGAAACGGGATTATAAATCCCAGGTGAAAACCAAGGACAGGAGATTTTAATGACTCTACGAGAAACAAGGAAGATAAAAGGACCAGGGGTGAGCAGCACGGGGATTAGGAATCAGAAAAGAGATGGCTTTACACTGTAGTAGTTTAGAGGAGGTGAGAAAATTAGCATTTGGAATGCATACAAATACATAGCTATTGCAGGACTGATACAGTGTGTTGGGATTAAAGAGAGTTTCCAAGTGGTTACTGAAATGCAGAGTACTCTTGATTCCAGCTGAGGGCTTTGCCCTAATATTTATGGAGGTATAATGTTCAACACTCTACTTAAGTAAATATAGAGGCAAAAGCCTCTGGAATCACATAATTACAACTAAAGTGTTTTAGGCAAAGGTTAATTCATTCTATGATTCTGAGAGTATATCTAGAATTCCTGCCATAAAGCAAGGACCAGGGTCAGACTGCCTACAGTGATACTGGGCCCCACCACTCGCTGCCTGCTGCACAAAACTGCTATTCTAATTTTGTAGGTAACAAAAGATTGCTGTAAATTGAACAGTAGAACGTACAGTCATCTTTCATTTTTTTGGGGTAGTTTCAGCTAAGTAGAGGGAGGCACAACAAGACAAGCAGCATGGGAGCACTGGGAGAGAAAAAATGTGGTATTCTGCTCTTACAAGTGTGGACGAGGTAATGACTTTAATTTATCCATTGTCTGTAGTAATCTTACTGTAATATTAGGGGTTAATATGTTTATTTGTCATTTACAGCAGTGATATTGCCAGCATGTCTATGAGTAATGGAGTGTTCATTGTCCATCTCTTCAGTGATCTTATAGGCATGTCTGAGGTTAATATGTTAATTTCCCCTTCTTTGCAGTGATGTTACTGGCCTGCCTACGGTCTCCATTTTTATAGTGATCTTACCATCATGTCTGGGGTTATCCCTTCTCTACAGCAATATTACTGGCAAGCCTGTGGTTAATAGAGTGCTCATTGTCCTTTTTCTGTAGTGATCATACTGGCATGTATGGGCAATTGTGGCCTAATATTTATGGCACTGCACTTTGTTGCTTCAAGCTTCACTTTCACCTCACCTCAGGTCTCATAGTTTGTTGACATGGCTGTTGCTTGTCATAGTAGGGGTTTTTATATGTTTGGTGGACCCCTGGTCTTGAATATCAGGAAATACATGCACCAAAAATGTTTTTCCAACCCCTAGCTATACACACACATAAGCACCCAACATTGGGTTAATTAAATAACACTAGGGGGCCGATTCACTAAGGGTCGAATATCTAGGGTTAATTAACCCTCGATATTCGACTAGGAATTAAAATCCTTCGACTTCGAATATCGAAGTCGAAGGATTTAGCGCAGATAGTTCGATTGAACGATCGAAGGATAATTCCTTCGACTAGGAATTAAAATCCATCGACTTCGAATATCGAAGTCGAAGGATTTAGCGCAGATAGTTCGATCGAACGATCGAAGGATAATTCCTTCGATCGAACGATAAAATCCTTCGAATCGAACGATTCGAAGGATTTTAATCCAACGATCGAAGGAATATCCTTCGATCAAAAAAAGTTAGCCAAGCCTATGGGGACCTTCCCCATAGGCTAACATTGACTTCGGTAGCTTTTAGATGGCGAACTAGGGGGTCGAAGTTTCTTTTAAAGAGACAGTACTTCGACTATCGAATGGTCGAATAGTCGAACGATTTTTACTACGAATCCTTCGAGTCGAAATCGTAGTCGAAGGTCGAAGTAGCCCATTCGATGGTCGAAGTAGCCCAAAAAAAACTTCGAAATTCGAAGTTTTTTACCTTCGAATCCTTCACTCGAAGTTAGTGAATCGGCCCCTAAACAATTAGCCTCAACAGTAGCACGTGGCAGACAATACAAAATGTGCTTATCATATTCTGTATGGGGTCAATTAATCAATGAAAACTGCTGATTTGCTGCTATGCGTAACTGCATGATCAGTTAATGAGCTTCAATTGTTTTCAACTAAAAATAAAAAATATAATTTGACAAAATTATTGTTGTTATAAGCCTAAATATGTGATTTGGGGAAATTTTGATTCATCAGGCAACTCTGTATAGCAAACAAGATGAGATCCACGTGTTGCCAAATAAGTCTGTATATTTTTGCACCTTGTCCTAAGAAACTGAACCCTCATATTCAGGGCAGTATTATTATCATTACAATGATATTTAATATTAAGCTCAAAAGAAGAGATTATAGTGCCGTTCATGAGGTAAGGGGTACAAACAGTTAAAATATGTTGCAGGGGGGTTTCGTTTTCCACGGAGAGATATAAAGTGTGTGAAAATATATTGTTAATGGGAAACATTAAAACTCAAGCAAGACCCAGCATTTTATTGCGGCTATTTATGAGTGTTGTGTTTCCCCAATTGTATTTAATTGATTGTCAGCACGACATGTATATACACGTCCAGTAAATAATGATCTGCATGGGAAATGGGCAATTTATCCAAACTCAGCTGAAAGCAAATACAAGGCTATTAGGAACAATACATAAAGTCTACATTTAACGGGAATTCTATGAATGCCAGAACCATTTCTGTGATAATTATGTTAATATTTAGCCATTACCAAATTGCAGTACAATGATTGTGGCACATTAGAACGATAGGAACTCTTCTGTCTGGGCAATGTGATCTAGATCGATTAAGAATGTAAAAATGAACACAATGGTAACGTATTTGTAGGAGTTTGGAAGAGGAGAAAAATATGGAGAACTGCTAAGGTTGGTTGGCCTAAAGATTTGCTTGTTTCAGATTAGACTGATTCAGTATATAGCCCTCCAGAGGGATCAGGCCGGACATTCATTTTGTAGACATCTGTGATCTACTGTAATTAACTGTGTTTATTTTACACCTTTCTAATAAGATGGAAATGGGAGGACATGATGCAAACAGAAGAAGAAGATAGAGATAGAGCAAGATGGAGACGGTAGGAAAATATGACAGGAGATTGTAGGGCAGGATGGAGATATTAGAGCAAGATGGAGACATTAAAGGGATACTGTCATGGGAAAAAAAATTCTTTCCAAAATGAATCAGTTAATAGTGCTGCTCCAGCAGAATTCTGCACTGAAATCCATTTCTCAAAAGAGCAAACAGATTTTTTAATATTCAGTTATGAAATCTGACATGGGGCTAGACATGTTGTCAATTTCCCAGCTGCCCCAAGTCATGTGCCTTGTGCTCTGATAAACTTCAATCACTCTTTACTGCTGTACTGCAAGTGGGAGTGATATCACCCCCCTCCCTTTCCCCCCCCCCCCAGCAGCCAAACAAAAGAACAATGGGAAGGTAACCAGATAACAGCTCCCTAACACAAGATAACAGCTGAATGGTAGTGTAACGGGCCCGAAGGCACAGTAATAGTGTAGACCAAAGAGGAGACCAGACCAGGTTCGAGGTACAAGAGGGTTTATCCAAAGAATCGTCAAAATACAGGCAAATAGGTCAGACCAGGCAGAAGACAAGCAGAATCGATAAGACAGGCAGAAATCGGTACACAAGAATCAATATAGCAGATAACACCCAGGAACTCTGTAGCAGGAACCTATAGTTGGGCAAGGACTGGAAGGGGAAGTGAGTTTAAATAGTCCCAGGGTTGGCGCCAAATTTTGACGCGCTTGCGTCAGACGCAGATGCCAGCGTCCTCACGCTGGCGTCTCGACGCCGGCGCCCGATTCTGACGCCGGCGTCCGTTCCGTCGCCGACGACCAATCCTGGAGTGGGAAACAGGTGAGGTCATAGACTTGTGCCCAGCAGGAGCCATGTGGTGAGGCAGGCAGTCGCCATCTTGGACGCCATCTTGAAGATAAGAGATAGATTCCATTACAGGTAGATCTAAGAACAGCACTCAATAGTAAAAACCCATGTCCCACTGAGACACAGTCAGTTACATTGAGAAGGAAAAACAGCCGGCTGCCAGAAAGCATTTCTCTCCTAAAGTGCAGGCACAAGTCACATGACCAGGGGCAGCTGGGAAATTGACAAAATGTCTAGCCCCATGTCAGATTTCAAAATTGAATATAAAAAAATCTGTTTGCTCTTTTGAGAAATGGATTTCAGTGCAGAATTCTGCTGGAGCAGCACTATTAACTGATGCGTTTTGGAAAAAAAAATTTTTCCCATGACAGTATCCCTTTAAGGAAGCAGAACAAAAAGGTGACAGAAGGTTGAGATAGTGACAATAAGGAAAGATGAAGACAGTAGGGAAACATTACACCAGCAGAGCAAGATGGAGGCTGTAGGGTAAGATGGAGACAAATGGGAAAAATGGCAACATCAGGGAAAGATGATGACAGTAGGATGTGGAAAAAATAAGGAAAAGTTGAGACTGTAGACTAAAATAGTTGGATAAAATGACAGCTGTTTACATCAATGTTACCAAAACTTGGTAGTCATACCTATAGCACCAATCCAATCATATGATGAAAGTGGTACTTTGGGTCCTTGAAAAAATTTTTGAGATATAATCAAAAATTAAACAAAAGAAAGTAATTTCCGTCCTATCAGATGATTTAATATTTAAACAAGAATTCATAAAATTAACTTTGTAAATAATGTAAAGAAATATAACATCCTGCTAATATAACTTACATCTGGGCTTCCAGCATGGCTGTCTTATAATGTAACGTTTTGTTCTTCGGTCTCTAAGTTAAAAGGATTCTGACAGGATAAAAATGGTTTACTTGTAATGAGAGGTGGGCCAAATCCTAGCACCTTTTGCTAGCTTTGGCTAAATCCTTACCTATTTATTAACATCACATTTTTTCCCCAATTTAAGAAAATCATGGCAGAAAAAGTCATCTCAAATGTAAGATTTTTCAATGTGAAATTTTGAGATTTATCAATTCAAGAAAAAATCCAAGAAATTGGAATTAAAAAATGACCCGCATTTCAAATCTGGTGATCTTCTGTATAATAAATTGGAGGTGTACATTCGTATTCAACTTGTTTTTTTCTGAATTTGTAGAAATCAAACAATGTGCTTTTATTTGCAATTACGTTTTTTTTGTCCATGAATTCGATTGATCAAGATTTTGTGATTTGAGTATTTTCCCATAAATATGGTAGCAATCGAGAACATGTAAAGTGTTTAAAGGGGACCCGTCACCAAAAAAATTATTCAAAATCCTATTTTATCACATTAGTCAAGCAAAATGAACTTTAATTACACTATATAAATTATTTGAATCTTGTTTCCTTCAGTCTGGGAAGTCATAATTATAACAAGCAGGCAGGAGCCATTTTGTGGACACTGTTATTAAGACAAGCCTTGCATCATCTCAGAATCTTGTTTGTGCACCAGAATGGGGGACCTGATGTCCATCCCCATATACTGGTTACACAATTAAACGGTGAAGAGAATGGGGAAATGTGGGGAGAGCAGTGACATCTAGGTAGTGCTGAATGGAAAGTGAAAGCAATTGTCTGCCCCGCCTCTATGCCTAGGCATAGAGGCGGGGCAGACACTATTTGATTGACAGCTGAGATTTTTAAATTAGCTTACAACAGCCATGAATGCTTTAATAAAAAATAGAAATTGGATTTCATGTTTAATTTGAAAAGGACTTTTATTATACAGATTTTGGTGTCTGGGTGACGGGTCCACTTTAAACCAACTTTTTTCTTATTGAATTTTGAAAAAACTCTTAAATCATATGACTAAAGTAGCAGAGCAACTGAAAGTGAAGATTTTTTGGCTGAATCTTTTGTGCAAGATGAATAGATTTGGCGCCCTTGTCTTTATAATGCCTAAAGGCAATGGGCAGAGGGGTTATATCTTAGTAACCATGGGACCATATCTTTGCAGTGCCCCCACTTGCCTGTAACCACTTACCATGTTGATCTATAGAAAAAACACTTCTAAAAGCAGACACGAGGGAGGTGGCAGGCAGACCTCCTTGCTTGACTGTTCCATAGCCCTTGGATTCTATTATTACATGGATGTCATGAAAAGGACAAAATATTCTTTGTAGTACAAAAAAAAAATCAAACACAGAAATTTGAGCGAATGTCAGGCAGGTCATTATATTCTGTTCCAGTTCTTATTGTATCATTAAGAGGAGCCAGTCCCTTCCCAGTGTCTGTCGGAGGCAATAAAATCCCATTTCTTGACATATTAATGCCCATTCTTCTCATATACAGAACATTATACATTGTGTCTGCAAAGGACTGACATTGCCTGTGAATATTAAAACATCCCAATTAGTCCTAGTGCAAATATTTCTTTTTTGGTTTTTATTTTTTTCATTTTCTGGGGTTTAATAAGCACCCAGGAAAGAGCAATTTCATTATCGCAGGAAAAGTCAGGAATAGATTGCAGCCTTCATTTCTCACTGACAGACAAGACTGACAGGCAACTTATCTTTGCTTCTGTAAATAAACTCATGGCTCAAATGTATGTGCCTCTTAAGGAACAAGGAGAAGAGTTAAAGAAGAAACAAGAGGGTTGGGGGCCCTATGGGTATGGGATTCGAGGTTCCAATACATTAAATTGTCCTCCAAACAGATGGGTGTCCCTAATGTACAGTTGGAGCCTTCATAACTTTTACATTTGGCACAGACCATTTATTTATTTCACAAGGAAAGTGGTGTGTCAGGGGGTGCCAGGTGCATAATCCCAGTGGTTCATCTCTACATAATGACAATATCTAACAACTGTTAAATAGTACCATGTGTCCCTTAAACTTACACTTCAAGGGGTCCTTCTAAAGAAGAACATACATACTAAGATCTGAAAGTTTGGTACAGTCTCCAAATTAGTGAATCTTTCCCCATTTTGACCACCCAGGTAATGCACCAGTGATTGGATCACATGCCATCAGGAGATGACTGCATCCACAACCTTTGTAACCCTCAACTGATAAGATTTTCCAAGCAACACAATCCATATCTCACCAAGCCCGAACCATATATGAGATGGAGTGGCAATGATTTTCTCCCCATATACTGTGCAACAAGCCAAGTTGGCTGACAATGTTGGCCTAAATATGTCCAGCTTAATGTTGGGGCCAAAGCAACATCTCCCATCGCTAAAGCTGACTCTATGTGCTAGTATCTTTAGAAGAACATGTGGCACAATAATTTTGTCTGTCCCCTGGTTGAACTTTAGATATGTCATTGCAGAAATAAAAAAAAGGTGCTGTAATTGGTTTCAATAACCCGTAATTGCATGAGACATAATTTTATTTTATGGTTTAGTTAATATTAGCCCTTGGTTTCTTGCTGACACCTCCTCTAACCTGTTAGTTCTTCCATTAACAAATATTTATCATATAGATAGGATAATTCATTCCCTTGTCCCAGCCAGAATATTGTATTAAAGACTACAAGAAAAGGGGGTTCCAGTGAAATGTCCCAAAAATGGTTGTCTGTAACATTAGAACAATTGTGTTATTATTGTTTTTTTTACTTGATTTTACTTTTTGTGAATTAAGGCTAATTAAAGCTATAAACAGCTCTGAATAGCAGAACAGAAGTAACAGCATAGGAGGGTTAGTGATAAAAAAAGAAATAGTAATGGGGTTCACTGGGGAGCAGCACTGATGTAACAAGGCAAGAGACCCACCGATTGCTTTTGTTCTCTTCTACATTGAATTGGGACCCCCAAACTTTTATTCACCTGCCCTCTAACTCTAGTCTGCCTGTAAATCATTTGAGCAACCATATTTGCATAGTGATATTAACCCTAAGGTTAAAATTCATTAGCATAAGTCAATATACTATATGTTCATTTAATTTTAAGTGGATTTTTTTTTTTTTGCACTTGTCACAGCACAGGGAGCACCTTAATTGTTGACTGGTGTCAAGCTGTGGCCAGGGCCAGTAGAACATATTTACTGGTTTCCATGTAATTCTTACTGTAACTTAATATTTTATACGTTAGGAAACGTGCATTATAAGGGCAGATGAGCATGGTTGGTTGGCCTGTTTCCATCAGAGAAGTGATTGCTCCAGTATTGACACCCAAATAAATCATCTGCCCAATTGACTCCAGTGGAGATGATGTGTATGGGAGCTTCTCGCCTGCCAGTAGTGTGGTTTAATACGATTCATGATATTACCGATTTATGTGTATGGCTTATTTATGTTTAAATGCAAATATTTTATCACAATGAGCTGCCATTTGTAGGAAACAAATAAATTTCCAATACATGTGGTTTTTGACTAATACATTTGTATGTCAATTGTTCTGCAAATGAATCCTTGTGGTTTCTCCTCTGGCGATTTCTGCAGGCAGGGAAACTCATACAAGGGCAGGCCCGGATTTGTGGAAAGGCCACCTAGGCCCGGGCCTAGGGCGGCAGGATTTTAGGGGGGCGTCATGCTGCCCAACCACACCCACATTGGTTTTATAACACTGGGGATGCGCTGGAGATAAAATAATTTTTTTAATTTCCTATGCGCCAATCCCCATTGCTCCAGTCCCCCTGGAGGGGACAGGGGTGGCGAACGGTAGTGGGCCTAGGGGCGCCCACTATGTAAATCCAGCCCTGTACAAGGGGTTTTTGCATTAAACATTCTCAGATGGGTGTTATGGGTATCAGACAGGATCTGTGTAGCCACTGTGATAGAATACTCTGTTATACAGATAGCTAGAATCTCAGACATAAAGCAGGGCAGGACTGCTGCTTACAATGGGGATCAGATAGGATCTGTGCAGCCACTGGGACAGAATGCTCTGTTATACAAATAGCTAGAATCTCAGCCATAAAGCATGGCAGGAATGCTGCTTACAATGGGGATCAGATAGGGATTTATATTAAAACTTAAAATACCTTTATATAAAAAAAAAGCCAAAATCATGACATATCAGAATCTAAGCCATATGGCAGGGTAGGACTGTTGCTTACAATTGGTACAAGATAGGATCACAAGACACATCTATGCAACTTTGTTATGCAGCAAATGATGGTGACATAACCATAACACACTACCCTCTTCATGCACAAAAGTAAACTTTTTAGAATTTAATTACATTAGTTTCTGCAAGTGTTCACCTTTAAACAAAATTTCTCGTAGAAAAAGCGAAACTCAAATCTCAGTGCCCATTTTACAGTCAGAGATCAAGAAAGAAAAAGGATCAGCCATAAATGCCCAGAAGTCTGGGATTTACAAAGCCTGGAGCTGTTCTTCAACAGACAATAGAGATCACTGGGGGGTTTTATTTATTTTTCTTTCTTCTTTCTGCAGGCTCATCCTGCTGCCTTGTTATAGGGGGTGATACATGGGTTACTGTCGAGATTATAGGCTCATATTTATTATAAAGGCAACGTTTACTGGCCCCGATAGATTCTGATCTGTATTCATAAGGCAGACAGAGAGATCATCGCTCACAGTGACAGAGTGTGTCTTACACAGACCGTTAGGCTGGAAAAATAATATCTCTGTATTTCCCATGGTCCATTTCTGTGATGGCTGTAATAATGTTGTCCACTGCTATCTTCAGGGTTCCTGGCAATTCTGGACAATTTTGGTCGGGATTTCTGGCCCCTGTAGAAACGTATGTGGGTTTGTTGAGGCAAGTAGCTAATACAGTTAAAGCAATGGTCATAGTTAGCTCTCTGCTCCCCCGAGCATATATGTATATGTATATAATATTTTCAGTGGGGAAAGCAATAGGTGCATTTTGGGAGTGATCCATTCATGGTGGTGGAGAAATGTTGGAAAGGAGTCTATTTGCACATAGCCACTTCTGATGAGCAGGTTGTGTTGATCAGTCTCAGGTTAACAAACAAAGTCAAAGCTCGGATAAGAGGTCAGAGAAGGGCATCTCCCTGTCTATAACCACCCCCTTGTGATGTAGCACACTATACCCTGTGTATTTCTGACATCGTCTGAGGGATGGATCAGGTAATATCACTGAGAAATGTGGCACTGGGAAAGGTATTGTCAATTCCAATCCTGCCGCCCTAGGCCCGGGCCTTGGTGGCCTTTCCACAGATCCAGGCCTGCACACAAAAAAATGAAATTTGAGGCAGACAGCAACATTATGCAACTGATTCTACTTACATGCCCTCCACTCAGGGGCGATCCTGGCCCCTCCGCCGCCTGAGGCAGCAGCAGTTGCTGCTGCCCCCCCTACCCCAGAAATTCGCTCTTAAAGTACCAGGAGCAGCATTTTTGCTGCCCCTGGTACCTAGTGTGGCGCTGCTGCCTGAGGCGACAGCCTCAACTCGCCTCATTGGCGAAGCACCCCTGCCTCCACTTTTTTGCTCTTTCCAAATAAGCCCCTTTGATCACCACCTAATGAAAGGCACAATGTGAAACAACCTAAACACTTTCTGTAGTCTGAAAAATCCCGTATCTTCATGAAAATGAACAATACAATATTTTCCCAAACCTGTGTTCTCCATAACTGAAATGAACTTGGTTGACACATGATTTAATTATTATTGTATTCGTGTGCTTTATGCCCCTTTCCGTTCCTCAGTTCTTTAAATGCGAGTAAGTGGATTGTTTCGCCTCCCATTCTCCACTGTAGAGCAGAGTTATTTATCATCAGAACTGCAGCATTGAGCTGTCAAAGCAATATTGATGCAGCCGATTTTTAAAGTTTGGGTTTTTGGAGCCCAATATCGGGCGCACTGCACTACTTCCCAGACTAAAATATTGATAGAGTAATAAACTAATGCAAGGTGACGGCTCAGATGCTTTTTCCCTGGGTTTCTCTCTTTGATTCACTTCACCACTTTTCCAGGAAAAAAGAGAGTTTCTGCAAATCCCTGGAGGAGTAATAATCTATATCATGTCAGATATTTCACTTATTTGCTGATGGAGCGAGGTGCATCTCAGCCGCAAATAGTTGCTTTGTCAATATTGTATTTGTCAGTATTTATTTAGCGGAATTACCTTGATTGACTTACAGTAAATGTAATGTATTTGCCTGGCATTTTTAGGGAAAAAGTTTCCCTCCTGTATGCTCTTGAAATTACAGTTTTATATTTCCTATTTAAGAAAAGCTCCCTCCAACAGCAGCATCATTTCTTAAATACTACCAATGCTGGAATAGATTTTTTTCTCTTTTTGACTGAACTTAAATATCAGATATATAGAAGATATAAGAGATTCAAGGGGTACAGTGTCATGAAGATCACTAATCAGATGAGCTATTTTTCATATCTAGAATTATTTCTGTCTTGATAGGATGCGTCTGTGGTTCCTCATCTATAAGCACTTCTGCACATGTGCGCGTATGATCCGCATGCACACTCAAGCGGCAACTCATGCATGCATGTGCCTAGTTGGTGCCGCGACTGGCCAGGTTGCCTAGGGCGCCCAGCCGGCCTGGCCCGGCTCTGCAGGCTTCAATTGTGGTTCCTCATTCTTTATGTACCACTTACCTTCCCCTCTGTCTGGGCAGTGTCCATCTGTGGTTCCTCAATCTGTATGTACCACTCACCTTCCCCTCTGTCTGCGCAGGGTCCATCTGTGGTTCCTCATTCTGTATCTACCACTTAACTTCCCCTCTGTCTGGGCAGGATCCATCTGTGGTTCCTCATTCTGTATGTACCACTTACCTTCCCCTCTGTCTGGGCAGGATCCATCTGTGGTTCCTCAATCTGTATGTACCACTCACCTTCCCCTCTGTCTGCGCAGGGTCCATCTGTGGTTTCCCATTGTGTATGTACCACTTACCTTCCCGTCTGTCTGGGCAGGATCCATCTGTGGTTCCTCATTCTGTATGTACCACTTACCTTCCCCTCTGTCTGGGCAGGGTCCATCTGTGGTTTCTCATTCTGTATGTACCACTCACCTTCCCCTCTGTCTGGGCAGGGTCCATCTGTGGTTCCTCATTCTGTATGTACCACTCACCTTCCCCTCTGTCTGGGCAGGATCCATCTGTGGTTCCTCATTCTGTATGTACCACTTACCTTCCCATCTGTCTGGGCAGGATCCATCTGTGGTTCCTCAATCTGTATGTACCACTCACCTTCCCCTCTGTCTGCGCAGGGTCCATCTGTGGTTTCTCATTCTGTATGTACCACTCAACTTCCCCTCTGTCTGGGCAGGATCCATCTGTGGTTCCTCATTCTGTATGTACCACTTACCTTCCCCTCTGTCTGGGCAGGGTCCATCTGTGGTTCCTCATTCTGTATGGACTGTTTACTTTACCCCTATCTTTGCTGGGTACATCTGTGGATACTAATATGTATGTACCACTCACCTTATCTTTTGTCTAGGCAGGGCACCAGTCACCTTGCCCTCTTGCTGGAAAGGGTATTGTTTTAAAACTTTACAAGACATTACCTAGTGCTTTCTATTGCATATAACAAAATGATTGATCAGGGTAAATCTCAGCCACTGCCACTGTGACTTTATTTTAACTGATTTATTTTCTTTATGCTACAGTTACTTTTATTTACTCATAGGTTTTCAACTAATCTATAGCTTATATAAATATTCATATTTGTTAAAGAATCTGCAGAGAAACCTCTCTGACCGTTTTCTTATCTCTATTTTATACATAATGAACAATATCTTAGAGCTGATGCCTCCACAGACTTCAAGGTCGCATTTATACCTGAAGATGTATGCGGTAGGGAATGCAAATAAGTGAGTCCCAGCTGCTGTTCTAATGTTTAGACAAACTGTCAGCCTTTCAAATAATATGCAGTTATGCAGAAATAGTTTTTAAAACATTTTGAATACACGGTGGTTCACCTTTAAGTGAAATTTTGGCCAAAGACTAGCAGCAAACTGAACGTCTCATATGCCATAGACCTAATAGACATGAGAAATTGCTCAAAGCAGTGAGACACGTTCATAGTTACTATGTATGCAGAAACCAGTAATAGCCTATTTAATTAAATGTTAGTTCTTCTGAAACCCATTTACTTTCCCAAGGTTCAATATACATTATCTGGAACTGCCTGAGCTGAGAAATCATTACCTGATGATGAAACAGTAAAGTTCTATTCAATTGACTAAAAAACACATTTACCCTTTTAGTTCATGCATTCATTTCACACTAACGGCATTCAGGCAACAGTGCTACATCGCAGGTGAGATTAAAGGGGATCAGAAACAAAGTGTCATTATTTTTCTACAATAGAGCAAAATAAGCCACTTTACAATATTTTTCCTTTTATAAAATGCAAGAGCTTGTGATTTGCTGCAGATAAAAAACAAAAAGGGCTGCACCAGCGACATGTCCGTCTTTCCCATGTGGCTTAGCTGCAACCAATGAAAAATCATTGACTGTTAATATGCTCAGTAGGCCCGAGTGCTGCCGGCAAAAAAATTCTTTGAATCACCCCACCTGCCATTATCCTGAGATTAATGTTCAGCATCTTCTTGGGCTCTTAATTTGGTTTCATTAAAAAAAACTAGCAGTCACCCTGCAAAGCGTGGGAAATTATTAAAGGGGAAATATACACCTGTATTTAAAGGAACAGTAGCACCAAAAAATGTAAGTGTTTTAAAGTAATGAAAATATCATGTACTGTTGCCCTGCACTGGTAAAACTGATCTGTTTGCTTCAGAAACACTACTATAGTTCATATAAACAAGCTGCTTTGGAACAATGGCGGAAATTGAAAAACAGCTATATGGCACAGGTTAACAAATGGATAACAGATAATACCATTAGACAGACAGAGCTTATCTGCTATCTGCTGTGTAACTTGAGCTTTTTCTCCTTTGAATGGCTGCCCCCATTGCTACACAGCAGCTTATTTATATAAACAATAGTAGTGTTTCTGATGCAAACACACCACTTTTACCAGTACAGGGCAACACTGCATTATATTTTCATTACTTTAAAACACTTTTATTTTTTGACGTTACTGTTCCTTTAACAAAGCACCCATGAATATGTTGTGTCATTTGGAAGGGACTGTCCGAGATGTCTGAATTTTCTTGACTAACTGACATCAAGCATATTAAGGACAATTTATCAAAATTTATGTAATTTTAGAGGTTTTCAAGTTTCAAAGAAACTCCCAATTTAGAATAACACAAATCTATTAAAAAGCCAAACATAAAAAAAACACATTGCAATAATTGTTTTTAAATTATGGTATTTTAGTCATAATTTTTAATGAGTATACAAGCTCAAAATTAAAAAAAAACTCTAATAAATAGCTTACATTTTGCCTAGGTCAATGACTTCTACATGACCTGGACAATGACTTCTACACGATCTGGCATGCTTTAAGATGCAGAAGTATTACATTAATTTTGCATTTTTTCCACTTAGTGAATATCAAAAATTTGGTTTTTTTTAAACCGTTTTTTAAATGCAGGCTTTGTTTAGCGCAAAAAAATGTAATCATGGAAAAAAGAATATGCAATAAATAACTTCCTTAGGAAGTTGAACTACTGCAACTTAATGACTTGACCTTGGCCAAAAACCACCCAAACTACAGAGCTGCAAAATAAACATTTCTAAAACTATAAAACAAAGAAAATTGCCTTAGAATAGAGGTTGCCAAACTTTGGAGCTGGTCTCCATAGTGGAGGGCCTAGAGCTGTGGCAGAAGTCTGAGTTGGAAGTCAGATAGGGTGAGATTTGGGATGAGTGTTTATTACAGTCCCAGATATTCTTGGAACTACAGCAGGGTGACTGTTACCACAATTTTCTATATATTTGCAGTGGCGGAACTACCGGGGGAGCAGGGAGTGCGAGCGGGCCAGGGCCCGCACCCCCTCAGGGCCCCCCGGCAGTCCGCGCGCCTCTGTGCGGCGCATATTCCTGGCCAGTTTCCGGGTGTACGGAGGGGGGCGGGGGCCCGGCTGCGCGTCCTGCGCCAGGGCCCGCCCCCCCTCTAGTTACGCTTCTGTATATTTGTAACCTTGAGCTAATGGGGTCCAGTCCAGTCTAAAGGCCAGTTAAGGTGAGATTTCAGATGAGGGCATAATTATGCCAGGGTACCCTTAGAACTTTAGCAGGCTGACTGTTAGACCAGTGTTTATATCTGTAACCTTGTTATGAGCTAAGGTGGGGCCCTGACAAAAGGGTTGAAAATACAAGGGAGCAGCCATGGGCAAATTTGTCCCGTTTCGCTTTGCCACGAAATTTTTGAATTTCTACCGAAATTTGCGAAACGTGCAGCGATTTCTTGAATTTATTCGCCAGCGGCGAAATGCAGAAATTTGGCACGAATTTGCGCCTGCCAAATAAATTCGCCCATCACTACAAGGGAATCTTGAACTTAAAAATGTCTAACAATCATTGCCTTGGAATGCCCTTGTCCAGATCATATTAAAAGTTAAGCTGAAAGTGAGCCTCTAACTAGGAAAATATAAATTGTTGAGTTTCCCCAAGAGACAAGGAATTAAGCCATAAAAAGTTTCTCCATTGCCCGTTAAGTAATTTTACTAGTGTAAGAGGCAGTTAATCAGGGAGCAGTGAGGTTACTTGCTTGCCAACAACCTTATTTATTTTAATCACCTTCTATAGGAAAAACAATAACATGATTTTGCTGAGGCTTAGAATGTCGCTGTAGTTTCGATTCCTTTGTTGATCTTGAGATTTAATCAAACAAGGGCCTAGCTTTCCATGCCTTGACTCGTTCAACGTAGGCGACATGGAAGGAGCTTTATAATTCATACTGAGCTCAATTCATGGGGTATTATGGAAACTCTAACCGTAAGGCCTGCCATTTAGTCAATATATTATAAATCTGGAGAGTTGAGATAATCTCTCCCATGAATGTTCAATATACAACCCATGTAAACAGATGTGGGCTACAAATCTTTCCCTACAACATGTTCCCTGAGTATTAGAGGGCAACAAAATGGCCTTTCTGATCATCATCTGTGATTTAAGTGGCCTGTGTCTCCAAGAAACCAGTTATATTCTTCAGCAACAGAACTCCAGTCTAAATGCAGTGGTGCTGGCAGCTTTCCTCCATATAAAAGCTTCACAGCGGGTATTGAGAACCTGGTCCCAAGCGGATTGCTGGGAAATGCATAGAACTGAGTTAAGCTGGCTATAGATAGGGTTGCCACCTGGCCGGTATTTTACTGGCCTGGTCGTTAAAAATGATGGTTGATCCCAATGTTATTAATAGGGAAAAAAAGATAAATATATAGGAAGGCCGTTTTTTTTTCTAGCAAAGGTGGCAACCCTAGCTCAGAGAGAGGAATGGAGGCAGGGCCGGCTGAGGAGATCCTGGTTCAGTATTATGGTGAGTCCTGCAGCTTTAAATATATCACGTCTGTGTCAGTTTCTGTGCTTCCATGTCTGTGGCTTAATGTGTGTGTGCTTCCATGACTATAACTGTGTGGTAGTGTGACATCTTTGTGTATGTTATTCCATGTATAAGACTTTTGATGTGAATTTGTAAGTATTTGGTGCCAGCACTTTTTTTTAAAGAGTAATTTTTATTGCATTTTACAACATAAAGAGTAGAGAGAAGAAAAGAGATTAAGAAAAGAAAGAAAAGAAAAGAGAAAAGGGAGGGGGGAAGGAAGTATGGCTGAAAATTGTCAATCAGTTGTTAGTCGAGGTGGCAGGTGACTCGATCCAAGGATTCCATATATTCTCAAACTTCTTTGGGCATCCTCGGGCAAGGTACGTGACTTTATATAATTCCAATTGCGAGTTAATTAGTCCAATCCATCTACTCAGCGTCGGGGGCGAAGGGCCCATCCAGTGAAGGGCAACCACTTTTTTCGCATAAAAGAGAAGCAATCTCATCAGGCATCTAGTGTTTACTCTAGGTATCACCGAATCAAGAAGGCCCAGAAGACAGGTAGCAGGGTTAAGTATTTGGGGAAGTTCCAGTTCAGCAGCCATAAAGTGCACAATTGCTCTCCAAAATCGGAGTATCACTGGGCAGTCCCACATTAAATGCTGGTACCAGCACTTTAGTACATGGGCTGTCTATGTTGTGAGTGGGAATGTGCGTTAGGTTTTATAAGACTTGGAGCAAATGTTGCTCCTTCTATGTTTTCTTAAAAATATCTGAAAAAAACACTTTAATGGGACTGTGTATGGCCTTTAAAAGTAGGTGTGGCCAAGGAAAAGTGGGCATGGCTCATGGCATGGCTCTTTTTTTTCTGTCACGCATGCCATGCATCCTCTTTTAAAGGAACAGTAACATCAAAAGATTAAAGTGTTTAAAAGTAATCAAAATATAATGCAGTGTTGCACTGGTAAAATGGCTATGTTTGCTGTCATGGGTGAATCTGACACATTTCGCTTCGCCAAAAATGCAAAATTTAATAATATGCCTTAAAGTCTATGGGCGTCAAAATGTTTTTGCCCCGTGACAATTTTTTTCACCCATTCTGATCTATGGGCATCATTTTTCCAGCGAAACTCAGTGAAAACTTATACTCATCACTATTGTTTATATAAATAAGCTGCTGTGTAGCAATGGGGGCAGCCATTCAAAGGAGAAAAGGCTCAGGTTACACAGCAGATAGCAGATAGCAAATAAGCTCTGTTATCCACTATTTAACCTGTGCCATATAGCCATATTTTTCAGTTTCCGCCAGCTTGTTTATATGAATTATAGTAGTGTTTCTAAAGCAAACACATCAGTTTTACCAGTGCAGGGCAACATACTATTTTTATTACTTTAAAACACTTTCATTTTTTGGTGTTCCTTTAACTAGCCAGCCCAGCGTGAACATTTTGTGTTACTAGAAGAGCAGTCTCTACAAGAGAGGTATAAAAAGAGGTGGAATTTGTGTGTCTATTCTCAACCTCAGCTTCTGGGTAGCAAGCAACTATTCCATGTTTGCCTTACAAGACTATAAGAATAGGTGGAATACTGATTTGGGTTGCAATAAACTCACCACAGGAGGAAAACTCAGTTTAAAAAAGATAAATATAGGGTTAAATTTCGAAAGGCTGCTGTACAACTTTTCACGTACAACCGTGTATTTCTTTTTACTAGGGGTGCCGCCTTTCTGCCCTGTGCAATCCTGGCAGAGGCGGGGCAGTGACGTGGTTGGGTGGGGTCATGATGCGATGGAGGGCGGGACAGTGACATCAGGGGTGGGGCTATGACCGGTCGCCGTGTCAATCATAGGAAATCCTGCCCGGTTTTCCTAATTTGGAAAACCGGGCAGGAAGGTTTGATCCGGGCAGCCCTTAAAAGACGGGCTGTCTGGGTCAAAACCAGGCAGGTGGCAACCCTATCTTTCACTCACCTACATTCTACAGATGGCAGTGTTAGGCAGAAACAGTAAGGCTGCTGCCATGTGACTGTGTAGGGAATGCTGGGAAAAAGGCAAGGAGAGAGCAGGCACAGATCTGACAGCAGCAGGGAGACAAGAAGTCACGTGGGAAGTTGGTAAAGTGCAGGGAAAGCTGCACAAACTGCAGATTCCACTTAGTGTGTCAGTAAGTGTTAGTTAGGGAAGGACTTCACTCTCCCTGCTATTTAGACCCCTCAGGTTCCTGTTCCAATAGGCCCTCACTGTAGCTGTTGCAGATTTAGGGCCCAGTTAGGAACTCAGGGGATCTGGCCCATATGGTGCATCGGGCATGGGGAATTTTGGGAATTTTCTAACCTGCCTGATTCTGTAACTGAATCTATAGTATATGGATACTGGTCAGGTTTAGAATGTCTCCAAACACATATTAATAAAGTTATGCAACTTCAAAATTGCAGAAACTGCAAACTGGAGAGCTGCTGAATAAAAGAGCTATTACTCAAAAAAACACAAATAATAAAAAATGAAGACCTATTGCAAAGTATATATAATATAGTGAATAAAGTACCCCCTCTTGTAAATTATATAGTGAATAAAGTACCCCCTCTTGTAAAATATAAGGATATTATAAGTCACCGATGAGTTTCATGACAATATAAAAACACGAGGCCGAAGGCCGAAGAACTCTGAAGTAACTTCTAATATCCTCATATTTTGCAACTGGGGGTACTTTTTTATTGTAATACACAAATTTCAGTGAGTCGTGTGCAGTGTCGGACTGGGATGCCAGGGGCCCACCAGAAAATCTTAGGCTGAGGGCCCACTTTTCAAACTACTATACCTCCTCTCCTCACTCAACCTCTTTATTCTCCTAGTTTCTTTTCTCGACATACTATACTAAAGTCTTCCATTATTAAGCCTCTTTGTTCGCATAAAAAAATAGGGAATGACCATGAAATAGGCCAAATGGTTAGAAGCAAGAGGCCCACTGACCCCAGGGCCCACCGGGAGTTTTCCTGGTATCCAGGTGGGCCAGTCCGACACTGCTCTCAGTACGATTATTCTTCCTCTCCTCACTCAACCTCTATTCCCATAGTCTCTTTTAGTTATACATACTATAACCTATTATTCCATCTGTTTAGCCTCTTTGTTCTCCTAGAAACAGGGAATGGCCATGAAATAGGCCAAATGTTTAGCAGCACAAGGGCCCACTGACACCTGGGCCCACCGGGAGTTTTCCTGGTATCCCGGTGGGCCAGTCCGACACTGGTCGTGTGACAGAAATGACATCAGTACTCACCGTTTATAACTGATGACATCAGAACTCACCGTTTATAAGGATATATGAAGATATTCATAGCTTTTGTGTATTATATAGTGAATAAAGTACCCCCTTTTGTAAAATATAAGCATATTATAAGTTACCGAGGAGTTTCATGACCATATAAAAACACGAGGCCGAAGGCCGAGTGTTTTTATACAGGTCATGGAACTCCGAGGTAACTTCTAATATCCTCATATTTTACAACTGGGGGTACTTTATTTATTATAATACACAAATTTCAATGAGTCATGTGACAGAAATGACATCAGAACTCACCGTTTATAACTGATGACATCAGAACTCACCGTTTATAAGGATATAATTTACAGGATATTCATGGCTTTTGTGTATTATATAAGAATATTACTCGCGACATCATTCTCAAAGTTAAATTAAAGGTGAACAACCCCTTTAAATGCAAAGGCATCCAGCTATCATTGTGCACAGGGGGCAGATTCCAATGAAGCTAATATAACCAGGCATGGGCATTTTTCTCTGACATTGACCTAAGGAAGTTACTTGAGAGTAACTAGTATGGCAGTTCCCATCCACAGGACTCGGCACAAAGGGATGATAAACCTTTCTTATCAAAGATATAATATGTCGGCGTCTTCTAGAAACCAGATAGAGAATCTCAGCGGGGGGCTTAAATAGTTGATCGTTTGGTTTAGTAAACACAGCTGGTGCCCCTCTTGAGTGCCACCAGGCAGCACAGTCATTTCATCCTCATTGTAATTCAAAGATCCTCCATATAAACCTTCACTGCAGAGCAGTCGGGCAGGTAGAACGCTGTTAGTTCTGTGCTCTCCAAGGACAAATGCTGCGACTCCCATCATTGTGTAAACTATTGATAATAAGAGGAACGTGCAACACTGTTTTCCACTTGCAGCAAACTGCATGATGTGCCGCAGACACTACCGCCAAAGCGTAATTCACATTCACTCCGAGCCCCCCCCCCCTCCGGATGTGGCTGCTCACATCAACATTGTTAATCTTTCCTCGTGAGTGAAAAATAAACCATGCCGCGCTCCCGTACCCAGCGCCACACACTCGCCGCCTGAAGCAAACACATAGATTGTTTTGAACCGTTTTCAGACACAGAACAAACTTATCGGTTATTCATATTCTCTTTTGTCGTCGGAATGTCCTCGGGAAATCAGAGCATCTCGGAGGATGAACACGGTGCCTTTTTGTTTATTTGCTTGTAGAGTAGAAAGAACGGGTTTTTACGACTCGGTAGAATTCACAGAAACCCTCGGCTGTACACAATATTTATTCGCATTTTTAAATATGATCAAATATATATATATATATATATATAGTACTGAAAGGAGATGAAACCCAACAAACAATATTTTACCTAATGGGGAAACAAAATTCATGCTGCGTTACATGCTTCCAAAGTATGTTAATCAGTTGGCTTCTTCTACATTGTTTTATGAGCCAGAACCAGCAGGCAGAGGACAGAAAGGGACAGACAGAGACTGTTTTTAGTAACAATTACATTTATAAATATGATATGAACTATTGAATATTTGTAATGAATGTATGTTGGGAAGTTTACATTATTTTCAGTAGGCAAAATTGTATTTATGTGTTTACATCCCCTTTAACCCATTTAAAGTATTAATAAGTACTTTACATGGGCTATTAGGTACAAACTGTCTGTGCCAGTAACCATCATCCACACTGTGAGGCAAATTCACTAACCTCTGGAAATTCGCCACGCGAAAATTCACCAGGACAACGCTAATTTCAAAGTTGCGTCCAGGGAGCCGAACGATGGCAAAGTATTGCAAGCGTTAATTCGACAAGCAAATCGAAGTTGCCCTAGCGTTGGCTAATTTGTATATGGCGGGACGTTTCATTTCAATAGATGAATATGTTGCAGCAAATACATTACACTACACAAGCCCAGGGAAATTTAAATAAATAAAATAGAGTTGTTATATTGCCCTACACATGAGCCCAGTGTATAGTTTATGTGCCATATGTTAGGAAATGTAGGGGGGAAGCCGGGTACCCTAAAAAAAAAATTACGATCTTTTGCAGCCTATCACCCTGAAAAACTGAAAAGTCACCAGCGTCTTTTGTGACTTGGAAAATTTTTTTTTTTGAGGAACTCCTATCTACTCTATTGCACTTCGCCTGGTCTGAGATGGCGAAGGCAAGTCTGGCGCAAGAGGTAACGTTCATTAAAATCTGCATCTTAGCGAATTTGCATAGTTACGTCAATTCGCCAGAGCGAAAATTCGTCAGGTGTTAGAGTGCGGCAAAGTCCCGAAATTACGTCACTTCGTCCTTTAGTAAATTTGCCCCTGTGTCCTGCTGTCAATGTCTAGACAGACAAATAGTGACAACCTTAGAGCAGGGGAACTAGTGGATCCTGGGGTTCCTCAAACAGCAGATACATTGAAACTACATGTCCTTTGCATCTAGGGAACCTATAGACCCCCACCCCAGTTCTGCACCAAGCTACACCTGCAATCATTTCTTCATCTGCCCCAGCCACATTCGTCATTGTGTTCTTTATGAAGAGTTGAGCAGAAGCCTAGATAGTGGGGTGGAACATAATATTTGTATTTGGACAGAGAACTGACTGAAGAATGGATTAAAAACAGTGGTGATACATAAAACCTTTTCTAATTGGACCAATGTTGTTAGTGATGTATCTTAGGGGGTCTGTCCTTGGCCCTTAGCTTTTTAACTTTGTTTACTAATGACCTGGCAGTAGGCACTTAAGTACTGTCTCTTTTTTGCTGATGATACTAAATTATACAAAACTAAGGGGCACATTTACTTAGCCCGAGTGAAGGATTAGAATAAAAAATACTTAAAATTTTTCGAACTAAAAATCGTTTGACTATTCGACCATTCGATAGTCGAAGTACTGTCTCTTTAAAAAAAACTTTGACCACCTACTTCGCCACCTAAAACCTACTGAGCATCAATGTTAGCCTATGGGGAAGGTCCCCATAGGCTTTCTAGCCAATTTGGGATCAAAGGAAAATAGTTCGATCAATGGATTAAAATCCTTCGAATCTTCAGTTCAAAGGATTTAATCATTCGATCGAACGATTATTCCTTCGAACTAACAAATTGCGCTTAAATCTTTTGACTTCGAAGTCGAAGCATTTAACTTCGAGGGTTAATTAATACTCGATATTCGACCAATAGTAAATGTGCCTCTAAGTGTCATTCAGGATGCAGCTGATTTTCAAGAGAGTTTTGACTAAATTAGAGAAGTTGATTGAGCTTTGATGTTGTTAAATGCAAAGTTATGTACTTTGGTAGAAATACCATAAATGCAGTTTTACCCATAAGTTTTACACATTTATCAAGGGTCGAAGTGAAAATTCAATTTTAAAAAATTGCATTTAGAGCTAATTTTTGTGTACCATCACTAGGGAATAGTCCAAATTCGATTAGAATTTGAAAATAAATGTACTGTCTCTTTAAAAATTCGATTTCGACCATTCGCCATCTAAAATCTGCCTGAATTGCTGTTTTAGCTTATGGGGGACCTCCTAGAACCTATTTGGAGTCAATTGGTGGACATTGAGAAATCAAAGCTTTTTTTGGGAAAAACGTTGATTCGAATTCAACCGAATGCACATCGATTCATATTCGATCGAAAACGGAACTATTGCCCAAAAAAACCTTCAATTTCATTTCAGTTGATCTTTTTGAATTCGAATTTCAATGTTTTTCAAATTCGAAATTCGAGCCCTGATAATTATGCCCCTAAATGTTAGTGTGTGGTGGCCTCCTTAATTGAAAAGGATTTGGGGATTTTTGTGGAAAAATAACTGTTTAACTGTAGGCAGGGTCACTTAGTGACTGCTTTAGGTACAGCCTAAACCAAACTGATTTGAATCAGATCAACCCGTGTGATAAATGTGCATTGTTTCAGCATACTTTCACCTTACAATTAACCATAGCAAGATGAAGTCAAGGGTATAATAAAACAAATTGAAGTTGGTGGACTGATGGAATGATAAATAGCAGAGGGTTTGAACAGAAAAATAAACAATAAAAAAATAAGAATAAAATCTAAAGCATTAAAGCTGGAGTGGCCATAATGCAAGGTCTACTTTGAGTAACAGTGTCCCATTATGAATATTGATTTATGAGAAAATGTATATTGTTATATTTAACAACAACAACTATTTTGTATGTAACCTTAACATAACAAAAATATCTGAATGAAAAGCATGAAATAGGAGGGTGCTATAGACAAGCTGTTTGTTGGCAGTGTCTTGAGATCTACTGATCCCCAGCTAAAGGTCTACTGGTAGATCCCGATCTACCGTTTGGGCATCCCTTCCTTAAAGGCAATGGGTTATTTGCTTTCTGGCTTAGTGACCACTAACAAACACACTGCATTTTTAGCTGTAGGGCAGAAAATGGCAGAACTGGAAGGCTTATAGCTTAATCAGCATAAACAATGGAAAAATAATAATATGATCAATTGAAAAGTTCTAGTCTATTACTAACATTTTATTTAAAGGTAAGCTTTCCCCTTATAAATAAATAGCCACTTTTGCTAATTGCTTAAGGGAATATATACATTTTATTTCATTCCAGTCACAGAAAACTTGCTGTTGAACATTAGGGGGCCGATTCATCAATAGTCGAATATCGAGGGTTAATTAACCCTCGATATTCGACTGGGAACTAAAATCGTTCGACTTCGAATATCGAAGTCGAACGATTTAGCGCTAATCCTACGTTCGATCGATCGAAGGATTTTTCGTTCGATCGAACGATTAAATCGTTCGAATCGAACGATTCGAACGATTCGAAGGATTTTAATCCAACGATCGAAGGAAAATCCTTCGATCAAAAAAAGGTTAGCAAGCCTATGGGGACCTTCCCCATAGGCTAACATTGACTTCGGTAGCTTTTAGCTGCCGAAGTAGGGGGTCGAAGTTTTTTTTAAAGGGAAAGTACTTCGACTATCGAATGGTCGAATAGTCGAATAATTTTTCGTTCGAATCGTTCGATTTCGTTCGAATTCGAACGAATTTAACCAATTCGATGGTCGAAGTACCCAAAAAATACTTCGAAATTCGAATTTTTTTAATTCGAATCCTTCACTCGAGCTTAGTGAATCGGCCCCTAGGTATAGGTGGCCCTTATCTAAATTACAGGATGCACCCTTAGGCACAGGTCTTTGTGCTCCAGAACAGAGCACAATGACTTGTGTCTTTCCCATCAATACTTTGCTGTATTAATAATGCACAGACTGCACATGAGCATCCATTTGTTTGCTCCTTATCTTGCATGCCATTCAGATTAGAGAGCGACAATGTATGTAAGGTGCTAGGGAGCCTAAGGGCTCTTACAGACGAGCGTTTTTAGCTGCGCTCCCCTGCGTTCCGGTTTCATGCGTTCAGCCGCAGGGGAGCGCAGGAGTAGAAGCACTGAATTCTTTTCAATGGGGCTGTACTCACACAGACGCATGTAAGTGCCGAACGCAGGAAAAATGCAACATGCTTCCCAACCAGCGTTCGGCGCTTACATGCGTCTGTGTGAGTACAGCCCCATTGAAAATAATTCAGTGCGTCTACTCCTGCGCTCCCCTGCGGCTGAACGCATGAAACCGGAACGAAGGGGAGCGCAGCTAAAAAAACGCTCGTCTGTAAGAGCCCTTATACTTGCTGCCTTCCCATGACAAGTGTTGGGTATAGGAGCTCCTTGCATATGAGAAAGTAATCAATCCAATCCCACGGGCACAAGTGCATAGTGCATGAATCCTTAGGGCTTTGGCACTTGTATCAATGGGAGTAGTAAATGAGCCCTGCTATTTCATGTTTAGTGACTGGATCATTATCACCTTAATGACGTTGTGTTAGTTTACATCTCCCATTTCCTCTTTTTCTTTCTCTTCATTTCAATATTCAAATTACTCCTGCCGTTTTTTCTTCTTCATTACCATGGTGTCACCTCTGAAGAATTAACAGTTGGTTAAACACAGGGTCACTGTGTATGGGGGAAAAGGTAAGATTCCTGTCAGGGACCCTGTGCCAATGTTTCCCCATATTTGTGAACCATGAATGGAACTTGCTGTGGAATGGTCTAGGTGTGTGGGGCTTTTTGGGGATGTTTTTAGCCACAATGGGTCAAGACCATGGTGAGAGGGCATGGTTGTGGCTGGTCAAATGTTTCTTTTAATGTCCGACTTTTGGTAGGGCCAACTCTCAGAGGACCTGGGAAGGCAGTGGGTAATAACCTAGACCCCTGGGGAGAAAGCCCCTGTCAACTTAATAGTAGGGGGTTATGCAGGTCCAACACAACCCCTTTTTTATTTCCCGGCCCTTTACTGATAGGAACAGTGTTCAGTCTCTGTTTCTCTATTTGAATTTTAAAACAGTCCATATCATGAAACAGTTTCAGTTCTCCGTTCGTTTCCAGTTCATCAGATTAAAGACCAATCTTCCCCGTACTGTTTATTTATCTGCATGTATTTATATGTTTCTAAGAGAAATGCAATTTCCATCTTTTTTTCACCCTATGGCTTTTCATTTAATGCTCCTGCTCGACTTGCGGATTTTTTTCTTTTTCCTGAATCCATAAACATAAATCAGAAGAAACAACCGTACGAATGAATATATTCCCTGCTGTTATTTTATTTGCTGAAACTTGATTGCTTTGCAAAAGAAAAACAATTTATGTTATTATTCTACCTATCAGAGAAATATGTGTTAAATTCAGAAATATTCAAAGACACATAAACCATTTCTGCACTGACATTGCTGTGAAAGAACCGATAACATTAACTATAGTCTGCCATGCAGAAAGCTCTTGCGCCTACTTGCAGTCGCGCAGGGATCCTGGGAAAGCCGATTTTTTTTTTTAGTAAAAGAGAATGCGCCTAAGCAATAATCCATTCCAGAAGCCCTATGGTGTATATGCCTGTCACTGGAGCAATGGCTCTTTTCACTTCTATCTCCTAATATCTGATAGAAGGCATCAATAGATTCAGTTTTCACTGTGGGAAACCCCAGCTCCCTGCAAGGACATTGTAGGAACAGTTGGAACAGTCTCTACCAGATTTGTCAGCTCTACAGATTTTTAATGGAGTCATACAGTTTTGGCCCTTCTCCCAATAACAGCCCTGTCTTCCGTTTCCTATAGTTTACATCCTTATTCATGTCAACCCACCATTTAAAAGGCCCAGGAATAGTGACGGGGGATTTTATGCGCCAGGCATGGATTTGCAGCGAAAAAAAAGTAGCGCGTGTAAAAATTATCGCCCCTCAAAATAATTTTGATGCTCATTAGCTTTAATGCATTTGGACAAAAGAGTAGGGATGCACCCAATCTACTATTTTGGATTCGGCTGAACCCCCAAATCCTTTGTGAAAGATTCGTCCGAATACCGAACCAAATTTGAATCCTAATTTAGATATGCAAATTAAGGGTGGGAAGGGGAAACATTTTTTACTTCCTTGTTGTGTGACAAAAAGTCACGTGATTTCCTTTCCCTAATGCATATGCAAATTAGGATTTGGTTCGGCCGGGCAGAAGGATTCGGCCAAATCCTGCTGAAAAACGCAGAATCCTGGCTGAATCCTGGATTCGGGGCATCCCTACAAAAGAGTATCGCATGTAAAAATTGTCACGGGCATAAAAATTGACGCGCATCAAAATTATTTCGACGCCCATTGACTTTAATGTATTTGGACAAAAAAAGTTGCCGTGTAATAATTGTTGCCTGTGTAAAAATTGTCGCACGTCAAAATAATTTTGCCGCCCTTTGACTTTTTATGAGTTTAGCGAATTTTGGCCATTTTGTAGATTCACCCATCACTACCCATGAACACTTATGAGACAGCCATGTCCATAGCTAGGGGGTGCGTGGGGGCTTATCTAGGCGTGTAACTGGTTAAGTAGTAACTGGACATGGCCAAAATGCTTTGCTTGATGTCACTACTCCCAGCAAGGCTACACATGCCCAAATACCTGTGCAGTAAAATGGTGCCCTATTTGTGAAGTGTTAATATTGAAATTGTCAATTTATACAGCTTAAAGGAGAATTAAATCTAAACAAAGAATTAGGCTAGATGATAAGTATTTTGTTTTGAGATTTTGTACCAGCCTAACGTGACCACAGCCCTTTAAAAATGGAGATTTGTGACGCCAAAGATGCCCTAGTAGCTCCCCAATTTCTGGTCTGCTGATTTACAACACATGCCCTGGGCCTCTGTCACTTACTAAGCTTAGGGCACTGCTCACAATATACAGTATATATACAATATAACAATACAGAACTGATTAGTAATACATTCAGTCACATTACATGGCAGAATAGAAATTCATTAGAACTGAGTCATTATCAACTCTGTAGCATCAGCTTCTATGAGATGTGAACCTCAATATTTTACTTGCTGATTTGGGACAACCCCTTAGCTCGGCTTCTCCTCAACAGCCCCGAGCACACTGAGCAAAAGCAGTTTCACTGACACACGAGTCAGTACTGATTTAGATATTCTGAAACTTTAGGCTGGTGTATAAAATGCTGCATTTCCGCCCATATTTGTTTTTAGGGTTTAGTTTCTTTTTTAGTTTTTTCTTTAAAGAAACCCCTGCTGAAGTCGGAGCAGTGTTAAAATCACTGTCAAATTGGAAATTATGTTCTGAGAACTACATTTTACTGAAATCTTATTATACAAACAGCATTTGAACTGTGACTTTGACAACATTTTTGAAAAGCAGTGAAATATCATTTTCTTATCTTATTTTGCCCAAAGAAGTTGGAAATAATAACATTTCAGATGGTTTTATCTGGCTGGGATTTTCTCTTGTAGATTAAGGGCAGATTTATCCATGATTAGTCACTTTCATGAGCTTTACTTCAATTTATAGTAAGACAGTATGGGACCTATTATACGGAATGCTCAGGATTTGGTGTTTTCCAAATAAGGGGCCTTTCTGTAATTTGGATCTCCATGCCTTAAGTCAAATTTAAAATAATTTAAACATGAAATAAACCCAGTAGGTTGGTTTTGCCTCCAATAAGGATTAATTATATCTTAGTTGGGATATATCTAATTTGGGACCTGTCATCCAAAATGCTTGGGACCTGGGGTTTTCCAGATAACAGATCTTTCTGTAATTTAGAACTTTCTAATAGAAAATTATGTAAACGTTAAATAAACCCAATAGGCTGATTTTCCTTTCAATTTACACTTTTTTACATCTTAATCAAGTACAAGGTATTGTTTTATTATTACAGAGAAGAAGGAAATCATTTTTAAAAATTGGGATTATTTGGAAAAAATGGAGTCTATGGGAGATGGGCGTTCCGTAATTCGGAGCTTTCTGGATAACGGCTTTCCGGATACAGGATCCCATACCTGTACTGTCTTTTTATTACAGGGAAAAATAATTTTTTAATTAAAATGGCGTCTATAGGAGATGGCTTCCAGTAATTCGGAGCTTTTTGGATAATTGTTTTCCACATAACTTATCCCATACCATTGATAAATATCCTCCCTTATATTCCATAGAAATAAATGGTAGAATTGCAGTCAGGTGAAGTGCTGTGAATTCTGTTTTCAGTCTTTGATATATTTGTGGTATATGGGGGTTGTGGCTTCAAAGTGGGTGTACCCCTGTTTCAGCTTTTCAAATTTTGGGAGGTATGGTACTAGCATTGCGCAACAGCAGGAATCGGGGGGAATTAATGAAACTGGAAATGTTCTAATTTTTTCGAATAAACTCATTTCCACGAATGTCAATCATTTATCAAAAGATCCAAACTGAAAAAGCACGAAGAGCAGAAAAGTCAAGAAAACCACAACTTTTGTGTCTTGTCGCACGCACGATGACTATGACTTTTTCATATTGTCGAACAAAAACCAGCACCAAAAACACTGGACAGCCTCAAAAACCACGAAGCAAGGAGTATTTTCAGATTCATAATTGTCACCGTTTTGCCATGTAATAAATCCCGGGACTTTTCCAGTTTTTGGCGACAACAAGACTGACCTGAAAAAGTTGCGATTTAGTAAATTGGCCCCCTAGTGTTGCATCAGTTGATTTGTACGCAGGCGACATTTCTGGTCATGTGATGCACCCATTTATAGGCCATTTACTAACCCATGCAAATGTTTGCCCCTTGTATCTGATACAGAATTCTGTACCTGGAATTACAGGTGAAATATTCTGTTATGAATTTTTTTACACTTTACATCTAGTAACGATGCCCAGCCATGTCTCATGTGTAAATCATCGTTCACCTTGAGCTGTAACAGCGTAAAAACCCTCATTTATATTCCTCACATGCTGTCGCCGAACATATATATATATATATTTATTTATTTTATTTATTTTTTTAACGCCGTTGTGCTGCGGAGAGAACGCAAATTGAATTCTGAGTTCAGGGGATATTTTTCTTCCCATTAGTTATCAAGTCATTTTCATTTCACAACACAGAGAGGTCTGTTCAATTTATGGTTGAAATCTGTGACAGCTTCTTGCTATATCTCCCACCAACAGCAAATACGTTTCTACACCCAAATAGAAAGAGGAGAACAATACATTGGCATGGAATTACCCAGCTCTGTTGAATCCTGGGCTTGCTGGCTGGGCAGCTAAATTGCTGTCAGAAGTGTATGAGATCTGCTAAGAGCCTAGGGGGACACAAATGTGATTATCTGAGTAAGATTTTCCCCAATTTTCAAATCCATGCTGTAATGGCAGATTCATTAAATGCTTATAAGGAAGGGATGGATGCCTTTATAGCAAATTAACAATAACAAGGTCAGTGGTAGCAATAGTACATTATATTTGGAGTCACAGGACATTTTCTCCCCCGATGAGGCAAATTCATAAAACCCAGTTCACTGGTAGGGATGTAGCGAACCGCCGAGTATGTGTTCGCGAACGCCGTTCGCGAACACCGGCAAAAAATGCGAACAGTTCGCGAACTGTTCGCGAACTTCGAACATCCGAAAATCGTTCCATTCGAACGATCAAAGGATTTTAATCGTTCGATCGAACGATTTTCGTTCGAATCGAACGAAAATCGTTCGATTTTAGCGATCGAACGGTCGAACGATTTTGACGCGAACGCCTATTGGCGAACGTCGCGCGACGTTCGCGAACTTGCGGCGGACGCGAACAGTCGAAGTTCGCGCGAACTAGTGTCGCCGGCGAACAGTTCGCTACATCCCTATTCACTGGTTCCCAGAATTCCCTGTTACTCGTTGGTAAGTGAGCAAATAATATGGAATATGCTGAGTTGAAAGATACAGTGTCTATCTATGTAAATATTAAAAATGGGATTATATTCCCATGAGACTTTTTTGTAGTATTCAGTTTTTTGACTTCACATTTCTGCAGTTTCATTTGAATATCCAAATTGAATCAAATGTTTAAAATAAATTGTGTTATCACAGCAGGTTTGGCTCTGGATAACAAAGAGTTTAGGTTAATACTACACGGGGGCTGAAATCGGTCTGCTGAAATACTCAGGCTGAGAATCAGCCCCTAATCTGGCATTAGCCTCCTGTCCTGCCTGCACCTGGAACCATTGTGTCGGCCCACGTGCAGGCAAATGAGGCAGATTTTCTCGTGCCAAAAACGACCATGTGGTGCCATCCCACCCTTCTTAGGGTAGGACTACATGGACGTTTTCGCAACAAAACGCTGGTGTCAAATCGTATGCAACAGAAATAAGGTAAGTGAATGCATTATTTAGGAAGATAAGTAGGTTAAGTAGCAAGAGCAGTTTTGCTCCAACTAGGAGGAATATCAAGGAGGTAGCTCTCCCCTCCGGCAAGACTGGCCTGTAGTATAAGCCTAATAGGGAACTAGGGCTAGTGAGTTCCCTGATCCACTGTGTGAGGATACAGGTCACTATGCTGAGATCCCGAGGGTGTATCTACCAGGTGTTACTCTATTGCCTCAGGGAGTTCCACTGTGCTGTCTCTGAGGGACAAGTTGTAGCTATTTATGATTATGTGCTGGGGCCAGCGTGACTTGTAAGTACAAAACCTGTGGATCATTTGTCTTGGACAAATAACCTGTTCTATTTTTGTTGCAAGAACCTCCTGACGCTCTGGTATTTTGTTTTTCATGCACAGTAGCATATGGGAGTTGTAGTTGCACTATATCCTTACTTCACTACTTTCACATAGCGAAGGCCCAGCCCGGTGTGTTAATCTGGCCATAGACGTGCAGATTTACCTGCTATATCGGACGGACGATCGGACTTCCCCATCTCCCGACCTGCCACTAACCATTCAGTTCATATAAAGTAGTAAAAGAACAGATCAGCCGAAGTTCTGCCCATGACAGCAATCGTACAAAAGTTACGTCAGACCAATGCTAGTGACAGTCTCCCTCTGAAAATCGTACGATCAGCAATACATGCAGAGATATTATCGGCAGCCGACAGGAATTTTCTAACCTGTCCGTTCGACTGAACGACCGTTCGGCATGGCACAACAAATGTCGGGACACTCCACACACGGTCCGAAAATCGTACAAATTGAGGATTCATACGATCGGATCAGAAAAGAAGATGGGGAGCTACTGGGACATTTTTGGAGGAGATCTTTACTGCTAAAGTAGTGGCTGTAGTTGCCTTGGGCTGGTATAGAAGCCCAAAACATACAACATTTATGCCCTACGTCTTTAGTTAAACTTTAGTTCTCCTTTAAATTGAACCCATTAAAATAATTATGTTTGTCTAATTACCAGTTTATTGTATTGGATTTTGTGCAGCCTGTATGTTGGTATGTTAAAGTTGATGCTATCAGGGATAGCTAGTGAGATCAATTGGAGCACACTGTAAGATCCTGTTATGTTGGGGGCAGACACCTATACTGTGAGAAACCTTTCATCTGTATTACTCTTCAATAAACCAACCGTTGCTCATTAAGAACCACTAGCACCCAAGATTCTTTGGGAAATGAATGTGACCTATAGTTCAGCACAGAGACCTTAAAGCGGTTGTTCACCTTTGAGTTAACTTTTAGCATAATGTAAAGAGACAATTTGCAATTGGTTTTTATTCAGCAGCTCTCCAGTTTGCAATTTCAGCAATCTGCTTGCTTGGGTCCAAACTACCCCAGCAACCATGCATTGATTTGAGACTGGAATATGAATATGAAAGGGCCTGAATAGAAAGATTGGTAATAAAAAGTATCAATAACAAAACATTTGTAGCCTGACAGAGCATTTGTTTTTAGACGGGGTCAGTGACCCCCATTTGAAAACTGGAAAGAGTCAGAAGAAGAAGGCAAATAGTTTAGAAACTATAAATAATGAAGACCAATTGAAAAGCTGCTTAGAATTCTTAGGTCATTCTATAAGATTCTAAAAGTTAACTTGAAAGTGAACCACCCTTTTAATTCAATACATCTGCAAGACCCAGCTGAGATGAGGAGTCGGGGAGAGCAGCAGAGAGTGTTTATACTGCTACAGACATTTAAATATTAGATGCAATTGGGAGATATTTTTATTGAGCAGAATTCCCTTTTTCCTTGCTGCATTTTCTGGAAGTCGCCGAACACAAGTTTTGCTGTACAAGGCCGATCAACTCAAACCCAATTTCAGGAGCTGAATCTGGAAGCTTTCCTCAGGCTGCAGGTTTTATTGTTATTGATTGGGCCGAGTGCGATGTCTTTTTATTTCCCATTCCCTAATGAAATGAGCTAGCCCTCTCCGCTTACTCAAAATTGCCTTCCCTGGCAGTGATTGCTTAGATGTGGCACATGGATTATAAGGAAGGGCACACTGCATTCCATTTGTGTATCTTCTACTACTTGACTATTGCGTTTGACGTGGTATATAATAAGGCCACCCAGAAACAGCTTAGGAAATGGCTGATATAGATATAGGCAGTTAAAGTGCTCTAAATAACCAATTAAAAGGGGCATTATATTTGCTTCTCAACGCGTGTTTCTCCTGGCGTACTTCTTACATATTATTAGTGATGGGCGAATTTGCGCGATTCGCCGCCAGCAAATAAATTCGCGAAACGCCCGCGTAAAAAAAACGGACGCCGGCGTAAAAAACGAGATGCCGGCGCAAATTCGCCCATCACTACATATTATCAGCCATAAAGTTATAAGACAAAAAACGGTGAAGGAAGCCTCAGGAAGCAGGTTTTTGCTGCAATTAAATTTATTATAATGTGCCACTCCATGTTTTGGGCTGCACACTTGAGAAAAGGCTTGCGGCCCGAAACATGTACTATAATAAATGTAATTGCAGCAAAGACCTGCTTCCTGAGGCTTCCTTCACCGTTTTTTGGCTTATAACTTTAAGGAATTTTGTGTGACGACAGGAACACGTGGTGGAGCCAGCCCAAGATTTTTTCCAACCAAAACTGGAACACTGGATATCCCTGTTTTGTGGATACTATCAACCATAATTATCAACCATATCATGTAGGGAGATTATTATTATTAACATGTATTTTTAGAGCACCAACATATTGCACAGCCCTGTAAAATAAATGTTTTATACAAATTAATCAAATGAATTACATAGATAAAACATACATGACCATGAACATTACAAAAGGCGAGGAAGGCCCTGTGCAGAAGAGCTTACAATCTAGGGAGGGATGGGTGTATAAAAATTGGGTTGGTGTTGGGTCAAAAAGTCAGTGGTAGAAATACACATATCACAGATGGATTTTTACTCTGATTTCTAGCTACCAATCAGAATTGTGTATGTACTCGCTTACTGCTATTGACTGAGCAGAACTGAGAGCTGATTGGTTACTATACAATTCCAACTCTTTTGGGGATATCCTCCCTAAACCCCCAGTTTTATTTTAAAGGTTTTAGTCCATTTTAAATTATTGCATGTGTGTCCTGCTTTTTTGGCTTTCTGGTGTTTAAACTGCTTCCCAGTTGCTAAGGTCACTGGTAGCCTCATTATCTCCTAAGGGTTGCTAGGGGTGAAGTGACCCTATAGCATTATACATATCTGGATTGAGAAGCACGAATTATAGCAAATATTTCTAAAAAATCAAAGGCATAAAACTGATGTTGAGTGAAACAAGGTCACTGGGAGTCATAAACGTTACTAAGAGAAAGCAGAGAGGCGGTGTGTCCTCAGCCCATATCTCCTGAGTACAACAATTATTTATAGCCTAAAGACTTGCCAACAGCAGAACTATATCCCATGCCTATGTCATAGCCAGGCGGATAATAAGCCTTAAAAAGGAAAACACACAGAAATAAAATATACCAGTCTTTAGAGAGAATGGCCACCTCCAACAGCTATAAATCCATATATTAAATGGCTAATTAGCAGATACACACACACACACACAGGGCCTGGTAAGACCCTTTCCCCCACATTTACATTGAGCAGTTGGGTGACAAGGGGGTGCAGGGCCTACCGGTGTAGGTGGTAAGAAAACAAGCACAAAACAGACTCAGTACATTGTATTCTATGGAAACAACTGGATGAAGAAACGCCTTTGCTCCCATGTATTACACACTGTATCTCTGGCCCAATGCTCAGTGCTATTGAATGGAACAGATAAATCCAGAGAGACACTTTCAAAATAATGTGATTAAAACCCTGAATAGCGACACTAGACGCCTGACAATAAAACGTGGGAATAATAATGAGGCCTCTTCTTTCTGAGAAACTAACATTGACTTCTTCAGCGAGCCCATACATCTATCAACTACAGATCCTTCGCACTGTCTTTTTAATTGCAGAAACACCTAACTGAAAGCAGTATCTCTCCAGCTTGTTCTATTCACTGCTGGTTCTTACTCTTGAAACAATGCAGCAGAAGCCAATAGCCAATCTGGAGGGGAACTGACTTTGGCTATACTGTTTCAAGAGACTGAACCTGTGAAGAGAATGGATTTAATGAATACTCTTAAGGGCTCTTACACATGAGCATTTTTACCTGCGCTCCCCTGCGTTCCGTTTTTCGGCGTTCAGCCGCAGGGGAGCGCAGGAATAGACACATTTCATTATTTCAAATGGGGCTGTACTCACACAGGCGCGTGTAGGCGCCGAACACAGGAAAAAAGCAGCATGTTGCGTCTCAACCTGCGTTCGGCACCTACATGCGCCTGTGTGAGTACAGCCCCATTTGAAATAATGAAATGCGTCTATTCCTGCGCTCCCCTGCGGCTGAACGCCAAAAAACGGAACGCAGGGGAGCGCAGGTAAAAATGCTCATGTGTAAGATCACTTACGGTTACAAGCTCATTAAAAAACTTTAAAGAATGTTAATTAATATATATTGGAATTAAAAGTTTATTTAGGTACAGGAGTTTAATATCTTTAATTAAAATAATGTAACTAAATCTGAATAATTTTTATTAGTTCCTAATAAAACTTCTTGTTGATGCAAAGCCTTCACCCCAAATTTACACACAACCCATCTGCCCCACAGTCCAGCTACTGATCACAATCCAGGACACCCTCCCTGTTTACTTATTGGCTAATATGATTGTTAATACTGTGCAAATTTGCTCCACTGTAGTAACGAAGAAAAATGATTAAATTAATACTGTTAACGTTTACAAACCCTTTAAAAAAATTAAGACTGTCAATTAAGTGAACTTTAAACGTCCTCTTCTTCTACAAGTAGATTAATGAAAGCAAGTCTCTGATTGGTTGCTGTGGGTTACTGAATGGGGCAATATTTGGGGCAGTTAGTAAATGGACCACTTAGGGACACCTACTTTTAATGCTGTTCTTAATCTAAGCCCAAGAGATGGGAGGCATTATAAATTTGCTATGATTAAGGAGCGAATGTTACACTCGTAGTAAGTTCCCGAATGTTACACTCTTAGTAAGTTCCCTATCCAATTAAGTCAATGGAAGATTCAATGTGATAAACTAATGAGCTATTCCCAATCAATAATGCTCTCAGTGGAGCAGTAAGGGTTGGGTTAGCCATTACTAACATGACTGGGCTTGCCAATATAATCATATAGAATTGTTCACTGCACAAATGCAATTTAAATAAGACATGATTAATGCCAGTAAAAGACCAACATTACAATTCAACCCTGTCCTTACGTTCACAGTCACTTGATATACACCTAATTGGGAACTGGACCATATGCTCTAGTGGCAGTAGTAACTTGTGTACTATTGGCAATTAGTTTGGACAGATTGAGACACTGGGCCAAGATGTCATAAAACATCTCATAATGGCCACATTTAATTAGAGAGGGGCTTGAATGCACTATTGCTGCAGTTACCCATAGCAATAGATCAGATCTTTTCTTACATTTTCTAATGTGTAATAGGGATGTAGCGAACCGCCGATAATGTGTTCGCGAACGCCGTTCGCGAACACCGGCAAAAATTGCGAACAGTTCGCGAACTTCGAACATCCGAAAATCGTTCGATTCGAACGATCGAAGGATTTTAATCGTTCGATCGAACGATTTTCGTTCGAATCGAACGAAAATCGTTCGATTTTAGCGATCGAATGGTCGAACGATTTTGACGCGAACGCCTATTGGCGAACGTCGCGCGACGTTCACGAACTTGCGGCGGACGCAAACAGCCGATGTTCGCGCGAACAAGTTCGCCGGCGAACAGTCCGCGACATCCCTAATGTGTAATGCTTTGCATTACTCAAACCTAACTGCTACGAGTAACTGCTCTGGAGCATTACAGCACCTATACCAGTAAATTAGCACCAATGTTTCCATTTCTCAATTAAATTGTTCATTAGTGTTGCTCTTGTTCCTCTGAACTAAAGCCTCCATTATGCCGGACATAACTTTTTTTGAGACTTCACTCAGTGGGGGGCAAAATAGACTTAGTGTGGACCCTTTTATCTCAAGTATGAATTGTTGGACTTCGGTTCAGCACCCCCCGAGGGCCATCCACTTTTACTGGGTGCTGGAAATTGTACTTCAACAACAGGTGAAGTGCTGTATGTTGACCGTTATATTAATGGAGTAATTTGTTTGGCGCAGTAATGCTAGCACAACTTCGCCAGCATTCGGCGCCCTGGACACAACTTCGGATTATAGTGAATTAGCGTTGTTCTAGCGAATCTACGCCTGGCGAAGTGTTGCGTCTGAGCAAAGCCATTACTGGCGAATTTTCAGAGGTTAGTGATTTTACCCCAAGGTATGAAGATCCTAATTACGGAAAGATCTGTTATCCGGAAAATCCCAGGTCCTGAGCATTCTGGAGGTCCCATGCCTGTACATATTTGCCCATTTTAAGTAAATAGACCCTACCATCTTGTTCTATTGTCTACACCTTCTCTATTTTGCCTTTTTCCCTCATGTTTCTATCATGACCATGTACCATCTTGTCCTACTGTCTCTATCATGCCCTACTGTTTTTAACTTGTTTTACTGTTAGTTTCTTGTCTTACTGTCTCCATCTTGTCCTGCTATTGCCATCTTATACTACTGTGTTTATTTTGCCCTGCTTTCTTAAATTTTCGCTTTGTTTACCATATTGTCCTATTGTCTCTGTCTTGCTCTACTGTTTCTATCTTGTCTTACTGTCTCCATTTGTCTTACTGTTGCCATTTTGTCCTACAGTTTCCATTTTGCCATATAGTCTTGCCCTTCTGTCACCATCACTATCTTCATACCTACTATTCCACACTCTATCCTTAGCTCTGATGGCTCTGACTACTTAAGGTGCTTGCACACAAATAGAACCAGACATTATGGACTATTGCAATTGCAATTTTGGAAGACACATTTCTGTTTAATGCAACCTACACCCTGCTAGGGCTGCCAGATGTCTTTGGCTGACATTAAAAAGGGCACTGTTTTTGGCACTGCCAGTCATTTCCTGAGATGGTCCCAAAGTCTCACAGCCAAAGATATTTTCCTAGCACAGAGCAGATTGAGAGAGAGCACTCAGCAGGGCGGTGAAGAGTCTTTGGAACACACTGAAAGTACAAATCCACTTATAAGGTGTTTTTGTATTTACTAACAGCAATTTTACATATAGTTCATTATGGCTAATTTCAGTGACCCCATCACTGTGATTTATTTACAATCGGGGCCCCGGTTATTGTCCATTGTTACTGTTCACGATGAACAACCCTCTAGAGAAGGACAGTTTAACCCACCAAAGAACATCCCATTATCTCAAGAGTTAGAGGCTTCATAGAAAACTGATGTTCCTATGACTTTGCTCAAAAGCTGAACAAATATATATTTATATATATATAAACTCTCTTCTGTAGATTCTCTTTGTTTGAGCAAAGTAAAAGGGGTGGACATATGGCCTTTGCAGTATAGTTTAGATGGTTTAACCTAGAGTATTCACACTACACAGGGATTCATCATCATAAATCCATGATGCAGATGGATTGGGGGAATGCACCCCCTGGGCAATGCACAATGTATTCATTGTATGGAATGTTTAGTCTCTCTTCATCTTTGAGGTGACTTGCACAATATGTTCTTTCGTCTGGTCCAGTGATTTTGGGCTTATTTAGTTCAAGCCCCTGTTTGAGGCAAGGGACCCCCCCAACTTCCAAACAAGATTACAAGATTACAAATAAGTGAAAACACAAACATGCTTTTACTGTCCATTAAGCTGGGCTTCTAGGAGTATGTAGGAGAGCAAATTCTTCCCAAATATCTCCTAACTGGGCTTTAGGCTGGGTCCATAAGCCAGGGCTCAGACTTTCTAGGGGGCCTCACAGTGTGGGAACCATTGCTCTAGTGCAGTGATCCCCAACCAGTGGCTCATGAGCAACATGTTGCTCACCAACCCCTAGGATTTTGCTTTTAGTGGCCTCAAAACAGGTGCTTATTATTACATTAAAGTTGCATAAAAAATGTGTACTGCCATACAGAGCCTCATGTAGGCTGCCAGTCCACATGGGACTACCAAATGCCCAATTACAGCCCTTATTTGCACCACCCAGGACAGATTTTCATATTTGTGTTGCGCCTCAACACTTTTTACATCTGAATGTGGCACACGAGTAATAAATGTTGGGGACCCCTGCTCTAGTGTAACCAGTTAGTGTTAGACATTTGCTTAAGTACAACCAACCAAGGATGAGCTGACTAGTTGGAAAATAATCCAAGATAACTTGTTGCTAGTAGAGGTCTCTAACATCCTTTCTTTAGGGGGCTACAAACATGGGACTGCTAAAATGAGTTCCACATTTTTATGCCCCTTGGGATAGTCTGATGGTTGTAAAATGGTAATTGTAATTACAAATACTGGCAAATGGAAAACTCTGCAGGGTAGATACTCTACAAGAAAGTTTTAGAGAAGAGGGATGGCTCTAAAGAGTATAAAAGTAGGGAAAGAAGATCCAAGGACGTCTCTGGCCAGATGGCATAAAAGCTGGGAGCCAAGCCAGGATCCTGAGGTGCCTGATTCAGTAGACAGGCATTCCAGCTGTAAGCTATGTAAGGTGCAGTCGGAGCAGGATAGCTGGTGTATTAACTCACTATAGCACTGAGAGATAGCAAAGCCAATAAGGGGAGTAAGGGCAGCTTGAGCTATATATACTCCACCAGTTAAGGCCAGATTGGAGAGATCAGGGTAGAGAAGTATTCCCAGATGTGCCTAAGGCTTATAGCCATGGGAAGGAGTCCAGAGACATCGTGTGCCAGGCATTTTCCATTTATGTGGATGACGGGTGGCACAGAAGGGTATCTGGGTTTGTCTGCCAGCTGAACTGTTCCAGTGGAGAGATGCTTTGTATGCCTGTGGGTAGAGCAGATCACCTTCTATCTTTTCCACAGTTTTCCCTTAAATGATTTAGACAAGGTTTTTAAAATGGATCTCTGTTTCTGCTGATGAGACAAAAGTACATAAAAGCTATTAACTTGGAGGCGAATGTTATCACAGAGGGACATCTGAATACATTGCAAAGTGCAAACCATATAATGTTCAGCAAAGCTAAAGGAAAATAATGCATTTCTGGGGTAGAAATAAGAATGTCAAATTGACTCTAAAAATCCCAATACCATGTGACCAGAAGACAGCAGCTTTAGAATCTGGTGCTTTGATACTATCATAAATGTGTTAGTTTACTTTTTTTAATACACATATTGTTTTTTTATTATTTTTAATTGAAGGACCAAATACCTACATAGTGATATTTTTTTCTGTCAAAATGGAACCTTTACTTGATCCCGAAAGCCACTGGTTGGGGACCACTAATCTACAACGTGTTCTACTGTCACCATCAGTGGCATAACTAGTTGTTACTGGGCCAAGGAGAAAATAGCCGGAGAGAATAACTTCTTGCTTTAAAAGTTTTTAATAACATTTTATTTTGCAGAATATCCTGCACAACAAGTTTCGGCTACAACGGCCTTATCATTTAAACAATATACTGTATATTAAAGTTGCTTGTTGTTTAGGGCCTTACTAGGCCCTCCACACCCCTGTGCCCCCCAGCAGGGTCTGCCTCATATGTAGTTATGCCTCTGGTAACCATCATGTCCCACTATCACCATCTTGTCCTATTGTCATCATCGTGTCTACTGTCTCTATCATGTCTTACTTTGTCCAACTTGTCCTGCTGTCATCATCTTGCGCTTCTGTCATTATTTTGCCCTTCCAACTTGTCCTACTATAACCATCCCGCCCTACTCTTTCCATCTACAGTTAGAGGCACATTTATCAAAGGTTGAATTTCAAATTCATGTGAGTTTTTAAACTCCCATAAATTCTAAATTTATTAATAATATCAAATTTAAAAAACTTGATTCGAGTTTTTTTTCCTCCGAATGTCAGGGAGGCTGTAAACAACTCCAAACTGATCCCTGGACCACTCCCATTGACTTAAACAGCAATTCGGCAGGTTTTAGGTAGTGAATAGTCAAATTCAAGTTCTTAAAGGGTCTGTTAAATCTCAAGTATCAAATTCTATTTTTTTTTAAAAATTCAAATCAAATTTTAATAACTCCCTAGTTGAATTTGACAGTTTTGACTAGGGATGCACCGAATCCAGGATTCGGTTCGGGATTCGGCCATGATTCGGCCTTTTTCAGCAGGATTCGGATTCGGCGGAATCCTTCTGCCCGGCCGAACCGAATCCGAATCCTAATTTGCATATGCAAATTAGGGGCAGGGAGGGAATCACGTGACTTTTTGTCAGAAAACAAGGAAGTAAAAAATGTTTTCCCCTTCCCACCCCTAATTTGCATATGCAAATTAGGGATCGGATTCGGTTCGGTATTCGGCCGAATCCTTCGTGAAGGATTCGGGGGTTCGGTCCCTAGTTTTGAGCCTTACTGTCATCATTGTGTCCTGCTGTCTTCATCTTACCCTATTCTCTCTATCTTGTTGCCATTTTGTCCTATTGTTACTAGCTCTGACAGACAGATTACGCCATGAGAACCTGAAAATACTGTAAGAATCCTTGGTCTGGTTCAGGTGGTTGAGCCAGCAGAGAATGTAATACATGTGCCATAAGCCTAAAAAGCATAGTGATTAAGTATTACTGATAAAGATAGTGATCAGAAATGTTTTGTTTTTTTATAGACTTTCCTATAATTTTAAAGTGGTGATATGCCCACTTCCAGTCAATTTTTTTAATTTTATAAGCAGGTTCCTATATTTTGTCTGCAGGCATGAAACAAATGGCTTTTTTGGAAAGGCTGAATTCTATGACAAGCCTACATTTCAGCAGTTGGTTGCTAGATTTCCACTTATCAGAGGATGGAGACAGCAATTAGCTAATATGATGCCAGCATGTTCTGTATGGGCTGAGGGAAAAGCAAAAATCATTTTACTTTCCCAGTGTGAAGCAAAACCAAGACAATTCTCATTTAATAAAGGGAAAGTATTGCTTCAATCGTTTTTTTTCCCACCTATGAACAATTGATGTTATTTTTCATGAAATGAATTTCAAGCTTAAAATGCTATTAATCATTAATGATTTCCGTGTAGCCTTTATTATCCTGCTGGCATTCCATCTCTATGCGGCTATGTAACTTTTTTAATGGACTTAAGTACTATGATGGGACAGTGAATGATGTAACAGTGGGCTATGTAACTTTTTTAATGGACTTAAGTACTATGTTGGGACAGTGAATGATGTAACAGTGGGCTATGTAACTTTTTTAATGGACTTAAGTACTATGTTGGGACAGTGAATGATGTAACAGTGGGCTATGTAACTTTTTTAATGGACTTAAGTACTATGGCGGGACAGTGAATGATGTAACAGTGGTCTATGTAATTTTTTTAATGGACTTAAGTACTATGTTGGGACAGTGAATGATGTAACAGTGAGCTATGTAACTTTTTTTAATGGGCTTAAGTACTATAATGGGACAGTGAATGATGTAACAGTGGGCTATGTAACTTTTTTAATGGACCTAAGCACTATGATGGGACAGTGAATGATGTAACAGTGGGCTATGTAACTTTTTTAATGGACTTAAGTACTATGATGGGACAATGAATGATGTAACAGTGGGCTATGTAACTTTTTTAATGGACTTAAGTACTATGTTGGGACAGTGAATGATGTAACAGTGGGCTATGTAACTTTTTTAATGGACTTAAGTACTATGTTGGGACAGTGAATGATGTAACAGTGGGCTATGTAACTTTTTTAATGGACTTAAGTACTATGATGGGACAGTGAAGGATGTAACAGTGGGCCATGTAACTTTTTTAATGGACTTAAGTACTATGATGGGACAGTGAATGATGTAACAGTGGGCTATGTAACTTTTTTAATGGACTTAATTACTATGATGGGACAGCGAATGATGTAACAGTGGGCTATGTAACTTTTTTAATGGACTTAAGTACTATGATGGGACAGTGAAGGATGTAACAGTGGGCCATGTAACTTTTTTAATGGACTTAAGTACTATGATGGGACAGTGAATGATGTAACAGTGGGCTATGTAACTTTTTTAATGGACTTAAGTACTGTGATAGGACAGTGGGCTATGTAACTCTGTTTGAGGGATTGAGTACTACAGTACGTGGGAGCAGTGGGCTATGTAACTCTCTTTGGGGAATTGATTACCATGGGCATGTTGTAAGCTGTGGTGACTGAGCTATGCAACTCTGTTTGGTAGGGATTAATTACTGGGGGACGCAGTGGGCTATGGAATTCATTTGATTGTATTTAGTACTATGGGTGAACGGGGAAAATTGGAATACTACCTTTTAGGGGTTATTTTGTAAACAAAGCACTTTTAGACAACAAAATAACTATTACTATATACCACTGAAAAATAAATGGAATGCCGTCAGTGTTGTATAAAGTTTATGAAATCCCATCACAATACAATATGTTGGTGATTGTTTTCTAACTAATTTAAATCTGGTTGAATTTTTGGCCCATTTAGTATCTTTAGTCTCAGATGTAAAGTTTGTCGATATTTTAATTGAAAATTCCAGTGTAAATGGTTGTCATGATCCACCTAACATAATTTAATGGACAGGTATAAGGCCAGCTAAAGCAGTGCCCAAAAAGACAGATTGCCAGTGTCATGTACCCCAGGGATTACAGGACGGGGGTGAAACAGAGGATAGCTCTGGGTAACCAGTACAGCAGTGAGTATGTCCCACAGTAATGATGGCTTTCTAACCCACTCAGCAAAACACACCGTCTTGGGAACAAAGGCTCCCTCAGAAAGCAAGTTTTATCTTTTAATTAACCTAAGAGGGCTTTCCACAAATGATTAGCCGCTGTAAGATTTATGACAGGGACTGATCTTTATGATTCTTGCAGAGGAATCAGCTCCTTTGAATGCCGTTTGTGGGAGAGATAAGATGGTCTCTCTATCAGTATGCAAGTAACTGAGTGCGGGGTCACCGATTCTATTTCCTCTAGAACAATGATGGCATAAAAACTGTGAAAAACAAATGATACAGAAAACAAGAAGGGTTTGATCACTCCAGATATGTCGTTTGTAGCTTCTCTTGCCAATACCGTGCCATTCAAAATATTAGGGCAGGGGCACACGGGCAGATTAGGGGAGATTTAGTTGCGCTTCGATTTCCGAAGTCGCCCGAAGTTGCCTCACGAGGCGATTTTTCATTATAGCAGGCGGACAGCAGGGGGAAGGCAGTTCAGGGATATTGTCGCCCGAAGAACAAGCGATTAGTCGCCATGCAACTAAATCTCGCAGAATCTGCCGTGTGCCCTTAACGTCCAGAAAGACAGGGCCTGCGAGTTAAAGGTTTGGAGAAGGGTTCTAATGGTTCCTGTTGAAATCTATCTATCTGTCAATCTATCTATCATCTATTAATATATCTGTCCATGGGATGTAGGAGTAGGAGTATAAAGTGCCTAGTGGGTGTGCATGGTCTACAAACTGTAAGTACAACTGCTCAAGAGTTATAGGGCATAGTAAGTACAGAAAGCTGGATGGTGACAGTTGGAGATAGTAGCGGGACATGGAGAAATTAGGACAAGTTTATGCAACCTGTGGACTTTCATTTAATATTACAGTACAATAATATGGCTTTTCAAAGAAAGCCTAGATTCTGATAGCAGTTGTGGAGAATGGACCTTAGGCTAACCACTATGTGATGGCCCAGGAGCATAGTAGAGTTCTGGCCTTTCAGTGAAAAACTGGCTAATATGTATCAATTTCGGGACTGGTGAGGATTCAGGTTTGTTAAGGGTGATTTCCAGGATTTGATGCTCCCCTGGTTGTGTGGTCTATTTATAAAGCAGCAACATCCGAGAAGCAAAACTTCATTCGTTACTAAGATGAAAATGTTAGTAAAATCCCATGAGTACAATTCAACAGAATGGGAAAAATTTCAACAGTTTAAGGCCCATTATATAATAATTGACTTGGTGTGAAGCCTTCCATTATAAGTGTAAGTGACTCAATGCAGCCCAAATGGGCCCTGGTCATGAATTAAGCACAATTAGAGTACAACCACTACTAAGCCTAGCTATACATCTTTTTAAATAAATTAAATCTTATATTTGCTAAATATTCATTTTTATTCATTTGCTACATTTTTAAAATGTTAATTGCCTTTAAGATGCTGAATTATTTATTACGCCATAAATTTTTAAATATTGTATTAGATTTGTGTTCTGAGCTAATGAATTCATTATTTCAACATCTGGGTGCACTGAAGGAAGATCGAAACATAAATGAGTGTCACAATCACAGGACGAGGACGCAGTCAATTTCAACCGCTACCAGTAATTAGGTAATGGGGGGGGGAGTTTGTGTTGTAGCTTTAAGCCATTTGGCACTATCTTATTTGTAATGCAGTTACAATATAATAACAGTTATAATAACTGTTTAATAACAGGAAGGGTCAGCTATTCATTTACTGTGTCTTAAGCTGACAACTTGGCTACACAAGTTGGGAGCTTATTGGTCCTTGTATGGCTCCAACAGCATAGCTTGCTCGACCAATATCTAGTGGAGAACAGCTGCACATCTTGGAGGCTTGAACATCTTATCATGAGAGGACCACATCTTGCCATCCTCTCAAAATATTTCCACAGCTGTCCATTATGGTCTCATGTTTGGTGCAAGGACCTTGTAAAATAAATATATTGCATATGGCCTGCTTTGGTCTGCTTTAAAGCTCAGAAGATTCAAAGAGGCTTGTTAAGCTACAGCTCTCTGCTTTCTCTGGAGCCATTCTCTAGCAGTCAAAGGGCAGTTGTAATTCCTCAACAGCTAAAGGATAGCAATTTGGATATCTACATATAATATATATATATATATATATATATATCAGGGATGCACCAAATCCACAATTTGGGATTCGCCGAATCCCAGAATCCTTGGTGATCCTAATTTGCATATGCTAATAAGGAGCAGGAAAGAAAAAAGTGAAACATTTTTTTTTAAAAAAAGTCACATGATTTCCCTACCCGCCCCTAATTTACATATGCAAATTAGGATTTGGATTTGGTTTGGCCAGGCACAAGGATCCGGCAGAGACATTTTGTGCATACAGCTACTGAAAAATGCCTTACCCTTTAAACAAAACAGGGATTGTTTGTCCATATATTGCAATATATTTAAGCTGACCAACTACGTCCAAGTCATCCCATATCTGGCCAGTATTATGCTCAAATTTCATCTGATTCATTAAGAATTCTATTGCTTCATTATACATTTTAGAAAGGGACTAAGTTTTACCTGCAACTTACTAGCTGCTTTCAAAGTAAAACTCCCAAACTTGGCTGCCCTTTTATTAGACACCAGTGGGATCACCTGACTATAGCTGGGATATAGCTGTTTTTCTCCTGACGAAGATCCCGGTGGGGGATCAAAACGTTGAGTCCAATAAAGATTTTTTGTTTTTTTGTCAAGTCAAAATAGGTAAAGGCCTGGAAAGTTGGCAGACATTCATGCTGATTGGGTGTGTGTAGTAGGGTAAAACTGTTAATTGATTAGTGTAAATGTGTAAATAATGGTTAAAACAGGTATTTCCAGGTGGACCATTAGGGGGCGATAGAGTGTCACTGTTGTTAGGGAAAGTCCCCAGTGGGTGGAGGAAAGGAGGTTATAAAAGGGAAGGTTACAAGCAGGGAATTTGGAGATGCGTCATGGGAAGCTAGAGGAGCAGCAGAGCAGACTCTGTATCAGTAGAGTCATCTCTCAGAAGTGCTACTGACCCTACTCAGTGAGAGGGCTAGTGTAAACCAGTACACCCTAGATAGCGTAAGGAAGTTAGGTATAGATCACGGAATGGTTTAATATGTTTAAATGCTGTGTGTCCAAAATGTTCCATATTTTGTTGTAAACTGTAGAAACCCATTGTTTACAACTGGCCCCACCTTCTTGGTTCTTCATAGCAATGGTGAAAAGTAAAACATGATCAGATCATCCACATGGTCTAATCCCCTCTATAATAAACAAATCACTACTACGGACATCAAACAGGAAACTATATAGTGGTTATTCTGTCCTTAAAGAAACAGTAACGTCAAAAAATAAGTCTTTTAAAGTAATGAAAATATAATGCAGTGTTGCCCTGCACTGGTAAAACTGCTGTGTTTGCTTAAGAAACACTACTATAGTTTATATAAATAAGCTGCTGTGTAGCAATGGGGGCAGCCATTCAAAGGAGAAAAGGCTCAGGTTACACAGCAGATAGCAAATAAACTCTGTCTGTCTAATGGTGTTATGTGTTATCCATTAGTTAACCTGTGACATATAGCCGTTTTTCAATTTCCGCCATTGCTACACAGCAGCTTCTTTATATGAACTATAGTAGTGTTTCTGATGCAAACAGATCAGTTTTACCAGTGCAGGGCAACACTACATGATATTTTCGTTACTTTAAAACACTTTCATTTTGTGGTGTTACTGTTCCTTTAAACTAACTGTGCCCATTCCAGGGGAGGGGGAAATGAGAGGTAGTAATGGCAAAAAAAAAAGAAAAAGAAAAGGCAGAGCAAATTTTCAGCAAAGTCTCTTTTTGGACTCAGTAGAACCTAGCTGTACATTGCCACTTTAAATCAGGAGACCTGCCATTTTTAAAAGATTGTATTGTTTAAAAGCTATTGAAAAAAAATATATTAAAAGAATACCAGTTATATTCTGGACACTAGCCAGATTTCCCCATAGGGCTACAATACAATAGACCAGTGCCGGAATTGTATTTGTACTGCAGGTAAAGCACTGGGGATGGCAATGAAAAAATAATAGGTTGTATAAGAATCGCCTGGCAGAACTCTGCTATATATTATCTGTCAAAATTATAGTGGCCATTGGGGGTCATTGGATAAACATGCAATGTTGTGGCTCTTCTTAGCATCATGGGGCATATTTATCAAAGGGTGAAACAGAACTCTCAACAGTGCACCAAAGGGAATTTCCATGGCTCTCCATTCACTTGTATAGGATTTTAAAGGATTATTAATCAAACGGTGAACTCTCACTTTCACCTATTGATAAATGTTTTCATACAGCTTCCCTCCTGGAAATTTTACTTATTTTAGGCACCTGACTTCATGAGCTGATAAAAAAATCTGCCCATAGATTTGCCCATAGCTATTTACTATTTATTAAATAGCTGGAAATAATTATTCCCACTTAAAGGAATTGTTCAGTACAAAAATAAAAAACTAGGTAAATAGACCGTGCAAAATAAAAAAAATCTTTTCAATATTGTTAATTAGACAAAAATGTAATGTATAAAGCCTGGAGTGACTGGATGTCTTACATAATAGCCAGAATACTACTTCCTGCTCTGCAGCTCTCTTGGTTTCCACTGATTGGTTACCAGGCAGTAACCAATCAAAGACTTGAGGGGAGGGCCACATGGGTCATAACTGTTGCTTTTGAATCTGAGCTGAATGCTGAGGATTAATTGCAAACTCACTGAATAGTTATGTCCCATGTTGCCCAAATGCAAGTCGCTAACTAAGGGGCAGATTTATAAAAAGGTTGAAGTGAAAATTCGAATTTAGAAAAATTTGAATTTCTAGCTAGTTTTTGTGTACTTCAACTAGGGATATTCGAAAATTCAAATATCGAAATTCATCATGCACTGTCTCTTTAAAAATTCGACTTCGACCATTCGCCATCTAAAACCTGCCAAATTGCTGTTTTAGCCTATGGAGGATCTCCTAGAACCCATTTGGTGTCAATTGGTGGACTTTGAGAAATCAATGGTTTTTTTTTGGTAAAAACTTTGATTCAAATGCGCTATTACTACGATTGATATGATTCGAATTCGATCGAAAACTGACCTATTCGGCCAAAAAAAAAACTTTGATTTTTCTTTTTTAATACATTTCGTTCGGTCTTTTTGAATTCGAATTTTGAAGTTTTTTCAATTTGAAATTCGACCCTTGATAAATCTGCCCCCAAGAGTTTGATATCTGAAAAGCAGGAAGTAGTGTTTTGGCTATTATGTTAGACATCCAGTCACTCCAGCCTTTATACATTACATTTTTGGTTAACTAACTATATTAGATACATTTTTTTATTTTGCACAGCCTATTTATTTACCCAGTTTTTATTTTTACACTGAACTGTTCCTTTAAGGGAAAAGGTCATCAGATGAATTAGGTAAAAGACGTTGATCTTTGAATTTCACAATAATGACAGTATTTATTCTTGGATAAATTGGTCTATTCCCATAAAGAGTGAGATGTAACAATAGCAGGTTTGACAGCAGAAGAATGCTACCCGGCTGTGGCAAAAACAACGGAGCAATTTGTGTTCAGATCTGATCCGATGGGGATGAAAACTGTGACCGTCAATTAAGACAAAACACAAAATCATTATTTCCAGTTTGAGGAAAGGGAAAGGGCAGGACGGTCAAGTGTCGCTCGTCCCGGCAGGTCACGAGAGCCACAACATAAACTGACAGAGTTTCTAGAAAGAAGATTAATGTTTTCATAATAACGAATGGCTTCTCGTTTCAAGAAGTCAAGAGAAAGCTCTATCTGGTGTATTAAACACAGAGCGGGGCATGTAACTGATAAGCACCGGCACAGTCAGGCCATTAGCACAAAGAGGCAATCATTCTTATTTACCAACGAGGTACAAGGTGCAAAATCCAGTTGTCAGATGCAAAACACCATCTTTTTCATCAACAATTCAGCATTTTAATCAGAATTCAAGTGTCATTTTGGGGTGCCTACCAAGTTGCAACCAACTACAGATTCTAATTTGTGTTTGGCATTAATAACTGCATTAGCTAGTGATGAGCGAATCAGTCTCGTTTCGATTCAACTAAAAATTTGCAAGACGTCCATTGACTTCAATGTGTTTTGCTAAATTTCGCAGTTTTGCGAAACAAATGAAAGTCAATGGGCGTTTTTTATAGCGACTTTTTTGTCCTAATGCATTAAAGTCAATGGGCGTCTTTTCTTATGGCGACTTTTTTGTCTTAATGCATTAAAGTCAATGGCCGTTTTTTCTTATGGCGACTTTTTTTGTCTTAATACATTAAAGTCAATGGGCGTTTTTTCTTATGGCGACTTTTTTGTCTTAATACATTAATGGCAATGGCCGTTTTTTTCTTATGGTGAATTTTTTGTCCGAATGCATTAAAGTCAATGGGCGTTTTTTCTTATGGTGACTATTTCCTCCAAATTCATTAAAGTCAATGGGCGTTTTTTCTTATGGCGACTTTTTTGTCACATTGCATTAAAGTCAATGGCGTTGTTTTTTCTTATGGCGACTTTTTTGTCCTAATGCATTAAAGTAAATGGGTGTTTTTTCTTAAGCCGAAAAGTTCAGATTTTCTCTGCACTGAACAGCTAGAAAAAGAAAGAAAGTTTCTAACTTAATTGGCTTTTGGCAGAGAGCCCAGAACAGCCACAGATACTTTTATAACAATTTTGAGATAAGCAAATAAGTAATTGTAACAATATAAGATAACAGGTCCCTTGGGACTCACAGCTTAAAGGGCAATTCACTTTGATAAGCAAAACTGTAATAATAAAAAAAAACACAGAAATATGTTCAAACTTTAATAAGCTGCCAAATTTTGTAAAATGAACATGGTAATTAGGGGGTGTGGCCACAAAAATGGCCATGGTCAAAAATTGTTTCGCCGTGCGTAACTTTTTGTCCCTCTTTTTATTTCCAAAATGTTGGGAGGTATGCAGAAATGAGAAATACTGTATATAAGAGAGATGTTTGGAGACTCCTTTAACAATAATAGTTATTAAAGTCATGATGTGTTAGATGGGTGAGGTCTGGATGCTGATTATGAGCCTACACCGTTCAACTTCCCCTTTATTACTGAGTAGACAATCTCTGACTTTCTGTTCTGTGACTAATGTAAATTTTGCTTTTAATCACTCAAAACTTCAATTGCTGTCACTCTTTGGAGCAAAAATACTGCGGGTTCACTGGCTCCCGCCGTACATTACCTGCTCCCAGACGCGCTCGCTGAGCCTATACCTATATTTAGAAGGTGATTTAAGATTTCGAGTGGTTTATGGGCATCGTAAAGTGTAAATAATATGAGTAGAAAGTAATGCACTCCCTATAAAATGGGATTATTACTTTCTGACAATCAATTAATGAGTTGTAAAACTGATTTGTGGACGTGTGGGGCGCACAGGAGAAAGTGGTACGTTCCAATCTGCTTCAGTATCAGTGGAGATAGACAGATGTTTCAGAGGGACACAAAGGACAAAACCGAAATAAAGCCGTAGATACATTTCAACCAGACGTAGGGGGTGTTCATGAAGAGTAGAGGAACAGTTAATTGTCTGGATGTCTGGATTGTACCAATCCTTTATATAAAATATTATTATTATCAAACTAGGGTGCTGGAGTCCTCCAACGTATTCCTTCTTCTGTTACATTTTCTAAGCTAGTCTGCTCCATTCCTCTCTCTGCTTGGTATTTTGTATTTCATTCTCTCAGTGCCCTTTTCATGGTTCTCAGCAGTTTGGTCTTATTTAGTTATGGGCGAATCTGTCCTGTTTCGTTTCGCCGAGAAATTCGCAAAACGGTGAAAAAAAAAATTGTCTCAGCGAATTGTTCCACTGTGACAGTTTTGCGAAAACATTGGCCTATTGGTGAAATCTGGAAATTGGCCACAAATCCATGCCTGGTGAATACATTCGCCCATCACTGGTCTTATTCTCCCTTTTCATACTAACCTCCTCATTATTTTCTAGCTCTGTCTTATTCCATAGAGTTTCCCTTCAGTCCTTGTCCCAATGGAGTTTAGAATTTAATGTTCCTATGGCTTTCCCACCAACTATGATTAAGGAATTAACCTACACCTGTACTTGTATGAAGTTTAGGAGGAAAGAAACAAAAAAGGTACCGACACTCTAGGCAATTCAAACAGGGGATAACCCCTAGTGTGTTTATTTCGGGGGCATTCCCCCTTCGTCAGGTGATCACCTGACGATGGGGGAATGCCCCCGAAACGTTGTGACATCTTCCTTTATTTGTCTCACTATTCCCATCTTTCACTGAACCTTTACCTTGCTTTTTATTATGTTATAAAATGGCTAATTCTAAGCAACTATTCAATTTGGCCGTAATTGTTAATTTATTTTTTTATCGTTTTTTAATTGTGTTCTTCTGACTCAAATGGGGGTCACTGACCCCATCTAAAGAAACAAATGCTCTGTAAGGCTACACATTTATTGTTATTGCTATTTTTTGATTACTCATCTTTCTGTTCAGGCCTCTCCTATTCATCTTCCAGTCTCTTATTCAAATCAATGCATGGTTGCTAGGGTAATGGACCCTAGCTACCAGATTGCTGAAATTGCAAACTGGAGAGCTGCTGAATAAAAAGCTAAATAACTAAAAAAACACAAATAATAAAAATTGAAAACCAATTTCAAATTGTCTCACAGTATCGCTCTGTACATCATACTAACAGTTAATTTAAAGATGAACAACCCTTTTAAATATCATTTAAACCTTTTGGGAGGCTGATACCCTACGTATCTTGAGTCACTTATTGGGTTTCCAGTTGGGTCATGGGCAACACACTATGCTGTGATTGGACAGTAGTATATAATGCTACTAGGACACAAGAGGGATACTCGCTTAAACACTGAATGTGTTTGGGCATGAGACTTAAGTACCAGGGTAAGGGATGAGAGTCATTATTCTTGAAGGGAATGTAGGCTAAGCTACTGTGTAAAGAAGGCCTATAAAACAGTTCCTGGTGTTCAGCTGTCAGTTTAACCCTGAATCTTAGTGTTTTGTTAGGGGCAGATTTATCAAGGGTCGAATTTCGAAGTGTAAAAAACGTCGAAATTCGACCATCGAATTGCATTACTTCAATATTCGAAGTCTAAGGTTTTTTTTTAATCTAATTTGGCCATATTCGGTCGACGTAAAATTGTTCGATCGTATGATGATTCGAACGATTTAATCGATAGATCGAACGATTTTACTTTGTCTTCTAAAAACGTAGCCAAATGTTGGCTGTAGGTTCTAGGAGGTCCCCATAGACTAACATAGCAATTCGGCAGGTTTCAGGTGGCGAAGTGTCGAAGTCGAACTTTTTTAAAGAGACAGTACTTCGATTTTCGAAGTCAAACTTTTTTACTACAAGTTGAAGTCGAATTTAGGCCTATTCGATGGTCGAAGTACCCAAAAATTAGTTCGAAATTAGTTTGAAATTCGAAGTTTTTAAATTCGAAAATTCACTTCGACCCTTAGTAAATGTGTATAGAGGCTGTATTCAGCCACTGGCTTGGAATTATGAGCGCAGTCATTGTACTTTAGCTTATGTTGATTTGCCAAAACAGATCCTAGTTGGGATGTAGTTTAACAACTTCTGGAAGTACACCATTTTACAATCCCTGGTTCAGAGGCTTACTGTCTCTATAGCTGTATTTACAATAGTATATTGCCCTGCATGTGGTGTATATTGGCATTTTTGGCAACTAAACCTGCCACCTCCCATTTCTAACGGTGAGCAGTTTCTGCAGAGCTGAGCCACTGACTGACATCCCATAGAGAACATAAGAAAGGAGGAGTCAGTAATGCGGCCTAATTATCATTTCCCTGGTACCTGCCCCTTTAAGTTTGTCACCAAGCAGCAACATCACTGCAGCAAAGGGCTGACGTATGGGAAGAGATGCACAGAGACAGCGGCTGCTCTTATAACAATTCTTCTATGTGACCTCTACAGATAAAAGTTATGAAATTTCATTTAAGTTTAGAATGGAGTCAGGCAATAATCTTTCTTTTATGTTCTTTTACTTCACGGCGGCACATTGTAATTCTCTCTGCGAGACGTAATCTCCAGCGTAATATTTTTGCCTAAGAGAAAGTTGGAAATTCTGAACCTTGTGCTTTTTTTTACCAGTAATGACCTCAGAGAGAAGAGAGCACAAGTTCATTCTGGTTTACACAACCCAGAAAGCAGCTCTGCCTTTTATCTACTATCCATACACACTATCTATACTGTTTATTCCATAAAGTTTGATTTAGCACATCTTACTGCTGTCTGTGTCAATCTATGTAGGTTTTTCATTTTTTCCTAGGGAATAAAATAAATGTGTTTGGGATGCACTTAATACACTATTTTGGATTCAGCTGAACCCCCGAATCCTTCACGAAAGGTTCGGCCGAATGCTTAACCGAATCCTAATTTGCTTATGCATATGCAAATTAGGGGTGGGAAGGGGACATTTTTTTTACTTCCTTGTTTTCTGACAAAAGTCACGGAATTTCCCTCCCCGCCCCTAATTTGCAAATTAGGATTCAGATTCGGTTCGGCCGGCCGGGCAGAAGGATTCGGCCGAATCCGAATCCTGCTAAAAAAGGCCGAATCCTGGCCAAATCCCGAACCAGGATTCGGAGCATCAATAGTTTATGTGTCTTTTTTTTTTGATGCTACCAAATCTAATATGTCTATGAATATTCTTATTTATCCAGGTCATGATATACAGTATCTAGTAAAATTAAAGGGGACCCGTCACGTAAAAAAAAAATATTCCAAATTGTATTTTATCACGTTAGTCAAATAAAATGAACTTTAATTACACTATATAAACTATTTGAATCTTGTTTCCTTCTGTCTGGGAATTCATAATTATAACAAGCAGGCAGGAGCCATTTTGTGGACACTGTTATTAAGTCAAGCCTTGTATCATCTCAGAATGTTGTTTGTGCACCAGAATGGGGGGCCTGATGTCCATCCCCATTCACTGGCTACACAATTAAATGGTAAACAGAGAGGGGGAATGTGGGGAGAGCAGTGACATCTAGGAAGTGCTGAATGGAAAGTGAAAGTAATTGCCTGCTCCGCCCAAGGCATAGAGGAGGGGCAGACAATATTTGATTGACAGCTGAGATTTTTAAATGAATTTACAACAGCTATGAATGCTTTAATAAGAAAAAGAATTTGGATTTCATGTTTAATTTGGAAAGGACTTTTATTATAAAGCTTTTTGTGTCTAGGTGACAGGACCACTTTAAGTCAAAGGCAAATGAACATTGAAAACGTTTCACCACTCATCCGAGTGGCTTTTTCAGTTCACGCCAGGGAATTCCCTACCACTTGAAAGAAGAAACCACTCAGATGAAGAGCTCTAAATGTCCAGTTGCCTTTGACTTAATTCTACTAGATACCGTATGGCAAATATAATGTTTCAGCTCTTCTTAAAAAGAATTAGAAAAGAAAGGATCTTTTGATATCACTGTATTTGTATTAAAACTCTCTGACATATTTTGTTACAGGTTATAATTTTGCCAAAGTTTCTACAAGCGACCCTCTAAATATCTACACCTGGAACATATCCTGGACTATGAAAGAAGCTTTCCCATTGGCTGGCCCCAGAGCAAGGCATGGTAAGTTTATATGGTACATTCCACATTCCACTAATATAGTAATAGTACATAAGTGTATGAAAAGTGCCTAGACTTTTCTGTGACTACTGACGTGGAAGCTGTCAGTGTTCGATATAGTACAAGGCCACCTTAAGTCTAAGGGGGTTATTTACTGATCTCCGAATGCAAAAATCATGAAAAATTGGTGATTTTTTTTCAATAAAATCTGACTTTTAAAAAATCATGAATTTTTCGGAATTCATTAAACCCCGAGGATGGAAAAGTCAGAATCTGAAAATCCGGCATCTCAGACCTGTCGAGGTTCCATATAAGTCAATGGGAGAAGTCCCAATGATGTTTTGATGTGCGCTGGACCTGAGCTGGGTTTCGTGCAATACCCCGAAGTTTTCAGAGTTTTTGGGTGAAAAATCCGAAAAAATCGTGAAAATCTTTTTTTTTCCCCGCTAAGCAATTATACGGGAGAATATAATAATACATAAGCGTTACAAAACTGATTTGATCGGAGTTTGTAACGAGATTAATTCGGACTTTGATAATTAACCCCCTTAGAGTAGTGGTAAACCAGGACCTGTAGTGGCTTAAAACAACTTAAAGGGGTTGTTCACCTTTGAGTGATATTCTGAGATAATTTGCCATTTGTTTTCATTTTTTATTATTGAAGGTTTTTGAGTTATTTAGCTTTTTATTCAGCAGATCTTCGATTTAATCTGGTAACTAGGGTCCAAATTACCCTAGAAACCATGCATTGATTTGAATAAGAGACTGGAATATGAATAGGAGAAGCCTGAATAAAAGGATCAGTAATAAAAAGTAGCAATAACAATACATCTGTAGCCTTACAGAGCATTTGTTCTTTAGAAGGGGTCAGCGACGCCCATTTGAAAGCTGCAAAGAGTCAGAAGAAAAAGGCAAATAACTATAAAACTATAAAAAAAGAAATAATAAAAACCAATTGAAAAGTTGCTTAGAATTGACCATTCTATAACATGATAAAAATTACCTTAAAGGTGAACCACCCCATTAGAATAAGACAGTAGAAAGCACTAGTGTAACTATCTATAGAGCAGACCCCTCGGCCGCAGGGTCCTCCAACCCATCTTTTACCTTTAAAATAGCATCGCAGTGCCGACCCGGGAGGTGCAGGTCTCGGGGGGGGGGGGCAGGGGAGAGATTTTTTGGCTCGGGGCCAAAAAAGTTATGTCACTGGTAGAATGGTAAGTTGACTTTGAGACCAAGATTGATATTGTGTTATATAACAGCAAAGGCAGAAGTAGGACTGATGCTGACAAACTTTATAGAATTCTGTTCAATTTAAAAACAAATTTAAAACTTGGTTTTGGTTTTGAGACTGAACTCCACTAACACAGCACTAACATTAAAAGAAGATGAGTGTAAGGGTAGGACTCCACGAGTGATTTTGTGGCGATCCGATGTGATGCGACAAAACGCATGCAACAAAAATAAGTTTAGCGTGCAGCGTCTGCATCCGACAGTCGTGTCGCTTCGGATCAACGCTGCGACACCATGTGACAATTCTATCTCTTACCTTATTTTTGTCGCATGCGTTTTGTCACAGCGCGCCGGATCGAGACAAAATCGCTCGTGGAGTCCTACCCTAAGGGGCAGATTTATTAAGGTTAGAATGGTAAATTCGAAGTCAAATTTTTTAATTTTTTTTGGTCAAAAATCACAAATTAGAATTTTAAATCACCAACTCGAATTTGAATTCGAATGTGAGATTTATCACGTCTCAGCCCTGGAAACAGTTCTAATTCAAATATTCGGCACCTAAAACCTGTCGCGTTAATTTACAAGTCAATGGCAGAGGTCCGTTGAACCATTTGGATATGTTAATTGCCTTCCTGACATTCAAGTTTTTTCGCATTCGAGTTGTGAGCAAATTCAGATTTATTAGTGTAAAAATGTTTTTACATAAATTCGAAATTCGACCTTTGATAAATAACCATGTAATGGGGTTATGTAATAAAAGGCACGAAGTTTTCCCTGGGGCAGTAATCCATAGCAACCATGCATGTAGCATTTACTAGTCAAATGTTTAAATGCAAGCATCTTATTGGTTGTCATGGGTTACTGCTCCTGGGCAAACATACAGTAGTACATTATATTACATATGGGGATTAGTGTCCTGGACCTCTTTGATATGATGAATGACTGCATCAACAAGTGACTCCAAAAGTGAACCATTGAATCCGCTGTAGTTATATTATCCTTGTTTGTTACTGGTGTTGAGGAGTTTATGGGATTGCTTGAGTCAGAAATCTAATGAGGTTTTAGCAGTGATTGACAGGGAGACGTCTATGGTAATTGAGCTTGTTGCTGGCTCCTGCATAAATATGAACAGAAACAGTAAATATAATGCTGCCTTCTGAGCAAAACATATAAATGACCCACATCACTTACATGTATGTTATTGCAGTTTTCTATATGTGTAAAAGTACAATTGTTTCTTAAAGTATTTACCCTTTGGGGAAAATGCAGCGCTAAGCACTCGCTGCTATGTATTATTGTTCAGGTATAGAACCGGTTATCCAGAATGTTCGGGACCTGAGGTTTTAGGAATAACGGATCTTTCCATAATTTGGCTCTTCATGCTTTAAGGGTAAGGGCACACCTGGAGATTTGGGGAGATTTAGTCGCCCAGCGACTAATCGCCCCTTCTTTGGGGCGACTAATTTCCCCCGAACTGCTTCCTCGTGCCTTCCGCCTGCATCAATGAAAAAACGCCTGCGGCAATGCACTTGCGGCGCTTCGATTTCCCAAGCCGCCCGAAGTTTCCTCGTGAGGCGACTAAATTTCCCTGAATCTCCAGGTGTGCTGTTACTCTTAGGGGCCAATTCACCAAGCTCGAGTGAAGGATTCGAAGTAAAAAAACTTCGAATTTGGAAGTGTTTTTTGGGCTACTTCGTCCATCGAATGGGCTACTTCGACCTTCGACTACGACTTTGAATCGAAGGATTTGAACTAAAAATCGTTCGACTATTCGACCATTCGATAGTCTAAGCACTGTCTCTTTAAGAAAAAACTTCGACCCCCTAGTTCGCCACCTAAAAGCTACCGAACTCAATGTTAGCCTATGGGGAAGGTCCCCATAGGCTTGCCTACGTTTTTTTGGTCGAAGGATAATCCTTCGATCGTTGGATTAAATTCCTTCGATCGTTCGATCGAAGTATTTTGTGCAAAATCCTTCGATATTCGAAGTCGAAGGATTTTAATTTCCAGTCAAATATCGAGGGTTAATTAACCCTCGATATTCGACTCTTGGTGAATTTGCCCCTTAGTCTACTAAAAAATCATGTAAATATTAAATAACCCCAATAGGCTGGTTTTGCTTCCAATAAGGACTAATTATATCTTAGTTGGGATCAAGAACAAGAACCTTTTTTGTTATTACAGAGAAAAAGGAAATAATTTTCAAAAATCTGGATTATTTAGATAGAATAGAGTCTATGGGAGACGGTCTTTCTGTAATTCAGAGCTTTCTGGATAATGGGTTTCTGTATAACGGATCCCATACCTGTACACGCTGGTGCATTTGCTGCTGTATGAGTGATTTTGCATCTGGGTGGTGCCACAATAATATGAGAGGAAGCCAGAATTATGGTCTAATTTTACATGAGCGATTTATTTGCTTTCATGGCTTAAAAATTGGACCATCACAACCGCAACATGAAATATGAAAATGATGCACGATTCAGCTGGGTCTGACTGTTTTTAACTTTTGCAGGCATGTCGTGAAATGCTTTTTTCTAGTGCACCCCCCCACATCTATTTTTTATATTTCTGCACTATTTTGTATTATTCAGACCAGCTATATGCATTGGTTTGTGGTCTTTGTCCACCTTAAAATATGCTCCAGCTTGGAGAACATTATGTCCCCTGGAACATAGTTTCAATTCTAAACTGGATAATATTGATTCAATACATGTTTTTCACACAGCAAATTTTGATCTTCTTATGGCTTTTTTTAATGGAAAGACGCATTCTAAACTACAAAAGTCCAGTCAAATGAGATCGCTGCTTGATAAAAGGGAATTTTCTTGGAGACGCCGATTAGTGGGCAACCAATTGGTTCTGATCGGCTCTTTTCATTCTACACACAGTGGTGTTGGCTTTCGGTCTTGAGAGACCAGAGATAAACTGATACAAGTAAAGATCCACTTGTTTGGGGAGGTCTTTCTCACATATACCCACTTTGAAGTGTACAATAGTAGACTGATCTAATCTTAAGGCCCTAGTGCCCAATTATCAGATCACAACTATGGGAATACAGTCGGTCAGAGAGAGGACCACATCAACAAACCAATACAGTCCTTGCTCCAGTGAGATTTTAAAACTGTCTGATCAATATCTGACCAATTTTCGATCAGATATCGGTCAGGGGAGCCCGTCGGAGGGCCCCATACATGGGCCAGTAAGCTGCCAACTCAGTCTGTTGGCAACTTTTCTTGGTCCATAAATGCCAATCTTTAGTCCTGTAGTGCTGAGACAGAGCACCATCTCTGACATCTAGGGGCCGATTCACTAAGCTCGAGTGAAGGATTCGAATTAAAAAAATTCGAATTTCGAAGTATTTTTTGGGTACTTCGACCATCGAATTGGTTAAATTCGTTCGAATTCGAACGAAATCGAACGATTCGAACGAAAAATCGTTCGACTATTCGACCATTCGATAGTCGAAGTACTTTCCCTTTAAAAAAAACTTCGACCCCCTACTTCGGCAGCTAAAAGCTACCGAAGTCAATGTTAGCCTATGGGGAAGGTCCCCATAGGCTTGCTAACCTTTTTTTGATCGAAGGATTTTCCTTCGATCGTTGGATTAAAATCATTCGAATCGTTCGATTCGAACGATTTAATCGTTCGATCGAACGAAAAATCCTTCGATCGATCGAACGTAGGATTAGCGCTAAATCGTTCGACTTCGATATTCGAAGTCGAACGATTTTAGTTCCCAGTCGAATATCGAGGGTTAATTAACCCTCGATATTCGACTATTGATGAATCGGCCCCCTAGTGTTGCCACCTGGCCGCTATTTTACCGGCCTAGCCGGTAAAACACCAGCCAAGGCCGGGGCCGGTATTACAAATTTACCGGCAATGTAGCTGCCGGTAAATTTGTAATACATCAAACAAATGCCCGTGGCCTGCACCCAGCCTAGTAAAAACAAACCTTTTTGCTGCTGACTTGAGTCCAAACGTGTGCTGTGGCCCCACCCCCTTTGACATCATGACCGGCCCAGCCAATAACGCGCCATGGATCCACCCCCTTAATTGTCGTAACCCGCCCCTTTGCAGCCAGGGCCCCCCCTTTTATTCCCGCCCCCTCCACCAACCGGTAGAGATTTTTTTAAAAGGTGGCAACCCTACTGACATCCAGTACCCGTTAGCCATTAGTGGGAGGAAGGAGTGGGTGTACAGGTATAGGATCCCTTATCCGGAAACCCGATATCCAGAAAGCTCCGAATTACGGAATGGCTGTCTCCCATAGACTCCATTTTATCCAAAAAATCCAAATTTTTAAAAATGATTTTCTTTTTCTCTGTAACAATAAAACAGTAGCTTGTACTTGATCCCAACTAAGATATAATTAATCCTTATTGGAAGTAAAACCAGCCTATTGGGTTTATTTAAAGTTTAAATGAATTTTTAGTAGAATTACGGAAAGATACGTTAACCGGAAAACCCCAGGTCCCGAGCATTCTGGATAACAGGTCCCATACCTGTATTGTGAATTGCTGGGATACAGATCAGTTTGTCTCTGGTGAAAGCTGGGTGCCTGGGTGGTGGAATCAAATTGCTTAGTCTCAGACTTTTCTGAATATAAAGCTGAGCCTTTTGGCTAAACTGCAGTAAATCCTGAGTTTCAATTGGTACGGTTGTGGTACATTGTGGCAAATTCACTAAAGGGAAAATTTTAGCCAGCTACTGATTCGCCACACTCCGCACCACTTCACCAGATTATAGCTCACTGCAAAAAAAAAAAAAACTCACCCACTTTCTATTGATTCCTAGGCGATTTTTAAAAATGTATTTATCAAATGATGAATTTTCACCCATTGATAAATACACTTCTAAAAATCCCATAGGAGTGAATAGAAAGTGAGTGAGTTTTCCTGTTGCGAACTCTGCAACGGTGGCATAACTAGATGTTACTGGGCCCCATGGCAAAATAATTTGAGGGGCCCCCAAATGCTCCAGAGGTTGTCCTGTTTTACCAATATCTGTTAAAATTACTCATTAATTAGGGCTTCATGGGGCCCCTGACCCCTGCTTTCTCTGTAGCTACACCCCTGATCTGCAATAAGACTACAGTATATGGCTCATTTACAAAGTACTCTGCAAAGTTAACTGTGTCAGAATGGTGGTCAAAATGTTAGTATGTGGGTGAGTGCACATGAGAGTTTTGTAAGTATCACTGGGTACCCTGGATGCATGTTGCTTTAACTATGCAAGTACCAAGTACCACTGGATGTATTATTCATGCGGTGTGAGTAACTAGTTACCACTGGATGTAAATTTATCATATTATTAAATAATATTGCTCACTGCTCACTCCTTCTTCAGAGTAGTTAGTAGTTGTATAGTTTTTGAAATCTTTTTAATGTATGTCTTTGATAAATACCCACCCAATTATGAATGAAGGAACTTTTAATGCTTCACATTAGTTTTGTTGAGACACATTTTCAAGTGTATGTATTGATCAAAGATAAGTTTCCTTTGGGCAGACTATTTTAAATGATATTTTCTTTTTTTTTCCAGATTATTTTTTGAGACTCTGTAGCACCTTTAATGCGGTAGGGTTTCCAGTTGGATTAAGGTTCAGTCCCCCAGTAACACAGCCTTGGTACAAGTTCAAGCTTTAGCTGCCCACCTCTATCAGCTCCTAAATGAGATTACATTACCATTCACCCTGATGCCCCCCACTCACAGTTTGTATTACATTTTAACAAGAAATGAAGACACTGCCATTTGTTTAATTCAAATTTATTAACATAAACGGTATAAGTTAAATAACAACACAAAATTGTCCCACTTTTAGTGGCATAGTTAAGTCCCACCCCCTACACAGGGGCGATCCTGGCCCCTCCGCCGCCTGAGGCAGCAGCAGTTGCTGCTGCCCCCCCCTCCCCCAGAAATTCGCTCTTAAAGTACCAGGAGCAGCATTTTTGCTGCCCCTGGTACCTAGTGGGGCGCTGCCACCTGAGGCAACAGCCTCAACTTGCCTCATTGGCGAAGCACCCCTGCCCCTACATTGTATAAACCCATCTGCTTTCAGGTCAACACGTTGATGGGCTTGTAGATGGTAGGATGTAGGAAGGACAGTAGGAAGGTGGGTAGGTTTGGTGTTTATGTCTGTGGCTGACATCTCTTCCAGTCCTATTTCAAGCTCCCATGAAAATCCCTTTGAAATAAAAATGCATCAGTTAGTAAATTGAGCACATGGAAGACTATAGAGCTACTGTATATGTGATGCTACTGATATAAGTCATGAACCTGCCCTTGGCACACACAAACAGGGCACGTTTTCTGGATATGAATGCTGGTATCAGATTGTCAGACCTAACTTAATATTTTTTTAGGAATCCACCTGTACAAGGTTGGGAATACCCGGATTAAGTTCTGTTTGAGGGGAGAGCCGGCAAATGAAATCTTTAGAAGATATCCCAATGGCTGTGCATATTGCTATGTTTACATCTGGCCTATAGCACTGATCTCTAGTGTATGTGGTTCTAAAGCTGTAAGACTACAACTCCCAGCATTCTAATAGAAACATTTCCAAACCAAACTAGACCCTTTCAATATAGTAAGTTGCCTATCTGCATTCATACAAAGGGGTATATTTATCAAAGAGTGAAGTTATTAGTGAAGTTCCGCCACTAGAGTGAAATTCCGCCACTCTCCATTCATTTCTATGGGATTTTTATAGGCGTATTTATCAAAGGGTGAACTTTCACTTCACCCATTGATAAATACGCCTTTCAAAATCCGATAGAAATGAATTGAGAGCTGCAGAATTTCACTCTAGTGGCGGAACTTCACTCTTTGATAAATTTACCCCTATAGGTGGTTAAAATTTGGTCACTGATTCTGTTGTGTCTTTCTATGTTTTTCAGTAATTAGCTCATTATGTATCCACTTACCTGTATCCGAACGTACAGCTGGGATTCTGTATCAGTAATTCACACTTCTGTTGATTAGTCAACCTGCTGTTGCTTTGTGCTGGAGCACAATATGGATCATGTGTTTCCGAAGTCTTGCCATTCTTTACATATAAATGATAAACCCTTAAACTGATCCTGTTGGCTGGTAGAAATTGGTGTCTTGTCTTCATCAGAGTTGACTAGAGCCTTGTATGGCACAGGGTCTCGTATTGGCTTTGCCGGTGGCTGAAAGAGGAAAGATTTGATTAGAGAGGAAGAAAAAACAGTATCTAAATATGTTAGCCCCTCCTTTATAGCCACACCCAGTCTAGTCCTATCCCCAAACCCCCCTTTCCTAGTTAACTCCACCCTAGACCTCTTATGTAGGTTCTTTCTCTACAAAGGTGCAAATTATTATCAGGATTCTAGTCATCCTTTGTTGCTCTTTTCAGTCTGTTAAATTTCAGGAAGATGGTACCAATATAAATAAAATGGAGAGAAAAAAACAGACTAAGGGTGGCCATACATGGGCAGATTAAAGCTGCTGATATTGGTCCTTTAGACTGATTCATCGGCTTATCCTCGTGTAGGGGGCGGTCTGACGGGTCTCCCTGATCAATATCAGGCCAAAAAATTGCCAGATATCGATCGGGAAGGTTTGATTTTTTTTAGCGTTTTTTCTTCTGCTCCCAGGTATTCCTTACACAGGCTTGGGATGGCCATATGCCCTATACACCCCAACTATTATTATTAGGAAACCTTGGGAAAAGAAAAATGGCAGGACTGTACCTCAGTTTAGTTAAAAAAAAAATTATAGAAGAAGAGCAGTATGCCAGGGAAAAAAATAGCACGTTTGCTGTTGTGTTCTGATATTAATGTAAATAGAAAAATGACTTACCAGTATAACGGGAGACTCCATTTCTCTTGCCTCCAGGGCTTCCCAGTTAATGGGCTCAAAAAATGGATGTTTCTTTATAGAGGAAACATACTTTCTCCTTTCAGCCAGAGTGTCGCATGTAAGCTATGAAATAAGAAAACATTAATAAATATCATATATATTAATATCAAAGACCTTACTTACCTTTAACGCCCAGAGCTTGTGCTACATACACATTTTGTATTCAACAGCATTATACTCACCTTTAGGATAATGTCCTTGAGGTCAGGGTCGAGACGGTCTAAACATTCTTTGGCCTCTGGTTTATGTAGGCAATTTGCACTCAACTGAGTAGCCATCCGAAACAGTATTACTCCCAGTGAGTAATAATCTGCAGAGCCATCATATTTCTCCTTGCGGAGCATCTGCAAATGCACCAATGAGTTTATTAGTGGAATAATTTAAATAATATAAAGGGCAAGTAAACGTAGCAATAAGAACAATAATAAGAGAAAATGATAACTTACCTCAGGAGCAAGGTATCCTAATGTTCCAGCTTTGCCTTTGGCCTTTCCATAGGTTGTCTGTACAGCGAGACCGAAATCTGCTATTTTGATATGACCTTTGTCATCAAACAAGACATTCGCCAGTTTCATGTCCCTGTAAGGAAAGAGTATAAGTCATATTAGTCCTATTGGCTATGGTCAATTACACAGAGCACTGGTTCAGCCTTTCAGCCAATTAGAAGTGGTGTATAAAATGACTCAGGGCCAATCCCTGATCACACAGCAACACTGGGCAGAACTTTCCCACAGATTTGATTTCTATATATTTGGTAGGTTGGAGGGATAACTTCCAGCTGATAATAAAGGAACTTGAAGTGCTACTTACCGATGGATAATGAAACGGTAATGCAGGAATTTCAGTGCGCAGATCATTTCTGCTGCCATGAACCTAATGAAGAAAAAAAACAGTTTATTAGACTGAAAATTCGTACTTTCATCTGACAGACACCATTAATGCTCCATGCTACCTACCTTATTGTGTTGATATCAACGGACTGTCCATTACTAATAAGATCAAATAAGGTCCCTCCAGATGCATATTCCATAGCAAAGTAAATGCAGTCCTGTTAGAGAAACCAGAGAGCAGTGGTTACAATACAGGAGTGGAACCTCCCAACGGGATACAGAGTATGAGCAGTACAATATACCAAAAAACAGGTAGAATGTGTACAAAATAGTGAAAAGATACCACACTCAACAGGCTCAGAGTAACTGATTTTAATAGAAAAACAAAAGAAAGTCCAACATTTTGATCACATCACAGTGATCTTCCCCAGGGAAAAGAGAGTGTAAGCAGTGCAAACCCTTAAGTACCCTCCCCCTGTGCAAAACATGGCACCAAAACCAGGAATCCAATTAATTACCATAGAAACCCAAATTGGGACTAAAAAAACTAAAGAAAACCAGCCTAACAAAAATAGTAAAAGTGAATAAAATGAAAGCAAGCGATAACTGTAGATGCAGCAAGCTATGGAAAATCGTTAGAGTCAAGAGTGAGGAGTGAAACCTCCCAACGGGATACAGAGTATGGGTACTACAATATATATTAGGGATGCACCAAATCCAGAATTGGGTTCGGGATTCGGCCAGGATTCAGCCTTTTTCAGCAGGATTCGGATTTGGCCGAATCCTTCTGCCTGGCCGAACCGAATCCTAATTTGCATATGCAAATTAGTGGCTCGGAGGGAAATCGCGTGACTTTTTGTCACAAAACAAGGAAATATATATATATATATATATATACTTCTCTATATATATATATATATATATAGTATCGAAATGTGCCCCAGCACTCTCAGTAGTGTAGTCAGCGTTGACCTCGGTGCACGCTCCTGTGGGGGACCCCGTCACGTCCCCACTAGAAATATTCAGATAGAAGAATGAAGCAGCACACGATTCTTTGCAAAAGTGTATATTACAGATATAGCATCAATACAGCGACGTTTCGGGCAAGCTATATGCCCTTTATCAAGCCATAATAAAATGAGCATTATACAAGTGATTTTTAAAAGCAACACACAGGAAATGACTTCATAATTTGCATAATGGTTAGTCCACATCCATCACCATTTCATTTTAACCCTATACGCGTTTTCAGTGGATTTAAAGGAATAGAAATAGATCATAGTCCCTATTGAGACCTGAGGGATATAGAGATCCAAGTTTTTTAATCCACCACACCTCTCTCTGTTTTAATTTTAATTCTCTATCACCCCCTCTTTTCAGAGGCGGTATTGTTTCCAACACCATAAATTTCAATTGGTCTGCAGTGTGTCCTTTTTCTAGGAAATGTTTGGATACAGGTAAGGACATATTACCCAGATTGATGCTAGAACGATGCTGGGAGATACGTGATTTGACCATCTGTGTGGTCTCACCTATATAGATGAGACCACACGGACATATCAGCACATATATCGCAAATTTAGAAATGCAGGTAAAGTAGCCTCGTAATTGTACTGTGTAACCAGTCTGGGGGTGTATAAACTCCTTGTTTTTCAAAACGAAAGGGCATTGTGCGCATCCTAAACAGGGAAACATCCCCTTGGATCTGCCTCCCAAGAATGTTCTGTCAATTGTTTTAATTTTAGTTTTCATCTGGGTTGAAGTAACCTGTGTTCCTATAGTTTTTCCTTTGCGATAGGATATAAGTGGCATCATCTTAAATTCTTGTATCATAGGGTATGCATTTTGTAGTAAATACCAATGTTTGCGTAATACTTTGCCTATTGTTTCACTATCCGTATGGAATTGGGTGACAAACGGTATCCTGTTTGACTGTTTTTTCTTAGTTTGAGGGTATTCTACCCTATGCTGGGCCTGTTGTATCGTTTTTTCTGGATAACCTCTATCCCTAAATTTTTGGCACATGGTTTGTCTCTGAACACCTCTTTCTTTGGAGTCACTGACTAATCTTTGTACCCTAGATAACTGGCTGATAGGGATCGATTTTTTTATATGTGGTGGATGGTAGCTCGTGTAGTGTAAAATTTGATTCCTGTCTGTAGGTTTGGAAAATAACGAAGTATGTAGGAGGCCACACTGGTCCTTATATATCAGAACATCAAGGAAATTAATTTTGTGAAGATCAAATATTAGTGAGAACGAGATAGAGGGATGTACCCCATTAATCCTGTCGTGGAATCGCCGAAGGGAGCCAACGTCACCCCGCCAAACCACAAAGACATCATCGATATATCTCCACCAGGCCAAACAGTGCCTGGTAAAGTCTACATCTAGATATATATGTAGTTCCTCAAGCTTAGCCATGAAGGCATTGGCATAGGCCGGGGCGACATTGGATCCCATCGCCGTCCCACGCAACTGGAGATAGAAGTCATCCCTGAAGGTGAAATAGTTGCAATACAGTATGATCTCCAACAATTGTAGAAAAAATTCAATTTGCTGTTCAGAATAGTGGGCCCTTTCTCTAAGTATCCACTCACATGCTAACAATCCATCTCGGTGTGGGATAGATGTATATAAACTGGCCACATCAAGCGTGGCCAGTATTATATTTTCATCCCCCATTTCACCCAATGTGTTTAGCTTTTGTAGAAAGTGACCAGTATCCCTGATATATGAGGGTACCAATTGTATCAACGGGCTCAGTATTTTGTCCAGCATAACTGCTAATGGGCAAAAGACTGAGCCGATCCCTGCTACTATCGGTCGGCCCGGAGGACTGACCGGGTTTTTGTGTATTTTCGGCAAACAATATAGTGTCGGTGTCACAGGATTTTTTACAGTCAGAAATTGTCTCAATTTTTCTGAAATTACCCCTTCCTTGACCAAGTCATCTAACACAATTTTGATCTTACGTATAATACTCAAAAGTGGGTCATGTGATAAAGGTTTATACACCTCCTGATCAGCAAGTTGACTCTCTATCTCTGAGATGTAATAAGGAGTATCCATGATAACTATTGCACCCCCCTTATCAGAGGGCTTTATAGTAATATCGGTTCTTAACGATAGTGCTTTCAGAGCATCTTTTTGTAGTTTTGTTAAGTTATGTGTCACATTTGAGGAATTAACCCCCACCTGACACATATCTTTAATGTCTGATGTGATGTTACTTATATATGTTTCCACAGCAGCGTATGTAGTAGGAGGAACATACACACTTTTGCTGTGTAAACCAAAAGTAGAAATGTCCAAACAGTTAGTGTCATCCCCAACATGCAAAGGTTCTTGTGGTTTTAAATTAAAGTGTACTTTAAGTCGCAAAGTTCGAAAAAATCTATATAGATCTATATCCAATTGGAGTGGATCAACTGATTGATCCGGACAGAAATTCAAACCCAATCTCAACACAGATTCCTCTGTGGATGACAGACTTTTAGAGGAAATGTTGTAAATTATTTGCTTATTGTCCTCTTGTTGCAGACTCGTTGTGGCCGTCTGTGTATATATTCTATCTGAATATATATATATATATATATATATATATATATATATATATATATATAGATATGTGTGTGTGTGTATATATATATATGCACTGTTGGATTCCTGATGAAGGTCCCTGTGGGAGACCGAAACGTTGAGCAAAATAAACCTTTAGAAGATTGATTCAGCAAGTCCTGTGAGTGCTGCTCTTATATATTCTTATTATATTTATATAAATATATATATATATATATATATATATATATAATACACAAAAGCCATGAATATCTTGTAAAATATATCCTTATAAACGGTGAGTTCTGATGTCATAATTTATAAACGGTGAGTTCTGATGTCATTTCAGTCACATGACTCACTAAAACTTGTGTATTATAATAAATAAAGTACCCCAGTTGCAAAATATGAGGATATTAGAGGTTACCTTGGAGTTCCATGACCTGAATATGGTATATGGTCATGAAACTCCTTGGTAACTTATAATATCCTTATATTTTACGAGAGGGGGTACTTTATTCACTATATAAATCATTGTCTGTATGGAAGGGTAGACAAAGAAAAAGACAAATCACAGTACCTCAGTCTGAAAAGCACCATATGCTCTTGTGAGGAACGTACAATCCTGTGCTAATTCAAGTATTTTCTTCTCAGTCATAACGTTGTTCCTCTTGGCTAATAGTAGCCTCTTCTTAATTATTTTCATTGCTACCCACTGTCCTGTGAGAAGGTCCCGTGCCAGGAGCACCTGAAGGAGATAGTTGGGAGAGATGAGATTACGGGGTCAGTCATATGCCAGAATATGTATTATGTGAAAAATACATAGAATAGAATGCTTGGCTGGGGTTATTAATTTGCATAGGAGGGACTTGCCCTTTGTGATGAATCATGAAATAGCATTGATACTTAATACTTCTATTAGTATCACCCACCAACAGCTCATACAATCAGGATGGATACAGATACATATTTACATATACTCATAGTTAACTTTTAGTAGAGAGGGATATTCTGAGACAATTTGCAGTACATGTTTTATTATTTGTGGGGTTTGAGCTATTTAGCTTTTTATTCAGCAGCTCTCCAGTTTGCAATTTCAGCAATCTGGTTGCTAGGGTCCACATTACCCTAGCAACCATGCATTGATTTGAATAAGCGACTGGAATATGAATAGGAGAGGTCTGAATAGAAAGATAAGTAATAAAAAGTTGCATTAACAATACATTTTTAACTTTAAACAGCATTTGTTTTTTAGATGAGGCCAGTGACCCTTATTTGAAAGCTGGAAAGAGTCAGAAGCAAATAATTACAAAAGTACAAGAAATAAATCATGAAGACCAGTTGAAAAGATGCTTAGAATTAGTAAATAACATACTATAAGTTAACTTTTAGTAAGGTTTGACAGCAGTGCTTTGGTTAGAGCATGTAGAGCTCTGTATTTTTATAATTATATCACTGGGGAATTCTGTGATCTATTTCTCAGCCTTCAGCCACAATACCTACATCTGGACATATCATTTATTGGTAAATTTCAATATCCTTATTCAATATCCTGATTAATGATACTGCAGGAACTGTGATATCCTGTATTGAAGCAGTGTCCAAATGATTTTGTCTGTTAGTGATGTTCATAATGTACCTTTCCATAGGATCCTTCTCCAAGTACTTGATGGAAAGTGAATCTGTTGACTGATAAAGGGGTGTCAGCAGGGATGGTACTTCCACCTGTTGGATCCAAATAAAAACAAGTATTAGAAATTAACAAATACACCAGGCCCATCGCAGTGTAAAGCTTTTCTTTAATAGCATTTGGGAGTGAATGTCAGTTAAATGTCAGTTGGAGATGCTGGAAGTTGCCTGAGCAGCACTAGATACATAACTCAGAAAGTACAGTAATTCTCTATAGGGTTTTAAGCTAGGATAAAAATAATAGGCAAGCTATCTCAACCTGGGAAGGAGATTTATATCCATTCAACGGGGGTTATTTACTAAACCTCAAATTGATTTAGCTGGATTTAGTCTGATAATCCGAAAAGGTTTTCTGGCAAAAACCCAATAAAAAATGAGCGATTTGGGACAAAAGTCTGAACAAATCTTACGATTCGGGTTTTCCCTCAATCCGATTAATTTGAGTTACTTTATTAATGAATAAGGCAAAATCAGGGATGGGAATGTGGGCGAGCTTTTGTTAGTAAAATAATGAGATAAAATTGGATTTTAGTAAAGAACCCCCTAAATCTCAGATTCTCTACTTACTTGGTTCAGGTTGGGCTTCTGTATCACTGGTGCATTGTATTGAACTTCTGATCCTTTTAAGTTGCACAGCTTCTACTTCTTCTTCTTCTGTTCTAGGACGCTTTATTCCTTGGTTGGGGTTCACTTTCTCCCAACAGCATGGAGCTCCTTGGCTTGTTTGAGCAATATTTTCTTGTGTATTCTCTTGTGTATTCTCTTGTGTATTCTCTTGTGTATTCTCTTGTGTATTCTCTTGTGTATTCGCTTGCGGTTCGGGCACTGCTGTGGCGGGTTCCATTTGTGTTGGGCTGAGGGCACCAGTTTGGGTTCTGCTCTTCTTAGTTGGGATGTTGTGTTCCTCACAGCTTTCCTCTCGCTTTCTCTTTGTATGTGCGACCATCTCCTCCGTCTGTTGAGCCTTTCTCCAGGAAGATGGCATGAAAGCAGTCTTTACCTTTCTGTGAAGTTTTCTTAGGACAGCGAAAAATCTGTCTTTGAAGCCTAATGCCTGGCTTGCCCCGTTGTTTTCACTCTTCCCGCTTTCACTGTCATGTAATCTGCTTGCTTTTTGCATTATTTTGCTTTCTTTTGTCGTTTTATCAAGTTTTGAACTCATTTTATTATTTGTAAAGTCTATCAAAGTAAGAGAAATTGTAACACTCCTCCTCCTTAGACAACTTCACAAATACTGAGCAGGACAGGATGCACAGCAACACAGCTGGCAAGTTGATGACATCACAATGACTCTGAGTTTGTTGTTCGGTGATGTCATAATGGGCAGCAGCGCTGGCGTTTGTGGGTGGTCTAATTGTTTCTTGTCGGGCAGTATAAAACATGAATTCGTTGCAGATTATTTTCCAAAGTGAAGTAAATATAACCACAAGATTTAAACAAATATTTACATCATATTTTTATAAGAATACTAAAAATATAATATGGGTTCATGGTTTATGGGTTAAATGGGATATTCACTATAATAACTAACTTTTAGCATGTCATACAAAATACATTTCTCCAATGAAATACATGAAACTGCAACATTTTAAAGGGGGTTGTTCTTTCAGATAACCTTTTTAGAATTTTATAGAATGGCCAATTCAAAGTAACATTTCTATTGGTCTTAATGTTTGTGTAGTTTTTGAATGATTTGCCTTCTTCTGAATCTTTTTCAGTTTTCCAAAGGGGTGTGGGGGGGGTCACTGACCCCATTTAAAAAACAAATGCTCATAAAGGCTACAAATGTATTGTTATTGCTACTTTTTATTACTTGTCTTTTTATTTAGTCTGTCCTGTTCACATTGCAGTTAAAGCTAAATAATTCAAAAACAACAAATAGCAAAAAATGAAAACCAATTGCAAATCGTCACTCTCTACAGCTACATCATACTAAAGGTTAATTTAAAGGTGAACAAACCCTTTAAAGCAGAATCTTACAGGAAAGCTAAAAATATTAAAAACACTTGTTTTATGTTTAAGTAGAAATTCACTATAACAAAAAACTCTTAACATGTCATAGCAACTAGCATTAAAATACAGTCTGCAATTGGTCTTCATTTTTTTATTTGTGCTTTTTTTTTTTTTTTTTAAATATACAATAAAGAAAAATGTTGCCTAGAGCTGGATGATCCATATCCTAACATTCATTTCAAGCATAACTACCCCTTTTATCCTTCCTTCTTCAGAAAATGATGCAAATATTTCCTAGTTTCAAATGATATTTCCTTAAAAGTGCAGAATTATTGACTGAATTACCAAATGATTTGTTCAGGCTGATGGTACATGTACAGGTACTGGATGGGATCCGTTATCCGGAAACCCATTATCCAAAAAACTCCGAAATACGGAAAGGCGGTCTCCCAAAGTCTCCAGTATAATCAAATATTTCAAATTTTTTTAAAAATGATTTCCTTTTTCCTTCCTAATGAAACTGTACCTTGTACTTGATTCCATCGGATATATAATTAAAGGGGTGGTTCACCTTCAGGTTAATTTTTAGTATGTTATAGAATGGCCAATTCTAAGCAACTTTTCATTTGGTCTTCATTATTTTTTAATTTTTATAGTTTATGAATTATTTGCCTTCTTCTCCTGACTCTTTCCAGCTTTCAAAAGGGGGTCACTGACCCCGTCTAAAAACAAATGCTCTGTAAAGCTACACATTTATTGTTATTGCTACTTTTTATTTCTCTTCTTTCTGTTGCAACCCTCCCCTATTAATATTCCATATTTTCATTCAAATCGCTGCATAGTTGCTAGGGTATTTTGGACCCTAGCAACCAGATTGCTGACACTGCAAACTGGAGAGCTGCTGAATAAAAAGCTAAATAACTCAAAAACCACAAATAAAAAAAATTAAAACCAAATTGAAATTTGTCTCAGAATATTGGCTATTTTTGGGTAAATAGGCCGTTTTCATTCGAATCGTACGAATTGAAGTAACATCGTATTCGAGCGAACTTGAGTCGAAGTTTTTTCCACCAAGTAGGTTCTAGGAGGTCTCCCATAGACTAAAACAGCAATTTGGCAGGTTTTAGATGGCAAATGGAAGTTTTAAAGAATTTGGACTATTCCCTAGTCGAAGTACACAATAAATAGCTCGAAATTTGAATATTTTTACTTTGAATTTTCACTTCGACCCTTGATAAATCTGCCCCTAACTGAGCTGAGCTTTAATTATCCTCCAATATGGGTCCGATGGGCATAAAGATTCGATGCTCTCAGCTTTTTAATGCTCTGTCTTCCCCCTGCTGCTTCCCAATATGCCTGTTTATTCCTTTGCAAATGTATGACCTCCAGTAAAAGGAAGGAAGCGCCTGTGCACATACAATTAGATCTGAGGATAATATTCCTGTTTATTGCCTAATGCTGAATTCATTCTAATACTACTTTGGATTAAGGAGTAGGAAATGCTGTGTAATTAAAAAAAATCAGGCAACAAAATTAGGCAGCATTGTTATTTATCAAGCAGGCTGAAAGGGGTTGTTCACCTTCAAAACACTTTTTCAGTTGAGTTGTTTTCAGATTGTTCTCCAGAAATAAAGACTTTTTTTTTAATTATTTTCCATTTTTTATTTTTTTACCATTTTTCCAAGTTTTAAAGTTGAATGTCCCTGTCTCTGGTGTTTGAGTCTGGCAGCTCAGTAATTCAGGTTCAGACTCTGTTACAATTTTGCTCCGTTAGTTGATACATTTCTCAGCAGCATCTCTGGAGTATTAGTAACTATTGTATCAATTCTAACAGCTGCCTGTAATGAAACTCAGGGATTCTGCTCAGCAGAGACAAAGATAAGAAATGTATCAACTAAATGTATCAATTTAGAACAGAATAAGGATGTTTACGGGGGCATATTTATCAAGGGTCTAATTTCGAATTGAAAAAACATCAAAATCCGAATTCAAAAAGACCAACCGGAATTAAGTCGAAGGTTTTCTTTTTTTGGTCGAATAGGTCAGTTTCCGATCGAATAGGTCCGTATTTGGCTGAATTCGAATCATACGAATCAAAGGAATAGCGCATTCAATCAAATTCGATTCAAAGTTTTTCCAAAAAAAATTAGATTTTTCAAAGTCCACCAATTGACTCCAAATAGGTTCTAGGAGGTCCCCCATAGGCTAAAACAGCAATTTGGCAGGTTTTAGATGGCGAATGGTCGAAGTTGACTTTTTAAAGAGACAGTACATGATAAATTTCGATATTCGGGTTTTCGAATTTTTTCAAATTCAAATCGAATTTGTACTATTCCCTAGTCAAAGTACACAAAAAAATAGCTCAACCTTTGATAAATCTGCCCCTCAAAGTGAAATGTGAAGGAGAATAAATGAAGAATAATCCTCATTTATACATTATTTTTCTGTTGGTCACCTTATATTTTTTTGACACTCACTCCATAGAAAATGACATAAGCAATGTTTATGTGTGACAAAGGTTTTTGGGCTGAATGGAGCTCCCATCCCGGTACAGCTCTTCCCCAAGTGCATCCAACAGCATGGTTGAAAACAGGTGTCTTGTTTTAAAGGAGCTGCTCCATCTATTCTCTTCTCCTCACAGTTGCTGGTTTTTGCTTGAGTGATGTGTGACCAACTCTAACTTGCCCTCTTCCAACTCATACCCAGCCCTTAAATACTCATGTCTACTGTGCCGCCATCTTGTGTGAAAGAAGGGGCAAGTGGGGCAGATGCAAGTATGTGAAAGAACAAGGGCACAGGGGTGGAAGAGGAATAGATGAGCAGTGGAGGACTGCAGGTAAAGTTTGGCCCACTGCCAGGGTTCATCATACTAGTTGGTGCTGTGGTGCACCATTATCAGAGTGGGCAGGAAGGATGCAGCGTAAAGGGGTTGTTTGCCTTTAAATGAACTTTTAGTATAGTGTAGAAGAGACAATTTGCAATTGGGTTTGATTTTTTATTATTTATGGTTTTTGAGTTATTTATATTTTTAATCAGCTGCTCTCCAGTTTGTAGTGTTGGCAATCTGGTTGCTAGGATCCAAATTACCCTAGCAACCACACATTGGTTTGAATAAGAGACTGGAATATGAATAGGAGAGGGACTGAATAGAAAGGCAAGTAAAAAAAAAGTAGCAATAACAGGTGACAGAGCTTTTTAGAAGGGGTCAGTGACCCCCATTCGAAAGCTGTAAAGAGTCAGAAGAAAAAGGCAAATAATTAATTACTATAAAAAAATAAATGATGAAAACCTATTAAAAAGTTGCTTAGAATTGACCATCCTATAACATAACTAAAAGGGAAACATCCCTTTAATCAATTGTGGCAATTTGAGTGCTCTCATTATGTCCCCTATAATTACCTTTTTTTAATTATTTTTTTCAGATTTTGACTGTAACTTCGAGTCCCCGTGTGATCTGGAGTACTCCCTACCACCACAAGGTGCCAAAGCCTGGAGAATCACCACCGCAGAGGAACTACTACAGCGCTATGTCTTCAGTGGCCCTCCTGATGATTACTCTGAGAATTCAACAACAGGTAGATTAGAGGCACAGGGGGGATTGCTATCTGACAAAAGTGTTCATGCAAAGGCTTATACTTTAGTTATTGTAACACACACAAGGTGCACTTAACTAGAGTCCTGCAGCGGGTCGGGTACCCACAAAAATAGTGGGCACCCTGCGGAATGAGGGGAGGATTTTCAGGTGCGGGTCATCGGTCTGTGGGTCGCGGGTCAGGTTGTGGGTCTCATCTAAAGTTCTTATCTTATGCAATATTGTCTATATTTTACTCCTTTTAAAGTTTTAATTTTGATGACGTAACTTACGGTTTGCAGCACCATCACTTCCTGTTTCATGGTGGCTGGCGGCCTGCCAACCACCATCAAATAGGAAGTGATGGTGCTGCAAACCGTAAATTACGTCATCAAAAGTGGGCAGGGACAGAAACAAGTTTTGTAAAACTTTAAATCCTGCGGATAAGGCAGTTGCTGGTCCGGGTCCAGTAGCGGATCAAAGTGGGTAAATATGCGGGTTGCAGTTCGGGTTGCGGGCTGTGGGTTGGGGTCGGGTCCGGGTCTTAGTAATTGGTTCCGTGCAGGACTCTACACTTAACTATTCCTGACTGCCGTATAGAGACCTTTCCAAATGAGAATGAAAACCAGTATTAGTGTGTGATTCATTGTGCACAACTGTAAATCTGCTGCACATATTCTTACACCCCAATGGGGAAACCCAGTTATTACTGCGGCAGCGCTAGGGTTCCTCAGGGACAGTAGATGCCCTTGCACACAATTCCGTAGAAGTGGGAGGATAGATACCATGGCAATTAGTGCAACTGTACGGAATTGCAAATTCAAAAAGTTGAAAATAGGATGAAGAATGGCCACAGCCGAAATGCTGAAGTAATAATGTAATGTGATATACAAAATACAACCTACAATACAAACTTACACACAGACACGCATGTATTCATACAGTGCTATATAATTGTACAGTCTTGCCACATTTCAGCTACTTCTTGGCATTGCCTTTGGTCAAATTCTTTTTTTTTTATCGGTACAGGTATGGGATCTGTTATCCGGAAACCCGTTATCCAGAAATTACAGAAAGGCTTTCTACCATACTCCATTAGGGATGCACAGAATCCAGGATTCAGCCTTTTCCAGCAGGATTCGGTTTCGGCCGAATGCATATGTAAATTAGGGATGGTAGGGAAATCATGGCGCTTTTTATCACAAAAGAAGAATTTTTTCCACTTTTTCCTTTCCTGCTCCTAATTCAGATTTGGTTTGGTATTCAACCAAATCTTTAACCAAGGATTCGGGGATTCAGCGGAATCCCAAATAATGGATTCGGTGCATTCCTACTCTCCATTTTATTCAAACAATACAAAATTTAAAAAATGATTTCTTTTTTCTCTGTAATAATAAAACAGCAGCTTGTACTTGATCCCAACTAAGATATTATTAATCCTTATTGGAAGCAAAACCAGCCTTTTGCGTTTATTTAATGTTTACATGATTTTCTAGTAGACTTAAGGTCTAAAGATCCAAAGTACAGAAAGATCCGTTATCTGGAAAACACCAGGTCCCGAGCATTCTGAATAACAGGTCCCATGCCTGTACATTGAATATACCTGAGAGCGCAAATAATGACACCATTATTGTTTCATACCTTCCAACAAACCAAAAACTGGTACAGGTATGGGACCTGTTATCCAGAATGGTTGGGGCCTGGGGCTTTCTGAATAATGTGTCTTTCCCTAATTTGGATCTTCATACCTTAAGTCTACTAGAAAATCATGTAAAAATTAAATAAACCCAATAGTCTGGTTCTGCTTCCAATAAGGATTAATTATATCTTAGTTGGGATCAAGTACAAGTTACTGTTTTATTATTACAGAGAAAAATGAAATCATTTTTAAAAATTTTGATTATTTTGGAAGACTGCCTTTCTGTAAATAGAAGCTTTCTGAATAATGGGTTTCCAGATAACAGATCCCATACCTGTACATTTAAATGGGTTGTTAACCTTTGAGTTAACCTTTTGTATGTGATATAGTTCTTATCCACTTTTCAATTGGCCTTAATTTTTTAAATTCTCTATAGTACAGGTATGGGATCTGTTATCCAGAATGCTCGGGACCTGGGGTTTTCCGGATAATGGATCTTTCCGTAATTTGGGTCTTCATGCCTTAAGTCTGCTAGAAATTAATTTAAACATTAAATAAACCCAATGGGCTGGTTTTGCTTCCAATAAGGATTAATTATATCTTAGTTGGGATCAAGTACAAGCTACTGTTTTATTATTACTGAGAAAAAGGAAATCATTTTTAAAAATTTGGATTATTTGGATAAAATGGAGTCTATGGGAGGCAGCCATTCCGTAATTCGGAGCTTTCTGGATATCGGGTTTCCGGATAAGGGATCCTATACCTGTATTTGCATTATTAGTCTTCCACTTCTTCTCTTTCCAGCTTTCAAGTAGAGTGTCTGTGACCCTGGAAGCCAACTATTGCTCTGTGTGGCCACACTTTTATTGCTGTTGTTACTTATTTTTTTAAATATGTTTCTATTCGGCTCCTCTGCTATTCATCTTTCATTATCTCCTGCAAACCCCTGCTTGTCCCTGGGTAAATGTGACCCTAGCAACATGATATCTACTGAAAGTCCAAACCGCTCAGTTATACCCTTTCCTCTATCACTGTCTGCATTTCAGAGCTGTCTGCCTTAATCTGATACTGGACTATTGGCTGGGAATTTGCTGTTTTAAATCATTTGTTTGATGTGTAAGTTCATGAAATGTGCAATCACAGGTGTGAAAAAGTCATTTCCAGAAATGTCATTCACATTCACACGTGTGCAAAGGGAAAACTGACCATGAAGTGAAGGGGCTTGTGTTGCACTAAATTAGGATCAATTATGATCTAAAACAACTAATCGTAACCAAAGAACTATAAATTGTGTGTGTTTTTTGCTATAACATCATTTATTCATTGTTAGTTGCATATCCTGCATATTGTAATGTGATTTATTGTATGAGTCATTATAGGCAAAGCTCTGTGTTGGCTGTATATGTTTATTTATCTTCATAATGTTCTGCCTTCTAACTGAGGCTTGAATAATAGAGGCACATTTTTATGGAAATAATAGAACACCCCATCAGTTAAAATGTCACGCACCTTTTATCCTTCCATTTACAATAATGTTTGTGAAAAACAAAGTATCAGATCAATGAACTGCACACAGTGCCTTGTATCCATATTTACCCCTGTTCCGCCTAGTTCCCTTGAATATACAGATTTAATGGATTTCTACCAGATTTATCAAGGGTCGAATTTCGAATTTGAAAAACGCCGAAATTCGAGTTCAAAAAGACCAACCGAAATTAAGTGAACGATTTTTTTGTCTGAATAGGTCAGTGTTTGATCGAATAGGTCCATATTCGGAGTAATATCGCATTCGATCGAATTCGATTAGAAGTTTTTCCAAAAAAAAAACCTGGGAAATGGACATCATGTCTAGTCCCATGTCATATTTCAAAATTAAATATAAAAAAAATCTTTAAAAAAAATTCTGCTGGTGAAGCACTATTAACTGATGCATTTCCAAAAAAAACATGTTTTCCCATGACAGTATCCCTTTAATGAATTATGGGTGGAGACATGCAAATGACTCCTTTAAAATTCTGTGGCCAATTGCTGGTTTAACAACAAAGATACAGCCTTATAATTCAGAGCAGGGTTGCCAGATTCCAGCCAAATTGGGCTACTAAAGCCCAGGCGGGTTTTGAAAGTACAAACTAGCCAAGGTACGGATTTGGGCTACTTTTTGGGCCTTTGGCTGGTTTGTACTTTGGATACCAGCCAACGTTTTTTCTTATCCTAATGTGGCCAAGCCTGTGTCTCCCAATGCATGTTGGGTAATGTAGGTTTTTGTTTAACAATTTGCCAATTGCCAAGTTTAATGTAAGACTACAATACCCAGCATGCAACGGGACTGACTTGTGTAGAAGTCGGGAGTTACCAGATTTTGGACTCTGTACCCCAGTCTTGGTTCACTCTTAAGTATTCTAACATTTTCAGCTGACTTTGCTCAATTTCAGACAATTTTGGGGCAAAAATCTGCTGGCCACCAAAATGTCTAGAGGTTGACCTGTTTTACCAATATTTATTGAAATTGTATATGTATTACGGGGCCCCCATACCTCCTGGGGGCCCCTCTGTAGTTACACCCCTGGTGAAGGGACGAATCTGTCGTATTTTGCTTCATGTAATAATTTGCAAAACGGCGAAAATTTGAAAAAGACGTAATTCGTTTTTTTTCACTGCACATATTGTGCTATTTTTGGGCTACTTTTGAAGTTCCTCTAGGCTAGTTTTGGCCTGGTTTTTTTAGCTGACTTTGGCCGGAATCAGGATTGGAGAGCGTAGGATAGTCAGACAGGCTGGAATCAGGATTAGAGATCTTAGAATTGTCAGACAGGTCGGAATCAGGATTGGAGAGCGTAGGATAGTCAGACAGGCCGGAATCAGGATTGGAGATCTTAGAATAGTCAGACTGCCCGTCCGAACAGAATCTGAATCCTAATTTTGTCACAAAACAAGGAAGTAAAAAATGTTTTCCCCTTACCACCCTTAATTTGCATATGCAAATTAGGCTTGGTATTCGGCCGAATCTTTCGCGAAGGATTCGGGGGTTCGGCCGAATCCAAAATAGTGGATTCGCTGCATCCCTAGAATTTAGTGAGAGACTTCCTAAAAATGTGTATATGTATTTCGAGTTATATATCTTTTTTACAGAAGTAAATGTATAGGTTAACCTGTAAATACAAAAATTTAAAAAAAAAAAAAGATTTCTAGGCAAAATTAAAGCCTCCCTCTTATGGATATGTCTGAGCACCTACTGTATTTTTGTTTTCCTCCTTGTACTTGTGTGTAAGTGTGTGCAGCAAACACCAGGTTGTAGCCAATTGTATCATTAAAACAATGACAATACAAGGACACAACGCAGAGGAGCATGTTTGGAAGCAAGAAACCTTTAATAAATTAAATTAATACATGCAAAAACTGTTTTCTTTTTTAAAAATTACACTTGAGGCTGTAAATGAGTCGTTACACGTGACAGCAATTGTGACACACAGACCACTAAATATAATATACAGTAGCCGTGTCCCAGTAAATACAGATGATTGTACATTTTAGTTTCTGTGCCTTCAAATAATAATATTTTATGAGAAATGAATGAATAAACAATGAAAGGGAATTGTTTTTGATGCTTTAATGGAAAAGACAAACTCTTGGTATTCTGAATCTGAACTAATACTGTAGGTTATTGCGGATAATTTATGCTGCACAATTGCTTTGAGCACATGCGTATGTATATATTGAGTATATCCATAAAAAGGAACTACTTTTTACAATTACGGGTGGTGTAATGTTCTGCAAAGAGCAAGTGTCTTATCGTAGTTTCTTTCTTGGTCTCATAAACTGTTCTCTGATAATTTATTGATACGTATGTACCAGAAATATGTACCAGAATATATACCATAACAGCATAAATACTATAGAGCACTAATGATGAGCGAAACTGCAAAGAAAATTGTGAAAAAATTGCAAAAAGCATTGAAGTGAATGGGCGCCAACATTTTTTTTTACGCGCGCAACAATTTTTCTCGCTCCAAAAGCATTAAAGTCAACGGGAGTTTTTTCGTGGCAGCTTTTATGTCAAAATGGGGGTCATTTATCAACACTGGGCAAATTTGCCCGTGGGCAGTAACTCATGGCAACCAATCAGTTTGTTGCATTCATTGTTCTACCTGCAGCTAGCTGAAGAAAGCCACTCACTGATTGGTTGCTATAGGTTACTGCCCATGGGCAAATTTGCTCTACTAAATACATTAAGCCCAACTTTATCATCTAATAATCTATAAGAGGAGCTAACAATTATATTAGCTTGTCCTCTACTTCCTCCTACTCAGGTTTCCTATCTCAGGCTCTTTTGGCACCATCCACTTGAGCCAGGGGCGTCCAAGGAGAGTGAACCATGAAACCCAGGGCCACAAAGTAGTGATGTGCTGGTCGAGTTTTCCTCAACCCGCCCTCTCCCAGCCTGAACCCGACTGGTCCGCTCCTTCACTTTTATCTTTAGACCCGCGGCTGCCCCGCGGTGATGTCATGAAAGGGACGGGCAGACTCGAGTCTATAAATTGACGGGCTAGAAGCGGGCAGCGTGAGGATCTGAAGAGTTTTTATGATAGCTAGCCTGAACCCCCGTCTGCAGGTCCTGCGGGTTTTGGTTCAGCCCGCACATCACTACCACAAAGTCATTTTTCTTACATTTTCCCTGGAATCTCTCTTCAGCAGTAGTCCTGAACAGTGCATTTTTCCAAAAAGGAATAGAGGCCTGGGGGAATAAACATTGCAACTGGATTCACTGGAGGTGCCTAACATAATGTCTTCTTGAGAATTGAGCTTTCCTTGTCCTTTAAAATAACCATTCAGTTTTTGGATTTGATTAATGTATGCTAAATAGCCTAAAAGTTACAAAATAAAACAGGCAAGAAGCGCACACCAGGCTGAAAGCCATATTTCATCACAACTTTATAAGAGGAAGAATTTTATTCCTAATGTGTGAAATGCCATATAATAGATAAATAGGTGCTGCTGTAGCATCTCATTGCTGTAACTGCCTTCTCAGAGAGAGATATATGTGTCAGGCAGATTGAAGATGTCAAGAAGATGAAAGCCGGGCCCTTATTCTCTGGGAAAGGCCCTTATTTCCATTCTGATACATTTCAGTCTAAAAATCCTGTAGCATGGCTAATGTAGGCAATCATTCCAAGAGACAGAGAGACAAGCAGTCATAGAAACAGAGATTGACGGACAGACACACAAAAAGATGTGATGACGAATATAGAAGGTAAATAATTATCATCCTTTATTCATATAATAAAGCACCAATGTGTTACACAACACTTTTTATGCATTATTTCAATTAGTCAATGCACCAGTGTAGCTTACAATCTAAGTTCCCTATCACCAACTTTGTTGTACCCGTGAGCCATACTCAAATGTAAAAATGGTTGGGGAGCCACACAAGCCAGAAAAAAAATCCTTGGAGTTACCAAATAAAATCTGCGATTTCATAGCCCCATATGGACTGAAAGCCTACAGATGGCTTTATTGGAGTAAACCTTTATGCCTCAAAATTGAATTTAAACCAGGAATTATGAGGCCACTGGGAGCAACATCAATGGGAGTGGAGAGCAACATGTTACTCATGAGCCAATGGTTGGGGATCAATGCCCTAGGGTCACTTTTGTTAGTAGCCAGTTAACCTGCCTGTGTGTTCAGAGCGTGGGATGAAAATGAAGTACCAGGAAGCCCACGCTGAAATAGGGAAAACTTGTAGAGATAGACTGATAGACAGATAGACAGATACATAGATGATGGATAGATAGGTAGATAGATAGATATAGATCGATCAGACAGACATATAGATGAATAAATATAGATAGATATTAGATAGCTATATTAATAGATAATGGATAGACAGAGCTATAGATAATAGATATAGATTTTGATATTATAGATAATAGATCGAGAAACAGATAGATGTAGATAGATCAGACAGACAGATAGATGAATAAATATAGATAGATAATAGGTGATAGATAGATAATAGATAGATGATAGATAGATGATAGATATAGATAGATGATGGATTGCTATAGATGAATAAATATATATATATATATATATATATATATATATAGATAGGTGATAGGTAGATAGATATATATGGTTAGATATAGATGTTAAATATATAAGTAGATGATGATAGAATATGAATGGATATAAAAGTGATATGTAGATGTAGATTTAGATAGGTATATGATAGATATAGATATACATATATGATAGACAGATGACTAAAGATAAATAGATGATAGATAGATGATAGATCAGTAGATCAATAGGTATAATTGTAGGTGTAGCTGATTTGGATCAAGAGTGTAAATAATGGTGAGACTGACATATGGTGCCCCAACTTTTTAGAGAAACCATATTTTACATAAAACCACCTTACCTCCGCATACCTGAAGTTGCAACATTTACTACACACATGAACTAATTTATGTTTGAGCGGAAAAGGCTAAAATTTTGGGTGGGCAGAAGAGGCATGTGATTAGGGGTTAATGCTGGTAGGGTACTAGGTAGAAACTTTCCGTCTGCCGCTCCTTATTTCAGACAAGCCTGGATAATTTTCAGTTCCGATTTTTGAGGTGATGAACAGGGGGATCTGGGCTTTTACTATCGCACCCCAACCCACCCATATCACTGTCCAACTGGCTGCTTGTCTCAGGCACACTTCCCTCTCAGCACTCCCTAGCAAATATTATGTGCAATACAGGCAGATATATAATGCCTGACCTGGGAACTGCAAGTGTTTACTTTAAAACAGGCTACGTATTTCCACAATAGAGATATAAATAAAACACCTTGCTCACAAAAGCACATTTCCAGTGATATTTCTTCAATAGCTAAAGGGCATTAAGAATGAGGTTAACTCAATCACAGGTGGAGAGAGATTTTTCGGCCATGTATCAATAAGAAAGTCTGATTTATTCTCCCTGTGATGAAACTAGGGGATGTCCTAAGAGTAAAGATGATTATTTCATAACTTATTAGGCTTTCCTGTTTCTCTTCTCATGGCCACTGTATAATACTTCTGTGCTTCATATGCTCAAGGTCTAGAGAATTTCAAAAGAATGGTTTGATAATATGATTCCTTTTTTACCCAGAAGAGCTGCTCACAAGTGCTGACACTATACAGAAGGTAAGGAAACATGAAGGAATAATCGGTAGAGAGGATTTGCTAGAAGAGTTTAGGGAATAGAGCACAGACTTCTATTAAAGATGGGTTTTTTAGAGTTTGAATGGTGGAAAGTTAAAATGAGTCTGTTGAGTAGGAAATAGAATTCCATGGAAGGGAAGCAATGTACAGTAAGTACGAGCATCAGTTGGGAGAAGCTGAGGTATGAGGGAGTCGGAGTTCATTAATGTGTGATACTTGGTTTGTGCTGAGATCAGAGAAGAGATTCATAGATAAGTTATAGTAGCTGGTGTGATACCTGATATATAGTAAGGAAGAGATATATATTGGGAGCATTGGTCCCAACAACTATGCTAGAGTCCTGCATCGATTTGGATACCTGTGAAATACCCGCAGGGTGGTCTGGTTTTGGACGGAAAGACCCCACCCAGTTTACTGTCTATATGGGTGGTCTGCGTATACCCTGCCTGGGTACCAGGGCCAATTGCAAGCTGCATTCCCCCCCATCTCATGTAGTTAAATCCAATAAATTCCCCCTGACCGGATTGACCTGCCTCCGGACGTCACTTCCGTGTTGTGTGGGTCCTGGGTCCGGCTGAAGATTGGGGCAGTGATAGTAGGTTCGGGAAGCAGGAACAGGAGACTCTGTAGAGGGCCAGCAAATCCGGTTCTCACTTAGCAGGTCTGGGGTTGGCCACTGGAGCCATACAGGACTCTTACCTATGCTGGGTAGAGATATGGAAAGCATACATATAGATCTTAGAAAGAAGAGAAACTGCCTGATATATGAAAATTGCTCTTCATTCAAATAGGACGTTCCTTACGTTGTAAGAGGTGAGGAGCCTGGTTAGTGTAGTGTGACAGTACTGATTGTTCCCCCTCCATAAAGATCGGAGTGTAGCTAGAATTTAATGGTCTAATGCCCCACTTCTCCATGATATTTGTTTCACCTGATCATTCTGCTAAAGGACATTAAAGGGCATTTACTCACCAGATGCCGCGTGCAAACTGTAGTTTTCAGACGCAAATCGGCATGTTTTTTTTTTATCACAATGCAGCATTTTTCTCCATAATTCCAGCGTCATTGTGGCTTTGAGCTGTGTTGCATCGCGACATCAGAACAAACAATATTGCTCATTCGAGCTTTACAAATTAGGGCTGCATCGGCATTAGTATGTGATTTTTTGGTACAAGTCTGTTGTACCTATTGAGGCAATCCACCGTGGGAACCCTAAAATTATCACCGCGTACAGCATTCAGGGTATTTCACCTTGCTCACGTTTCACCGGAAGAGTCAGGAAAGACACAGTTGCACTTGGTCATGTCAGTATGAGAAAAATTTTAGTTTAGGTTATACATGCAGATTCTCATCCAGTTTAGCACATAAGTCCTCTAGATCAAGGGTTCCCAACTTCTTTTTTTTTTTTACCTGTCATCCACACTCAAATGTAAAACCTGTTGGGAAGCCACACAAAAAAAAATCCTTGGTTGCTAAATAAGGTCTCTGATAGGCTAACTGATAGTCCCATGTCAACTGCTAGACTGCAGAAAGCTCAGCTGGTATAAGCCTCTGTCTTTATGCCTTTAAAACTTGAATTCAAGCCAGGAATTTCAAAATGAGCAATTACTATGAGGAGCAACATCAATGCATACCTCCCAACTGTACCTTTTTCTGCAGACCCGATTTTGACAGCTCAGCCTGCAGTCCTGGTTTCTTACTGAAATGTCAGACTTTCCCTTTGATCTCCTGCACTGACTCATGAAAAATATACAATGTTTCTGAAACTTAATCAAAATAAGAGGCTTTTTGGTAGAGAGCCCAGAACAGCCAGCAGCTGCACTTAGATACTTTTGTAACTATTTAAGATAAGAAGGTATCTTGGGAGAACTGAGCTTAAAGGAGAATTCAACCCCCTAGGCACAAAAATTCCTCTCCCCTCCCCTGCATAGTCCCTCCTCCTCCCCCGGTCTACCTCCCCCCGGGCAAATGTCCCTCACTTGTTAGTGACCCCTCCATGCAGGTCCTCTTTTGCAGAGTTCACAGGCTCCATCTTTGCAAGAGCGCTCTTCTTCCTGTACTGATGGGCATTTGCTGGCGCATGTGCAGTAGGAGGCATTTGATGGTTGAATCTACTGCGCATGCGCCCGAATTTCACGAAGTTTCCGATTTCTTTTTTCAGAAACTTTGTGCCTTTCGGCACATGCGCAGTAGATTCAACCATCAAATGCCTCCTACTGCACATGCGCCAGCAAATGCCCATCAGTACAGGAAGAAGAGCGACCTTGCAAAAATGGAGCCTGTGAACTCTGCAAGAGAGGACCTGCACAGAGGGGTCACTAACAAGTTAGGGGCATTTGCCCAGGGGGGGGGAGGGAGGAATGCCGGAGGGAGGGGGGGAGGAATTTTTGCACCTAGGGGGTTGAATTCTCTTTTAAAGGGCAATTCACTTTCATTGCACTTCACCTTCAAGGGCAATTCACCTTCATTGCACTAAAACTCCCAGACATGTGTTCAAACTTTTATAACCTGCCAAATTTTGTGAAATGGGCATGGTAATTAGGGGGTGTGGCCACAAATGGGCGTGGCCAAAACGTTTTTGTCCCTCTTTTCATTTTTCAAATGTTGGGAGGTATGTCAATGGGATTGGTGAGCAAGATGCCACTGGTTGGGGATCACTGGTCTAGATTATATGAGCACTTCAGGGGTCGGACATCTACCTCTTGTCAAGTACGGCACAGGTTGAGTAATGCTGGCAGGTATGGTGATCAGTGACCCTAAAAGTAGTTTGCATTTAAGCTTATATCACAGATTTATATACACAGATCTGTAGCTGCTTCTTGTTGCTGGCAAGAATTAAGTATTGTTTTTTTTACATATTTTAAATCAAAGATATCCATTTCTAAACAGAAACACGTAACAGTTACTAGCAGCACCGTATAAATACTTACTACTTACCATTGTTTATTTCATCCTTTCTCACTGGGAACTACAGTATGTTACCCAAGACTTATAATTATTGTCCATATATGTCCACCAATTTGTCTATACATTTTTCCAAAAATGTTTGTCTTTGCAATGTGGGTCTAAACACTTGGGTCCCTAAACTGCTGGAGGACTAACCCTACTCAACATCCTCACTAAAGTTATACATCGCTCACTAAATCTGCCACCATGATCTTGGACTATACTGTATGTAGTATCCAACCCTCACTTAATTCATCCTTCAGGGGGTCCCTTGACTAGTATCTCTGCTGAGTCCCTACACCCATGAGTCTGGAAGCAAATTCCTTTCTTCATTGAGGGTAATCGAAGAGCCAGCAACTAATCAGCAAGTATCATTTAATGGTCACCTATTTGAAAGCAAACATCTACGTGGTTGCTATGGGTAACAAGACCGCAAAATGAGTTACAATTAGTATATCATCCCATAAAGCTCATCTCCTTTCTACATGCTATCTATCTAGGGAAACATATTATATAGGGCTGTCTATCTGCTGCTATCACAACCCACTCACAAAACATTGTCCATATCTCCTACTTAAAGGGAACTATCGCAAAAATGAAAATTTAATATAATCGTCCTCATACTGAAATAAGAAACTAAATACAATCAATTAAATATTCTGCATTTTTTCTGAAATAATCGAGTTTTTATTCACTATTCCTCTCTCAGCATCAGTTTCTCTTCATTGTATTTTCATGCAGGAGTTGGGGGTCAGATGAATGATCCAATATTTCTTATAGGGGGGCTCCCATTCCTAGCAGATGTATTAGAGCTCGTGATTCCAGTACAAACAAAATCTAACAAAATAACTGCCTTTTGCACAAATCCTGCATGTAGAGAGACATGATGTCTGGTGATTTTAATAGAGTGAGCTCTAATACATCTTCTAGGCAAAAGGAGCCCCCCTATAAGATATTTTGGATCTAACTGTCAATGATTATCTGACACCCAACTCCTACATGAAGAGAGAATGAAGAGAAACAGATGCTGAGTTCCTCTTTAATCTGGAATGTTTCGGATCTGGTTATGATTGATGCACAAACTGTTTTATTCCAAGAGCCAATATTTTCCTGCTTTTGATCATTCAAACTAATTTACATGCAGATCAGTTTACGGTTGGGCCATGGTGGAAGCAGCGCCATCCAGTCATATGGGAATTTTCATTGCAGAGCTGAGATTCCTGGTTTTCCTCTCGAGTGAAGTCCCGCATTCAAAGTGTAATCTGGCAATTAGAATATCTATTGAATAATTCAGTAGGAGCTGCCATTGGGCACTAGAGTTCATGCAAAACTTCATACAAATGATCAAAGGAAGTGATTTATTTTCTAGCACTACAAATGATCAGCATCAATTATGGATTAATACAGCTGTACAGTACAAGTATCATGGCTGCATTATGGATTCTGCTTCCATCTGCTCATATTGTATTCAAATTGTATTATAATGTGCAAAGTAGCAGGTTTAATTGCTTCCATTCCGGTGAGTCGACCCCAGCACCCAAGGACTCCATGTTGGCAAAATTTAAGGGCTCATTTACTGACACAGGTGCAGTGTGATAAGTGCAATTTTGGATGCAATTTGCCAAGTTCTTTTAACCCACAATGCAGCATTTCCCCCCACAATTCCAATATCACTGAGCTCCCCTGCGTCAATAGGCCCACTGGAGTATAATTCATCATAAAACATTAGCCAGGGTGCAAATTCCTCCATTTTTGCATGGCAATTGTAAATGAGTCTTGTAATTTGTAAATATTAGGTTTATAACACCACTGGGATTATTCACTTATTACAATTACAGATCCAATCTACATGTTTTCTACCTACAAAGCAGCATTTATTTAATAATTTTAGTCTGAAGGCGGACAATGTACCTCGTGCATTTACATATTTTCAGTACAGGTAACTTTATCTAAAGGCCCCATACACGGGCCGATATAAACTGCCGACAGACCCGGAAGTGAAGTCATGGTGCCATCACTCGCATGAGCAAATCTCTGAAGCCGCCGAAAGTCAGGGGAATGCTTAAAATTCAGGAGAACACGGTAGGATGACAGAGACCGGGGGGACAGGGCCAAAATCGGGTAACTCCTGAAAATAGGGGGGGTATATTTATCAAAGAGTGAAGTTAATAGTGAAGTTCCGCCACTAGAGTGAAATTCCGCCACTTCCCATTCATTTATATGGGGTTTTTAAAGGCGTATTTATCAAAGGGTGAAACTTCACTTTCACCCATTGATAAATACGCCTTTCAAAATCCCACAGAAATGAATGGAGAGCTGCGGAATTTCACTCTAGTGGCGGAACTTCACTCTTTGATAAATCTACCCCAGGGGGTTTACAGCTCTGCTAAAGGCATGTGGGAGCCTTGGACTGGTACAGAAGCAAAAAACATAAGGAGTAGCATTTCTAGTCTAATTATTCGCTGAGCTTTAGTTGTCCTTTAATTAACGTACTCCCTATATTACTGGGTTATACTTCTATTTGTACATCAGCAATTTGCTCTTTCAGTAATGTCTCTGCATATTGTACAATCGTTCCAGCGATATCTCTCCCCTTGCTCCCATTTCTTTCTCAGAGAAGCACCCACGGGTTAGCAGGATGAAAGAGAATGAGGTAAGGGAGGGGGTGCAGCATTTGGAGAGACATTGGACCGAGCTGATGTGCAATATAATGTGTAAACCAGCAGGGCTGCCATCGGGGGGGACAAGTGTCCCGGGCCCAGGCAAGAAGGGGGGCCGGCAGTGCTGCACTTTTGAACGAGCCGGGCCCCCCTTGCGAGCGCCGAAGATTTGCTGCCATTTCTGAATCCCCAACAGCCGAAAATGCGGAAGTGCCGAACAGCCGAAGTCCTGAAGCGGCAAAAAGACCCGAAGTCACGAAAATAACCGAAGTCCTGAAGCGGCGAAAAGACGTAAACAGCCGAAATTGAATTCCTGAAGCAGCGAAAAGACCCATGAAAGGAGGCGAAGTTGAAGTCCTGAAGCCATGAGTTCAATTCTACTGAACACCAATTTGTGTTTTTTTTTAATCCCCTGGCCACCAATGTATTATTTTAATATTCTATAGGCCCCTGCAACCAATGTTTTTTTTTAAAAATATTTTTTGGGGCCCCATTTTTTTTAACTTGTAAGGGGGGCCTGGCACCAATGTTTTTTAAAAAAAATATTTTATTGGGGCCCCAATTTTTTTAACTTGTGAGGGGGGGCCCTGGCACCAATGGTTTTTTTTAAAAAATATTTTTTGGGGTCCCAATTTTATATTTAACTTATGAGGGGGCGCTGACCATCAATAGCTTTTTATAACTTGTGTGTGTGGGGGGTTACTTTTTTAGTGCTGATGTCTGTGTGGACTTTTAACTGTGATATGGAGTGGGCGGGGGCTTGGGTGCCCCAAAAATGTTATTGTACGTGATTTCTAATGGCGGCCCTGTACACCAGCTCTGTGATTTTATTTTAACAGCCCAGAAGGATTTATTTCTTTCTTAACCCACCACTATGATTAGGGGTCTTTTAGATTTAAAGAGTTACATATATATATATATGTTTTCTTCACTTTATAGGGAAACCCCCCTGATACTGCAGGTGCCGATTTTAAAGGAAAAATAGCTTCGCTTTTCCTGTCAGAAATCCAATTACATTTTTATACCCGCACGGCTGTCTCTCTCCCGGCTGCAAGGGATTTCATCTTTAAATTGTGTAAAGTTAATATTAAACGCGGCTCGGCGGGTACTCAGTGGGCGCTCCGCTGTTCAATATCAGTAAACCTATCATGTTAAATTCCTCCGTTAAATTGCTTCCCGTGGGATATAGGGAAATCTGAATAATCAACTCCACGCTGTCACCTTCATTTCCAGTAGCCGCTGTGACTGCTCTGCTTCCCACGGTACATTCCATACACCATGGCTGGGGGGGGGGGTGCAGAGACCCTTGGAATAATTTGCCAATGTTGTGTTTGGTGTGATATAAACAATTGGCTAGTAAATTGTTTTTAAACTCAGACCACGTTTTCAAGTGTTTAATAATGTCCCTTATTCAATTCTCAAGCTTTAATAGTGCTGTTACTTTATAATTATACATGAAATTCAGTTTTAAAGCTTGTTGTGCTTCATCAGTGTTTTCTTTTCTTTTGCACATCAGTCACAGGCATGCCCAGACAGCAAGTGCAGTGAGTAAACCTTTCAAATTCAGTGTTATTCGTCCTACAATGAGACTGTTGCTCTTAACCAAAGCATATATTTAGAACCCCTGCCATAAAGCAAGACAGTGTTGCTGCATTTGTGCCAGGCAGGAAGTAGAAACAGTCACATGAGCATCAAGAAACACACTCCCTTGTGAATACAATCCCTGCCATATAGCAAGACAGCATACCTCCCAACATGTTGGAAACAGAAAGAGGGACAAAAAGATTTGGAGCGCGTATCCCGGCATATTTTTTTTGACCATGCCCATTTTTGTGAACACACCCCCTAATTACCACGTCCATTTTACAAAATTTGGTAGGTTAAGTTTGAACACATTTCTGTGGTTTTTATGTGTTATTACAGTTTTGCTAATAAAGGTGAATTGCCCTTTAAGTTGTGTAAGTTCTTATCTAAATCGTTACAAAAGCATGTTAAGTATGTATTCTGGGCTCTCTGCCATGAGCCAATTAAGTTATAAACTTTGTATCTTTTTCTGGCAGTTTAGCAGATCAAAGAGAAACTCGGGACATATCAGTACATATCCGTGACTGTGGGTTGAGCTGTCAAAGGCAGGACTGTCCTGCTCAAAACGGGACGGTAGGGAGGAATGAGACAGTATTGCATTTGTGCCAGACAGGAAGTACAGACAGTCACATGAGCATCAGAAATAAACTCCTTTAGACCTTTGTTTATTGTTTTTGTTTTTTTTTTATTCTGTCATGAAAATCAGTTGCAGGGCAGTTGCAGGGCAGGGAGCAAAGTGCAAAGAATAGACACAGTCTGCCATATTTTTCACACTTTGCACCCTGTCTTCAAAGGCCTATGTTCAACCTATTACAGTGTTCAGCAGTGCTGCATTTATGAGGGGTGGGAAGTAGAAAGCAGGTAGGTGTCCCCCTGGTCCGCCCCCTATTCAACCCCTTAAAGGGATCCTGTCAATCAGAAAACATGTTTTTTTCAAAACGCATCAGTTAATAGTGCTACTCCAGCAGAATTCTGCACTGAAATCCATTTCTCAAAAGAGCAAACAGATTTTTTTTATATTCAATTTTGAAATTTGACATGGGGCTAGACATTTTGTCAATTTCCCAGCTGCCCCTGGTCATGTGTCAGATTTCAAAATTAAATATAAAAAATCTGTTTGCTCTTTTGAGAAATGGATTTCAGTGCAGAATTCTGCTGGAGCAGCACTATTAACTGATGCATTTTCAAAAAAATGTTTTTTCCCATGACAGTATCCCTTTAACGTGTGCATCAGTGGAATGAAGAAAACATATATATAATATATAAATGGCATCTAAAGACCTCTAATATCATGGCTGGGTTAGGAAAGAAATATATCTTTCTAAGCTGTTAAAATACAATCATAGCGCTGGTGTACACATTATATTGCACATCTAAAAAAAAACAACTACTGAATAGTAGCCTTACTAGATATTACTCGGCCTCACAGCAATCTGGCCCTCAAAATGTTTAGAGGTTGACCTGTTTTACCAATATTTATTGGAATTGTATATGAATTAGGGCCTCATGGGGCCCCTATACCTCCTGGGCCCCCTTGTAGCCACAGGGTCTGCTTTCTCTATAGTTACACCCCTGCTATTGAGGGGGCCTGGCGTGGCCAGTACCTCCTCCCCAGGCCCCTCTCCTGACCTGCTCAGCTTGGGGAGATACACTGATCCTAGCAACTAGATAGCAGCCTTGGTTTTGAACTGCAGTGCTGTAGAATAAAAAGTTACATCATTTAAGCAGACACCACCACAAAAATCAAGACCAATTGCAAATCACATCACACCAAAAGTGAATTATAGGGTTAGTTTCTCCTTTTCTGCAGGGTCAATTGCTTTTCCAGGCACTTCTAAAAGTCACCTCCAGACGTGGCGCTGCCTCTCTGCCTCTGTCAAAAAACCTATTGACTTGAGAAATCTCCCCCTAAGTCAGGTACTTCTTCATTACTTCCAACTTTACGGGCCCTATACATCATATTTGGCTCCTGCCGCTGCAAAGCATCTGAAAATGGAATAGAATTTATAAACAATAAAAATCTGTCACCTCCACCATTAATCAGCGCCGGGAATGCCCGTCGTATAGAGGTGAAAAATGGTGACCTTTTTAGACTTTGGATTGGTTAATGGGACTTCTTACAAAACAAGGTGATTAGAAAATGCTTTAAACCCCTTAAATCAAGAGGATTGTGACGCACTGTTCACAGTCACAGAAAGGTCAATTTATAAGACAGTATTTGCTTTAACTAAACCTATTGGACTCTGTCAGTATCTGCAGGCTCTGCACTCAATCACAATGCAAGAGGCCCATGACCCTAGTAAGCTCCTATTTACACACCACTGTGCTGTCTTTCCACTATGTTAAGCTTAACACTCCCCTTTCCTCTGTCTCTATATATATTAGGTACCTATCTAGTGCTACCAATCCCTATTTCTGTGGGAAATGAGAGCAGAGCAGGCAGTAACATTTCCAACAACTATTGGCTGACATGTTAATCTAAGTTATGTTAATATTCTCTTGTAAAGTTTTCAATAAAAAACCCTATATACAGGTACGTATATGTTGGCACAATTCTTGTTATAAAATAGCCAATCCTGACCTAGTGCTTTTGTAAATATGCTAAATCTCTTTTATGTTTATTCAGTTAAGTTGAATTTGTACAAGTTTCCTAAATAAATCACGAATGCACTGCAAACTCTTGCGGCGAGGGAACAGCATCCTTCTTGGCATGTTTTATTTATTGGGTTACAAGCCTGAAAAAGTCAAACCCCCCATTGTCAGAGCTGAATAATAGGTTTGGCACATTGTAAATAAAATATAACGATACAATTTATAATAATGTCCAGACTCCATGCAGTCTTGTTAGTGTGAGATAACTTCAAATGATATCTGCTTATTTGTAGCTCTGGTGATTTTACAAAATTGTAGTGCAGGCAATATGCAGCTCTAGTATGCAGAGTCATTGTTAATGGGGCCCAAATGTTGGCAAATGCCTTGCCCCCCCCCCACACACACCGCGGGGCACCAAAATTCAAAAGTTGCAGACAGAAAAGTCAGAAGAAAGCAGGTGTGGTAAGATGTTGGAAAGATGTAGACATTATATTTGATGCCAGTAGGGCAACATGGAGACTGTAGGGCAAGAGATTGACAGTAGAGCTGGACTGTGACAGTAGGGTATGATTACAAAAGTAGGGGATAGCAGGTGTGGTAAGATGTTTACAGGGCAGGATGAGGATATTAGGGCAAGAGAAAGACTGTAAGGAACAACAAAGGCAGTAGGTCAATTTGTTGACATGAAAAATGTTGAGTGTAGGACACAATAAAGTCAATAGAACAAGATGGTGGAAGTAGAAAAAACACAGCAAGATAAATTGGTGACAGTACTGCAGAATGGTGACAGTAGGACAAGTTAAGCTGGCCATAGATGTTGAGATTTTTAAAAGATCAGATCCTGATCGTGAGACCACGATCTTCTCAGAACGATCGTACGATCGTACGAATTTACCATCAACTAAAAAGACCAATTTACCGGGAAAACAAAGGGGAGCTGCCTGCTTGGCCCTGCAAACATAGAGAGATTGCACTGGGACCGACAAAGATTTTTTGACCTTGCCGATCAATTTCCCGTCAGATGTCGGCCGAAAAATCGTAAGATGTATGATCGTTCGAATACCACTAACCGCACGATAATTTCGAAGGATTGGTTGGGCTTCCCTAAAATCAGTCGTTCGGCAAGAAGAATCGTAGCGTCTATGGGGAGCTTAAGGGACCATTGGATAAGATGTGACAGTAGTGCAAGATGGTGAAAGTAGGAAAAGAAAGCAAGATAAATTTGTGACATTAGAGTAGGATGGTGACAGTAGGGCAAGTTGGTGACCGCTGGATAGGATGTAACAGTGGGGCAAAATGGTGACAGCATGGCAAGAAAGAGACTGTAGGGAAAGATGGAGACAGTCGGACAATACTGTAAGGAAAATATTAAGATTCGGACACAATAAAGACAGTAGGGCAAGTTCAGGGGCGTAACTATAGAGGAAGCAGACCCTGCGGCTGCAGGGGGGCCCAGGAGGTATAGGGGCCCCATGAGGCCCTAATTCATATACAATTTCAATAAATATTGGAGAAACAAGTCAACCCCAAAACATTTTAGGGGCCTGAAAAATAATTTGCTGTGGGGCCCAGTAATATCTAGTTACGCCACTGGGCAAGTTAGTGAGTGTTGGACAAGATGTTGCCAGCAGGGAGACTGTAGGGAAAGATGACAGCATGACAGTGGGACAAAGTGTGACAGTAGGTCAAGAAGGCAAAATATAAGGCAAGATAGTGACCATAGACAAGATAAATGTAACATAAGATAGTGTTTTTATTCTCTAGAGCTTTGTAATTTCCTTTACCCAAGAAAGGTGCGACTCCCATATGGATTTAGCTTTCACCTGTACCCAACCATTGGTGTAACTACAGGTCCACAGTCCCTGGAGAGAAACAGATACTGCTTTCAATAGCATTTGCATTTACAAGTCATTTCGGTAATGAATGTATACTGGATTGCTGCTTAAAATGATATTTTCTTTCATTAGGAAAAAATAGGGTATTCATCCCCTTGAACTCAAACTCATAAAGTTCCATCCCATTGGCATTCGATGCCCTTTAACAATATTCAGAGCTGCTTAGAACAAAGTTATAAAACACTTAAAACGAGTTTATCCGTAGTCAGGAAATTGTCCATTTTCCCTGCAGTAAATCAAAAGGGATGATTCTTAAGGGACCTGCTGTTTTAACTATTCACTCTTTCCCGTACATAAGACAGACACAGCAGTGAAATTAAAGGCAATACTAAGATATAATCTGACTTTTTTATTGCCCAACCTTACATTTTAATTATGTTTTACCTTCCTGATGGGCTATTTATTTTAGTTCCTGAGCACTTTATTAGAAACTAGTGTTCTGTTCTGTAAATGTCTCTGGCCTGGATAAGTTACTATAGTAATTATGTAGCTGGGGTGGGCGACCATCTGAACTAACGATATAGTGGAAACAGTAGGAGAGAGAAATCTCATCTTCTTGTGACAGTTAGCCGGGCCATAGCCCGTTTTATCTCCTCTGAGCTATGAAAAGATAAAAGCCATTCTATTGTTTGGGAAACTGTATATTTTTTCTGACTGCACCAGAGAATGTTGGAGACAGGAAGGCCTGTGGATGAACTTGATACTGCATAGTGACTACTACAATTACACCCTATAGGACACGGATGAGTCCCTCATATCTGATATAAAATCTTGGGACACTAGTTATTGACCTCTCTGTAACTATGTCAAAATAAATTGCATTTATCTCATTAAGGTTATAGCAGTGCAGAGAGTTATCTGATATTAAGATAATATAATGGACAAGATCATTAGGACCACTATTGTCCATGGATGGGAAGGCGGAGGTTACAGATGAATAGACAATAGAATGTGTGGAAGGAAAACAATGTAGAATAAAAAGACTGAAGAAATTGTGGTAGAGGTGAAGAGAAAAGCATGAGATATTAAGAGTTGATGGGTTGAATGGTGGAACAGGTGAGGAAAAAGCAGTAGAAAAGAAAGAGAGCAGAGGAACCCAGTGTAATATGATGAAGATGGTTGCGGAGTGGAAAGGGTGGTGGGAAGAACATTAAAATGGTAGAAAAGCAGAGAAAAGAAGGGAAAAGTTAAAGTCATGGCTTGAAATAAGAGGGAGCTATGAGGAGAGATAATTATGAGTAGTGATGGGCGAATTTATTCGCCAGGCGCGAATTCGCAGCGAATTTGCGCGATTCGCCTGCAGTGAATTAATTCGTAAAACGCCCGCGAAAATTCGCTGCAAAAATTCACCCGCGTCAAAAAAAAAATTTCCGAAAAAACGGACGCCGGCTTCAAAAACGGGCGCCGTTTCGCTAATTTTTCGCCATTTCGCGCGAAATTCGCTAATTTTCCGGCGAAGCGAAACGGCGCAAATTCGCCCATCACTATGAGCATAATAGATAAAAGGGGAAATGCTGACAATGAAGGAAGAAGTGATGAAAAGTTAAGAGAACATAAGAATGAATTCAGAGGAAGTGGGAGGATTGAGAGAATAGAAAGGAGAAGAAAAAAATCAGAAGTTGTAGGTAAGAAAGGCCTGAGCAGAAAAGCAAATAAAGGGCAGATAAGAAGGGGAGTGCAAATGAAAAGGGGGAAATTAGAGAAGTAGAGATGGGGGCAATGAGACAAAAATGAAGATCAGAACAAACCAAGTAAGGGGAAAGGGAAAGTGGTAATGAGAAGGAGAAGATAGAAAGAGAAAAGAGTATAGGATTAGTTGGACTGAAGGGAAGAGTAAAAGGGGTAGGTGAGGAAGAAACATCCAGGGATATAAATAAAGGGGAGTATGTAAGTAGACAAAAGGTAAAATCAGAAGAACAACAGAGAAGGTATTTGAGTAAACTGTGAAGTGTAGTAGATGGAGTTTGTGTAATATTCTTCATCCTTCCCTGAAGTGTATATGGTTGAGGGCCTGTGCACACACACCACCACCCATGAGAGGCTGTAATTTACTTGGGTTGGAAATGGTTTACCATCGCTTGGGTCCCTCCAAATCAGCTCTAGGTGCTCACTTAGACCCTGTATAGCATTAAGGCTAGTAATTATCAGCTTTTCTCTATGCTATAACATGCACAAATGATCATGCTGTGGAGGGGGTGGCCTAATAGAGTAGGTGTGGCCACAAACGTGGATATGTTGAGCATCCACAGCAAATTGTGCCATGAAGTTTTCCCAGAATGTTAGCTATTGTAGATCACAGGAACTGCTTTGGTTGTTCTTCCTGCCACTGGAGAGAAAATGAATTATTCATTGCTGAACTAACAGAGTATTCAGACACCACCAGCAGTACAACACATTCTAGATCCTGATTGGCCCATTCAGTTTGCATATCATTAAGCAGTCATGATTTGACAGAGGCAGAAGATAGCTGGAAATGTATAACTACATAGCAGTCAAAGAAGAGATCAAAAGATTTAAGAAATATATATTTTTTAATGAGCTTCCCCTTTAAAAGTTACTGTAAAAAGATAATGCACAATACAGCTTGTGGTGTGATCTAAATTTATATTTGTGTACAGTGCGGTGTAAAAGCCATTATTATCCGTGCCAAGTCACATTCCCCCCCACTCGCTGCAGTCGGAGCTGAACACTTGCCAGCAGCTCTTTGATTCCGACGATAAAAAAAACAACCATAACCACAAATAGAAATTCAGGCTTCAAAGGAGAAAAATTATATTTTGCATTCGGACAGTGAGTTTCCAGCCAGGCGAGGCTATCAGAATCACTTCACTGACCAAGACACGAATATGATGTTATTACTAAGAGATAAAAGGAGCGGTTCTTGTATTAATACAATTTTGTGTGCCCCATGCATAAAGCAGAAGTAATTCTGTATTAAGGGAAATCAGGGTACAAAAAAGGACCTGAGCAGCATAGATAACAAGGGGGGAGAGTAGTTGTATTATTGCCATGAATATAAATTCCTAAGACATTTTCAATGGCATATAGTGATGTCACAATTAATTTATTGCACACAGTTATTTTAGAAAATTTTGCCTGTAGGTCAATAGTTACATTACTGATCAGAGAGTGATAGTAATGGTGCATGGGCCTGGCCAAAACCAGGTTTCTGACAGGTTGCAGGCCTAGCCTTTCCCCTTGTGACCTCTTCCACCAGTACATATGTATAAGCATCAAACCTTGCAAGTTAATGAACTCATCAAATTGAATAGGTGGCCCAGGTGCTCCTGCCACAGGCCCTCGGCTCAAGGGAGCAGATAAACCGTATATAAGGAAATATAATGTTGGCGCAAGGCACTCGAATAGGTCACCCATGGATCAGATAAATGTTGAATAAAAAAGAAAATTTTATTTGTATGAACAACTGACGCGTTTCGTGTCTAAGACACTTAGTCATAGGCCCTCCACCAGCCCATCCAAAGATATGTTTGCAATTCCCCTATTGTCAGACTAATGTACCATGGGCCCACCCAGGAACCCAACCTATTGCCCGGCCACTGCAGATCCCTGTGGGCAAGTCCAACCCTGAATACTCTGGTAGTGAGCACTGGTTTAAAAACCAAGGGCTTGGTTGGGACAAGACTGAGGTTGGGTGTGGATAATCAGTTCGCTAATTGCCTGCCTATATTACAGGTCTTTCTCTCTCATACTGGTATGTCCAGTGTCTTCACCATGAACAACCTCTGCCAATTAACCCAATTAACTCAAATGCTTGAAACCAGCTAAGCTAATCAGTTAAAGGGGAATTAAAGTCTAAAAAAGAACAATGCTAGAAATGCTGTATTTTATATACTAAACATAAACATGAACTTACTGCACCAGTAGCCTAATAAAACAAATGATTTATGCTTTCAAAGTTGGCCACAGGGGGTCACCATCTTGTAACTTTGTTAAACCATATTTGCAAGACCAAGACAGTGTACATGCTCAGTATGGTCTGGGCTTCAGTTGGGAGGTTAAGCTTAGGGATCGTCATAAATTATCAAAAAAGCACAAGTCAAATAATATCTGCCATAGAAGCCAATCATCAAGACTGATTAATAATCAGAATATCCAGACTGCACTGGGTCTGCGGGTACAAATCTCGACACAGTCGCTGGCTGCTCTACAGGGAAACAAACAAAGCTGCTCGAGTTCTGGGAAGTTCCTCCCCCCTGCTGTTTGAAAGTATGATCGTTTCCCTGCAGAGCTGCTAGGGACCGTCACTGCATACAGTCAGGATTCTTATAAAAACGGTACACATTTTTCGTAATTAAAGTATTGGAGATAGGTTTCTTTTTCATTAAATAAAGTAAAAATGGGATTTTATTTTTTTGACTTTACATCCCTTTAATGCTATTAGCTGGCTGGTTGCTCTGGGTTACAAAGCCTAGGACAAACTTTACAACTTTTATTACATATCCCAGAAGAACCTCTTGTCATGCCACTGACATTACTCGGTTTTTTTTCTTAGCAGAAGTACAATCATTTTATGCCTTTTTTATATCATTGTCAAGAGGAAAAAAACAAAAACAAATAAAATATTCAGCTTGATTTAAATCTTTTATTTCTACCCAACAGGCAAAACACCTGTCTGCAGAGAACAATAATCTGAGGGAGGGGGACGAATGAGCAAATCAGATCTGTAAAGTAATTAGATATGCTAAATCTTATTTATTATGGTTTTGCTGCAATTTAATTATTACAACTGTCTCTTTGCACTGAATGTTCTTATTCCCATTATACAATACAGTGAAATATATGCATCATCTGGAACCACAAAAGATCTTAGGGCTCCTTTACGATCACTGGGTGCTAAAAATTTCTGCCATAAAAATGCCACAATGCAGTTGTTCTTAGTGTCATTTCTTCTATAGTATAAGGCAGTGATCCCCAACCAGTGGCTCATGAGCAACGTGTTGCTCTCCAACCCCTTGGATGTTGCACCCCGTGGCCTCACAGCAGGAGCTTATTTACAAATTCCAGGCTTGGAGGCAAGTTTTGGTTGTATAAAAACCAGATGTACTGCCAATCAGAGCCTCAATGTAGGTTGACAATCCACATAGGGGCTACTAAATGGCCAATCACAGCACTTACTTGGCACCCTAAGAAAATTTTTCATGCCAGTGTTGCTCCCCAACTCCTTTTAGTTCTGAATGTTGTTCAAAAGGTGATCCCTATTCTTGGATAGGCAGTAAGTACATGGCCCCCTTGTCTTATTGATCCTGCCTGGGAGAAAAGGGACAAAACCGCAGTTTGGTGGCCACTTGCAATTAAGGTTGCCACCTTTTTAAAAAAAAAAAAAAATTACCGGCCATGGTGGGGGGGCGGAAAAGAAAGGGGCGGGACGGGACGCAAAAGGGGCGGAACCGATGAGAGGTGCCTCAAAAGGGGCGGAGCCACGGGGGTAGCGTCACAAAGGAGGTGGAGCCATGGGAGTAGCATCTCAAAAGGGATAAGTTTTCATCGGCGGGCAGGGGATTTTATAAATGGCATTACAAATTACCGGCAGCTACATTGCCGGTAAATTTGTAATACCGGCCCCGGCCCTGGCAGTAGTTTTACCGACTAGGGTGGCAACCCTACTTGCAATACTCTGGTGCCAACTAGGAGTCCAGAGGTAGCAATTACAATCACTACAATGCTATTATTTGCTCCCCCAGTATTTAGCACCTAATTTAGCACCTGATTGCAGCCTGCATGCTTAAACTGGAGTTTTGGGAAGTAATGTTGAATTCAGGGGCAAATTTGGCTCTGCTTCCGCCTGAGGCTGCAACCCAGATGCCGCCCCCCTCTCCCGCCCACGCTTATAAAGCAGCATTGGAGAAAGTCAAAGGGGGGCAGCATCGCTATTGCATTGAGTGCAATAGCGCTCTCTGCACTAGCGGAGCTGAATTTTTGGGTTTTAATTCGGTTCCGCCCCTTTCAACTGGCCGCTCTCTGTTGCCAAGTTTCTCGGCTTGCTTCATGGGAGACGCAGCCCTGGTTGAATTGTGGGAAAATAGCATTTTATGTTGGCAGGCAGATATCAGCAAGTACTGAATTATGAACCTTATTGGACTACTTACTAGTGGTGGGGGTCGAGAAATTCTCAGCCCGCACCCTCCCAACCCGCAGGGCCCCCCTCTATTTAAAGACTCACGTCTGCCCCGCAGTAACTTCACTAAGGGGCCAGGGCGGGGGTGGGTGCAAGTATAAATGTAGACTATAAATGTAGGTGCGGGAAGCCAGCAGTGCTAGGTCAGGGGGAGCAGGACATGAGCTCAACCTGGAACCGCCAGTGACCCGAAGAGGTCAGTCACCCTTGTACTATAATAAATATTAGTGCCGATACCCATAACGATAAAGTGACTGAATTTGCCGCTTTCAGGTGGATAATAAGACAAATATGAATATGAAATCTTCAGTCCCGTGTTAGATGTCACAGCAATTACCGAAATAGATATAAAATGGATATAAGATTGTTACTTATACAGAATTAAGTAAATCGGCCATATATTTCTTCTCCTGATTATTATCTGAGCCGAAGCCTGTAAGGGAGACTATGCAGTGAGCATATGGTCTCCTTGGGTGGCCCACGATTCAGGGACAGCAGAATGAACAGCAATTATCTGACATCTGTTCCCAGATCTTTTTCATAATAAAATGGATCATTCTGGGTCAGAGCTGGTAATTTCATTCTCCCTTTTCCTCTACAGAATTTTAATTAAGTTTCACAATATTTGACAGTATTTGGATCAAGAACGTTTTATATGTCTGTATTCAACAATCTATCAGCAGCTTCCATAGACCTCTGAGTGGGGCTGTAGGACAATCAGTAAGTGGACCAGTCTACACATTTTCATCCCAATTTCCACCAAATCTTTGTCATTGAGCCAAACTGAATCCGACACATTGTTATCCACACATGATGCAATTTTTCAGATCTAATTAATTCAGATCAAGTTTTGGATTGGCTCAGTTTTCAGGCAAATATCTTGTGGTGGATTTGGTGTTCCAAATTTTAACACAATCACTTAATTGTAGAGGCTCAAAAGTAATTGGACAATTGACTCAAAGGCTATTTCATGGGCAGGTGTGGGCAAATCCTTTGTTATGTCTATCAATGAAGCAGATAAAAGCTCTGGAGTTGATTTGGGGGGGGGGGTGCTTGTATTTGGAAGATTTTGCTGTGAACAGACAACATGTAGCTCAAAGGAGCTCTCCATGCAGGTGAAACAAGCCATCCTTAAGCTGCAAAACCAGAAAAAATACATTAGAGAAATTGCTACAATATTAGGAGTGGCAAATTTTACAGTTTACGCAAAATACCTGGACGTCCACGGAAGACAACAGTGGTGGATGATCGCAGAATCATTTCCATGGTGAAGAGAAACCCCTTCACAACAACCAAACCAGTGCAGAACACTCTGTAGGAGGTAGGTGTATCAATATCCAAGTCTACCATAAAGAGAAGACAGCATGAAAGTTAATACAGAGGGTGCACTGCAAGGTGAAAGTCACTCATAAGCATCAAGAATAGAAAGGCTAGATTGGACTTTGCTAAAAAAATTTTTTGAAAAAGCCAGCATAGTTCTGGAAAAACACTCTTTGGACAGATGAAACCAAGATCAACCTCAACCAGAATGATGGCAAGAAAAGTATGGAGAAGGCGTGGAACAGCTGATGATCCTAATCGGAATGGGTGCCCTTGTGTCTTTTGGAAGGACCTACTGGTGAATTAAGAGTTGATTATATGGTCCCCTTATATGTTTATACATTGTTATCATATCTCCCCTGAAGTGTCTCTTCTCCAATGTAAGCAACCCCAATCTCTAGCACCTTTAGAAATTACATGGTTCCATAGTCTGGGGTATAGTTCCACCATTATTGCCACAGCCTCCTAGGCTCAGTTGTAGTGTACTTCTATCTTGAAGTGCTACCAAACTATTGTTGTTGCAGTGAAACAAAGGTAATTTTGAGGATCTTACCAAGCCAAATCCGCTGATACCAACAGATAAGTGACACTGTGGGGCTTACGTGTATGTAAAGGCCATATATGTACTGATAAAATCATTCAAAATGTTATATAGTTTGGGTGTTTGCATATTGGATGGATAATCATGACCAATATCTTCTTACCATGGATACTGGTCATTTGATTGGATATGTTTGAATGTTCACCATCATCTTCTGATGCACCATCTTGGCAAGGTCAATTCTGTTCAGGCTGCTATCCCAAATAAACAGAACAATAGAAAGTTGACCTTGCCATGCACAGTATCAGCCCCTTCCACCCAAAGAGGATCTCCAGTGCTTGACCATCTTAATGGGATTGTTCAACTCTGAGCCATCTTTTAGTATGATGTAGAGAGTGATATTCTGAGTCAAATTGCAATTGGTTTTCATTTTTTAATATTTGTGGTTTATTTGGCTTTTTATTCAGCAGCTCTCCAGTTTACAGATTCAGCAATCTGGTAGCCAGGGTCCAAATTCCCTTAGCAAACATGCATTCATTTGAACAAGAGACTGGAACATGAATAGGAGCAGCCTGAATAGAAAGATGAGTAATTAAAAGTAGCAATAACAATACATTTATAGCCTTACAGAGCATTTGTTTTTATATGGGGCCAGTGACCCCCATTTAAAAGTTGTAAAGAGTCAGAAGGAGAAGGCAAATAATTTAAAATCTATAACAAATAAAAAATGAAGGCCAAATGAAAAGTTTTTTTTAGAATGAGCTATTTTAAAACATACAGGTATAGGATCCCTTATCCAGAAACCCGATATCCAGAAAGCTCTGAATTACAGAATGGCTGTCTCCCATAGACTCCATTTTATCCAAATAATCCATATTTTTAAAAATTATGTCCTTTTTCTCTGTAATAATAAAACAGTAGCTTGTACTTGACCCCAACTAAGGTATAATTAATCCTTATTGGAAGCAAAACCAGCCTATTGGGTTTATTTAATGTTTAAATTAATTTCTAGTAGACTTAAGGCATGAAGACCCAAATTACGGAAAGATCCGTTATCCGGAAAACCCCAGGTCCTGAGCATTCTGGTCCCATACCTGTACTAAAAGTTTACTTTAAAGTGAACTACCTAAGGCTCAGATCTTACAGCACTGATATGAATTGGGCCTACTGAAGTGGGGTTAAAAAAGTATTTTTTTAAATAAAATCCCAAACCCCATGTGTGATGATTGCTCTGCCACTAATTTCCCATAGAAAAAAATAAGTAAGAGGCAAGCACATTTCACTCCAGTCAATTGCACCTAGGGGCAAATCTGTGATATAAAAAACATTATAATACTGTTTATCTGGAAACATGGCCTGAAGCTCCACAGATTTAAAACCTGCATAAAATCTTGCCTTTGATTGCCGTATTATTGGAGCTAAATGGTTCAACTTGTTATTTTATTTTTTTATTTCATTTTATGTCTTCCCCTTCTAGTGATATCTTCTAAAGATTTACAGCACTGCAAGATAATAGAATGCATTTAAGGATAATACATGCGGGTAATGGAAATTATATCCTCCAACTGAGGAAAAGGTGAAAACCTGAACTAACATACCTTGATTTCATTAAGTTCTGTTTTATCATCATTGACTGAATTGATAGATACAGTAGATGATGTGGATAGATAGAGGATAGATGATAGATAGATAGATAGATAGATAGATAGATAGATAGATAGATAGAGGATAGATAGATAGATAGATAGATAGATAGATAGATAGATAGAGGATAGATAGATAGATAGATAGATAGATAGATAGATAGATAGAGGATAGATAGATAGATAGATAGATAGATAGATAGATAGATAGATAGATAGATAGATAGATAGAGGATAGATAGATAGATAGATAGATAGATAGATAGATAGATAGATAGATAGATAGAGGATAGATAGATAGATAGATAGATAGATAGATAGATAGATGGAGGATAGATAGATAGAGGATAGATAGATAGATACTTCTCTGCTGTAATCTGAGCCCAGAGCTATACGTGAGCAGGGAGAGACTCAGGCAGGAAGTGATGTCACACCAAGCCAATATGGCATCTGCTATCCTAAACAAAGAGAGAGAGCTTCTAGAGCTTTTTACTCACGTATGGTAAAGCATTGTACAGAATAAATTTAGCATTCTAGCTTGCACTTTTGCAGCTAATCTATAGGCAATAAAATGCCTCTGTAGCTTTCCTTCTCCTTTAAGCTATAAGAGAAGAAATGATCTTTAATTTACTATCCATTCATCGTGGTCATTGAAAAAAGGGACTTTCAAATGCAGCACTGTATGAAACAGGTGCAAACATTACTACTTCAAACATTTGTACATGGGGCCCTAAATTAGATTTTAAAAGTTACTTTCTATCCCTGCTTAGATCTTTTTATTAGATATTCAGTATGGGGACAATATGTTCTTATCGAATGTGACTAGTTTTTATAATTCCTGTTGCCTTCATCTGTCCTGATCCAGCAGTCACACTTTATGTACCAAAGGTCACGAAGTTTTCTAACAGTTTTGTTGACTTTTACATCTTCAGGAATATATAGAGCCCGTGACCTCGGGAAAACCATCAATCGTTTTATATCTCCTGCTTTATTAAGTGTGTGGCTAGTGAGGCCTGGGTTTTATTACCTTAATAACTGCTTCATAGGAATGTAAATGCAGTTCCACAGACCTTTAACTGAGTGATCATGATGTCTGTGAGAGAGGCTTCAATGATTACGGGTTAGAGAGAAATGTGTTACTTGAGTTATGACACAAGACCGAGATTCTTTGTATAAAGCAATAGGTTAGTACGGGTCAGAGACCTGGATATGTCATTCTTAGAATATCCTGCGTTTACTGTTTGTTCTGCTTGTACACAGGAACTTGCTTGTTACTAACTTCCGTTGCATTTTGCATTTTCTGTACAAAGTAACATGTATGGAATTCAGTTGTTCCTTTTTTTATAGAGAAAGAACTCCTTGGAAATTAGGTTTAGGGCTCCCATGTGTCCCTTGTGCTGTTCTAATTTAGTGAATATAATCACTAACCTTGGACCTTTGCTGAAAAACATGACAACCAAGGAGCATCTTCTATGGGAATGCCCACACTGCCATCTTTTTGTTTTCAGATTCCTAATAGTCCCATGCATGTGCAATACACTTGATTCCCATGTACCCATTTTTGTGGTCATGTGCAAAATAGATTAAGTGATTGCAATAAACTATTGGAAAACTCCTTTAAGATTAGGCACTCCCATAGAGGATACCCCAGCCCAGTGTGCTTTCAAGGGATGAGGAACACTAGCCTGGAGTCCATGGTTAGATATGTTATGCACTTGGTGGAGCCAAGCTAGCACCTCCAGTAATATGTCTTCTTTTCATTTATTGATTTGGTTGAACCATTAGTATTTGGTCAAATCCAAATCCTGCCAAAATTGTTGGGATTCAGCCTAATTCTGACTCCTGGATTCTGTGTATGCCTAAAATAAAGACCAACTGCAAATCAAAGTAGATTCTGTAGGGGAGGGGTAAAGGTTTTGCCAGTGTTTATTTTTAAGGTAGTCCCCTAGGAAGATTTAGCCCTGATTTAATTGATTTATGAGAGGGGTGTTGTTTCTGTCTCTAGCTAAAAGAGGAACTATCACGAAAATAAAAAATTTATATAAGCTTCATCACACTGAAATAAGAAACTTTCTAAATGCAATCAATCAAAAATGCTGTACTGTTTATGAAATAATCAAGTTTACCTTCACTTTTCCTCTCTCAGCATCTGTTTCTCTTCATACTCTTTTCATGCAGAAGTTGGGTATCAGATATTCATTGATACTTAGATCCAATAAATCTTATAGCGGGGCTCCTTTTGCCTAGAAGATGTATTAGAGCTCACTTTATTAAAATCACCAGAAATCCTGTCTCTCGACATGCAGAATTTGTGCAAAAGTTATTTTGTTAGATTCTGTTTTTACTGATATCGGTTATTTGAGTGAACTCTAATTCATCTGCTAAGAAATTAAGCCCCCCATAATATATATATATAAATATATTGGATCTAACTGTCAATTAATATCTGACACCCAACTGCTGCATAAAAACAGAATAGGGGAAACAGATGCTGAGAGAGGGATAGTGAACATAAACTTGATTATTTCAGAAATGTTACAGAATTTTTAATTAATTGTATTTAAAAAGTTTCTTATTTTCATTTTCACTATAATTCCCCTTTAAAGTATTTTCCTGACAGTACAAAAACTGATCAGAGGGTGTCAGAGTTCCCTCCTCTTTGAAATGGTAAGCCACCACATGTTCTGTCTCTTTTGGTCCCCACTTTCTGGAGAAGGTGGTATGCTGCAGGGACTGGGGTGGAGGTAGGCCTCCATAGATAAAGTGAATGTGAGAAAGATATGTAATAGCTCATTCTAGGAGTGTGAGGCAAGATCAGGGTAGTTAGTAAAGCAGTCAGAAGCTCCAACAAGGAGACCAAGAAGGGTTAGTTGCCTGCAGTGTCCCCTACCAGTATAGGATCTCAAGCGGTCAGACTCAGGGATAAGAAATTCCTGGAGTAATACTCCACTATGAGCTTAACCTAGGGCCAGTTATCCTTTCACCAACCTCCAGGGTGTTGTGAACACTACAACTGAAATAGAGTACCATCCAAGGGATGAACATGTTTGAAGGATCTGGAAGTAATTTATGTTTGTACCATTAGTTCAGCATCAACCAAGACTTGAACCAGTCGATCAATGAATTGTAATTTGCTTTAAGAACCACTGGCACCCAAGTTTTTAGAATGATGAAGTTCCATGTTTGAATTCAGTGTGGTTAACCCTTCTTCCAACGGAGAGGAATAAGTCGTGTATGACTCGTGCTCTACTGAGATTTGCAGGGAATGACCAAGTCTAAGGTAATCCATCTGGGGTAATTTAGAGTGTAAGGAACCCTTTTGCCTACACATTATTATAATACCATGGTCTACATAATTATTTCTATTAGTTTCAAATGATCTTAAAGGGATACTGTCATGGGAAACAATTTATCAGTTAATAGTGCCGCTCCAGCAGAATTCTGCACTGGAATTCGTTTCTCAAAGGAGCAAACTGATTTTTTTATATTTAATTTTGAAATCTGACATGGGGCTAGAAATATTGTCAGTTTCCCAGCTGCTCCCAGCCATGTGACTTGTGCTCTGATAAACTTCAGTCAATCTTTACTGCTGTACTGCACGTTGGAATGATATCACCCCCTCCCTTCCCCCCCAGCAGCCTAACAACAGAACAATGGGAAGGTAACTAGATAGCAGCTCCCTAACACAAGATAACAGCTGCCTGGTAGATCTAAGAACAACACTCAATTGTAAAATCCAAGTCCCACTGCGACACATTCAGTTACATTGAGTAGGAGAAACAACAGCCTGTCAGAAAGCAGTTCCATCCTAAAGTGCTGGCTCTTTCTGAAAGCACATGACCAGGCAAAATGACCTGAGATGCACCTACACACCAATATTACAACTAAAAAAAATACACTTGTTGGTTCAGGAATGAAATTTTATATTGCAGAGTGAATTATTTGCAGTGTAAAAAAATACATCATAAAAATCATGACAGAATCCCTTTAACCAGCAAATAGACCCAACTGAATGTATAAATCCCTATATGTGTGAAACACCTTCTCCGTGACCGTGGCCTGTTCACATGTCCTTAACTCCGTGAATCTCCCTGTCTTACCCTTTTATCTCCCAGAGGAGGAATCAGGAACGAGCCATTGTCTGTACTTTAGCAACCATTACTGTTCCCTTGATGTAATTACGCTTTAACATAAACCACTTATCTGATTCCCGAGAGGGCGCACACCACAAATCTGCCGCAATTTGTTGACCTTTCTTGGTAATTATAATTTCCTAATTTCTAAAAGTAATCAGCGCGTAAGTGAATTTACGTTCCCTGCCCTTCTGGGAAGCTTAAACAATGACACCAAACACAGATCGGTTTACTACATTTCTGCGCTCGTTTGTTCTCATTGCTTTATAGAATAGGCAAATGTCTCTTCCATTAGATACAACTTTTAGTTCCGAATGTTAAAGGAGAACTAAAGCCTAACTAAAGAAGTAGGTAGAAATGTTGTACATTATGTTTTGTGCTTCTGTACCAGCCCAAGGCAACCACAGCCCTTTAACAGTAAAGATCTGTGTCTCCAAAGATGCCCCAGTAGCTCCTCATCTTCTTTTCTGCTGATTCACTGCACATGCTCTGTGCTGCTGTCACTTACTGAGCTTAGGGACCCACTCACAATATACAGTACACATAGAATAGAAATGTCACAATATAAGGCTGATTAGTAATTAATACAGATAATTACTAGATGGCAGCACAGAAACCAGTGCAATTAGCATCAGAATTTAATAATCAGCCCTGTAGCATCAGCTTATACTACAGACAAACCTCATTTTCTGCTGGATAATTAGTGACGAGCCCTAAGCTTAGCTACTCAACAGCTGCTCAGAGCCCACTGAGCATGTGAGTGTCACAGACACTTTCCAAGATGGTGACCCCCTGTGACAAGTTTGAAGTCCTGGATCATCGCTGCTATTGGCAAGCTGATGCAGGCGGATGCAATAAGTTCTGTATATAAAATATGGTATTTTTAGCCATATTCATTGTTAGGGTTTAGTTGTCCTTTAAACTGTTACAACTGCTACATTGTTTCAAATTGTTTCAAAAGTATCATTAGAGAACTGAATGGGACACATTGTTTTAAATAGCAATATCATTTACACAAAGCTATACAACTACTCAGCATTTTTCAAGAATGTATAATGGAGAGTTCCTCAGAATCCCATTTTCTTTTTGGGGTTTACGTCCCCTTTAATTATTGCCGCCAGTCTTTAGTAACTGAGTCTGTTTGACTTGTTGAGTGACTTTACAAGGGAAAGGGTACTGATGAATTTAAGCGAAGGATCAAAATATAATTCTGGTATATTAGTGATGGACGGTGTTTCTGGCAGTTTCGCGGGGCCAAATAATTAATTTCTTCTTTTCTCAAGGTCACCATTGGTTACATATGTAAAGTCTGATTTATGTAAACAGCCCAGCGCTGGCACCGCAAATCTTATTCACAAAACAAAAGGCAAGATCTAAATCATAAGGCCGGGATGGGGCATTCATCAAAGTCATTCTGTGGAGGGTGATAACTGAGCTGCAGCCACTGGGAAAATCTTCATTCTCTCCTCTAAGGGCAGGGGCACGTGGGCAGATTCGGGTAGATTTGGTTGCCGGCGACTAATCTCTTCTGCGGGGCGACAATCTCCCCAAACTGCCTTCCGCCTGCTATAATGAGAAAACGCCAGCGCAATGGCTTCAATTTCTGAAGTCGCCCGAAGTTGCCTCACGAGGAAACTAGTCCTAGTCCTATGCAAACTAGTCCTATGCAGGGTGATATTGGGCAACAGGCAAGTAAGAATAAAACGATAACTGCTCAAATTACTCCCCCCCCCCCCCCAATTTGTGACTTCTGGAAGGTGAACTTTAAAATGAATTGCATTTATTTGCTTTTTTTTTAGATTTAGTTGCCCTTTAGTATGCCTTGCGTAACGTTCTAATGGAACCAATGCAATTAGGGTTGCCACATCACCCCATTAAAACCGACAACATATGGGATACACAGCCTGCATGGCTCATTAGTAATTGATTTACGGTAGATTCATGCTGTAGACTGAACTGATTTATGTGCAGCCATGCATATCATACCTCCCAGCATTCTGGAAACGGGAAGAGGGATAAAAAAAATGTGCCGCTCTCCAAGTGGCAACATTTTAAACATGCCCCCTTTGCGGTCACACCCCCTAATTACTATGCCCATTTTACAAAATTTGTCAGGTTATGAAAGTTTGAACACATTTCTGTCGTTTTTATGCTTTAAAGGAGAACTAAATGCTAAAAATGAATAGACCTAAAAATGGCATATTTTATATACTGAACTTATTGCACGAGGCTAAAGTTTCAGCTTGTCAATATCAGCAATGATCCAGGACTTCAAACTTGTCACAGGGGGTCACCATCTTGGAAAGTGTCTGTGACACTCACATGCTCAGTGGGCTCTGATTGGCTGTTGAGAAGCTAAGCTTAGGGCTCATCACTAATTATCCAGCAGAAAATGAGCTTCCCCTGTAATATAAGCTGATGCTACAGGGCTGATTATTAAATTCTAATGCTAATTGCACTGGTTTCTGTGCTGCCATGTAGTAATTATCTGTATTAATTACTAATCAGCCTTATATTGTGATATTTCTATTCTGTGTGTACTGTATATTGTGAGTGGGTCCCTAAGCTCAGTAAGTGACAGCAGCACAGAGCATGTGCAGTGAATCAGCAGAAAAGAAGATGGGGAGCTACTGGAGCATCTTTGGAGACACAGATCTTTACTGTTAAAGGGCTGTGGTTGCCTTGGGCTTCTACATTAGCCCAAAACATAATCTACAACATTTCTAGCTACTTCTTTAGTTTAACTTTCCTTGTCCTTTAAGCTGTGAGTCTAACATCTCCCAAGGGAATAAAATTGTTATAAATGGATCTTAAGTATCTATTCTAGACTCTCTGCCAAGAGCCAATTAAGTTAGAAACATTGTATCTTTTTTAGCTGTTCAGTGCAAAGAAATCAGGACTTTCCAGGAAAAACGCAGGACTGCGGGTTGAGCTGTCAAAAGAGGGACTGTCTCACTCAAAACGGGACAGTTGGGAGGTATGCATCATGCATCTAAATGAATTGCTAATTAGCCACGCAGGCTATGGATTCCATATGTGTTTGGTTTTTAAAGGGGTGATGTGGCAAACTCTAAATGCAATGCCTGTGTCTACTCTATGAAAAAAACATAGTCTGGTTAAGGGCTCTTACACATGAGCGTTCCGACCTGCGTTCCCCTGCGTTCCGTTTTTTGGCGTTCAGCCGCAGGGGAGCGCAGGAATAGACGCAAGTCATTATTTGAAATGGGGCTGTACTCACTCAGGCGCGTGTAGGCGCCGAACGCAGGTTCAGACGCAACATGCTGCATTTTTCCTGCGTTCGGCGCCTACACGCGCCTGATTGAGTACAGCCCCATTTCAAATAATGACTTGCGTCTATTCCTGCGCTCCCCTGCGGCTGAACGCCAAAAAACGGAACGCAGGGGAGCGCAGGTCGGAACGCTCATGTGTAAGAGCCCTAAGTAGGACGAGAGGAAGATTGGACACGTTGGGAATTTTACCCTTTAAACTAGAAAAATTCCTTTTGTGTAACAAGGACTATGGATCATCATGAGTTTCTCTTAAATGGGTTGTTCACCTTTAAATTAACTTTTAGTTAATGTAGAGAGTAATTTTCAATTTGCATTTGGTTTTCATTTTTTATTATTTGAGGTTTTTGAGTTATTTAGCTTTTTTTTCAGCAGCTCTCCAGTTTGCAATTTCAGCAATGTGGTTGCTAGGGTACAAATTACCCTAGCAACTATGCATTGATTTGAATAAGAGACTGGAATAAGAATAGGAAAGGCCTGAATAGAAAGATGAGTAATAAAAATTAGCAATAACAATAAATTTGTAGCTTTAGATTTATTTTTAGAAGGCAAATGATTAAAAAAACTATAAAAAAAGAAAACTAACTTAAAATTAGCCAGGAGATTTGGGGTGAGTGCTTATTTGTGCCCTGGGTACCCCTGGAACTATAGCAGGGTGACTGTTACCCCAATGTTTCTATATATCTGTAACCTTGTTATGAGCTAAGGGGGCCCAGTCTGAAGGCCAGTTAGGGTGAGATTTGGGGTGAGTGTTTATTTGTGCCCTGGGTACCCCTGGAACTATAGCAAGGTGACTGTTACCCCAATGTTTCTATATATCTGTAACCTTGTTATGAGCTAAGGGGGCCCAGCCTGAAGGTCAGTTAGGGGGAGATTTGGGGTGAGTGCTTATTTGTGCCCTGGGTACCCCTGGAACTATAGCAGGGTGACTGTTACCTCAATGTTTCTCTTGGAGTTTCTATTTAATGACAGCTTATATAAAAATACAAGTTTGTAAGTCAGCTCCCTATCAGAAATGCATTTCATAGAAGCCAACACAGTTATGACCCATAAAACTACACGGCCCTGTTTAATCCACAACTTAAAGCTAAATAGGTTGATAAAAATATAAAATAATACGACGATACATTCCGTTTAAATGCAGTTTTCTTCCATCCCAGAGCTGTAATAAAGTTATATTTTATATAGTACGGAAGGCAGTAAAATATATTTTTCTCCAATATCACTTTAAAATTTAGGAAAGGAATAAAATCAGGTGCTGTATAATATTTGGGTAGAAACTAAAGGGTTTTGACTCCTTGGAGGAATATGAATCAAATTCAAACAAGAGTACTAGTCCCAGATAATAATAAGAGCATGTGGATCTGCCCCCAGAGAAAACTCATTAAGGAAAACAACGCTGGGATTTACAATGTAGTGCGGCCACACTGTACCCATATCATCACTTAAAGGGGAACATCGTTCGATGTGGTTGAGGTATGTAACAAGGCACTGTGCCCAAAAACTTCCCGGACATCTAATTTTTGGATGTCGACGTCTCTGCAAATACAGGTATGCGGGACCGCCATCAGGGGGTCACAGGGTACAAGTGTACCGGGCCTAAAGGGGGGCCCAGCAGCGCTGAACTTTTTGAAAGAGCCCTTGACAGCGCCAAAGCCATGCCGACTCCTTCCGAAGTCCCGAACAGCCAAAATTCGGAAGTGGCGAACAGCCGAAGTCCCGAAGCGGCGAAAAGACCTGAAGTCACGGAAACAGCCAAAACTTAAGTCCTGAAGCAACAAAAAGACCCGAAGTCATGGAAACAGCTGAAATTGAAGCCCTGAAGCAGCAAAAAAAATTTAACTTGTAAAGGGGTCCTGGCGCCAATGTTTTTTTAATAAAATATTCTTTGGGGCCCCAATTTTGGTTTTTAACTTGTAAGGGGGGCCCTGGCACCAATGTTTTTTGAAAAAAATTTCTTTGGGGCCCAATTTTTTATTTATTTATAAGGGGCGCCCTGGTCCCCCAATAGCTTTTTATAACTTGTGTGTGTGGGGGGGGGGGTTACCTTTTTTTTAGCAGTTTCTTTTAACTGTGGTGTGGAGTGGGCGAAAATTTTTTACAGGCCCCGTGATTTCTAACGGCAGCCCTGCAGGTATGGGACCTGTTAACCAGAATGCTTGTGACCTGGGTTTTTCCAGGTTACGGATCTTTCCATAACTTAGGTCTTCATACCTTACGTCTACTAGAAAATCATATAAACATTAAATAAATGGTTTTGCCTCCAATAAGGATTAATTATATCTTTGTTGGGATCAAGTACAAGTTACTGTTTTATTAATACAGAGGAAAAGGTAATTTTTTTTGATTATCTCATTATAATATAATGTAATTCAGGGTTTCCGGATAACGGATCCCATACAGATATCCTAAATTTGAAAAGGTTTTTTTTTTGCCATACAACCATATTGCCCATTATAATTAACTAAATTTACAATATGGACCCAAGTTCGATCTGGGATTGTTTTGGGAGTTTGGGATAGTTCCAGAGAAAAGAGGATAATAGAGAAACACTTTGGTTTGGGAAGCATCCTACTAATTCCAGCACACACATGATCCAGGTTCATTACCTCCAGAGCCAATCTGCTTCTTTTCAATTGAATTTTCTCAATTATAATAAAAAAATATCTGCTTCTGTTTCTCATTAAACAGCGAAATAAGATTCTATTTGCTAAATGACACAGCAGGCGTGCCCCCTGCCTTCCCCAAGTCTCTATTATATTTTCTAATCATCCTCAATCAGCTTCTTCCAAAGTTGAAGTTCTAATTGATCGCCGGCTGGTGGAGAGGCCTGGGCCCCACTAATTATCTCATTAGGAAATAGAAAAAGACAGAAAATGAGGGATAATTGAAGAAATTGTTGTGTAAATTTCAGCTAACAATGCAAAGTGGCAAATTTTGTAAAGGGCAATTGTCCTGGGAGTCGGTGTCCTGGTATTTAGTTGGGTTAAATTAACCCATTCATCATTAGCGTCATTACTGTATGTGTGTTCCTTTGTACAGCACCAACATCCACTGCTCTTGGGTGCAGCAATGCTCCTGAACAATGGCCCCTAGCAGCACCCAAAGCAGAAAATGGGGGTACAGTCTGAAGGACATTTAGGGTGAGAGCTTATTTGTGCCCTGGGTACCCCTGGAACTATAGCAGGGTGACTGTTACCCCAATGTTTCTATATATCTGTAACCTTGTTATGAGCTAAGGGGTCCAGCCTGAAGGCCAGTTAGGGTGAGATTTGGGGTGAGTGCTTATTTGTGCCCTGGGTACCCCTGGAACTATAGCAGGGTGACTGTTACCCCAATGTGTCTATATATCTGTAAACTTGTTATGAGCTAAGGCAGGAGTGTCCAAACTTTTTGCAACAAGGGCCAGATTTGATGAGGTGAAAATGTGTGGGGGCCTACCAGTCAGCCTGACATTTTTTGAACCATTAACATAATTTCACTCATTTAAACAAGGAATCGCGTAGCCGTAGTGGTAATATTTGGGCACATTAGTGAAATGATCTGCCACTTGGTCTATACTGCTGCCTGTGTGCTGAAGGTGTTAGTAATAGACACGTACTGGCACGTTGAGACGCTCCACTTCACATACTTCTTTAGGGCTGAAGGTGCAATAGACGTAATGACGTGCCAGTACAGTAAACTAAATAAGTATGTGAGAGTTTTGCGTCTCTACATGCCAGTACGTGTCTATTACTAACACTTCAGCACACAGGCAGCAGTATAGACCAAGTGGCAGATCATTTCACTAATTAGCTAGGCAATTCCTGATTGCACTGATTATGCTGGCGGGCCACATTATTATTAATTTCATGATGGAGGCTGAGGACCAGTGTAAATTTGAAAATGAGCCGCATTTGGCTCCCAGGCCTGACTTGCCTGGGGCTGACTTGGACATGCCTGAGCTCAGGGGGTCCAGCCTGGAAGCCAGTTAAGGGGATTTGGGTTAAGTCCTTATTTGTGACCTGGGTACCCCTGGAATTATGGTAGGGTGACTGTTACCCAGTATGCAGGGACGCCATTAGAAAGCATGGGGCCCCGTACAACAACATTTTTGGGGCCCCACCCAGGCCCCACCCCAGATCCCGCCCACTCCACACCACAGTTAAAAGATCACACAGACATCAGTGCTAAAAAGGTAACCCCCCCACACACAAGTTATAAAAAGCTATTGATGGTCAGGACCCCCTTTACAAATTAAAAAATTTGGGGCCCCAAAGAATATTTTTTTAAAAAAAACCTTGGCACCAGGGCCTGCTTACAAGTTAAAAAAATTGGGGCCCCAAGAATATTTTTTAAAAAACCTTGGCGCCAGGTCCCCCTTACAAGTTAAAAAAATTGGGGCAGCAGAAAATATATTTTTTTAAAACTTTGGCACCAAGGCCCCCCTTACAAGTTAAAAAAATTGGGGCCCCAAGAATATTTTTTAAAAAAAACCTTGGCGCCAGGTCCCCCTTACAAGTTGAAAAAGGCCGAATCCTGGCCGAATCCCGAACCGAATCCTGGATTCGGTGCATCCCTACTAGCAACCAGATTGCTGAAACTGCAAACCGGAGAGCTGGTAGGGTTGCCACCTTTATGTCTCGTTGAGACTGGGTGGGGGGGTCCGTGATGCCAGTGAGCTTGTCTGTGACATAAGTGGGCGTGTCAGTGATGTCAGTGGGCGGACCCGTGACATCAGTGGTCAGGGCTATGACGCGGCGATCGGTGATTGGCCGATCGCGTGTCAATCAAGGGAATCCCGCCCGGTTTTCCTTATTTGGAAAATCGGGCAGGAAGTATAGACCCGGGCAGCTCCTCAAAATACCGGGCTGTCCGGGTCAAAACCGGACAGGTGGCAACCCTAAAAGCTAGTCAAAGTCAAAAACCACAAATAATAAAAAATGAAAACCAATTGCAAATTGTCTCTGAATATCATTCTCTACATCCTACTAAAAGATAAAGGTGAACAACCAAATTAAATACAGTTGATAACCGTGCTACCCCTAATGCCATGTCTATATCAGAGTTACATTACTGAGGAGCCAGAATAATTGTTTGTGTTTTTACTTAAAAAAAAAAAAAAGATATGTTTTTGGTAGGGGTCAATGCTTATTTTTTTCTGATAAATTGATCCCTTTGGAAGAAATGCTCCTGCATTTTCCAGCTCACATGGATGCTAGAGAAGCGAGGCTGCTGGGGGAATAGCGCTGAAAAGGTTACGTGCGTCTGTTTCTTTTTATAGCGGCACACAATGGGGCCAGTTCCGTGGCTATCCATAGAAACGCTCACGGAGTTACAGCAGGACACGCACGGGGGCCTATTTACTGATTTCTTCCAGCAGCAAATACCTTGTCTGTCTGGGGACTGAAATTTAACTGGCAGATTGTACTGATCGCTCTGGGCACTTCCACAGGCACTGAATGCACCCGGTGTTATACCTTCTCCTTATTATCTGTGTCTATTTAACTGCCACTGTCATCTCTGGACTCTCTTTACTTGCCCCTCATTATACAATATATATATATATATATATATATATATATATATATATATATATATATATATATATATATATATATATATATATATATATATATATATATATATATATACAAAGTTTGTACAGTGAACGCACTCCTCCCGGTTCAGATTCTGTTGATGGTGGTGCGTTGGTCAAAATTCCATGTTACAATTCAGTAAATGGACCCGCACTCATTCTTAAAGGTGAAATAAATGTGCTTTTATTCACAGGTTCATTTCCTACGAACCTGTGAATAAAAGCACATTTATTTCACCTTTAAGAATGAGTGCGGGTCCATTTACTGAATTATATATATATATATATATATATATATATATATGTGTATATATATATATATATATATATATATATATATATCTAAATAATACACACATATATACTTGCTTTACACTTTTTCTTCCTGCAGAGTAGTGCTTAGTACAGGGGAACACCTATACTTTCAATGTTATGGTATCTCCCTACTGTGAACAATATTTTTATGTAGCCCTAAAAACACAGGCTTAATTTTTTATTATAATAACAACATAAGAGCTTTATCTGAGAGCAGAAACTTAATGGACCCCTCAAAATTTTATTCAGCACATACAATAAAGTATATTCGTACCTCCCAACTGTCCTGTTTTTTGCGGGACAGTCCCAATTTTGACAGTTCAGCCCGGATTGTTCCTGAAATGTCCCGATTTTCTCTTTGATCTCCTGCACTGATGCCAGAACGTTTCTAAAACATAATAAAACGCAGCACCTGCACTTAAATTTTCAACAATTTAAGCTAAGCAGTAGATAAGCAGTAGGGATGTGCAGGCTGGTCCGATACCCTTGAGACCCACGGGTTTACCTGCGGGTCGGGCGGGTACAGCTGAGCACTTCTGCCTACTCTCCCTGCCTGTGACTTTAGACTGCTGGCTTCCGACTTCCAGCTTCCATTTTTTATAGACGCACACCTGTCTGTCCGGCCCCTTTTGTGATGTCATCGGCAGCACAGGTCTATAAAGGAGGAGGGAAGCTAGGTGCAGGCTGTTGCGGGTCGGTGAGTGCAGGTCTGGGTCGGGTCAAGATTTTTTCAACTCGCACAACACTAATAAGCAGGTCTCTTGAGAGAATTGAGACTTACAGCTTAAGGGAAATTCATCTGTATTACCAAAACAGTAATAGCACATAAAACATGGCCCTAAAACCAGGGCCGGAACTAGGGGTAGGCAGAGTAGGCACGTGCCTAGGGGTAAAGCTGGGGTAGGCACAAGGCACCTTCCTTTTCTGTCACCTACACCATGTCTTGTCCCCTCTCTCCCGCGATTTCCCCATCGATTAGCGCATGCACGCTTTGATTTACCTTGGGCTGGCTCTGCCTAAAACCCCCAGAAATGTGGTCACCTATAACCTGCTAAATTTTGCCTGAAATGTTCTGAAATAGTCTGATTTTTGGACTAATGTCATTGCAGACCACAGAAACTTCCAAACTGCCAAATAGGATAGGGACCTCTCCCATTGACTTATATACAATCTCGGCAGGTCTGAGATGCCGGATTTTCGGCATCTCTGACCTGACTTTTCTGACTTTTTCCAACCACGGAGTATAATAAATCTCGAAAAATGTGAGTTTTTTTTTCATAGTAAAAATTCTGATTTTATTCAGCATTTGGAATCAACAATAGTTTATTCTAAAATGAATTTTCTTATAATCTCTTTGAAACACGGAAACCCAATTTTGAGTGTAAGCTCTGCAGGTCAGGTCTGATTGTGCCGAACAACTCAGCAGTAATTAGTAGTGCTACGCGTGAAGAGGAATAGCTGCTTTTATGGTTCTTTGCTATTCCACCATGTTGACAGCGGATTTAATATTCATAAGAATGCACGGCGAGCATGTGGTGACTTCGATAACAGCTGGAAATTGAAATGGGGGAATCCTAGAGCCATCTGTAAACAGAGCGAGTCACCTAATCAAGCGGGAGCCTAATAGCAATCACATCTTCCGATGATCCTGCCAGGCTGCTGGGAGTTACCGGCTATTTGTGCTTAATGGCTTCTGACAGGTCTGTCTCAGCACCACCATGGAGATGCGGACTAACAAATCTGTGTAATATATAGAGAGGTTGGTGCAATTGTGTTGTTATTATTAGTACATGTCACTGCTGACCTGAGCAGCTTGGGGGTATAATTTATGTTTAACACATCTGGTGCATGTTGGAAGCTGCTGGCTCTCTAATTGATACTGTATAGGAATGTCAGTGTGTGGGACAGACAGGTACCTGTCTGGAATTGCACCTACAGATAGAATTATAATACAGATAAATTAAATCTCATTCACAATCACAATGGGCACAGTTTTAAATTCAGATGCAAATTTTCATGGATTACCCACAATGGAGCTTTCTTTTACCAGAAAGTGCTGAAAATGATCCCCAGTATCCAGTGCAACCAATCATTATTTTTCCTAATAGAGGGGTGAGCTACCAGAAAGCAAACTCCTAACAATGTAGCTTTGGCACCTTGCTAAATTCATTGACCCATACTCAGTCACTCACTATCAGAGCCCTTAAGGGGCCTGGGTAGTATATGGGGGGTCCCCTGGAATGTCCCTAGCTCTAGTATCGTTTAAGCAAAGTAACGGGTAGCCCTGAGCTATGTTATCACTGTATCGGACTCTGCTCCCTGAACTAGATGTTGCACCCAGTGTAGAGTGCAGTACAGTTCTCAGTCTCAACCCTTTAGTACATGGAGCTCTACCATTTTTCATCCTTTAGCACTCCCTAAAATTGAATACTATCCCTACTATCAGTTAAGTGTGTGCTGCCTCATTTTTCATGGTAAACTCACCAGCTATGCCACTTCTCTGCCTATTGCCTTAGCTCCACTTTTAGGGTCTGGCCACACGGGCCGCAGCGACTAATCTCCCCGATCTGCCTTCCCCTGCCTTCCACTGGCTAAAATGGAAAGCGCCTGGGGGCAGGCACTCGGAGGGCTTTTTTTTCCAAAGTCGTCTGAAGTTTCCTCGTTAGGCAATTACGGGCGACTTTGGAAAACGAAGCGCTCCGAATGCCTCCCCCAGGCGATTTTCATTTTAGCAGGCAGAAGGAAGGGGAAGGCAGAGGGGAAGGCAGATTGGGGAGATTAGTTGCTCCGAAGAAGAGGAGATTTGTCCTGGTGACTAATCTCCCCAAATCTGTCTGTGTGGCCAGACCCTTAGGTTTTCTGCCTCCAGCCTCCTTCTGAGGTCTCTCTTAGACTGTTTTGAGGTTGAGGACCCCTGGAGACTGGAGTTTGGGCTGTTGCAAAGGGGCCCACAAGAACAAGCCACCAACAACCATGAAACTGCTGCAGTAGGTGTGAAAGGTATAGTAATTAGTATAGCAATTTGCCTACTAATGTTCAATACATATGGACAGATGCCCTGTGTTCTCCTTAATGCAACCCTTATGGATAGGTCTCACCTTGGCAAATTTAACTTCTACCTCATTTTGCCTATATGGGTGAACTATTCCTAGATTTCCTGGGGGTTCTGACCCCAGTTCCAGTACAGAAGACCTAAGGCAGAGAGGTGGGCATTGCCAATACCGGGTCAGTTGAATGGGCGCCATGTTTTTCAGTTGTAGAATAATAACCCCTCCCCTCATGGGAGCCTTTGCCTAAATGATGGCAGATTTAAGCTCTTTATGGACAACGCTGTACTTTTGGGGTCTACTGGCCAACATCGCTAGATCTAATGGTGGATAATGACCTTGCTTTTGGGCACCTCTGAGCTAACAGCTGATGCTTGGACTTAGTGATGTTGGCCAAAGACAACTGAAGGCGCAAAGACACCATCAATCCATCATCTTCCTCATCCAGCGACCTTGATGGACAGCCCGGAGGCCTACTGAGTTACCGGTTAGGCTAAACAGTCGCAACCTTTTTCTAAAACAAGATAGAAGTCCATGCTGCCCAGTAGAGTTCCATTTTTTTGCTTAAACACATTACTGCTCTGGCTCTGGCCTGTTCAGCTTTGTTCTGTCTCTGTGCTGGAATCCTGCACCCTTCCCTTCTCTCCAATTTACCAACATACGTTCTGCATCATTTGCCATTTATAGTGTGCCGTTGGGTGCTCAGTATAATTAACTCATCAAAAAAACCAATAAACTAACAAAATACAACACAACTGCCGCGTGTGACTTTATTTCCATTTGAATAATGTTTTACGAGTCACTTTTGCTGCCGATTAAAATGTTTCATTTAAAAAAGGTGAAAAAGATGGAAAGGCAAATTTAACACTATCCTTAAGCCACACTGTAGCTCTCTTTGTCCCTAGGAAAGCGACTCCTGCTCCCAACACAATTTAGCCCAAATGGTTTTAATTTTTGTATTTTTTGAGTTATTTATCTTTTTATTCAGCAGCTCTCCAGTTTGCAATTTCAGCAATTCAATTTCTGGGGTTCAAATTTCCCTAGCAACCATGCATTGATTTGAATAAGTGACTGGAATACGAATTGGAAAGGCCTGATTAGAAAGATGTGTAATAAAAAGTAGCAATAACTACATTTGTAGCCTTACAGAGCATTTGGTTTTTAGATGAGGCCAGTGACCTCCATTTGAAAGCTGGAAAGAGTCTGAAAAAGAAGGCAAAAAATAAAAAAAAAATAAAAAAAAAAAATATGAAGGCCAATTGAAAAGTTGCTTAGAATTGCCTATTGTATAATATACTAAAAGTTACCTGAAAGGTGAGCCACCCCTTTAAACAGGCTGGACATTATCAGATCCGCCCATGGAATGCCTCCATTGATCCCTCTATTGGATGATGGCTGTTTGATGATGAGAGATATTCCAGTGTCAAGGGTACATTGTGTTTTCCCTTTTCATTAATATATATAACGTATCAAAACAGATCCAGATCCACCCTAAACCCCTGCCATGTATTGTGCCAGTGTTGTTGTATAAACACGCTTACAGGCTCCTCCTGCCCCCGGGCGGATTGATTAAAATCTATGGCTTTGTCCTTGGCGTTTTATACCCTCATATAAATTTAGTGAAGGGAATAAAAATGTTTTAAAGTCATTTGATTTTCTAGAAATAGGAAGTGTCTGGGGATGATATAAGGGCACATAAGTGATATATTCATCATGGGCAGAATCTGCTGGATACAAGGATGGACTCTTCCTTTAATCCTTTAATATTCTGTGTATACAAAACAGGTTTTATAAGAATTATATGAGAGCATATAGCCAACCCCAGGCATGCCCTCTAGCCAACTAGAGTATGTGTACATGTGCAGATCCTGTATTATAGCACCACTGACCCCATAGGTGCTGGCATGCTATAAACGGGTGCTTGGGTGCCTGTATAGAAAATAACACCCTGCTCGTAGGCAGTACCAGTGATGATGTGTATCACATTTGTGATGCTGAGCAGATGGATATCGTTAGAGGAACATTGTCGCTGCTTAAATCCAATCTAGTTGGCACTGATCTACCGTCATGTTCAGTAACAGAGGGTTCATTACAGCAAACCAGACACAGTCATTTATGTAATTAACACTGGTGCTTGCACTCCAGCTCTCAGTCTTCTCTGTAGACAGGGGCAGCTTTAGGGCATAATCACCTGAATCATCATTTGCTCAGATCCCTAACACCAAAGGGCCCCTCGGAGAAAAGAATATAAAGTATATAGTGAATAAAGTGCCCCTTATTATAAAATATAAGGATATTATAAGTCACTGAGGAGTTCTATGACCATATAAAGGCACGAGGTCGAAGGTCATACAGGTCATGGAACTCCAAGGTTACTTCTAATATCCTCATATTGTGCAACAAGGGTACTTTATTTATTATAATACAAGTTTTAGTCGTGACAAAAATGACATCACTAGTCACCGTTTATAAGGATATCATTTTACAAAATATTCATGGTTTTTATGTATTAGTGCATAATATACTGTACTACATATTAGGAAAGTCCAATCTCCAGCCCCCTCTGTCATGTGCATTTCAGCTCACACTGCTCCTACAGTACTTCCAAATCTGCACACAACTACTTTTATACATGCTGTCTGCACCAAATATATTTACAGTGACTCCCAGTTAAAACAACCCTCCAGCATTAAGTACAGTGATTCCCAGTACTCATTAGGGTAGAACTCCACAATCGTTTTTCGTCGGATCGACGCCCGCCGACAAATCGAACGACAAGCGGATGGAATCACACGCGTGAAGATATAATTGGACTGAATGAAAAGTCGGAGGTAATTATTACACGGTCTGACTACGCTGCTTTCTGCGTCCACATACGACAGGCGTGTCGCATTGCATGCAATGTAGTTTTTACCTGCGACGTTTCATTCAGTCCAATTAGAATCTTGACGTCTGCTTCTCCATCCGACTTGTCGCATGTGTTTTGTCGGTGGGCGTTGATCCGACGAAAAACTCTCGTGGAGTCCTACCCTTAGACTAAGATAGAACTATGACCCTAGTACAGCTCTATAACTCACTCAGTGAGTTTTTTATTAGCATTTTATGACAAAGTGGCCCCATCATTTCATGACACAGTGACCCCATCATTTCATGGCATAGTGGCCCCAGCATTTCATGACACAGTGACCCCATCATTTCATGGCATAGTGACCCCAGCATTTCATGACACAGTGACCCCATCATTTCATTACACAGTGACTCCAGCATTTCATGACACAGTGACCCCATCATTTCAGGACACAGTGACCCCATCATGACACAGTGACCCCATCATGACACAGTGACCCCATCATTTCATGACACAGTGGCCCAATCATTTCAGGACACAGTGACCCCATCATGACACAGTGACCCCATCATTTCATGACACAGTGACCCCATCATTTCATGACACAGTGACCCCATCATTTCATGACACAGTGACCCCATCATTTCATGACACAGTGACCCCATCATTTCATGACACAGTGACCCCAGCATTTCATGACACAGTGACCCCATCATGACACAGTGACCCCATCATTTCATGACACAGTGGCCTCAGTATTTTATGAGACAGTGGCCCCAGTATTTTCTGAAATAGTAGTCCCACCATATTTTGACTCTGTCAAAAATAGTCCCAGATTTCCATGACATATTAACCCTAGCATTTCCTGAGTGGGCCCAGTAATTCATGACACAATGACTCCTATTGCCCCAGTGTTTAATGACACGACAAATGACAAAATAGATCCAGCTATGCAAGCATACCTCTCTAGAACAATTTACATTCTTTTCCTGAATTGTTTTGAATTCTCATCATATAAAACAGGATTCATATTAGATTGAGATATCAGAGACCCACATAAGCAGGCACTATAGGCTTGTCTGCCCCCACTTTGTAATGAGAAACAACTATAGGTGCCCCTACTAACTAACTGCACTGTTGGATTGCACATGGTGGATTAACAAAGTCTCATCTGCCCACCCTCTAACCTTGGCCCTGGGGACACTATAACATCTGTCAAGGTAACACAGAATGAAATGCAGACGTAGAATCATAACGATTCCTCAGGCCTTGTTTGTTCTTCAAATCTTATTTTAATTCATTTTTAATTCTTTAGTAAACTTCTCTATCCAAGTTATAATTATTTCGGGTAAACACTGAGACTGTCTGAATACTCATTCTGTGATTGTTCTGCCGCTGTGCATGGAGTGAAGCCGTTCCCTACATTTATTTCCACTGGAGAGCAAAACAGAATAACAGTTAAGGGCGGACCTACTCTCAGTTTGACATTCCTTGGTATATACTGCCTGAAATAAGCTATGTAATTATATCTTCAAACTCTATGCTGAACTGTACAGGGAATACCTATGCTGCCATAGTTTTATGGTATCTCTCTGTACAGGCTATGAGCAAACTTAGGGGCTGTTCCTGCTGAATTGTGCTTAGTACAGAGGAATACTGTACCTATGCTGCCATAGTTTTATGGTATCTCTCTGTACGGGCTATGGGCAAACTTAGGGGCTGTTCCTGCTGAACTGTGCTTAGTATAGGGGAATTCTTATGCTGCCATGGTTTCATGTGATCTCTCTGTACAGGCCATGAGCAAACTTCAAGGCTGTTTCTGCTGAATTGTGCTTAGTACAGGGGAATACCTATGCTGCCATAGTTTTATGGTATCACACTGTACAGGCTATGAGCACATTTAGGGGCTGTTCCTGCTGAATTGTGCTTAGTACAGGGGAATACCTATGCTGCCATAGTTTTATGGTATCTCTCTGTACGGGTTATGGGCAAACTTAGGGGCTGTTCCTGCTGAACTGTGCTTAGTATAGGGGAATTCTTATGCTGCCAGGGTTTCATGTGATCTCTGTGTACAGGCTATGACCAAACTTCAAGGCTGTTCCTGCTGAATTGTGCTTAGTACAGGGGAATACCTATGCTGGCACCCTTCTTTCCTTCTGAAGTATTGTGCCATGTGAATGACTGTGACAAACACTAGAATATGAGATAGTTCCGCAGAAATATTATATCATGTAATGTGATATTCCTGCACATGATCACAAACAATCGGTGTAGCGGCAGGTAGAAGAGAAATAACACATTCCTCCATAAAAAGTAATCAGGCGGAAATGAAAAGCAAACCTTTATCAAATCGAGATGTCAGTATAATGACAAATAGATTTGTGTCTGAGGAATATTAAATCCCAGTTCTGAAATGGGGCAGAATGAAAAATAAAACAAATAAAATAAAAGGAATCTGTGCAATTGAAGTAATAAAATGGCCAACAGATTCATTTTAACATAAATATAGAGTTAAGAAGTTTGTGTTAGGCAGGAATGTGCTTATTGGAGAAATAAGCTTTATAAATTCCTGGTTACAGTTCTAGAATAAAATAAAGGAACAGCCTTGCACAGTGAAAAAGGTATTTCTCAATATGTACAATTCAGCAGAAACAGTCCCCTAAATTTGCTCATAATCTGTATAGAGAGATACCATAAAACTACGGCAGCATAAGTATTCCCCTGTACTAAGCACAATTCAGCAGGAAAAGCCCCTAAGTTTGCTTATAGTCTGTACAGAGAGATACCATAAAACTATGGCAGCATAGGTATTCCCCTGTACTAAGCACAATTCAGCAGGAACAGCCCCAATGGTTTGCTCATAGCCTGTACAGAGAGATACCATAAAACTATGGCAGCATAGGTATTCCTCTGTACTAAGTACAATTCAGCAGGAACAGCCCCCTTAAGGTCCCCATAGACGTAAAGTTTTTCTTTGTTGAACGGCCGATTTAAGCAAAATCCGACGAATTATCGTGAAGTTAGTGGGAATCGAACGATCGTACATCTTACGATTTTTTGTCCGACATCTGTCAGAAAATTGATCAGCCAGGTTAAACAAAATGTATCGGCCCCAGTGCAATCTATCTAGGCAGCTACCTGGCAATATCTTTTTAGTTGATGGACAAATTGTATATGTAAATGATTGTTTCAAAATAATCGTGGTCTTACGATAACGAAAAGATCTTTTAAAAATCTTTAAATCTATGCCAGCTTAAGTTTGCTCATAGCCTGTACAGAGAGATCCCAAAAAAGTATGGCAGCATAGGTATTCCCCTGTACTAAGCACAATTCAGCAGGAACAGCCTCCTAAGGTTGCTTGTAATCTATACAGAGAGATACTATAAAACTATGGAAGTATTATATTTCCCTGTAAGAAGCAGAGGAACAAAGTATGGTAAATAGGAACAGTGACACCCATAGGTATAACTGCAGTTATACAGAGAATGTATATTCGGTCATGTATTAACTGATAAACTCATAGGGGTATATTCACTAACCTCCGAAAACTCCGCAGCGACGGCTTCGCTCACAGAGCAACACTTTGCCAGGTGTAGATTCGCCAGAACAATACTAATTTACTAAAATACGAAGTTCCGTCCAGGGCGCAGAACGCTGGCGAAGTTGCGCTAGTGTTAATGCACCAAGTGAAGCGAAGTTGCGCTGGTGACGGTTAATTTGCATACGGCTGGAAGTTAAAGTTGAATGGACGTATATGTTGCAGCAAATACATTACACTACACAAGCCCAGGGATTCTTAATAAAATAAAATAAAGTTGTTATATTGCCCTACACATGAGCCCAGTGTATAGTTTATGTGCCATATGTTAGGAAATGTAGGAGGAAAGCCATTACCCCCAAAAACATTTATGCTCTTTTTTCAGCCTATCACCCTGAAAAAGGAAAAGATGCTATTGTTTTTTGGGACTTAGAAACATTTTCAACTATTTTCAGGAATTATTTTAGGAAGTCCTATCTACTCTATTGCACTTCGCCTGGTCTGAGGTGGAGAAGGCATGAGGTAACGTTCAGTAAAATCCGCATCTTAGTGAATTCGCATAGTTACGTCCATTCGCCAGAGCAAAAATTCACTAGGCGTTAGGGAGTACCACTAGAATCTATCTCCTTGACTAGCGAAGTTATGCCAGCAACCGTTAGTAAATCGGCAAAGTACCGTAACGCTGCTGAATTTTCACCAGCGTTAGTCACTTCACCCTTTAGTAAATTTGCCCCATACTGTATTGTCTAAGAAAAACAATATGGCACCTCCTGCCCTTATGTGTGTATATATATATATATATATATATATATATATATATACATGTGCATATATATATATATATATAAGCAGTGAGAGATAAAAGGACTCATAACAGTGGGGCAAGTACAAGTGCTGAAGCATTCACCCCAAAAGGCACATACATGGAGTACTTGGCCACTACCTCTCACTGCTCATCTTGCACTTGCACTCATCTTACTGTATGATGCTCAAACCTATGTGCCTCCTGCTCTCACTATATACAGTATGTATCTACAGGAGCGCAGAGTTGTGCCTCAACATAGAGATTGGATTGGTGTAATAATGGCATCAGTATTAATTCTGTGCATAACATATTTTTTAGGCAGTGCAAGTAAAGACTCCGGTTCCCAGAGACAAACATCAGAGCCCCACCTGTCATTGGTGGGAAATACTGTAGCTTTAATGCAAAACTGACATTTTGTGTTAGTGTACTGATCTCTGCATACACTGTCCCGTTCATCTCATTTCTATGCGGCGTTTCCATTGCTTTTAGAGAAGCTCAGAGATATGGCAACACAGCGACCTTTAGAATTTACCTACATTTTATCTCTCATCATAATCCCCTGCTTGCTATGCCTGCATGCTTTCCCCCAAGCGTGCCTGTGAATGGCATTGTGGGAAATATTTAGCCCACGACAAGTTATATTTACATATAAATGGACAAGGTATGACAATGTTGAGAACCAAAAAGGCATGAATGATTTGGACATGCGAGTGGGAGGGTGGAACTTCTACCGATAAGAGTAGCTCTACAGTTGAGCTGTAAAGTGTCTGAAGGCCTCAATGAACATCAAGAGGGGGATTATGCAGTTGGCCCCCATAAGAACCCCTTCGGTGTGAAAAGACATATTCATAGTATCATAAGTACATAGTTGTCTTTAGCACTTCTAGTTAGCTCTGGGTGCTGGGAATTGAACTTCAGCAACAAATAGGGTGACAGGTTGGGCAATATAGATATGAAGTTTTACTGTTGCCAATGTTCCTCTACCGTGCTCTAGTGTCATCTTGTTTTACAGCCACCATTTTGACCTGCAGTCCATCTTGTCCTACTGTCTCCATCTTGTCCTACTGTCTCCATCTTGCCCTACTGTCTCCACCTTGGCCTACTGTCTCCATCTTGCCTACCGTTTTATTTTATTTTATTACTGTCTTCATCTTGCCCTACTGTCTACATGTTGCCCTACTGTCTTCATCTTGCTTTACTGTTTTATTTTCTCCTACTGTCTACATTTTTCCCCACTGTCTCATTTTGCCCTATTGTCTTATAGTCTACATCTTGCCCTACAGTTTTATTTTGCCCCTCTGTCTTCATCTAATTCTGCTTTCTTCATCACCTACTGTCTATGTGGTGCCCTACTGTCTTTATCTTGCCTGCTTTCCTTATCTTGCCCTACTGTCCAATTTTGTTTTACAGTCTCCATCTTGCCCTACTGTTTTATTTTCTCCTACTGTCTACATCTTGCCCTTCTGTATTTATCTTGTCCTACTGTCTCCTTCTTTCCCTGCTTTTTTAATTTTCCCTACTGTCTTGATCTTACCATACTGTCCCCATCTTGCCTATTGTCTTTATCTTGACTAGAGTCTCCATCTTGCCATACTGTCCTACTGTCTTCACCTTACTCTACTGTCTCCATCTTGCCCTACTGTCTTCATCTTTCCCTATAATCTTTCCCTAAAAGCAAAACCTTGTCCTTCTTACACCATATGACAATTTTGTCCTACAGTCATTTTAGCTTGATGTTTCCATGTTGCCCTACTGTTTTCATCTTACCCTACATATGCCATCTAGCCCTACTGCCACCATATTTTCATACTGTCTCCATCTTGTCCTACTGCTCCATCTTATGAATTCCTGCATTGCTAAAGTTTGCCAGAAAGCTAGCTATGTCTGTATTATTCCATTAGTGGTCAAGTTTGCACAGCCATGTTAACAGTGATGATCCTGCACCTACATCACCAGGTCATGAGGGAGGCTGTGAAAGGATAAACAACCCAAGCTGCAAGCTGAGTCATTAACATTCTCATAGAACCTTGGATGAAAGCAAAGGAAGCATTCCCTAACAGGCACATAATCAACTAGAACCTGACAATGAGGCTGGAGGCTAATGCCATCCCTTCTTTTAGCTAAACCCAGCCCTGAAATTTTTCACATGTTTTTAGATAATCAAGTAAATGAGGATTTACTAGATGTTGGGACACAACAAGGATTTTACCTTAGATCTGACTAAAGGAACAGTTGGTAATTCCATGCACAAGCGCACTCATCCCACAAGTGTTTATTTTGTGCGGCTCTCAGCACAGCCACCGAGATAAAACTCAAAAGAAGAGGAGTAAAATGAACCTTCTCCAGAATGCCGATTTATAAATATATTTATCGGTTTATGCAGTCAGAACACAATTACAAGAGAAACAGATTAAGCCCTGTGGGGTTTACAAGATAACGGGAGAAATAATGGTACACACAACAAAAATTTAACGAGAAAAGAGCAAAACAAGAGGTTAATGTTTGAAAATGTAGCTACAAAAAAACAGTTAATATTATTCCATAAGTAGGTTGAGATAGTTCTCAATACTGGGCAATGCAATGACATTTATAAGGGATAATGTTCCCCCTCCTGTAAATTATAAGGATATTAAACATCACTGAGGGGTTCTGTGACCATATAAAGGCACAAGGCTGCAGGCTGAGTTATACACGGAACTCTGAGTATCACTCATGTATTATAAGGGATAATATACCCCCTACTGTAAATGATAAGGATATTAGAAGTCACTGAGGGGTTGTTCTGTGATCATATAAAGGCACAAGGCTGCAGGCTGAGTTATACAGGGAACTCTGAGTATCACTCATGTATTATAAGGGATAATGTACCCCCTACTGTAAATGATAAGGATATTAGAAGTCACTGAGGGGTTCTGTGACCATATAAAAAATCTCAGTGTGGTTTCTAGTCATTGATGTATTACTTAAAGCTCATTATTACTTACAATAAGAACGTTTCAAAAAGTCATGTGACACAAGTAATATCACTAAGCACCATTTATAAGTTATATTATAAGTAATGCTGTTATATGTTAAGATACACAGGTCTCTATCTATCCATTACAGCAGTGTAAGATACATTGCAGCTCAGTCACATTCATAAGCAGAACACCATGTTTCCCACTGTACTTCATTCTCTCCCTGCCTTATTTACTCTTATAAATCTCTCTTTTTAATTACCTACCAGACAGATAGAAAAAAAAGCAGCTTTGATGTTGCAGTATATTCACTTCGACTTGCATAAGAAATACAGTGTGGAGCAGCCAATTTATTGCTTCTGTTTATATTTTGGAATGTTCAGCCGTCTGTACCAATAAAACAAATCTACCTGCATAATAAAGTATTCTAACCCAAGGCTCTGCCTCGCACTCCTGCTAAATATACTTATTAATATAAAGTACTGTATGTCCCTTAAAGGGCCACTGTAACAGTTGCTGCTAGGCTGTCTTTGGTATCGCCTACAAACTTTTCCGTTTGTCCTACTAATTCTTAACAAATAAAAACATATGTCCTAATTCAATTCCAGTTTTTCTCACCGTATTGAAAAAAGTTTTTCTCATCAAATGGCCTAAAATATCAAGTTCCTTAGCCAAATTATCATTGGCAACACTGAAAGGATTCTTAATTAATCAGTCTTATTAATAGTATTATTTGGGGGGGAGGTGTTTCATTTGTTGCTGAAAGTAAACAGCAGTACAGCTACACCTCTATAACAACTTTGTCTGGCTGAATGAAACGTGCAGTTCCGTTAGATCCAAGTATAACTGCTGTGCTGAAGCCCTGTCTGAATCAGGGGTCCCGTGTAATTGCATGCTTCACATGGGGGGGTTAATAGTGGGCGCCCACACAAGTCTTATATAACAAATAATTTATATGCAGTGAAATATTTTATATTATTATTTTTTTTCCCCTTTAAACTTTAGATGCATCTTATTAGCATCTCTCAGCACAGCTTGGCCCAGGAACCTCTTTCTCTGCAATATGCAAATAGGCTATGCTAATAAGGAACTCGCTCAAAATCACATTGTGGCTTATTCATTACACTTTCTGCTGCAGGTTTAAGGCATAAATGGCAGTTCCAGCTCAGGTTTATTCTGCTAAATAAAGCCTTGTGATGCAAATCCTCTTCATTAACCACACGTCGGCTCCATAAGGAGTGCAACAAAGTACAGAAAAGTAACAGGAACTGAAAGAATAACACATTTACTTGCGCTTTTTACTTGCCGAGATGCTGTACTGAGTGGGACTTGGCAAACAAGTGGCTCTTATGTGAGCCTTTGACCTTGACAAAGTCTGCTGCAATGCATCAAACCCCATTTAACCCTATGTGTGGCTCAGAGTCCTCAAGGTACCACAGAGGGAGATGTATGATGACAAGACAATGGGGCTCATTCACTAAAGGGCAAATTTTCACCAGCGACCTCTTCACCACACTCCACACCACTTTGCCAGGTGCAAATTCATTACCACTAACCACTAATTCACTAAAATGCATAGTTGCGTTTTTAGCAGCCGAACGTGTGCGAATTTTCGCTAGCATTACTTCGGCTGGGCGAGCATTTCATAAAGAATTTTTGCATCCATTTCTGCCTTTGCTAGCACTCTTGCGCTTAGGTTAATTTGAATAGGGCGGGTACCTAAAAGTCGTATGGACGCAAGGTCGGACTGGGCCGGCGGGACACCAGAAAAAAACCCGGTGGGCCCAGGCTCTTTTGGGCCCCGCCAGACCAGTCCTGCTTCTGCACTCCCTCTTCTGCACAAAAAAATTCCAATTGTGCATGTATGCGTGTGCGTGCTTGTGTACATGCAGTGGGGGTACACGAGGTATGGGTCATCGGTGGCACTGTATAGTTTGCAGCTGGGGGCCCCCGGACCTGCTCCTGTGCTCCCCCTTCTTTAGAAAAAACTCACCGGCGTGCATGCGCTCATGGGTGTGCGCATGCAAAGGGGGTATAGGAGGTATCGTCTGGGGGCCCTGGACCCACTCCTGGACTGTCTCCCTCTTCTGCTTACCAGCACGTGTGCGCGCCCACACAGGGGGGTTGCAGGAGGTATCGGTAGCATAGAGTAGTTTGTGGCTGGGGGGCCCTGGGTAAGTTGTGGGGGGCCCCTGAGGCTGCAGGTCCGGTGGGCCCCCAGTCCGACACTGTATGGACGTCTTTATTAGTAATGTTGGTGCAAATGCTTGAAGTGGCCACTTTCAAACACATGTCCAATGAGCCATAATAAAGACAGCAGAGATCATCTAATGCCTTAAGCTGGCCATAGACGCAAAGATCTGATCGTACAAATCGAGGATTGTTACGATTTTCGGACCGTGTTTGGAGAGTCCCGACATTTTTATCGTCCGGCGGAGATCAGTCTTTTGGTCGATCGGACAGGTTAATAGATTTCTGTCGTCTGCTGATAATATCTCTGCGTGTATTGCTGATCGTACGATTTTCAGAGGGAGACTGTCACTAGCTTGCTGTCAGGGGCAGAACATTGGCTTTTCTGTTCTTTTGTACTTTATTTGATCTGAATGGTTAGTGGCAGGTCGGGAGATGGGGAAATCAGATTGTACGTTGATTCATATGATCGGATCTTTGCTTCTGTGGCCAGCTCTAGACATGAGCCCACCCGTAAACTAGAGTCCTACAGCAGGTTGGGTACCTGCGGGTTCCCAGCGCACTTTTGATGACGTCGCTTCTGGTTTGCAACACCATCACTTCTTGTTTGATGGTGGTTGGCAGGTTTCAGGTCGGGCAGTTGCGGGTCCAGGTCGGGTAGCGGATCAATGTGGGTAAATATGCGGGTTGCGGTTCAGGTCGTGGGTTTGGTGGGGTCTTAGAAATTGGTTCCACGCAGGACTTTGTGCCATGCCCCTCAAATTAGTTTTAAAATTCTCACACATAAATCTTTAACAGTTTGGTCTTTTGAAGACAATCCCGCTTTAAAAAACTCGCCAGCGTTTTTTACAACTTTAATGCATTTCCGGCAGACAGGATATGATGTCACTGACATAAGATTGAGGAGGATGTTGCTTCATTTTCTCAGTTCGCCTGGTCTGAGGTGGCGAAGTAAACTCTGACGAAATAGTTAACGTTCAGTAAAATTCGAATCTTAGTGAATTTGCGGACCGTTCTCCAGAGCGAAAAGTCGACTGGCATTAGAGTGCGAACGAACGCTTGTTCGCTAGCGAATTGTACTCTATGCCTGTTAGCGAATTGCCGATGTCCCTGCGGATGAGATTTCGGGTGCATTGTCTTCATTGCTGGACCCCAATGAAAAAGCCCATGTGGCTCTATTAATGATCCTACATGGTAGTCCATATCTGAGTAGTGGGCCAGGACAGACACATACAGCTCATGTAGCAGCAAAGATCACAGGGGTCCTTAGAAGCCAATAAAAATTATTTTATTTTCATATGTACTTTTTCAGAACAATGGAACTCATTAACTAACACTGGCAAATCATGCACTTGGGCAGCAACCCATAGCAACCCAATAGCTTTTGACTATCAGTTTCCTTCCGGCAGACTAATTAAAATGGGGTCCTAAAAGAAGTGTGGGTTGTGGAGGGGTTGGGGCTTACAGCAAATAGGCATGGCTTTGGGTGGATCTAGGTGGGTTTTAGAATAATGGGCATGGCCAGGATAGATCAGGGGCGTCGTCATGTCTGTAATATTTTTGTTTTTCATTGGATCCCAGTTCTACTTGTTGGCACTGATTTCCTTACAGGGGGTCAAGCTAATATTTTGGGGGCCCCTGGAGGGGAAGGGCCCTTCTAATTTAGTAGTGTGGGACCAGCTGAATTATATATTACCATACACAAGCTCTGGTGTTGGTGGTGGAACATCTGCCAGGGTAAATGGAAATCTACGAGGTTGCAGAGTCATTCCAGACTTTAAAACAACAAGGTAAATAATAAGGGGAATTAAACCCAAGGAATACAAAGTAAAGACCAGTTGTACCTAGTCTACACAATAAAAGCTTATTTCAAGGTGAATTTTCCTTTAAATGCATAAGAAGATTCCACTCACTAGCAAACAATGCTAAGAATGACTGCACCTCTGTGCAAGAAAGGGTTACCTTTATATTTTCCTACACCCCTCCCCAAACGATGGGCAATTTTAATGGAGACTCAAAGCAGGGTGCAGTCCCCGCAGAATAACCAGGCCCAGAGCCTGTTCCACAGACCTTGTCTAATCAAGTTTCATTCATGGATCATTAGCATTTAATTAAAAACAGAGCAGCCCCGTGCTACTGTACCCGAGAACCAAATATCGCTTACTGGGAATATTTACACGAATTGCAATTAATAGTCTTAACGAATGATTCCATTATAACAGGGAAAGGGAAGTAAATGTGACAGTCATTCCTTAAAGAAAGCAACAGAAAGCATGCTTGTTATCTGGGCTAATTCACTGTATTGTGCTGACAAGGCATTTTTCCCATGAATCTAATTATATGTATTCATTGAGCATCTGTATATGTTTCATTTGCACAGGAGTTTGTTATTTGTGGGTGCTGTGTAACAACTGGGTGCACCTGAATAGTCCCAGAGCTGGGCAGGCAGGATGAGCCAGTTTGGACAGGTAACAGCCTCCCTTCAGCTGAACTATTCCCTTACACCTGTAAGCAAAAAAGACTCCTCAAAACTGAATCCAGGTGCTTCTTGACCACGCCCACTTTAAGCCCTGACCACTAGTAAAGAGCGGGCGACCCCAAAACCTGTGGAAACTGCGGGTCAAATAGATTAAAGCCAACAAACACACATTTGCAGGTTGCAAACCTCTGACGTTTCGGCTAGCACTCTGAGTAAGCTCTTTGAGAAAGGCTATAGTGCTAGCCGAAACGTCAGCTTCTGTTTGTTAAATAAAAACACTTTTATTGGACTAATGAGACCTGAGAGTGCTCGCTTTGGTTCTGGATATATATATATATATATATATATATATATATATACTAGTTTGGTAAGATTCTTTAATATAGACAGATATAACAATGACATTTATAGTTAACTATAAACCCACTGAGAATGAATAATGAATGGATATTGGGAAGCTGATTAAAATGAAACCATACATATCTGGTATTATAAAACTGAAATTAATATTGTTATTTTTAAATAAGTCTGACTGTCCATTGATGATTTATTTCAGTTTTTTATGTTACCAATTTATTCAACTTTTAGGTGCTTTTCTCATTTATGAATAAACTATTTACTCTTAATAAATATATTCACTCAAATCTTTTTAAAGACCCCTATCTGATCCCCATTGTAAGCAGCATTCCTGCCCTGCTTTATGGCTGAGATTCTAGCTATCTGTATAACAGAACATTCTGTCCCAGTGGCTGCACAGATCCTGTCTGATCCCCATTGTAAGCAGCAGTCCTGCCCTGCTTTATGGCTGAGATTCTAGCTATCTGTATAACAGAGCATTCTGTCCCAGTGGCTGTACAGATCCTGTCTGATCCCCATTGTAAGCAGCAGTCCTGTCCTGCTTTATGGCAGCTGAGATTCTAGCTATCTGTATAATAGAGCATTCTTTATAACACAGAATTCTGTCCCAGTGGCACAGATGATGCTCTGCTGTAAGTGAAGAACACATAGAGAATGGTAGAAAACCCTTGCATTGTAATTAAAAAGTATAAAACAGTAAACGTGAATAATCAGGAATAATTGTTACATTGAACGTAACCGGTTTATCACCATATCCATTTATATAAAGTTTAAATACAAACTATTCAGTGGAATAAATAGGAAACTATAAGGAAGGGAATTGCATCATTCTAGATACGAAAAAAAAAGCCTCAACAGACCAATAAAAGACAAATTCCTTTTGAATAGACCTCTGTGACTATCCATTGTTTATATGCTGTACTGTACAGTCCTGGGTTTAAACAGCACAAGATGTAGGGGGTTCCACATACTATGAGGGTGACAGGTCTGGCATCTGCAGGGAGAAGTCGCAGGTGGGAATAATGGAGGGACAGAACATATCATAGGGCAAGACAGTGAGAGCAGGACAGGACAAAGGCAAAAGGGCAAGATGGAGATTGTATGGGAAGACCCACGAGGAAAGATGGGGACAGTAAGGCAAGATAATGAGAATAGGACAATATTGAGACGGTAGGGAAAGATGGGGACAGTAGGGCAAACCAAGATGAAGACAGCTGGACAAGATGTAGAGAGTAGGGAAAGATATATAGACAGTAGGACAGAATGGAAACAGTAGGGCAGGATGGAGACAGTAGGGTACAATGGAGGCAGTAAAGCAAAATGGAGACAGCAAAGCAAGATGGAGACAGTAGGGCAAGATGGAGACAGTATGATAAAATGGAGACAGCAAAGTAAGATGGAGACAGTAGGGCAAGTGGAGACAGTTGGGTAAAATAAAGAAAGTAGGGCAATATGGAGACAGTTGAGCAAGATGGGTCCAAATGGACAAAGATGGAGACTGTAGGTTAAGATGAAGACTGGAGGGCAAGATGAAGACAGTTGGGCAATTTTATCATTAGTATTGCCCCACTTCTGCTCTGCTACCTGTTTTTGAAATACAACTCCTAGCACCCATAGGCAGTTGGGATCCAGGGAGTTGGGATTCAAGGACAGCTAAAGAGATACAGACTGGACGATCCTACTTAATATAAAGACAATATTTACAGGTGAGGCTTTAAATATTCTGCAAGTGGCTATGACTCCAGGCATCTCCTTTTGATTGACCCAAGTTCCTCCCCATTGCAGCCCTCCTTCCTGGCTATAAGTGCTTTAGTGCGGTTCTTCCCTCTCTCTACTTTATAGCCATTTACAGTCTGAATTTCCAGCCATTATGTAATATATTGCCATCGTTTAAATCTCTTGGTCGTCTCGCAGGAGGAACTAGTAAAAGTTCAGGCTCAGAGGCTGCACATGATCTTACAAAGAGGCAATAAAACTCGCGCAGAAAGGTTACAGTATTTCTTTTATGATGCGCCCGCTACCAACGGAGCCAAATATTTTAGCGAAGAGAATCTTGGGTCAAAAAAACTCTACAGAGATGAGGGGAAAAAAAGACAGATACAAAAAAATTGTCATGCATCATGGGAAATGTTATTAACAGATGTGTAAATACTGTCTGCTATTTACTATGGTCATAGGAAGGGAAGTCATGTCTTCCTAAGTTTCCTTATGTGAACTGAGTTGCCTCCAAGGAGGCAGCCATAATGAAATCCCAGTGGAGAATTGCACACTGGGGGGAATAATATATGTTTAATTTTCTTCATGAATGACTTCATAGAAAAGCCTAGGAATAAACGTAATTTAAAGTTTTCATATAGATTTCATGCAAATATGGCAGGGTATAAAATAAGCATTTCTTATCCATCATGATCAAGGTTCCACTAGGGATTCCCCAGAATCCACTATTTTAGGATTTGGCCAAATCACGAATCCTTTATGAAAACTGAATCCGAACCCTAATTTGCATGTGCAAATTAGGGAAATGAGAGTGGAAAAGTAAAAAATTTTTGACTTCTTTGTTTGACAAAAAGTCACATGACTTTTCGGATTCGGTTCGGCCAGGCACTTGGATTTGGCCAAATCCAAATCCTGCTGATAATGGCGGATCTTAACTGAATCCCGAACCGAATCTTGGATTTGGTGCATCCCTAGTGCCCACCCAGTACAAAATGTTTCCTGCAACCCACTTTTGCACTGGATCCCACTACTCTTGCCTGCCTCCTCGAGGCAGCACTTGCTTGTGGGTGCCAAGTAATCGCACCCCCCATTAATGTAGTTACACAGTAGATGGAAGTCAACAAACACTGATATGGTGACTTACCCAGTGTCGGACTGGCCCACCGGGATACCAGGAAAAGTCCCGGTGGGCCCAGGAGTCACTGGGCCCTCATGCTGTTAGACATTTGGCCTATTTCATGGCCATCCCCTATTTCAATAAGAACTAAGTGGCTTAATAAATGGAATAAGATTATAGTATTATAGTATGTAAAGAAAAGGGACTAGGAGAATAGAGGTTGATCATCAAGGGGTGGAGAGAAGGAGGGCTGGAGCAGATTTGCAAATAATGTTGTCACCTGTCTAGTTTTCAGAAGGGTTGCCCAGATCAAAACCTCATGCCCATTTTCCCAATTTAGGAAAACCAGGCAGGATTCTCCTAGATTGATGCAGAGATCGGCCAATCACAGATTGCCATATCATAGGCCCACCCCTGAGGTGTTATCACCCTACCCTGTGATGTCATCACCCTGTCATAAGAGCGACACTCCCTAGTGACATGACCTCCCGCTTCCTGTCTGGACGGGGAACCCTTATCATGAAACACAAATTAGCCCATGCATTGTTTTGCATTGTTATAAAGTAGCTCAGGGCTGCTTTTATGCTGGAATGGGGAGAATGCTGCATTGTGGGTAAAAACCATGACAATTTGAGTCTGAATTTGTGATTTGGCCAATATGCCAATGTGTTATGGCTTTATATGTCAGTAAACGTAAGGGTGTGTAACACTATTTGGGGCTATTTAGACCAACGAGGTTAATGTCCAGCTACAGTATGTCTATAAAGCATGGGTTACCTTTGACTCTAACACTTAAGGCAGGGCCTTTGCAAAGTGGAAGATGGAAGGTGTGGTGTAGTGCAACTGCAACTCCCACTGGCTACTGTGTATAAAATAATAAAATAAAGGACCACAAGGAGGTTCTTGCAGTAAAACAGATAGCAACAATTTATTTGTCCGAGACAAACAATCCACAGGGTACTTACAACTCCAAAGAGGCATAGGCAGAATAGATAATCACAAGGCTAGGACAGTACTTTAGAGACAACTGAGGCTGTAGTCAAGGCAGTACATCATCCCTCCAGGCAGAAATACCTCAAAAGCGGCCTGAATCTCACCCAGTGGAGTAATCAGGGAGGAGAACCTAAAGCCTGATACCCTATCCACTGTGTCCCTTCACTGTAGGCAAATCTTGTAGCCTAGGGACGCAACTCCCTACTACACCTCCTTGATGGAGCACAAAACTGATTTATCTCTTCCCTCACTATCTTACTCTCCTAGCGAGTACTATTACAGATCTAATGAGGTCTCTAGCTAAGCTGTCCTCCCTAACTTCCACACTAGAGATTCAGGCCCCTCTAGGGTAAAAGGGCTTTACTGGGCTTTGGTGTACCCAGGCTCAGTGGGAACATTCGGATGGTTAAGACACCAGGAGCCAAAGAGGAAGGCTGACTCCTCTCCAAGCACTATATTAAAGTGTGACAGGAAGTGGTCATAAAGCCTCTTGGCCAATAACTGGGATATGTAAATTAACAACTAGATACATGGGCACCTGCCCAGCAACTAGGGAGATCAGGAAGTGTAGGGATTTAAAGCCATAGGGGCACTTTAACCCTATGGGTCCCTAAAGGTGTCTGTAAGGCCAGACTGGCAATATGTAGACTGTGGCAAAAGTCAGAGCGGCTGCTGTAAGATTCCATAAACACTAGTCGCTAGTTTTTAGGCTTGTGGGGGGCTGTTTGGAACTCTATGTACCTGAGGCCTGTTTTGAATTCTAGTCCAGACCTGGTTGACTGTTATTTTCTAATGAACTTCCCCAGCCAACAGTACGGAGCAGATTACAGAAAAGGAATTCTCACTCTGTTCCGCAGGAATCATTCATTTTATATAATATAGGAGAGGTTTTTAAAGGGATACTGTCATGGAAGAAATAGTTTTTTTTCAAAACGTTAATAGTGCTGCTCCAGCAGAATTCTGCACTGAAATCCATTTCTCAAAAGAGCAAACAGATTTTTTAATATTTAATTTTGAAATATGACATGGGGCTAGACATATTGTTAGGTTTCCAGCTGCTCCCAGTCATGTGATTTGTGCTCTGATAAACTTCAGTCACTCTTTACAGCTGTGCTGCAAGTTGGAGTGATATCACCCCCTCCCTTTCCCTCCAGCAGCCTAACAACAGAACAATGGGAAGGTAACCAGATAGCAACTCCCTAACACAAGATAACAGCTGCCTGGTAGATCTAAGAAAAGCATTCAATAGTAAAATCCAGGTCTCGCTGCAACACATTCAGTCACATTGAGTAGGAGAAAAAACAGCCTGTCAGAAAGCAGTTCCATCCTAAAGTGCTGGCTCTTTCTGAAAGCACATGACCAGGCAAAATGACCTGAGATGCACCTACACACCAATATTACAACTAAAAAAAATACAACTGCTGGTTCAGGAATGAAATTTTATATTGTGAATTATTTGCAGTGTAAACAGTGTAATTTAGAAATAAAAACGACAGCATAAAAAACATGACAGATTCCCTTTAAATATAGCAAGGGTTTTCAAGGATTTTAATTGGATCCACTCTGAAGTGATGGCCGAACTGAACGTTTCCCCCAGATTTTCCGGAGTTCCAGCTTTCCATCCTCTGAGCGTTAGATCATCGCATTCACATGGCACAGATACATAATTATTTAGGTTGCAAAGGGGGAAGAAAGTACATAAATTAATCAGGCTGACATTTCCCCAAACTCCTGTCTCTGCGGCTGCAAAATAAATGAAAAAAGCTACTTTTTCTCAAAAGTACTACTTATCTGTGTGGTTTATTCCCTATTGATAAGAATTAATTAAGGAGCTGTGTCATTAAAAAAAAGAGTACAGTGTGATCACTTGAATGCTGAAAACTCCTATATATATATATATATATATATATATATATATATATATATATATATATATATATATATATATATATATATAAATATATCATCTGAGACTTACAAAAAGGCACTGTATATCATTTCAAAATATTTCTTTTGGTGTCAGCGTTCTGCGTGCCTTTATAAATTATTCCTGTATGATGTGAGCAGCACCCCAGGGGTCATTGAAGAGGTGTCAGCAGGCCCGGACTGGCAATCTGTGGGTTCTGGCAAATGCCAGAGGGGCTGCTATAAGGTCCCATAGAAAGTCAGTATTTAGTGGGCTGGTGGGGGCTGTTTGGGCCTCTATGTGGGCTGATTGGGCCTCTGTGTGCCTGAAATGCCAGGGCCTATTTTAATTCTCAGTCCGGACCTGGGTGTCAGTAACCCCTTATATTAATTCCTTCACTCTATATAATTATCAGTGCTGTGATCTCACAGTTCCAAAGTTATGGGAACGTTTGGGGACTTCTTATCGGTGCTGAGTTACACAATGAACATTTGAACCCAAATGCAAATGGTTTTCCTATCAGAAATTAATGAGTGCCCCAGAATGGAGCTCATCATTGTGTCCCAATCCTAAACAAGATTAAAAGTCAAGTGAAATAATTAAAGGAACTGTATAAAAATAAAATCTGGGTAAATAAATAGGCTGTGTAAAATAAAAAATAGTTTCCAATATAGTTAGTTAGCCAAAAATGTAATGTATAAAGACTGGAGTCTGGAGTGTAACATAATAGCCAGAACACTACTTCCTGCTTTTCAGCTCTCTTGGTTTCCACTGATTGGTTACCAGGCAGTAACCAATCAGAGACTTGACTGGGGGCACATGGGTCATAACTGTTGCTTTTAAATGTGAGCTGAATGCTGAGGATCAATTGCAAATTCACTGAACTGTTATGTCCCATGTGGTCGCCCTTCAAGTTGCTGATTAACTCAGAGTTAATCAGCGCTAAAAAAACTAGTGGGTGACATCACAGTCTCGCCTCCCACGAGTTTTACTACCGCGGACTTCCTGGTAATGCAGGACATTTGGAACTGCTGGCAACCAGGTGAAAATCGGGACTGTCCCGTGCAATGCGGAACACTTGAGAGGTGTGCCTCAGCACAACAGCACTGACATCACTAAGCCACAAGTGACATCATCAAAGTGCCAGACGACAGTGCACCTTACAGTAGGTACTAATACTAGGGTTGCCACCTGTTCAGTTTTGACCCGAACAGTTCGGTTTTTGTAAGGCCTGTTTGGTTATTTGTCTTATGAAACAATGAACAATAATCTGGCCAATACATGAAAAGCATTTAAATACGAAGATACTCACCTCAACATGGCTTAGTTACTATCAAGTACAGTTCATTTCTTATTATAACAGATACAAATAAAAGCAAATCAATCAAAAATAAGAATTTTTTTTTTCTAAATTATCATTGCTGTGTTTCAGAGCTTTCTGGATTACTGATTTCTGTACAATAGATCTCATACCTGTAATTAAAAAATTGGGCTTAATCATCGAGCAGAATATAGTTAGAGATAGATTTAAGGGGGAATTTATCTCAATATTTTCTGCTACAAACTCCAATGAAATCTGCTCAGGTTTTTTAAGCTTATTTATTATTAAATGTTCCCGAAAATTTGCTTTGCGGGAAAAATTTTTTTGGGGATTTTTCACCTGAAAACTCAGATTTTTTTTATGCTTTTTGCCCAAAAACTTCAGGCTATTGCACGAAACCCAGCGCACATCAAAAAATCATTGGGACTTCTTCCATTGACTATGAATGTGCAACCTCGACAGGTCTGAGATGCCGGATTTTCTGATTCGGACTTTTCCATCCTCGGGTTTTAATAAATTTTGAAAAAATTAGTGATTTTTTAAAAGTCTGATTTTATATAAAAAAAAAATTACAAATTTTTCGTGATTTTTGCATTCCAAGTTTAGTAAATAACCCCCAAAAACATTGAGAATACTGGATAGAAATCCAGCCAGTTGCATCTAAGTGATGTTCCTACATCATTGCCCCACCCCCAATGTTATCTGCCCCGCCCCCCGTGTTCAGGTTTAGCCATCAGCAAAGGTGGCAAACCTAACTAATACCCAAGCTGGAACTGAAGCTGGAACCAAGCTGCCATATGTATCTCCTCTGTTCATTTTCCAGTGCAACGTTCCTTCATTGACACAAACAGTGTAGAGCTTGACCGAGCAGCTGCCATACATTTAGAACAATAGGCCTGTTCATATACATACATGTTGCAAATTGTGTCAGCTTCAGAAATCCTGAGACTGAATGTATTATTCTTTCAACCCAGATGAGGGGGTAACTAATCATTAATATTATTACTATGGGCAGTGTGATAATGGCAAACAAACTGGAATGTTAACTTTTAGTATGTTATAGAATGGCTAATTCTAAGCAACTTTTCAATTGGTCTTCATTATTTGAATTATTGTCCTTCTTCTTCTGCCTCTTTCCAGCTTTCAAATGGGGGTCACTGACCCCATCTAAAAAACAAATGCTCTGTAAGACTACAAACCTATTGTTATTGCTACTTTTTATTACTCATCTGTCTATTCAGGCCTTTCATATTCACATTCCAGTCTCTTATTCAAATCAATGCATGGTTGCTAGGGTAATGTGGACCCTAGCAACCAGATGGCTGAAACTGCAAACTGGAGAGCTGCTGAATAAAAAGCTAAATAACTCAAAAACCACAAATAAGAAAAAATGAAAACCAATTGCAAATTGTCTCAGATTATCCCTCTCTACATCATACTACAAGTTAATTTAAAGGCGAACAACCCCTTTAAGAAGAGAACTAGAGGAGTAGACTGGTGAATGACCTCAGTCATGCTTTTATTTGCATCCAGGCAATAAAGAGTTAAATAATCGCCGTGCATTTTAAAAAGTTAGATTAATTTATGTATGTACATGTCATTATTATTATTATAATTATGGTGCTGCACAGTGTTGGGGACAATGGCTGATCTCTGTCACTCACAGGGAAAAATCTCATGCAAGAGTCGTCCTCTTTTTTCCTGTCTTCTTGCTGCTGAGGGGACATTTTAACTTGCTGAAAAGACAGATTAAGTCCTAAAAAAAAACATCAATTACATGCAAAGTCCTGTGACCAAGCCAAGCGTTCGGCACCCTGCGGAACAATAGGCAATAAATAGCCGCCCGGGAGTAAGTGGAACTATGAGGCCGTGCCAAGGTGTCATTTAAAGAAGCCGCAATCAATAATTTATTCTGTCACATCAGGAATTTGGTGGGTTTTTGTCCTGCTGTGTTATCTGGAAATTCACTAGTCACTAGCAGAGATGGAGCTAAGGGATCAGCCTCTCTGTGTCTCTCTCTATATATATACAGTATATAATGCTGACATGAGCATTAATGGTATTAGGGTTAAATTGAATTCAAATTCAATAAAGGACTTTAAACACCTTGCAGATTTGCACATGAAACACAGGAATCAGGGGAAACACAGACCCAGTTATGCACTCTAACCATTTATATTTGCAAACCGAGGATATAATAATATATATATAATAATGTATATATAGTGAATTAAGTACCCCTTGTTGCAAAATATAAGGATATTATAAGTCACCACATAAAAGCACGAGGCCGAAGGCCAACATGGAACTCCGAGGTAACTTCTAATATCCTCGTATTTTGCAACAGGGGGTACTTTATTTACAGTATTATAATACACAAGTTTCAGTGAGTCATGTGACAAAAATGACATCACTACTCACTGTTTATAACTGATGACATCACTAGTCACTGTTTATAAGGATATAATTTACAAGACATTCATTGGCTTTTGTGTAATATATATATATATATATATATATATAATCAATACAAAAAAGAGTTAAGAGTGCACTGGTTAGGGGATGCTTATATATATATATATATATATATATATATATATATATATATATATATATATATATATATATATATATATATATTGTATATCGTTTGCCAAGCAGAACATTACATTATCCCCAGGGCTAGACTTAGCAGTTGTAAATTAACAAATTGGGGTGACCTAACGATACAACCTGTAGCCTATCAGAGTTTTAGACCATTCAGAGGGACAGACCAACCTATGGCCAATCACAAAACAAGAACCATCACAGGGCTAGACTAACTAGTATCCAATTAAGATATCTGAAAGTTTATGGGACTAGGCCAAGCTATACCTAGGGTTACCTCATAGTGGAATTTACCAGCCAAAATGCAATTATTAAATTATTATTGATGCCATTGTTATTAAAGTTGTAGTTCACTTGGTTTTCAATTGGTCTTTATTTTGTATAGTTTTTTTTATTATTTGTCTTCTGACTCCTTCTAGGTTTCAAATGGGTGTCACTGACCCCATCTAAAAACAAATGCTCTGCAAGGCTACACATTTATTGCTACTTTTTATTACTCCACTCTATTCAGGCCTCTCCTATTCATGTTCCAGTCTCTTATTCAAATCAGTGCAGGGTTGCTAGGGGAAAGTGGAGCCTTGCAACCAGACTGCTGAAATTGCAAACTGGAGAGCTGCTGAATAAAACGCTAAATAAGTCCAAAACCACAAATAATAAGAAATAAAATGAAAACCAACTGTAAATTGTCTCCGAATATCATTCACTACATCATACTAAAAGTTAACGCAAATGCGAAAAACTCCTTTAACAGGGAAGAGAGAAAGCAGAATTAGGAGGGCTAGTAATTATTCCAGAAAAGGTGGTGACCCAACTTGTTCTCAAACAGAACATTAGTATATTTTATTCACAGGTCTAAACCAACCTATACCCAGTTGTGATTTTCTTAAAGGGGTGGTTCACCTTAAAGTTAACTTTAGAATGTTATAAAATGGTCATTTCTAAACAACTTTTTAATTGGTCTTTATTTATGTTTTATAGTTTTTTAATGATTTGCCTTTTTCTTCTGTCTCTTTCCAGCTTTCAAATGGGGGTCATGGACCCAATCTAAAAACAAATGCTCTGTAAGGCTACAAATGTATTGTTATTGCTACTTTGTATTAATGAGCTTTCTAGTCAGGCCTCTCCTATTTATATTCAGAGTCGGACTGGGCCGACGGGACACTGGGGAAAACCCGGTGGGCCGATGCCGGCCCAGACCTGCTTCCTCAGAAAAGAAAGCAGGTCTGGGCACGTCTTCTATGCGTAGGTGGAGTTCAGGAGGGGCCCTGGGGACTGCCGGGAGGGCCCCCCAGTCCAACCCTATTCATATTACAGTCCCTTATTCAAATCATTGCATTGTTGGTAGGGTCATTTGGACCATAGCAACCTGATTGCTGAAATTGCAAACAGAAGAGCTTTACAAGTACATTAGAGGACATTATAGACAAATGGCAGGGGACCTTTTTACCCATAAAGTGGATCACCGTACCAGAGGCCACCCCTTTAGACTAGAAGAAAAGAACTTTCATTTGAAGCAACGTAGAGGGTTCTTCACAGTCAGGACAGTGAGGTTGTGGAATGCACTGCCGGGTGATGTTGTGATGGCTGATTCAGTTAATGCCTTTAAGAATGGCTTGGATGATTTTTTGGACAGACATAATATTAAAGGCTATTGTGATACTAAACTCTATAGTTAATATAGGTATGGGTATATAGAATTTTAATTAAAAGTAGGGAGGGGTGTGTGTATGGATGCTGGGTTTTCATTTGGAGGGGTTGAACTTGATGGACTTTGTCTTTTTTCAACCAAATTTAACTATGTAACTATGTAAGAGCTGCTGAGTAAAAAGCTTAACAACTCAAAAACCACAAATAATAAAAAATGAAAGCCAATTGCAAATTGTCTCAGAATATCACTCTCTACATCATACTAAAAGTTAACTGAAAGGTGAACAACCCCTTTAAGGCTATGCCAACCTGTACCCAATCAGAATTTTCTCAGGGCTAGGATAACTTGTAGCCAATCAGAGTGTAAATTATATTGTTGTCAGAGAAAAATGGCAGTTACAAACCTGGGTTCATCCATTCGGCATCCATTTTGCACTGGAGTTTGAATAAAGAAGACCATGTAGGAAATATGGGCACCATGTTTTTTTGCACTTAACAGATTTCTCTCTTTCTAGCACCCTGGGCTGCAGCAATTTAAGTTTCTAGAGTGGAGTATTAAGAGCTGCTCCTCACTCTCAGTTCTGAACTTTCTAAGCCTTGATAATAGGGTTTGGATTACGACTTGTCCCCTGCTGTCATATGGATGGAATGGGCCTTTTTTTCTGGGAAATAATTATTAAACAGGGTCAGGAGGTGGTGTGTCTCAGTTGCACCCTATAACTATCTGCAGAACACTCTCCTGTCAATCAAAGTGTATTTCTGAGAAAGACAATTCTGGCAGGAGCAACAGCAACGCTTGATTAATTCAGTGAGGATATATATCCGCTATTGATGTTTTTATATTGTTTTATTATTCTCATTCACTCACTTAGTAAGATTTCATTTGCAATTCATTGTTACATAGAAATACATCATTGGCCGCCTATTGCTCCTTGTGATTGATTATACAGTGTGAATTGTATTAATATTAGAACAATCATCCCAACAATTCCCTTTGTAAAATAATCTTCTTTCATTTTCATACAGATGTAATTAGTGCCAACCAGTTTCCTGCTACTAAATGGATCAAGTTCTGTTATCTTATTTTAACGTGTTCTTTGTGAATTTGCTAATTAATTCTGTTAAGGATTTAAAAGCAAGTTGGTGTTAGAAATAATGGGCTTCTGATACTGTGATTAAGTGCTTTGTTATACACATAGCTAGAATCTCAGCCATAAAGCAAGGCAGGACTGCTGCTAACAATGGGGATCAGACAGGATTTGTGCAGCCACTAGGACAGAATGCTCTGTTATACAGATAGCTAGAATCTCAGCAATAAAGCAGGACAGGACTGCTGCTTACAATGGGGATCAGATAGGATCTGTGCAGCCACTGGGACAGAATGCTCTGTTATACGGATAGCTAGAATCTCAGCCATAAAGCAGGACAGGACTGCTGCTTACATTCTGGATCAGATAGGATCTGTGCAGCCACTGGGACAGAATGGTCTGTTATACAGATAGCTAGAATCTCAGCCATAAAGCAGGGCAAGACTGTTGCTTACAATGGGGATCAGACAGGATCCTTGCAGCCACTGGGACAGAATGTTCTGTTATACAGATAGCTAGAATCTCAGCCATAAAGCAGGACAGGACTGCTGCTTACATTGGGGATCAGATAGGATCTGCACAGCCACTGGGACAGAATGTTCTGTTATACAAATAGCTAGAATCTCAGCCATAAAGCAGGGCAGGACTGCTGCTTACAATGAGGATCAGACGGTATCGGTGCAGCCACTGGGACAGAATGCTCTGTTATACAGATAGCTAGAATCTCAGCCATAAAGCAGGGCAGGACTACTGCTTACAATGGGGATCAGAGAGGATCTGTGCAGCCACTGGGACAGAATGCTCTGTTATACAGATAGCTAGAATCTCAGCCATAAAGCAGGGCAGGACTGCTGCTTACATTGGGGATCAGATAGTATCTGTGCAGCCACTGGGACGGAACTATAACGTTATTTTAATATCAAAATCCTTCATTAACCATACATTTATATGTATTTTTGTTGTTTCAGGACATTTTTTGTACCTGAATGACTCGACAGCCCACAGTCCAGTACTACTGAGTCCCTGGCTGAAGAGCAGCAGTCGGCATTGTCTAGTGGAAGTCGCTGTCTACGCCCAGAAGAACGGGAGATATATTGGTAGAGTTCAGCCTGTGAATAGAACGAGCTATGAAGTCCTGTTTACACCAAGGCAGAAGAAGACTGGGTAAGGCACCAACCTAAACATATTGTTTCTTAAAGAATCGAAGAATTGTAAATTGCTATTGGTTAATCCACTGCCATATGAAATACTAATGTCCATCCCTGTGGCTGTATGAGACCCTGCACTCACACACAAACCAAGGACACCCATACATGCTAGATTCCATCAGCCAATCAAAGGTGCCTGGGGGGAACTAGTTCTTTTGGTGAAATACAGGCTGCAGAGTGTGTGTGTATTCCCTCCGACTTCTCCAATATTCAAGCATTCTCCATAATACGCAGGTTTATTGTCTCCTGATGTATCTGACCTTCAAAAGGGGAAATTAAATTGTAAGCTTCACCGGTTTAGGGACTGATGAACAATCTCTGTAAAGCGCTGTGGAACATGAAAGAATAATGGTACCTGTGATGTTACCAATTAATTTGGAGACTTGCCTTTACAGAGTTTTACATTTGCACGACTATATGATGATGGTAATAATAAGACACACAAGGATTAATGTGCACGTTTTATTTCTGGATCCTCTAATGGCCAATCCCTGGGACCTTTGTTTGGAGACTCAGGCGGAATGACAGCGGCAGAGAATTACGGCCGCGGGTTCCTCGAATGCACGATAGATCAATCTATTTCCCGTCCTGCTTTGATAAGTTTAAGACCTCAGTCCTAGAATTAAAGTCCTGAATTACGATGGAAATCAACAGACTTCCAGTTAGTTAGCTCGGCACTAAATACTCACTTTACTGCGCGCTGTCAGTTTTAACGCAAAATCCCGTAAAAAAAAATTAAAATACATCCGAGTGATTATCACACAGGTAGCAGATTTATTTGCGCAAGTTCTGCATCCGGCACCGCGTTTACCCACAAATCACAAAGAAATTGTATTTAACTGACAAATACGGAATGGGGGAATATGCCGACGGCGTGCGTTAGTTCCACCGCTCAGACATAAAAACCCAAATGGGTAAAGGGAAAGTCTTTAGAAAGAGCAGAAATGTGATTTATAACTTTGCTAAATCTTTACAGTTTCCTCTCCCTACAAAAGTGCAGAGTGTATATATATATCCCAGAGATACACGAAATGCTTTCATGCCAAGTGCAGATAAATACCAGGGGACAAAGCTTTTGGAAGAGGGATATAATATATTTTTATAATACACAAAAGCCATGAATATCTTGTAAATTATATCCTTATAAACGGTGAGTAGTGATGTCATCAGTTATAAACGGTGAGTAGTGATGTAATTTCTGTCACATGACTCACTGAAACTTGTGTATTATAATTAATAAAGTACCCCCAGTTGTAAAATATGAGGATATTATAAGTTACCTCGGAGTTCCATGACCTGTATAAAAACACTCGGCCTTCGGCCTCGTGTTTTTATATGGTCATGAAACTCCTCGGTAACTTATAATATCCTTATATTTTACAAGAGGGGGTACTTTATTCACTATATATACTCAACTCCTGCCCAGATCCACTAAGCAGCAGGAAAGCAGTTCATTGCACAGGTATGGGATCCGTTATCTGGAAACCCAATATCCAAAAAGCTCAGAATTACGTAATGGCCGTCTCCCATAGACTCCATTATAATCAAATAATCCAACTTTTAAAAAAAATGATTTCCCTTTTCTCTATAATAATAAAACAGTCCCTTGTACTTGATCCAAAATAAGATTTAATGAATCCTTATTGGGAAAAAACATTTTTTTCAAAACGCAACAGTTAATAGTGCTGCTCCAGCAGAATTCTGCACTGAAATCTGTTTCTCAGAAGATCAAACAGATTTTTTTATATTTAATTTTGACATCTGACATGGGGCTAGACATATTGTCAGTTTCCCAGCTGCCTCCAGTCATGTGACTTGTGCTCTGATAAACTTCAGTCACTCTTTACTGCTGTACTGCAAGTTGGAGTGATATCACCCCCTCCCTCCCCCGCCCCCAGCAGCCTAACAACAGAACAATGGGAAGGTAGCCAGATAGCTGCTCCCTAACACACATGGTTATCAGCTTGCCGCTTTTCCAGCCAAATTGGGCTACTAATTTAAAGCCCAGGCGGGTTTTGAAAGTAGTAACTAGCCAAAGTATGGATTTGGGATAATTTTTGGGCCTTTTAGGCTGGTTTGTACTTTGGAAACCAGCCAAAGTTTTTTCTTGTCCTAATGTGCATAGCCTGCGTCTCCCAATGCATGTTGGGTAATGTAGTTTTTGCTTAACAATTTACCAGCTGCCAAGTTTGATGAAAGAATACAATACCCAGCATGCAATGTCTTGTGTAGAAGTTGGGAGTTACCAGATTTTGGGCTCTGTACCCCAGTCTCCCATCCCTCTAAAGCATTCTTGCATTTTCTGGTGACTTTTTTCAATTTCAGACAATTTTGGGGCAAAAATCTTCTGGCCACTAAAATGTCTAGAGATTTACCTCTTTTACCAATATTTATTGAAATTGTATATGTATTAGGGTCTTATATTACCACCTGTGCCCCCCTCTGTAGTTAAAGCCCTTGTGATGGGCGAATCTGTCCCATTTTGCTTCATAGAAAAATATTGTGAAACAGTGAAAATTTGAAAATTTTCACATATATTAATTTTTTAGACTTTTTTTACTGCACATATTGTGCTATTTTTGGCCTGTTTTGGGTTGGTTTTGTAGCTGACTTTGGCTGGTCTTGAAAATCAGACCTGGCAACCCTACTAACACAAGATAACAGCTGCCTCGTAGATCTAAAAACAGCACTAAATAGTAAAATCCAGGTCCCACTGAGACCCCTTCAGTGACATTGAGTAGGAGAAACAACAGCCTGTCAGAAAGCAGTTCCATCCTAAAGTGCTGGCTCTTTCTGAAATCACATGACCAGGCAAAATGACTTGAGATGCACCTACACACCAATATTACAACTAAAAAATACACTTGCTGGTTTAGGAATGACGTTTTATATTGTAGAGTGAATTATTTGCAGTGTAAACAGTGTAATTTAGAAATAAAAACTACATCAGAAAAATCATGACAGAATCCTTTTAACGTTTACATGATTTTCTAGAAGATTTAAAGGAGAAGGAAAGGCTAAAACTAAGTAAGCTTTATCAGAAAGATCTATATAAATACATCAATAATCCCTCAAAGTAATGCTGGTCTGAGTGCTCAAAAGAAACACTGAATTTCTTTCCTTCTTTTGTGTACACATGGACTTCTGTATCAGACTTCCTGTTTTCAGCTTAAACCTCCAGGGCTAGGGCTTGAGCATGCTCAGTTTGTTCCTCTTTCGCCCTCCTTTTCCCCCTCCCTCCTCCCCTCCCTGCTGTTATCTGAGCCCAGAGCTATGAGCGAGCAGGGAGAGACTCAGGCAGGAAGTGATGTCACACCAAGCTAATATGGCAGCTGCTATCCTAAACAAACAGAGACAGAGTCTAGAGCTGGTTGCTCAGGTATGGTAAAGCATTCTACAGAATAAATATAGTGTTATAGCTTGCACTAATGTGGCTAACCTATTGACAATAAACTGCCTCAGCAGCTTTCCTTCTCCTTTAAGGTATGAAAATCCAAATTACGGAAAGATCCTTTATCCGGAAAAACCCAGGTCCCAAGCATTCTACATAAAAGGTCCCATACCTGCATCCTAAAAGCTCAGAATTACAGGATGTCGTCTTCCATAGAATCCATTTTATCCAAATAATCCAATTTTTCTTTTAAATGATTTTCTTTTTGTCTGTAATAATAAAACAGTAGCTTGTATTTGATCCCAACTAAGATATAATTAATCCTTATTGGAAGCAAAACCAGCCTATTGGGTTTATTTAATGTTTAAATAATTTTTTAATAGACTTAAGGTATGGAGATCCAAATCATGGAAAGATCCCTTATCTGGAAAACCCCAGGTCTGGGGGTTGAGCAGACCTGGGGTTTAACAGGTCCCGTACCTGTTTAAGCAAGGGAAGAAGGCAAAGGGCACTGTGGGCTGCAGAAGGTTTGTTCTCCTTTAAATCATTAGTTCATTTTTTTTTTTAAAAAAAGGCAGCACTAAAGGTTTTCCACAAAGCTAATGATAAACAATGGCGCATTAGCCCGTCTGACCACCATCTCATTTTCTGGGGATTGTAGTTCTGGCACGAAACTTACACAGACTGGCACAGCGAGAGAGATTAAGTAGCAGATGTTATGGGGAAGCGAAATTAGTATTAATGCAGAATTCGTCAGCAGAACCAAAACATTTAACTATTTTATTAATTAAACTCACTTTCCCCTGCTCATTTTTTCCCTTCTATCATTTGTTTTCTTTTCAGGTAACATTTTCATTTGTGTTTATCAATGGCAGCTTAAAGGGGAAATATATGTCAGCATATTCAGAAACAAGCGTTATTATCTTCCTCAGATCGGTGACACCATTTTTTTTCTGCATATTAGATTTATATATACAGGGGCCTGTCATATTGTGACCCTTTTATCCAACATTTGTTCCTAGTTAGTATTTTACCCACTGTTACTATAGACGCCATCTCTCCCTACTATACCTGCTATCCCACAGTCACACTCCCTTCCCAGAGACTATTATCCACTGTTACTATAGGCACCATCTCTCCCTACTATACCTGCTATCCCACAGTCACACTCCCTTCCCAGAGACTATTATCCACTGTTACTATAGGCACCATCTCTCCCTACTATACCTGCTATCCCACAGTCACACTCCCTTCCCAGAGACTATTATCCCACTGTTACTATAGACACCATCTCTCCCTACTATACCTGCTATCCCACAGTCACACTCCCTTCCCAGAGACTATTATCCCACTGTTACTATAGGCACCATCTCTCCCTACTATACCTGCTATCCCACAGTCACACTCCCTTCCCAGAGACTATTATCCCACTGTTACTATAGACACCATCTCTCCCTACTATACCTGCTATCCCACAGTCACACTCCCTTCCCAGAGACTATTATCCACTGTTACTATAGGCACCATCTCTCCCTACTATACCTGCTATCCCACAGTCACACTCCCTTCCCAGAGACTATTATCCACTGTTACTATAGACACCATCTCTCCCTACTATACCTGCTATCCCACAGTCACACTCCCTTCCCAGAGACTATTATCCACTGTTACTATAGACACCATCTCTCCCTACTATACCTGCTATCCTACAGTCACACTCCCTTCCCAGAGACTATTATCCACTGTTACTATAGGCACCATCTCTCCCTACTATACCTGCTATTCCACAGTCACACTCCCTTCCCAGAGACTATTATCCACTGTTACTATAGACGCCATCTCTCCCTACTATACCTGCTATCCCACAGTCACACTCCCTTCCCAGAGACTATTATCCACTGTTACTATAGACACCATCTCTCCCTACTATACCTGCTATCCCACAGTCACACTCCCTTCCCAGAGACTATTATCCACTGTTACTATAGACACCATCTCTCCCTACTATACCTGCTATCCTACAGTCACACTCCCTTCCCAGAGACTATTATCCACTGTTACTATAGGCACCATCTCTCCCTACTATACCTGCTATTCCACAGTCACACTCCCTTCCCAGAGACTATTATCCACTGTTACTATAGGCACCATCTCTCCCTACTATACCTGCTATCCCACAGTCACACTCCCTTCCCAAAGACTATTATCCCACTGTTACTATAGGCACCATCTCTCCCTACTATACCTGCTATCCCACAGTCACACTCCCTTCCCAGAGACTATTATCCCACTGTTACTATAGGCACCATCTCTCCCTACTATACCTGCTATCCAACAGTCACACTCCCTTCCCAGAGACTATTATCCACTGTTACTATAGGCACCATCTCTCCCTACTATACCTGCTATCCCACAGTCACACTCCCTTCCCAGAGACTATTATCCACTGTTACTATAGACACCATCTCTCCCTACTATACCTGCTATCCTACAGTCACACTCCCTTCCCAGAGACTATTATCCACTGTTACTATAGGCACCATCTCTCCCTACTATACCTGCTATTCCACAGTCACACTCCCTTCCCAGAGACTATTATCCACTGTTACTATAGACGCCATCTCTCCCTACTATACCTGCTATCCCACAGTCACACTCCCTTCCCAGAGACTATATCCACTGTTACTATAGACACCATCTCTCCCTACTATACCTGCTATCCCACCAGTCACACTCCCTTCCCAGAGACTATTATCCACTGTTACTATAGACACCATCTCTCCCTACTATACCTGCTATCCTACAGTCACACTCCCTTCCCAGAGACTATTATCCACTGTTACTATAGGCACCATCTCTCCCTACTATACCTGCTATCCCACAGTCACACTCCCTTCCCAAAGACTATTATCCCACTGTTACTATAGGCACCATCTCTCCCTACTATACCTGCTATCCCACAGTCACACTCCCTTCCCAGAGACTATTATCCACTGTTACTATAGGCACCATCTCTCCCTACTATACCTGCTATCCAACAGTCACACTCCCTTCCCAGAGACTATTATCCCACTGTTACTATAGGCACCATCTCTCCCTACTATACCTGCTATCCACAGTCACACTCCCTTCCCAGAGACTATTATCCCACTGTTTACTATAGGCACCATCTCTCCCTACTATACCTGCTATCCCACAGTCACACTCCCTTCCCAGAGACTATTATCCCACTGTTACTATAGGCACCATCTCTCCCTACTATACCTGCTATCCCACAGTCACAGTCCCTTCCCAGAGACTATTATCCCACTGTTACTATAGGCACCATCTCTCCCTACTATATCTCTGTATTCTGAGTAAGTTTGTAAGCGTAATATGGCCACCGCAGCAGGAATGCTTGATGGTATGAAAGATTTTATTAAGGGATTATTAATTGATGCTGTTCCTATTATATTAATCCTTAGCTGGATGTAATTACTTTCTGTGTGTGTGTATTGGGTTGGTAGCTAATCTATTCCAGGATCATATAATGGAAAATGCACTGTTGAATCGTCGCACTTGAAAGTTCAAATCGCTGTAATATTGTATTAGTGGGTTAAATAAACTACTGCGCTTCCTACTGTTTAATTAGCTGTTAAACTACGGCAGAAGCATGTTGCTTAATGTCTTTAAGGAAATTTAAATGCCAACAGGGGACACAGAATACAATTTCGAAGATTAACAATCACTATGATTGGGGGGGTGGAACTGCTGGAATTGGTTCAGTTGTTTCTCGGAGCAGGAACTCAAAAGTAATCTGTTATTAAAATACTTAAGCACGTGAGATTCAGCTTATTCTATAATGCCCTTTCGAGTTAGAGAGACAGGTTTGAATGGATATTTCACTAATCTTTTTGCAATTTATTTTATATAATAGCTGCCTCAGTGGGGGGGGCTGTTCCTGCTGAATTGTGCTTAGTACAGGGGAATACCTATGCTGCCATAGTTTTATGGTATCTCTCTGTACAGACTATGAGCAAACTTAGGGGCTGTTCCTGCTGAATTGTGCTTAGTACAGGGGAATACCTATGCTGCCATAGTTTTATAGTATCTCACTGTGCAGGCTATGAGCAAACTTAGGGGCTGTTCCTGCTGAATTGTGCTTAGTACAGGGGAATACCTATGCTGCCATAGTTTTATGGGATCTCTCTGTACAGGCTATGAGCAAACAGGGGCTGTTCCTGCTGAATTGTGCTTAGTACAGGGGAATACGTATGCTGCCATAGTTTTATGGTAAAAATTCACACGAAAAATAACCTGTCATTGTTATACATGCACAAGTGTGCGGACACAATGTTGCGTTAGTAAAGATCTATTTGTAACATCAGTCCTTCCCTTAGTGGAGCTTAAAGTCCATGGTCCCTATTGCATTTCCAAAAAAACACTATGGACAGTTTTATCAGGAGTCAATTAACCAGGGTGCCTGGAAAATACAAACTGCAGTGTGGTTCTCGGTTCAATTCCACATATTGCTAGCTTTTTTGTGAAACTTGCCCTTTAGAAATATTGCCACCTATAAGGCAATCATAGCAGTCATGTTATATACCTCATAAAACCTGAAGATTCTTAGTGGCTTTGAAGGGATCGAAATGTTCCTGTTCAACCCTATGCTGATGCCCCGGGCGAGAAGACACAAGAAAATTTGATAAACATCCGAAAAAATCTTGATCTGCAGAAGAACCTCTACGTTTTATTATAGATGGAGAACTCCCGACCATTAATAAATGGGCTCCTGAGGCTACATATCAGTCATTCAGACAGGGCCCCTCTGGATTCCGCTAGCAGATACCCTTGCTTATTGGATGTCCTTCTTTGTTGAAGAAGAAGAAGGAGAGAATGAAAAAGGGTAATTGTAATCATCTGCAAATTTCTTTGCTGGTACAGCGCCAATGATATCATGATCCACTGGGACTAGAGCCGAGCCCTTTTTATGAGCAGCATTTATCCTGCGCGGTGACAAGCCATTTTTATATTCAGCATGAAACCAACGATGTTACTTCTTGGTTATTTGGTAGAAAGGGATCCTCGGCTCCCTACACCTGAAATGTTAATTGCACCATCGATAATATTTATCACTCAAATAAAAGTCTCTGCATATTGCGCGCTGACATATAATGCAATGAGGCTTAATAAATTGAACCTTAAAAGAATTACACTCTGAGGTCACAGTCAATGTGGCCATTTTGCTGATAGATTGGAGCTGGCTGGATTCGCTCTGCACAGAGGAACACGGAGCCGTTCCTGGACGAGGTATGTATTTGGATGCCAGGTCTCTGCACTTTATTGTAATAAAATGAAGTTATATACCTAGCGATGGTGCCATTTCCTTAATGTTTATATTTTTATGTGACCTCTGTAGGTTTTTGTGTGAACGGGGCTCTGTTATATTGTTAATGGAGTAATACGTCCCTTTGTGTGCCGTCTCTTTCCGTTCGTGTAAACGAGGGCGGCCTTTAGTTGTGTTGAGACCTTTAGAAAGGCAATTTGTGGTGCCTCATTTCTTTCCTCTAAACACAGAACCATAGTCCTTCAAATAAATATTCAGTTCAATAAATACTATACCTTATTAACCTCAAATACATAATCTGCAAGAACTGAATAGTGCTTCACAAGCTCAGCCAAAGACTACTTATGCCTCTTTATGGCATTCACTTTAAGAATTATAAGTTAAAGAGGGGTTCTAGGACCTATAAATAAATTGTACTACAACACGTGTTCAGCAGCAATGAGGAAGGCAATATTAGAAAAGGAGGAACTGACTGCATCCCAAGCAAAGACTAATCCCAAAACAATGTATATCGGTAGTAAAAATATGCATGTTGAGAGTCTCCATTATATTACATATTTCAATTACAGGGGACTATGAAAAAGAAATGTGCTTAATGAGTTCTTTTCCGCTATGTATACAATTGAGGAGTCAGAGTTACAGTTCCAACCCTCTGAAGGTGCTCATGGCTCAGCTCAAACAAGTTGTTATTGTCTGACATAAAATATATGAATGAATATATATATATATATATATATATATATATATATATATATATATATATATATATATATATACACATACATACATTGGGATGCAAAAATCCACTAAATCCTTTGCAAAAGATTCGGCCGAATACCAAACCGAATCAAAATAAGGGTGGGAAGGGGAAAACATTTTTTCTTCGCCCCTAATTTGTATATGCAAATTAGGATTTGGATTCAGTTTAGCTGAGCAGAAGGATTCGGCCGAATCCGGATCCTGCTGAAAAAGACAGAATCCTGGATTTGGTGAATCCCTAATATGCATAGCACTTATACCCTTTATGGCACTGTGTTAGGCAGATTGTTGATGGAGAAGGACCTGGGGGGAAGGGCATTTAGGATAATTAACTTGGCTGTAGCAAGTAATGCCAGTCAGCAACAGGAAGGGCCAACTATTAACTGTCTTGTATTAAAAGCGGTATAGATTCACAGGAGGAGAGGGTCATACTCCCTCTTTACAAAGGACCGATGAGGCATATGTTGTCTCCCATATATAAAAACTCCTTGTCCATCCACATAATTGTGCCCTGTACCACTGTGTCCATCTTGCCTCCTGCTGCGAACTACAAGTAAGTGCGTGGGGTTTAACGTAGACTTGCTTGGAGCGCTCTTCTTATTTATATTTATTTTTGTTGTTGTGGTTTTGAAGATATTAGCAGTTTTATATGCCTGATATAATGCATTTGGAACAAAAGTGCCACCTGCTGGTCATTTTGACTGCTGACTGAAGAAGTAAAATCTTGTGATCTTGCTCTTGCTTATGATTTTGTGTTTCTGTATCAGACCAATTCCTTTACAGCTCTTTAGTAGGAAAGATTTGTGCCTCTAAAGATGCCCCATCTTCTCTCCTGCTGATTCACTGCATATGCTCCAGGCTGCTGTCACTTACCTCAGCTTAGGGACCCACTCAAAACACAATATATATATATATATATATATATATATATATATATATATATATATATATATATATATATATATATATATTATGTGTGTATATATATATATATATATACAAGATATGACAGTCACATTACATGCCAACATAGAAATCAATGCAGTCTGCATCAAAACTAATTCATAATCAGCCCTGTTGAATGAGCTTCTATAATAGATGAACCTCACTTTCTGTTTGATGATTTCCCCAGCAGCCCAGATCTCACTGAGCATGTGCAGTGCCACTGACACACAAAAGATGCCTAACAAGATCCAAGATGGGGAGCTGCTGGGGCAACTTTGAAAGCCTGAATCATTACTGTTATAGGGCTGCTGAACCTCTGGGTTGGAACAGTAAGGGGGTTATTTACTAAACTCGGAATGCAAAAATTTGTAATTTTTTTTATTTATACAATCTGGAATTTATTATACCCAGAGAATGGAAAAGTCTGAATCTGTTAAAAATCCGGCATCGCAGACCTGTCGAGGTTTTATATAAGTCAATGGGAGACGTCACAATGATTTTTTGATATGTGCTGGGTTTCGTGCAATACCCCAAAAGTTTTCGGGCAAAATTCTGAGTTTTCGGGTGAAAAATCTGAAAAAATCTCGAAAATCAGATGAAAAATAAAAAAAAAAGGTGAAAACCAGATGAAAAATCCAAAAACATCAAGAAAATGTTTTTTTCTGATTTTTTTCCCGCAAACAAAATTTTCAGGAAAGTGTATTAATAAATGAGCCCAAAACACCCGTGCGGATTTGGTCAGAGTTTTTTTTTCCAGAAAATATTGAGATAAATTTGGACTTTGATAAATAACCTCCTAAGAGTTCTGTTTATAAAATAAAACTTTTCTAATCTAGACCCTTTTTTTATTACTTAGATCTCCTTTAAAAAAGACCAGTGGCTACACAGATTACTTCCATGTGCAGCGAATTGTTTACACATATATATATTGATACAAACTCACCTAGAATATATGCATCTGAATTTTATTTCACTGATAATCTCTGGCTATCAGTATAAGCATTATTTATGCAATTCTAATCTATTCTTTCTGTAATTGTGCCTCCCCAACCTCAGGGAACCAACTGCCATATTCCTCTTCTTTCCTCGTTACTGTCAGTTATCAAGTGCTGCTCAGAAATGATTGAATTCAGTTTTTTGGCCTCTTATAATTCAGAATTGTTATTCCGTGCCATGTATCGTGTGTCAAATATATTTTACAATTGGGGATGCTGCTTCTACCACTACGAACTAGTGATGAGCAAATCTGTACCGTTTCACTTTGCCGAAAAATTTGTGAAAATCTGAAAAAATCATGAAACGGCAAAAAATGTAAGTAAGTGTGCATAAAAATTATTTTAATGTGCGACAATTTTTACAAACGTGACAATTACATGCGGGACATTTTGTACAAATGCATTTAGTAATTTACGTGCGCAACTTTTGTCACAGTGAATTCTCATATAATTTTTTCTCCAGTTTTGTGGAAAAATTTGCAGGCGGCAAAGTGCGAAAATTCGCCGCAAATCCATGCCTGGCGAATAAATTGACCCATCACTTTGAGAGACGTCTGTTCTACCACTAGGGACACCGAATCTACCTTTGGAGATGCTGATTCTACCTCTAGGGGCACGGATTCTACCACTGGGGGTGCTGCTTAGATTGTTAACTAAGGGGTGAATTAAAGTTCATTTTTCATACGACTGTTCCAGCTTGTGTGTATAAAAGTTCTAGGTGCAAATTAGTGGGCCATGTCATCATAGTTTGTTGTGTAAATACTGTAGTGCCCAGAGCTCCTATATCTTTGTGTGTAGTTTTAAATCCGGTTTAAGCTTCTGAGGAAGTGACTCGCATTAGTCACGAAATGTGTAAAACTCTATGCTGTCCTCTCTCCCTGCCCTTATCCCATGTGTGATTTTTACGTGTTTTGAATAAAGTTTTGAATTTTAACCTTCAAACTGAGTGATCAATTCTACAACAAAGTCCTCCATAGGAAAAAACACCCGTTGACTTTAATGCATTTAGACAAAAGTCCTCCATAAGAAAAAACGCCCATTGACTTTAATGCATTTAAACAAAAGTCCTCTATAAGAAAAAACGCCCATTGACTTTAATGCATTCGGAGCGAGAAAAATTGTCGCGAGCGGAAAATTTTTTTGCGTAAAAATGCCCCTTGACTTCAATGCGTTTCGCTAATTTGAGGGACAGATTCGCTCATCACTATTTGTGTGTAGTATTGTCTACCTTGCACAGTTTTTTTTGTACACCCTGGTTGGGGAAAACAATGATATTTTGGCAAGAATAACCCACTTCCAAGTGCGGGGTCTTGGCCGGTGGGGACGCATGAGGATCGGGCCCACCGGGTTTTTTCCCGGTATCCCTCCGGGCCTGTCCGACACTGGGCATGTGCTCATGCGCTAATTTATTTATTAAAGAGAAAGTTACTCTCATTAGAAACATCAATTGTATCGGGATGTTTTGGAAAAAACTGTTTCATAGTCACTTTTAGTTTATGTTATAACAACCTAACAATCCCAAGCAGACCTGAAACTGCAGGTGATGCAGGTGGAGCTGAAATCCCAAAAATTACAGATAAGTTGTCCTGTGTGTAAAAGGCAAATTAATTGGGGACCAATGGGACCTGGTTCCGTAGAGTAGATGTTACACCAAGTAGATTACCAAGACCACCAAGTCAATGAGCGTTTTTCTTTGCAATTTTTCGGCCCAAAATACAACTGACGTCAATGGAAGTGTTTTTGCAGCGTCTTTTTTTTCGCGCAAAATGCATTAAGGTCAGTGGGTCACGCCCATCGCTAATGACCAATAAAGAGCCTGAAATGTGGAAATATGTTTTGTATTGTATAAAATAAACCGTGTCAAACTTGTAAAAAAATGGGTTTAAAAAAAGAGTAAAAAGTGATAACATTCTAACTCAATAATAAAAAAGGCAGCGAGTATATAGGCAGAGACCATGTTACCATCTAACTAAATGCCAAACTAAATCGACCCAATTGCAGATTAGAGGCACTAGTTATGCCTCATATAACCACACCCACATGGTACTAAATCCCTCCCACTTTCTACCACTCATACCTGCATAGGGAGGAATGGAAGGTGTTCTGAATATTTAAAGGGGTTGTTCACCTTTAAATTACCTTTTAGTATGATGTAGAGAGTGATATTCTGAGACAATTTGTAATTGGGTTTCATTTTCTATTATTTGTATGAGTTATTTAGCTTTTTATTCAGCAGCTCTCCAGTTTGCAATTTCAGCCACCTGGTTGCTAGGGACCAAATAACCTTAGCAACCATGCATTGATTTGAATAAGACACTGGAATATGAATAGGAGAGGCCTGAATTGAAAGATAAGTAATAAAAAGTAGCAATAAAAATAAATGTGTAGCCTTATAGAGCATTTGCTTTTAGATGGGGTCAGTGGCCCCCATTTTAAAGCTGGAAAGATTCAGAAGAAGAAGGCAAATCATTCAAAAACTATAAAAGTTAATGAAGATAATGAAGAACAATTAATAAGTTGCTTACTACTGAAGGTGAAGCACCCCTTTAATTTATTCGCAAATACTTTTATTATGTTTGTAGTATGTTTGTACAGGTATGGGATCTGTTATCTGGAAACCTGCTCTCTAGAAAGCTCCAAATTATTATAAGGTCAACTCCCTTTTAATCAAATAATACAGAATTCTAAAAAACATATTTCCTTTTTTCTCAGTATCTTGTACTTGATCCCAACTAAGATTTAATGAATCCTTATTGGAGGCAAAGCAATCCTATTGGGTGTATTTATTGTTTTATTGGTTATTTGTTTAGTAGAATGTATGAAGATACAAATTACAAAAAGATCCCTTATCGAGAAAACCCCAGGTCCTGAGCATTCTGGATAAATGATCCCATACCTGTATTATGATTTTTCAGAAACGGAATGGTTTCTTGGCAAGTACCATTGTTCTCGGGGGTGTCCATTGGGCCACGTACCACCCAGACTGGCATCAGACAGGAGTCATCAGCATGAAGTGACTGGGCAGCAAGAATAGAGTGAATTATTGGGCATTTGTCTGGATGGAATGTGCAATACACAGCGGCCATAACAAAGCCATTACTACTACTCCACCAAAAATCAATTATACGCGCCCATATATTCTCTCCCATTGTGACACTTTCATTCTAGGTGAGTCACTGGCAGTGTATTACCCACACAGCGCTCACTAGCAATGGAGCCCGGCCAACTCCTGACGTCTTCCTAAGTGGAATGGAATGAGCGTCCAGTCTGTATTTCATCCATCAGATCAGCACAACTCACCCGTTACACTAACAAAGACTCCGTTTCCCAGGATTCCCACCTGCTGGGGGCTGCAGGGGTCAGAAACATTAGAGAGATAATGGTATCAAATAGCTATACTTTCTTAATTATTTTACAAAAAGCTTTAAAGGAGAAGTTGACCTTTAAATGCACTTTTAGTATATTGTAGCTGGACCTATTTAAGCAGCATTTTGGTTATTCTATATCTATTTTTAATATCTTTTGTTTTTTAATAAATTACTTATTCTGCCCATTTTTAGGGTAAGTTCACACTGGGCATTTTGGGGAGATTTGGTCGCCTGGCGACTAATCGCCTCGTCTTTGCGGTGACCAATCTCCCCAAATGCCTTCCCTGACTCTGCACCGGGTTAAAATGAAAAAATGCCAGCGCTAATCACACGCGGCGGTTGGTTTTCCAAAGTCGCCCGAACTTGCCTCACGAGGAAACTTCGGGTGTGAAAACGAATCGCTGCGTGGGATTAGCGCTGGTGTTTTTTCATTTTAAGCCGGCGCAGAGCAGGGAAGGCGTTTGGGGAGATTGTTCGCCGCAAAAACGAGGCGATTAGTCGCCAGGCGACCAAATCTCCCCAAAACGCCCTGTGTGGCCTGACCCTTAGGATGTTATTCACGACTGAAAACCAGATTAGATGTAACGCTTTAATTTTATCATTTATTAATCTTTATACACAGGCTTTTCCACAATTTACCTAACTAAGCCCTAGTTACCAGACAGCAGTAAAAAGGAATGTAAAACCAAAGCATTAATTGACATAAATTTAGACATTAGTAGTGTAACTAAATGTCTAGAGGTTGACCTGTTTTACCAATATTTATTGAAATTATAAATGGGGCCCTATACCTCCTGGGCCCCCCTACTAGACTAGACTACTAATACTAGGCTTTCAACTCAACAGCTTACTTTGAAGGTCAAAACCCAAGAGTTGCTGACCCTCCAAATTTCAGAGATTGAGCTCTTGAGCCAAAAGCCTTGTATAAGCAGTCTAAAACTGCCAATATCTCAGAAACCAATATCAATAGAAAATAAGTGGCAGTTTTATTAAGGGTCGAATTGAAAATTCAAATTTTTTTCATGGTCAAAACTCTCAAATTCGACTAGGGAATTATCCAAACTGGATTTGAGTTTTTGAAAGAAATTGAATTCGGTTTTCGAGACTTATCATACTATGGCCCTTTAAGAATTCGAAATCGACTATTCGCCACCTAAAACCTGCCGATTACTGTTTAAGTCAATGGCATAAATTCAGGGATCAATTTGGAGATGTTTGCAGCCTTCCCGACATTTGAGGTTTTTTTCGGAGTAAAATCTCGAATCCAGTCTGATTCTAGTTTTCGGGTTGTTTAAATTCATCCGAGTTTTAATAATTCAATTTTATTAATACATTTCGGCAGGTCAAATTTCGAATTTGTTTGAATTTAAGGGAGTTTAAAAAAAAACTTGCATGAATTCGAAATTCGACCCTTGATAAATGTGCCTCCCAGTGTATTTTTAAAAGTCTTCCAAGAAGCCCTCTGATTATGTTTACATCAATTAATTTTTGGGGTTTAGGTCCCCTTTTAAAATTCTAAATCCGAGGAACTCCCCTTAGGCAAATAAATCAATAGTTGGGCTGTCCTATTACTATTCCTCTTCCCCAAGGAAATAAAACTGCAGGGAGACATCCATGTCTTTATTCAGATAAGGGGCCCCAGTTAACAGCCCCATTCACAAATGATCAGCATGTGGCCTCTCATCAGAAATTTTTGTATAGTTGCCCACCGTATTTACCCCGCGTTCAGCCAAAACTCTGCCGGCTAATGAGGTTAATGTATTTCTGTATTGCAGAACGCTCACATCTAAACCATGCCGCACTTTCAAATAGCAAACAGCACGAACGAGTCTAAATGGACATGTTTTAAGTGGTTACAGCAACGAGTAATGCATTGTAAGCCGTCCAATTTCCCAGCAATTACCCACAATGCCCTGCTGCTTTATTATTTGACAGCAGCCCCATTAGTAGGCACCAGCAGAAGACAAGGCTAAGAAAAGACTTTCAGATTTTGTTAGAAACAAAGCTACAGAAATAGGGAAAAACAGTGGAATTTAGTGCAGTCGGTAAATGGCAAAGTTGTTAAGATCAGCGAGAACAAGGGAATGCGACTTTACAAAGGGCTCGGGAGGTCTCTGCATTACTGCCAGGGCAGCAAAATGATAGAACTCGCTGCCAGGGGAGGTTGCAGATGCATTAAATACATTTAAGAGGGTCGAGATACCTTTTTGCATAAAGGGGAGATTGAAGGCCGCAAGGAGTCATTCGAACGCCGAGAAAGAAGGGTGTTTGCGAGTCACACTCTTGAGTCAAAACTTGCAGAAGCTTTAATTGCTTTAAATGATTGCGCTGAAAGGAATTCATATATTTCCAGATTATAATGAAAATAGAGGAAAATAGAATTGCTGTTTATAAGCATAGGATTCGTGGGAAGATTTAACAAACATCAAAAATTATTCTCCACGAATTTTGCAGGCGTCTCCCATTATTTTCTTTCTCGTGTATTTATCATTTGATGACTAGTGATGAGCAAATTTTTTCCGCCAGCCATGGATTCGCGCAAAATGAATGCATTTGGACAAAAATGTTGCCATAAGAAAAATGCCCATTGACTTTAATGCATTTGGAGCCAGAAAAATGGCAGTGTGTAAAACATAGCTGCGTGTAAAAATATTTTGCAGCCCATTGACTTAAATGTGTTTTGCAATTTTTCACCTTTCGCAAAATTTTTCACCGTTTCTCGAAGTTTTCGGCGAAGCAAAACGGGACAGATTCACTCATCACTATTGATGACTGAATTTTCAAGCAAGAACATCGGTAGAGTTAGGGGGTATATGAACCAAAACCGCTCAACAACTGGTGAGAATTGTTGAGTAATTAGGGCAGTAGAACAGTTTTATTCAAAAGCAGACGTGCCCATTGATTTGAATGACTTGTGGCTGGTGTGAGCACCCATTATTGTGTTGAAAGAACAGTGGGGAGACATTTTTAAAAAATCTAAAATTTGCATCTTTTGATAAATCTGCACTTTATTTTCACTGTAATAGTTTCCAGATACATTGACCTGAACTAGAGTCCTGTGTGGATCTGGTTGGCTGACCCACAGTCTGACCATGATCCTGCTTTGTCCCTTCACAAACTCTATCTGCATAGTTTATCTTCATCCTGACATGGAGTCAAATAAAACCATAAGACTATGTCACACATAATGCTTTCTCCACTACACTACATTACACTGCCCTATGTCTGGAAGGAGTGACAATGAATAATATCAGTCACTGCACCCATGGGTTAAGTATGGCAGCTTCCCTTCCCATAGAGCAGGGGTCCCCAAACTTTTTTTTTTACCCGTACGCAACATTCAAATGAAAAAAGAGTTGGGGAGCAACACAAGCATTGTAATTGGCTGATTGGTAGCCCCTATGTGGACTGGCAGCCTTCAGGAAGTTCTGTTTGGCAGTGCACCTGGTTTTTATACAACCAAAACTTGTCTCCAAGCCTGGAATTCAAAAATAAGCTCCTGCTTTGAGGCCACTGAGAGCAACATCCAAGGGGTTGGTGAGCAACATGTTCCTCGCAAGCCACTGGTTGGGGACCACTGCATAGATTTAAAAGCAACAGTTATGACCTATGTGCCCCCCCCTCAAGTCTTTGATTGGTTACTGTCTGGTAACCAATCAATGGAAACCAAGAGAAAAGCAGGAAGTAGTGTTCTGGCTATTATGTTACACATCCAGTCACTCCAGCCTTTATATATTACATTTTTGCCAAACTAACTATATTAGATACATTTTTTATTTTGCACAGCCTATCTATTTACCCAGTTTTTATTTTTACGCTGAACTGTTCCTTTAACAGAGAATTCAACCCCTTATTAAAAAAAAACCCTACAAAGACCGACCCCCCTCTCTCCTCCCCCCAGCCTAGCTGCTACCCCGGGTTAATGCCCCTAAGGTTAGAACTACATGAGCGCTTTTGTAGGATGGTGTTGGATCGACTAAACGCATCCTACAAGTCTGATGTTGTCGTGTGGGTTAAAATACCATAGGATTGATACAAATATCGGATGCGTAAACTACATGTAAAATTTTACATCTGACACGACTGTCAGATGTGAATGCTGCATGCTGCGTCATTGCTACTCATTACTCATCTTTTTTATACAGACCCTCTCCTATTCGTTTTCCAGTCTTTTATTCCAATCAATGCATAGTTGCTAGGGTTATTTGACCCTAGCAACTAGATTGCAAACCAGAGAGCTGCCGAATAAAAAGGTAAATAGCTCAAAAACCACAAATGAAAAACAATTGCAAATTGTCTCAGAATATCACTCTCTACATTATACTAAAAGTTAATTTTAAGGTGAAGGAGATCCAAATTATGGAAATCCCAAGTATTCTGGATAACAGGTGCCATATCTGTAATGTATAATATGAGCAATGCATGTAGTGAATATATTCAATGTATATTCATTATCTGAGCTCAGCCCTTCAAGCACAAGTGGAGATTTCTATTAGTCTGTGTCCTTGTTCAGTCCCCTATCTGTTTTGGGAAAGTGTTGAAGGAATTTTGAATTATTGTTGTGATTATTTCCTTCCCCTTATTTTCCCAAAAAATTAATCTCCCTCCAGTATTGGCTCATATCTCCGGCTGGCAGATATCATTCTCACATTCACTTCATTAAAAAAATAGCGTAGAAAAGACAGACAGATCCCGAATTTATTTTTCTGTGCCAAATATATTAGAGGAATCCTAATTTCCCCCCTACAGAAATGACATATTTCCCTCCCTGCGCTCTAATAGTCTCAGCTCGGTGAATTATGGAGTGGCGTCGACTTGACCACTGAATCGGCCATGAATCAGGGGCAAATAAAGCAAATCCTGCTGACAAGTCCCTGCACCAGATCTAACACTCAATTTAAATGATATTTATCAGGCCCCAGAGGTAGTTTTGCACCTCATGATATATGGAACATGCCATGGGCAATGTAAATTCACTGGCTACATCTGCAAGCAGAAAGCCCATGCAATTAATAAATTGCTCTGTATAAATGATCTCCATTCTCTCAGGGACGATCCATAATATTTGTTAGAAAGGGGGATGACTGGTCCTTTGGTGATTAAATGCTGTTTCCAGAAACAGAAGGAACCGCTGAGATGGAACACGGATACCTGAGGTGTCTATGGGGGAAAGTGATATTATTCTGTGCAACTGTAATTCATGTCAGAATTAAATGGTTTTCACTAGTGATAAAAAGTGGAAACAGAGGTTTTTCTCTCCAGCGCTGGTGAATCTGTTGCCGAATTGCACAATTACCCCTCTTACATGGGGAATAATGATGCATTTTGGGTAAATGTCATGGTGAATTGCATCCGAATAAATATAATATAGGGCTGGATTCAATTTGATGAGAAAAACGTATCTGACTGTTTATCCCATGAATACTGTATTGAAGTAAAGGTATGGGACCTGTTATTCAGAATGCTGGGGACCTGGGGTTTTCCGGATAAGGGGGTCTTTCCATAATTTCCTTTACTTGAAAATCATTTTAACATCCAATAGACGGGTTTTGCCTCCAATAAGAATTAATTATATCTTAGTTTGGATCAAGTAGAAGGTATTGTCTATGGGAGACAGCCTTCCCTTAATGCTGAGCTTTCTGGATACCATAGGGAAAAATAGGACTGCATTAGGAGAATTATTGCTCATAGGTTTTCATGGGATAAACCATAAATATTTATTTCTCATGGAGCTGAATCTGGCCATTATTTGTTACAGGTTTTTATCATCTGTAGCAACCAATCAGGAGGCAACATTTACAGGTAAACTGTTTAAAAGCAAACATCTGATTGGTTGCTATGGGTTACTGGAGCTGGGCAAACTTAGGTGCAGATTCACTAACCTGCGAAAATTCGCCAGCGACGGCTTTGCAGCCATCAAAAACACTTCGTCCAAGCTGCCGAATGCTGACGAATTTTCGCTAGCGTTACTTTGGCAATCAAAGCGAAGATGCATACGGCAGAAAATGATAAAGTTACATGGCAGTATATGTTGCAGCAAAAACATTATATTACACAAGCCCAGGGAACCTTAATAAAGAAAATAGAGTTGTTATATTGCCCTACACATGAGCCCAGTGTATAGTTTGTTCCATATGTTAGAAAATGTAGGGGGGAACCCGGTTACCCAAAAAAAAATTTAAGGACTTTTGCAGCCTATCACCCTGAAAAAGGAAAAGACGCCAGCGTTTTTTTTTTTCCCACTAAAAATATGATGTAAGTAACAGAAGATTGAGGAAGATCTATGCACTCCAGTGCACTTCGTCTGATCTGAGGTCGCAAAGGCAAGTCTGGTGAAAGAGGTAACGTTCAGTAAAATCTTAGTGAATTTTCGCAGAGTGAAAATTCGCCTGCCGATAGAGTGCGAATGATCAATAGCTAGCGAAGTTACGCCGGCACCCGCCGTTAGTAAATCGGCGAAGTGCCTGAATGACGTCACGCTGGTGGATTTTCGCCAGCGTTAGTCACTTTGCCCTTTAGCAAATCTGCCCTTTAGTGGGCTGGCTAGCCTTGACGGGGGGGGGGCAATCCTGAAGGTAAATATGGGTTCGATTTTGGGGAATATTTACATATCTGTGAATTTCTTTATATCTAATTTATGTACTTGAAATTGTAAATTCACTTAAGACAATATTAACGGCATTGCAAGTATAACATAGTCAAATTCTGCTGGTGTAAATACTCACATTTATACCAGAATTTGACACTCCTATAATTGTAATTGGAAAAATGTGCAAAGGCGGAGGTAATTCAATGCTTAATTGCCTGCTGTATCTTTATAATGGTAGTTCCCGAGCCTGGACCAGGCCAAATTACTTTTGGCAAAAAAAAACTTTTTTTCATAGTTGCATTTTAATGCAAGTAAATTGCAGAATTTTTGATTTTGGAGAAGTCTTAGGGGCCGATTCACTAACTTCGAGTGAAGGATTCGAAGTAAAAAAACTTCGAATTTCGAAGTGTTTTTTGGGCTACTTCGACCATCGAATGGGCGACTACGACCTTCGACTACGACTTCGACTTGTCGTTCGACTATTCGACCATTCGATAATCGAAGTACTGTCTTTTTAAAAAAACTTCGACCCCCTAGTTCGCCATCTAAAACCTACCGAACTCAATGTTAGCCTATGGGGAAGGTCCCCATAGGCTTTCCTAAGTTTTTTTGATCGAAGGATATTCCTAAAATCGTTGGATTAAAATCCTTCAAATCGAACGATTCGAAGGATTTGATCGTTCGATCGAAGGAATAATCCTTCGATCGTTCGATCGTACTATCTGCGCTAAATCCTTCGACTTCAATATTCGACGTCGAAGGATTATAATTCCTAGTCGAATATCGAGTTTTAATTAACCCTCGATATTCGACCCTTGGTGAATCGGCCCCTTACACTCAGGTGCCCATTTATCAACATTCTCATTTTAGTGGTTTTACTGGTTTCTAAAATCCCAAAGAAAACACATTTTCACCAAGGCCAAGTAATTTATTACAGCATCCTATTATAAAAAGCATGAACAAGCGGGGAAAAAACGCAGAAAGAATCTTAATATGAATACAAAAACCTCGAAAATGCTTGTTTTCTAATAATTTTCAAAAAAAATCTGAAAACCTCGAAAACTATGAAGCAAAGAAAGATCTTACAATTGTGAAAGGAAATTGACTTCTATGTGACCTCAGCAGCTTTCGGATGGCGAAGAGTTGTTTTAGGGTTTTCTAAGGTTTTTATGGTTAACAAATTATGAATTGTTTGGAATTTATTTTTAGCACTAAAAAATATGATTAGAGGAAATTAAAAAAAATACAAAATTAGCAAATTTGCCCCGTCGTAAATAGACCCTGTAGGGTTGATGCTATTTTGCTCTCCAAGATACTCCTACCAGTCTTGATGAAGATGAGATTTCAGGTGGAATTGTATTGGTTGCCCTGGATATTGTAAGGATTATGTCTGAAAGTGATACGTAATCGATCTGTAACCTGGTGACACACAAGGGGTGCCTTAACCAAATGTTTTAACACTAACAGGGGTTGAAGCAAGAGAGTGTGAAAACTACTGGCAAATGCCAAATGAAAAGGTACTAGGAAACATTATAATTAGTGATGGGTACATTTTTCCCATTTCGCAGAAAAACGTGAATTTTGATGCCGATGTCAATTTGCAGACGTCAAAATCTACACCAGCGTCGATTCTGACATCGGCATCAATTATGACGTCGGTGACAATTTGACGTGCATTAGTCAATGGGCGTGGATTTAAATTTGCCGTGAATTTGCGCCTGGCGAATAAATTTGCCCATCACTAATTGTAATATGTCTGAGACCCCAGACTTATTGCAGAAAAAGCCCCCAATGCAACGGTACTCTACTACAATATTACATTTCTCAAAATATTGTTTACCCTCAGCTCACATTCTTTCCTCTTCCCCTGTTCTCTATATTAGACTTTTGCTCTTAAAAGGAGAACCAAAGCTTAACTAAAGAAGTAGCTAGGAATGTTGTACATTATGTTTTGTGCTTCTGTACCAGCCCAAGGCAACCACAGCCCTTTAGCAGTAAAGATCTGTGTCTCCAAAGATGCCCCAGTAGCTCCCCATCTTCTTTTCTGCTGATTCACTGCACATGCTCTGTGCTGCTGTCACTTACTGAGCTTAGGGACCCACTCACAATATACAGTACACATAGAATAGAAATGTCACAATATAAGGCTGATTAGTAATTAATACAGATAATTACTACATGGAAGCACAGAAACCAGTGCAATTAGCATCAGAATTTAATAATCAGCAAACCTGTAGCATCAGCTTATATTACAGGGGAAGCTCATTTTCTGCTTGATAATTTGTGGTTAGTGGTTAGATGGTGACCCCCTGTGACAAGTTTGAAGTCCTGGATCATTGCTGCTATTGACAAGCTGAAACTTTAGGCTGATGCAATAAGTTCACTATATAAAATTTGGCATTTTAAGCCACATTCATTTTTAGGGTTTAGTTCTCCTTTAATGGGGTTTTTCACCTTCCAAACACTTTTTTCAGCCCAATTGTTTACAGATTGTTCACCATAAAGAAAGACTTTTTTCAATTTCGACCCATTTTCAATTTTCTACAATTTTTCCAAAATCCAAGTTGTTCCTGTCTCTGGTGTTTGAGTCTGGCAGCTCAGTAATTCAGGGGCAGATTCTGAACTGTTACAATTTTGCAACATTTAGTTGATCCATTTCTCAGCAGCATCTCTGGAGTATTAGTAACTATTGTATCAAGTCTAACAGCTGCCTGTAATGAAACTCAGGGATTCTGCTCAGCAGGGACAAACATCAGAAATGTTTCAAATATGGGGGTTATTTACTAAACTCGGAATGCAAAAATTTGTGTTTGTTTTTTTTATCTAAAATCAGACTTTTCGGAATTTATTAAACCCTGAGGATGGAAAAGTCAGAATCTGAAAATCCAGCATCTCAGACCTGTCAAGGTTGCATATAAGTCAACGGGAGAAGTCCCAATGATTTTTTGATGTGCGCTGGGTTTCTGGCAATACCCCAAAGTTTTCTATGTTTTCGGGTGAAAATTCAAAAAAAAATCGTGAAAATCGGATGAAAAAATCTTGAAAATCTGATTTTTTTGCAGCAAAGCAAATTTTCGACAAATAATTAAACGTAAAAAAAAGATTTGATCAGAGTTTGTAGAAGAAAATATTGAGATAAATTCAAACTTTGATACATAACCCCCTAAATGTATCAATTTAGAACAGTTTACAGGGTCTTCCCAGAGCTGCTTTAGAAGGTGAAAAAGGAAACTTTACACTTCAGTATTAGAAAAACAGTCAGACATAGAAAGTAATTGGAAAAAGCCTTTATTTCTGGTGAACTGTCTGAACAGTAAAAAAACTGAACTGTTGGAAGGTGAACAACCCCTTTAAGCCCCCTCATTCTTAGGGGCTGATTCACTATGGGTCAAATATCGAGGGTTAATTAACCCTCGATATTCGACTAGGAATTGAAATCCTTCGACTTCGAATATTGAAGTCGAAGGATTTAGCGCAGAAAATTCTATCGAACGATCGAAGGATTATTCCTTCGAATCGAACGATTCGAAGGATTTAACTCCAACGATCGAAGGAATATCCTTCGATCAAAAAAACTTAGGCAAGCCTATGGGGACCTTCCCCATAGGCTAACATTGACTTTGGTAGCTTTTATCTGCCGAACTAGGGAGTCGAAGTTTTTTTTAAAGAGACAGTACTTCGACTATCGAATGGTCGAATAGTCGAACGATTTTTACTTCGAATCCTTTGATTCTAAGTCGTATTCGTAGTCGAAGGTCGAAGTAGCCCATTCGATGGTCGAAGTAGCCCAAAAAAACCTTCGAAATTCGAAGTTTTTTTACTTTGAATCCTTCACTCGAATTTAGTGAATCAGCCCCTTAATCTTCACCTAGAGTCCTGCACTGGTCCATTTCTTGGAACCCGCAACCTGCAATCTGCAACCCGCAGGTACCCGACCCGCTGCAGGACTATATCTTCACCCTCTTTCTTTTTTTCCTGTTTCCCAATCTATAAAACATCATACACTCCCTTCCCTACTCCTTCTCCATGTTCTATTCCCAGGTACCTTCACTCTCCAACCCCTGCTTCACCCTTGGATTCCAGATAGCGTTTTCTTCCCCTTGGTTCCCTTTCTAGCAGGCTTTCTATTGTCCCACTTATTGCCTATAACTGTTCATGTAAAGCTCACGCTCGTCAGGGTTTGGCTGGTACCGTAGTGGCAGCGTCAGGAAAGATCATCTCAAGTCCAATCACTGCTGCACGGCTGAACATTTGTTTTCTCTGGGTTCTGTCAATTCTCTTTCCTGTTCTTTTGTCTCTCTCTCTTCAGCCACTGATTCTGTTTAATCGATTACACATTGTCCATCAAATCTGACTGTCCGCAACAAATTCTCTGCTTGGCTTTTGTGCATCGCAAGCACATGTATCTGCAGTGCTTCCTATAAATCAAGTTTTACCGCAAGGCTTCCTGCCCATCAAAATCTCGAAACTCTCTGCTTCTTTTCATTTTTCCCTGTTCCTTTCACACAGAAGCAGAAACAGCCCCAGTGTATCAGACTCTCCGTGAAATATGGGAATGCCACTGCAGATTTCAGCTCACTTAAAGGGGAAGTTAACTTATACTCAAACCAAACAGAATGATCTATGTTTGTATGTATTTTCCAATGATTTATATATTGTAGAGGGAAGATCACAGTCTCTCTTCATGGTGTAAGTGATGGGAGTTTAGACATGTGTATCATCTTACAGTTGGATACATCAGTACTGTTATATACAGTCTTATGTTGCCTCCATAAATTGAATTGCAAACCAGATTGATGGCAATGCAGTATTTCATTTTACGGATATGGATTTTGGATGATCCCCACCAACCTTTCTCAAAGATAGGTTAGGAGCCATGTCAGTGGAGTCATAGGGGCAGATTTACTAAAGTGCAAAGTGACTAACGAGAGTGTTACAGCACGCAGGGACTAACGGGAGACTTGCCAGCTCAGACCAGGCAAAGTGCAATGGAGTGCATAGATATTCCTCAATCTTCAGTTATTTACATTACATTTTGTGAGTGAAAAAACTTCTAAGTTCCAAAAACACTGGCATATTTTCCTTTTTTCAAAGTGATGGGCTGCAAAAGTACTAAAAAATATTTTTGTGTAACCGGATTCCCCCATATATTTTCTAACATATGGAACACTATTTTACAGTGGGCTCATGTGTAGGGCATTATAACAACTCTATTGACTTTATTAAGGTTCCCTGGACATGTGTAATTAACAGTGTAAATGTAATGTATTAGATGCAACATGTAACATAAAGACGTCCATTCAACCTTTAAAGGGATACTGTCATGGGAAAAAAATGAATCAGTTAATAGTGCTGCTCCAGCAGAATTCTGCACTGAAATCCATTTCTCAAAAGAGCAAACAGATTTTTGTATATTCAATTTTGAAATCTGACATGGGGCTAGACATATTGTCAATTTCCCGGCTGCCCCAAGTCATGTGACTTGTGCTCTGATAAACTTCAATCACTCTTTACTGCTGTACTGCAAGTTGGAGTGATATCACCCCCTCCCTTCCCCCCCCAGCAGCCAAACAAAAGAACAATGGGAAGGTAACCAGATAACAGCTCCCTAAAACAAGATAACAGCTGCCTGGTAGATCTAAGAACAACACTCAATAGTAAAAACCCATGTCCCACTGAGACACATTCAGTTACATTGAGAAGAAAAAACAGCAGCCTGCCAGAAAGCATTTCTCTCCTAAAGTGCAGGCAGAAGTCACATGACCAGGGGCAGCTGGGATATTGACAAAATGTCTAGCCCCATATCAGATTTCAAAATTGAATATAAAAAAATCTGTTTGCTCTTTTGAGAAATGGATTTCAGTGGATTTCTGCTGGAGTAACACTATTAACTGATGCGTTTTGAAAAAAACATGTTTTCCGATGACAGGATCCCTTTAAATTTCCCGTCATATGCAAATTAGCATGAGCGCAAGACCGCTAACGAATTTGCGCCAGGCAGAATTGAACACTAGCGCATCTTTACTTTTATTTGCTTGCTTTGCCGAAGTAACGCTAGCGAAAATTCGCCAGCGTCTGTCGACCAGGACGAAACTTCGCATTTTAGTAAATTAGCGTTGTCCTAGCAAATTTTGAACTGGCGAAGTGTTGCAATGGATGCGAAACCTCTGCTGCTGATTTTTTTTCACTGCTTAGTAAATTTACCCCATAGAGAAGACTGAGGTTCAGGTAGAAACAGATACCCTCATATCTCTCCAGAATTCTCAGTAAAGCTGACCATACATGGCTAGATTTGTCTGAAAGTTTGCTCATACAATATCCATCTTTTTGGCCTGCATGCTGATCAGTTGGGTATCTTCAACTTAAGGAACAAGGAAATATTAAATCAAACTGTTAGGCACTCCTCAGTAATTCTAGTTGCTTAAATAAAAATCTTACTGGCCCATGGTACTTTTCTTCTCAGTTTTATGCCAACATATTTTCTGGTGCCCCAGCATCTTCTTTGCTGGCACAGTACGGGTATGGGATCCGTTATCCAGAAACCCATTATCCAGAAAGCTCCAAATTAGGGAAAGGTCATCTCCCATAGACTCATTTATAATCAAATAATCCACATTTCTAAAAATGATTTCCTTTTTTCTCTGTAATAATAAAACAGTATCTTGTACTTGATCCAAACTAAGATATAATTAATCCTTATTGGATGTTTACCTAATTTTCTAGTAGACAAGATATGAAGATCCGTAATCCAGAAAACCCCAGGTCCTGATGATTCTGGATAACAGGTCCCATAACTGTACTATACCGTGTATGTGCTCCCCCAAGGCTGCATAGAGGATTCTGGGGAAGAGTATGGTGGCACAGCACAGAGAAGAAAAGTATCTTGGAACAGTGTATTTTTTGGAAAAAAATGAGCAACTAACCAGGTTCTATGACTAGAATCACTTGGAGGGAGACAAACCACTTGGCACCCCCTTTGATTGTACATTGGTTTCTTCACAATCATGGCTGACCTCACTGGTTGAGGAACACTAGTTAAGGGCAGTGGCAGGTATTGATCTATGAGATTGTGATCTATCAATAGATCATAAGCTGGTGAGCACAACACAAGAGCATTACCCACAAGCAGTGCTATTGGTTTAACCATACACATTCAGGCTTTTCTTTGAAATATAGGATTATTCTAATAGTAAAATGTTAGTAGATTCAACTTAGGGGTCACTGTGACAGGACCCTGGCAGGACGGTAGGTCATATTGGGGTAGTTTCTGTAAAATTGCTCCTCTATCAGTAAAGTCTAGTGATGGGTGAATTTGCGCCGTTTCGCTTCGCCGAAAAATTAGCGAAATTCGCGAAAAGGCGAAAAATTTGCGAAATGGCGTCCGTTTTTTAAAAAAAAAAATTTACTGAATTCGCCCATCACTAGTAAAGTCTACTCTGCTATAGGTATCCTGTGCTGGTTCTGGTGGTTGCTAAAAAAAAGTCTGGTACAGGTATGGGACCTGTTATGCAGAATGCTTTCTGATAATAGATCTTTCTGTAATTTGGATCTTCACTTTAAGGGGCACATTTACCTAGGGTCGAATATCGAGGGTTAATTAACCCTCGATATTCGACCATCGAAGTAAAATCCTTTGACTTCGAATATCGAAGTTGAAGGATTTTGCGCTATTCCTACAATTGAAGGAATTAATCGAACGATTAATCCAATTCGAAGGATTTTAATCCATCGATCGAAGGATATTCCTTCTATCAGGAAATTGTTAGGAAGCCTATGGGGACCTTCCCCATAGGCTAACATTGGCCTCGATAGGTTTTAGATGGCGAACTAGGTGGTCGAAGAAATTTTTAAAGAGACAGTACTTTGCTGGTCGAATAGTCGAACGATTTTTAGTTTGAATCGTTCGATTCGAAGTCGAAGTAGCCCATTCGATGGTCGAAGTAGCCATATTCGACCATTCGAAATTCGAACTAATTTTCCCTCTATTCCTTCACTCGAACTAAGTAAATCGGCCCCAAGGTCTACTAGAAAATCATGTAAACATTTAATAAACCCCATAGGCTGGTTTTGCTTCCAATAAAGATTAATTATTATTATTATTGTATTGGATCAAGTACAAGCTATTGTTTTATTATTACAGAGAAAAAGGAAATACATTTTTAAAAATTTAGATTATTTGGATAAAATGGAGGCTATGGGAGATGGCCTATCTGTAACATTTTTGATAACGGGTTTCTGGATAACGAGTTTCTGGATATCGGATCCCATACCTGTACAAAGATTTAGACACTTCAGTCTGTTCATATAAGTCTACAGATATTGTTAACCATAAATGCTGTTTGATATACGTTACATTCGTTTTTTAAACAGCGAAAAGGATCAGTTGATATATATATATATATATATATATATATATATAGAGTTCAAGAGGACCCGCACACCTTGGTTAGTGAACCAAAAATTTCTTTATTTTTCAAACTTGTGCATCCAACGTTTCGACCCACATTAGGGCCTTGATAAATGTGGGTCGAAACGTTGGATGCACAAGTTTGAAAAATAAAGAAATTTTTGGTTCACTAACCAAGGTGGGCGGGTCCTCTTGAACTCTACATAAATACTTTGACCCAGCACCCACGTTCATGGAAGACTGGTTTAGAGTGCAAGCGTCTGATTCAGGTTATATATATATATATATATATATATATATATATATATATATATATATATATATATAATGTCTGCAGTGTCTCGAGAGTGACATTTGGACACCTCATTAGATTTTACTCTTCATTTGCTTTATGGCAGTGTTACCCTTTGTGGGTCAGGATGAAGAGTCAGTAGCCAGGGCTGGACCTCGCCGTAGGTGCAAAGTGGAGAAAGATTATTTGTGCTTGAATGGAGGCAACGTTTTTCTCTGCGAAGGAACAAATAAAGGAAAATCCTATGGGAGGATCAAGCCGCTGCTGGTGGGGGCACTCTGGTTCAAAGCCATTGAGCAATTCTACTGGGTCTGTGTAAATGTCACACATGTGTCCCCCTGTGATAATACACACACAGTCACAGCGAAGCCTCTCGGCTCAACACCTTTGTGGGTTTCTCATCTTTTGGTGCTTTGCTTGTTGATCTTAACAAGTGTCATTTTAATAACATGTTCTTTCTCAACTTCGCCCCGTATCATATTCACTTTCAGCTTCTCTCTCTCAGGAGAGTAGGAATAGCTGCCCCTTCATTATAATTAGGTAAGAATATTTGCCCCTTCCCTATAACTAAGTAGGAATAGCTGCCCCTTCTCTATAACAGTGTATGAAACTATCTTTTTCTTATAGGGTCGGACTGGGCCGGCGGGACGCCGGGAAAAAACCTGGCCCAGATCCACACCCTGGTTTTTTTCCCTGCGGCAAAAAAAAGCAGCTGCTGCCCATGTGCGAGTGTGCGGTGATGCTCTCGTGAGTCCGATCCCATTTTCTTATGTTGTGTTTTATTCTTACCCCATATCTCCTTGTTCTTTGTGCTACAGAACTTTTCTCCTTTAGCTGAACTTGATGTTTCTCCGTTCTGCATCTCAGAGCTCCATCATCTCCCATTCATTCTGCTCTACTCCAAACTGATTTTGGGGGTAGCTGCTTGGAACCCTACACATAGGGCCATATTTATAACCGTAGTAGAAAAAACAGTGTCTACAGAACCAGTGGAGATAGTAAAATTGGTGTAAATGTTTGCACTACTATCACCATCTTTAACTTAGCTGCAGTCTGCTCAGGCATGGAACTAGGGGCATGTGCCTTGGGTGCAGTTGGGTGCAATAAAGGAAGCTTCGGAATGAAGGGCCCAAGGCCCATGGGGGACTTCCACCACAGGGGCCCGACCCCCCCCATCCAGGCCCCAGCCATAACCCCCATCCAGACCCACCGCGTGTACCTGTTCTCTAGTTGCAGCCACAATCAGGGCCGATGGGGGGGAATGTCCAGTATTGGTAGTGGTATGTAGCAGGGTTGACTTACCAATAAAGATGGGGGGTCCAGGTGCACAAGCTCCAGACCTTCAGCTTTTGGGAGGCAATAAATGCAATAGAATATTCATAGTAGGACTGGCACAAACCGGACATCACTCCAATGCTTGATGCAATTAAAAGTATATTTTATTTAACAAAAAAAATCTCAAATTATGTAGCCTTACGATTTTCGTGCCACTTAATCATAGGCTGGACATTTTCTAAATACACACAGATATTTAAATGAAAATTAATCAATCGCATTCAAGCTTAGGGCAGCCAATCACAGGGGTTGATGTAAATAGAATTGGAATGTCCAAGGTTGTAAATAGAGGTAAAAACTCTAAAGCATTATTTTTAAAAAAGTTATTACATTTGAAAGACATTTTTTGTATAATAGAATCAAAGTCAAGATAATAAATGTTAGGGTGACATATTTATAGTTATGAACAATTGTAAATTAAATAAAACAAGAAACATTATAGTCAAGATTCATTCCTAATGGTCGTTTTGTTCCTAAATAAAAGATCAGTTTTAAAAGTTTAGCTATATCTATATAGTTATCATAGGGTTTTTACCTGGTGTTCCACCAGCCCATCCGACCCTGAATAAAGGCAGAGTGATCTTATGGGAAGGTGACTGGCTTGTGACATGTAGAGCGAGGAGGATTGAGAACTAGCTGGGGGGTGGAGTGTTGAGGGTTAATGAGCAGCATGCCTGACAAAGTGTGGGCTGCAATATTTTCTGGTTCGGTTGCCCGGTTCTGAGATTACAAGCACATGCAGGGAGAACCTGCAGTGCACCTTCACCAAGCCACGGACAAAGATGTTGACATGCCTCACTCTTCTACCTCCAGGCAAACTGGCAAACAGAATAAACCATTGCCACTGAAATACTGATGGAGCATATTATAGGTGAGCTCTACTTCGAGTAAGGGGAGACAGTGATGCATCAAGTACAGGGTTATAGGGAGAAGGATAAGAGACACACTACCAGGAAAGTTAAAGGGATTCTGTCATTGGGAAAACGTGCATCAGTTAATAGTGCTGCTCCAGCAGAATTCTGCACTGAAATCCATTTCTCTAAAGAGCAAACAGATTTTTTCATATTTAATTTGGAAATGACATGGGGCTAGATATATTGTCAATTTCCCAGCTGTCCCCAGTCATGTGACTTGTGCTCTGATAAACTTCAATCACTCTTTACTGCTGTACTGCAATTTGGAGGGATACCCCCCTCCCTTCCCCCCCAGCAGCCTAACAACAGAACAATGGGAAGGTAACAGGTAGCAGCTCCCTAACAAAAGATAACAGCTGCCTGGTAGATCTAAGAACAGCACTCAAAAATAAAAATCCAGGTCCCACTGAGACACATTCAGTTACATTGAGTAGGAGAAACAACAGCCTGTCAGAAAGCAGTTCCATCCTAAAGTGCTGGCTCTTTCTGAAAGCACATGACCAGGCAAAATGACCTGAGATGCAACTACACACCAATATTACAACTACAAAAAAAAAAAAATACACTTGTTGGGTTAGGAATGAAAGAGTAGAGTGAATTAATTGCAGTGTAAACAGTGTAATTTAGAAATAAAAAATACATCATAAAAATCATGACAGAATCCCTTTAAGTTTTAATGTCCTGGAATGTTTCACTACCCACTGTGTGTTTTGAATGTACATTAATTTAGCCCCACTTTCTCCATTCACTTCTATTTCCACGGTTGTTGTTTCTCTGCGTGAATCGTAATATAACAGAGCTGAAACCCTTGTGTTCGCGGCACAGCAAAAACCATGTTGATTATGAGCCGTGGTCAGACATCCCGACAGAATAAAAAGGAACTTGACGTGCCTGATAATGTGGTTGTCTGGAAATTGTAGCTAGTGCATCTTCCCCATTAAATATCACAGGCGAATGGCACTCGTCATTCTTGTCTTGGGAAAAGGGCCAATTATTTCTTATTTCCCCCAGTGAAGCATATGATAAAATGAAGAGAAGGGCTTGTAGGTAAAGAATGTCAGTGGTGGAAGGAAGCTTATAAAAACCCGGTTTCATAAAACATTCCTGCAAACACCTCCGCAACTCAGAGATAGTGGGTTTTATAGGAACATTAAAGGGTTCGTGGATTATCTCTGCAAGTATCTTATAATAGGAACAGGCAACCCGCGAGGCTGCTGGGAATTAACCCTCTTTTATTCAACTGACAATGCATTTAGGGCTAACCGATATTAAATAAATATATTTATATGTACAAATTCACATTCCATTACGGATTTAAGGGACAAGTAAGGACTCTCTTAGCCTTAGCCATTCACTTTGGCTTTGGACCATGAACTCCGCGTCATGTATGGGCTCCCAGAGCACCCACAAGGGCACATTATATTATTGACTGTAGAATATAATAATAGGAAGCTAGAGGAAAATTAAAGAACTAAATGGCAATATCAACTAAATGACCTGCTGAAAGACAGAGCATCGTGAAAGCTCCACTGTATCTTAAACCTAATACTATGGAAAAGATAGGGAGCATTTCCACATATTAAACAGTATTGGGGTAATGATGCCCCAGATGGGACAGGCAAGAGAATATTATAGTATAGAAGTATAGAAGCCACATAAGGTGTCAGTAAGATCATCAAAGACAAACCTTAACCAAAACATTGAGTAGCAATGATCAACAATCACAAGAAACAGAATCTCTACACATTCAGAAGAAACACATTTTGGAGCAAATTCACTAACCTCCGAAAATTCCCTAGCGACGGCTTCGCTTACATCGCAACACTTCACCAGGCGTAGATTCGCCAGGACAACGCTAATTCACTAAAATCCGAAGTTGCATCCAGGGTGCCGAACGCTGGTGAAGTTGCGCTAGCGTTGCCTAATTTGCATACAGCGGGAAGTTAAAGTACGTTGAACGTATATGTTGCAGCAAATACATTACATTACACAAGCCCAGGGAAACCTTAATAAAATAAAATATAGTTGTTATATTGCCCTACACATGAGCCCAGTGTATAGTTTATGTGCCATATGTTAGGAAATGTAGGGGGGAAGCCGGGTACCCCAGAAAAAATGTACGATCTTTTGCAGTCTATCACCCTGAAAAATTAAAAGTTGCCAGCGTTTTTTGGGACTTAGAAAATTTTTCAACTATTTTTTGAGGAAGTCCTATCTACTCTATTGCACTTCGCCTGGTCTGAGGTGGTGAAGGCAAGTCTGGCGCAAGAGGTAACATTCAGTACAATCCGCATCTTAGTGAATTAGCGAAGTAATGCTCTTTCTCTAGAGCGAAAATTCGCCTGGCGTAAGAGTGCGAAGTATCGCTAGAGTCTATCTCCTTGGCTAGCAAAGTGACGCCAGCGACTGTTAGTAAATCGGCGAAGTAACGAAATGATGTCATGCTGGTGAATTTTCGCCGGCATAAGTCACTTCGCCTTTTAGTAAATTTGCCCCTATACAATACTCTACAATAAACAGCACCAGGTAATTAATGCAGAACAAAAACAAATTATCCCCCTTATATCTCTCCTCTTGTGGCTCCATACATTCCTGGCCAACTGCTCCTTTCCTTTAAGAGCCACCACTTGGTTACACCACCCACTTCTCTTGCTGTATCCCACCTTAAAGGGATTCACCTTTGAATTAACTTTTAGTATGATGTAGAGAGTGATATTCTGAGACAATTCACAATTGTTTTTTTTTAGATTATTTGTGGTTTTTGACTTATTTAGATTTTTTATTCAGCAGCGTTCAGCAGCTCTCCGGTTTGCATTTTCAGCAATCTGGTTCCTAGGGTCCAAATTATCCTAGCAACCATGCATTCATTTGAATAATAAACTGGAATATTAATAGGAGAGGGTCTGAATAGAAAGATGAGTAATAAAAAGTATCAACAGCAATACAATTGTATCTTTACAGAGCATTTGTTTTTTTAGACGGGGTCAGTAACCCCCATTTGAAAGCTGGAATGAGTCAGAAGAAAAAGGCATATAAATTAAAATAAATAAATTAAAACTATACAAATTAAAAAATTCAGATCAACTGAGAAGTTGCTAAGAATTGGCCATTCTGTAACCTACTAAAAGTTAACTTTAAGGTGAGTTAGCGTAGAGTAGTTCTCTCTTGCTGCCAACCACTGTAATTTTCAGAATTTATTATCCTCCTGTTTATGACTGTAAGTTACCCACCCATGTAGATTGTAAGCTCTACGGGCAAGGACCTCCTCCCATTTGTCTTAGCACATACCAATTTGCTTAGATAAACTCCCACATTACTCTGGACAAATGTTTTTTTTTTTATCTGTATGTAATGCTCATGAGCCTTTATACATTATTAGCTCATAAATTCTGTGTTTAATTATTGAATGAAAGAGTAATTACCAAATCAGACCTGACCTCCCACAAGGAGCACAAATAACCAGACTATGGATGTTTTATTTTGACATGTTGTGAAAAGACGGATTTCATTGCAAAAGACCGTTATTAAGACCTGAAGGGAAAAGAGGAAGAGGACGGCTGGCAAACAAGATGAATACATGTAGTCACAGCAATTATAGACATGTCACCGGGAAGCCTAAAGATCCGAACAGGAAAGGACATTATTACATGTGGTCTCTAAGTCAAAATCAACTTGATGCAACATAATGACTGTGAAAACAATCCACCTGGCTGTAGTGTGTATATAGAGAGAGAGAGAGAGAGAGAGAGAGAGAGCGATGATGGGACGCACATCCATTCGAGCGAAAATGTCTGGGTGCCGATCGTAAAGTAAATAAATGTATCCCAGCAGATGACGGCACACCAAGAAACATGTAGCACAGCGCAAAAAAGGTTAAGTTACATCAGGTTTATTTGATCCAATGTTTCAGCTCCATCTTGGAGCTTTCGTCAGGGAAAGCTCCAAGATGGAGCTGAATTCCCTATTTCTTTATGGCAACAAAGAGGTTTAATAATGGAAGAATAGAGAATAGTATGTAGAGAAAAGGTCTAGGAGAGGAGGTATAATAGGTTGGAAAGTGGGCCCTTAGCCTAAGATTTTTTGGTGGGCCCCTGGCATCCCAGTCCAACAGTGTTTATATGATATATATATATATATCTATCTATATATATATATATAGTGGATTAACAAGTTGCGTGCACTCACCCTCTTAGATCGACGGGTACTAATCCACCGTGCTACAACATAGTGAGCGTCCCCGGATCCAGACGAATTAATATAGATTCAGCAATTGTACTATGGAGCACACAGGTGGTTGTGGAAAAATCAAATCTTCTTTATTGAAAAAATGGTTTTAAAATCATCAGAACAGTGTACATGTGGATATGACATCCCCCACACTTGACGCGTTTCGTGGCATCTCGCCACTTCCTCAGAAGCATTTTAACAACATTTCAGCATACAGGATATGATGTCACTGACATAAGATTGAGGAGGATGAAGCTTCATCTTATCAGTTTGCCAGGAAACTCTGGTGAAAGGGGTAACGTAATGGAAATTTGCACTTTAGTGAATTAGTGGTGTAACGATCATTCGCCTTATCGAAAATGCACCTGGTGATAGAGTACGAAGTTGCACTACCAACTGTCTCTTTCGCTAGTGAATTGTCCGCTACGCCTTTTAGTAAATTGGTGATGTCTCTGCGATGACCACTTCGTCCTTTAGTAAATCTGCCCCTTAGACTGTTCAGCTGCCAAACACCATGATAAATTGTGTGCAAACAGTGTTAGTTTGAGGGACAACACAAATAACTGCTTGAATATCTGCATAACAATAATAAATCATTTTTAAATCTGTTTATGGACTATCAGACATTTAGTAGGTTATTTATCAAAGTCCGAATTTATCTCAGTATTTTCTGCTACAAACTCTGATCAAATCCGCTCGAGTTGTGTATGCTTATTTATTATTACATTTTCCCGGAAAATAAATTTTCACTAGAAAACTCAGAAAACTTTGGGGTATTGCCCGAAACCCAGCGCACATCAAAAAATCAATTGACTTATATGCAACCTCGACAGGTCTGAGATGCCGGATTTCCAGATTCTGACTTTTCTATCCTCTGCGTTTTCATAGATTTCGGAAAATACGTGATTTCTTAAAAGTCAGATTTTATAAAAAAAAAATCACAATTTTTTTCTGTGATTTTTGCATTCGGAGTTTAGTAAATAACCCCCTTATTGTTTAAACGTGTGACCACTTTTAGATCTGTCTTGCTATAAATGCGTAAAATTGCATTTGTTTTAAATGTTTTTTGAAGTGTAACCATGAAAATGTAGTCCCTGCCAAGCCATTGGCAGCAGAGGAAAAATACAAGTTTTTATTGAGCCTCTCCCTCGTTCCATCGCCGTTGGTTGTCCATTAGCCCTTGCAGTGAGGAATTGTTTTCATTTAGAAGACAAAATACCTTCTTCCTGTCAATCCTTCAGGACTAACGACACTTACGGTGATCTGTCAAATCAGCGGCGGCTGCAAAGCAGAAAACATATTTATCAGCAATGTAAATCTCATTTCTGCTCATAAATCATTAATCCATCAGGGCTGCACTTAACATTAATTAAATCTGAGCAGCTCCGCTCGTCCTGTTTGGCATTCCCCTAGTGGAGTTAAAGGGATCACTGCTAAAATAAATACTTGAGTAAGAGGAGCAAAGTATCACCAGAGAAACTTCTTCCCACAGCAATTAACAAGTCTTTATGCTTAGGAACACACAGTATATAGACCTAGGATTCAGTTGCCCCATATTCTGCCTAGGGGGTAATGTAATAAAAAACACTAAGTTTGCCCAGGAGCAGTAACTCATAGCAACCAATCAGCAACTAGGGGCCATTGATGGAGAAAGCCGTACTGTGCTCTGATTGGCTACAGGTTGGCCAAGTGTAGTAGAAGAAGTCTAAAGCTTTCATTGGCTATAAGTTATTTAAATTTGTCATTATCATCTAATATCATTTTGGGGGTGTTCAAGAAGATATTGGCTGGGATTGTTGCACTACTGGCTAGTGGGGACTACAAGTTCCAGTGTGTGTCAGAAGCTGTTTTAATAAACCGGTGAGTTTTTGGAGAATGTTCAATGGATTTCTGACTAGAAAGATGCAAAAAACGTTTATTACAAATGGAAGGTGTAACAGCACCATAGGGTGATTAATGAAGGAATGGCACTCGATACAAAGCCAATTACATCGATAGAGATGTCTATGTGAGTGGTTTGGAGCCAACGTTGTGTATCATTTATACAACACAGGTAGGAATAGAGGCCTCCAGAAACCCATTATCCAGAATTCTCCAAATTATGGACAGGCCGTCTGCCATAGACTGATTGGTAGCACTAGATAGGTGCCTAATACATAGGAACAGAGTCTAGAGGAAAGTGTTGGAAGGGTTACTGTCTGCTCTGCTCTCAACTCCCTACAGAAATAGGAATTGTTAAAACTGGGGCCACCCAAGATGAGTGATTTACTCTTGTGTAACTACTAGTTCAAGCATTGCTCCCTTAGGCTTCTGTTGGTCCCTTAAAGGACAAGGAAAGTTAAACAAAAAAGTAGGCTTGAAATGTTGTATGTTTTGTGCTTCTGTACCAGCCCAAGGCAACCACAGCCCTTTAGCAGTAAAGATCTGTGTCTCCAAAGATGCCCCAGTAGCTCCCCATCTTCTTTTCTGCTGATTCATTGCACATGCTCTGTGCTGCTGTCACTTACTGAGCTTAGGGACCCACTCACAATATACAGTACACATAGAATAGAAATGTCACAGTATAAGGCTGATTAGTAATTAATACAGATAATTACTACATGGCAGCACAGAAACCAGTGCAATTAGCATCAGAATTTAATAATCAGCCCTGTAGCATCAGCTTATATTACAGACCAACCTCATTTTCTGCTGGATAATTAGTGACGAGCCCTAAGCTTAGCTGCTCAGAGCCCACTGAGCATGTGAGTGTCACAGACACTTTCCAAGATGGTGACCCCCTGTGACAAGTTTGAAGTCCTGGATCATTGCTGCTAGTGACAAGCTGAAACTCTAGGCTGGTGCAATAAGTTCAGTATATAAAACATGGCATTTTTAGCCCTATTCATTTTTAGGGTTTTGTTCTCCTTTAATAACCCCAGACTTTTACTAACTGTACATGATTTTTAGATATTCATGCTGTTTGTCCCCACAATCCTGCTTGGAGCTAAAAAAAATACACCCCCATTCTAATAGGTGAATAAGGCCGTGGCATGGCGAGGGTTATGTGCATCTATTAACAGCAATTAATCGCCAGATAGCTTTCATTTAGGTGACAGAAATGTGCTGCCGCTGCACTTTAATGCTCCCTATTAGTCCCCCTGACAGATTCCCTGCAATAGTAAAACTGCTCGGTGATGACGAATAGTTAAATCAAAATGCTAATCCCCTTTTTGTTAGTGAGGAGCCACTTGGGAGTGCAGAGGAGCCGCAGGACGGAATGGCTAATGTACCTGCTCACAAGCAGATCCCTCTGATATATGGACTCTATAAAGTGGAGATGGAAAGATAAAACATAAAGCAAATGGTACAGGGCTGGTATCAGGGTAGGGAAGACTAAGGGGCAAATTTACTTAGGGTCGAATATCGAGGGTTAATTAACCCTCGATATTCGACTGTCGAAGTAAAATCCTTCGACTTGGAATATCGAAGTTGAAGGATTTACCGCATTTCCTTCGTTCGTACGATCGAAGGAAAAATCGCTCGATTGAACGATTAAATCCTTCGATTCGAATCATTCGATTCCAAGTCGTAGTCGAAGGTCGAAGTAGCCAATTCGAAATTCTAGGTATTTTTTATTCTATTCCTTCACTCGAGCTAAGTAAATGTGCCCCCTATAGGTGTTTAATCTGGAGCACCCAGCAAAAAAGCTTATATTTTCTCTGCCAGGGGTCTTCTTGATTTTAATGTAGACACAGAATACCAGTTTCTGTATTCTGGGAGGATGCTGGGAGCTGTGGTTTTTCAGAAAAGTACAGGGAAGGGGTCATTCACTAAGGTCACAAAGAATCATTTTTTAAATGCCTGACCATGCCCAATTATGCCCAAACTCCACCCATAATCCCCCAACCCCCACTTCCCACAAGCCCCGCCCCCCCTTCCACAGCCAAAAACTCATGCCTTTGCATCTTAAAGGAACAGTAACACCAAAAAAGAAATGTGTTTTAAAGTAATTAAAATGTAATGTACTGTTGCCATGTATTGGTAAAACTGGTGTGTTTGCTTTAGACACTCTACTACATACCTGCCAACATTTTGGAAGTAAAAAGAGGGACAAAAAATGTTTTCGCATTTAGCGCAGCGATTTTTACCACGCCCCTTTCTGTGGCCCCACCCCCTAAAATTTGGCAGGTTATGAAAGTTTGAAAATAATTCTCCTTATCTAAACTGTTTTTTGTGTCTCAAAATTGTTACAAATTATCTTATTTACACCTATTAGCCGTTCTGGGCTAAAAGCCAATTAAGTTAGAAACTTTGTTTGCAATAGACTGGCTGATATACCAGAAACCAAATTACCCCAGTAATGTGCAGAGAAAATAGGGACTTTCCAGTACAAATGAGGGACTGCAGGTTGATCCGAAAAAGGGACAGTTGGGAGGTATGTTTATAGTTTATATAAACAAGCTGCTGTGTAGCCATGGGGGCAGCCATTCAAAGCTGAAAAGGAGAAAACGCACAGGATACTTAGCAGATAACAGATAAGCTCTCTAGAATATACTACAGTGTGCATCTGTTATCTGCTATGTAAGCTGAGCCTTGAATGGCTGCCCCCATGGCTACACAGCAGCTTGTTTATATAAACTATAGTAGTATTTATCTGTTATCTACTGTGTATCCTGTGCTTGAATGGCTGACCCCATGGCTACACAGCAGCTTGTTTATATAAACTATAGTAGTATTTATCTGTTATCTACTGTGTATCCTGTGCTCAAATGGCTGCCCCCATGGCTACACAGCTGCTTGTTTATATAAACTATAGTAGCATTTCTGAACCAAACACACAGCATTTACTAGTTCAGGGCGACAGTACTTATATTGTTAGGTATAGACCTTGCATAGGGGAAAGAGGCATCTGTACCTGAAGTAGTGGGTGCAATTAGAACACCCTGGTGGCATCTTACAAGATGGGGCAAGGAGTCTGTAACTCAAGCAATGGGTGCTACTAGAGCACTTTGATGGCAGCTTACAAGGGGAGGGGCAGAGAGTCTCTAACTCTTGCAGTGGGTGGGACTAGAACATTTGGCAGCTTACAGGGGTAGGGGAGATACTGTAACTCCTGCAGTGGGTGGGACTAGAACACTTTAATGGCAGCATACAGTGGGTAGGACAGGGAATGTTTAACTCAAGTAGTGGACTGGACTAGAAGTCTGATGGCAGCTTACAGGGGGAGGGGCAGAGAGTCTGTAATTCCTGCAGTAGGTGGGACTAGAACTTTTGGCAGTTTACAGGGAGAGGGGCAGCCGCAGAGATACTGTAACTCCTGCAGTGGGTGGAACTAGAACACTTTGATTGCAGCTTACAGGGGGCGGGACAGGGAATGTGTAAGTCAAGTAGTGGGCAGTACTAGAAGTCTGATGGCAGCTTACAATAGAGGGGCAGAGAGTCTATAACTCCTGTAGTGAGTGGGCCCATAACACTCTGATGTCACCGAACAGCAGTAGATTCATAACATATTAGGATTTATTTTGAAATATTTGAAGGAGATGTAATTAGGAAAAATGTTCTGTTTATTTAGATAAATAAACTCTTACTGTGTTGCTGAGTCATATGGATATTCATCTGAAATTAAAGTCTAACCCTAACTGTGCCAAGCCTGTGTATCCCTGGACCCAGAGATTCTGACACTAATGGAAAACAATAAACAGGAAATTCTAGGAAAAACAGGCGGCACAGACTCCTCGTACTTGATCGCAGCATCAGATCTTTTCATTAATTTATCTGATTCAATAGAGAATTCAAGCAACACGTCATGTGACATTCGGTCTCTTGGAACAACAAATACTGTATTTCTTAATTGACAATGTACCCAAGGGAAATAACAGCCTCCTGTCCCTAAATGATCTACATCTGACCTGTTAGATGCAACAGGTGGAGGAAGAAACACACTCATTTTAGTAGTACAGAAGATATTAAAGGATATTCAATAAAAGCCAACCCAATGCCCCCACAGCCCTTATCAGGGAAGATCTGTGCCCCAAAGATGCCCCAGTAGCTCCCCATTTTCTTTTCTGCTGATTCCCACTACAGGCTTTGGGCTGCTGTCACTTACTGAGCTTAGCGGCCACTCAAAATAAACAATATATATACAATATAACAATTGCAATAAAAGGCTGATTAATTCAGATTCACATTACATAGCAGCATATAACTGATTCATAATCAGCCCTGTAGCATCAGCTTCTATGACAGATGAACCTCACTTTCTGCTTGATGATTTCCCCCTGACCCCTAACTAGCTCCTCCCCAGCAGCCTAGAGCTCACTGAGCATGTGCAGTGTCACTGACACACATAAGATGCCTAACAAGATGGGGAGCTGCCGGAAACAATATCGAAGGCCTGGATTATTACTGTTATAGGACTGGTGTGCCTTTGGGCTGGTACAAGTGAGTTCAATAGATAAAATACAACTTTTGTAGGCAGATTTGTTTAAGGTTCTTCTTTAAACCTTTACTTTCTATTGTTTTATATAATAGAGATCACAAACAGCACACATCCCTGCACCAACTAATTAGTAGCTGATTAAGGTGCATGAAATCACACCGATTGCTCTTTTGCAGCTATGTTATGTGCTAAATGAATGGCTAATTAATTTTACAGGCTGCTGATTTAATATTCATCTCATTTGAAAAAGAGGTGTGGCTTCTGTCATATACTTTACTATAGTTGCATTTTACACTAGTGCATTCATCCTGACTCCTCCTCTGAATTGTGAACAAGTGTGCATGATTACACTGAGGAGCGACCATCGCTTTCTAGCTGATGGTAATTAAATGGATTCCTTCTGCGGGCAAGGGAAAAATACATACAAATGGAGCCCAACGCGTTTCGACTTCATGTAAAGGAGTCTTTGTCAGGGAAACACGCAAAAGACTAAATGCAATGGCCCAATCAGACTGCCACCAGCCCAATAAATAGTGATCTCACAGCAGCCCTTCTGGCATTTGCCTGAATCCACAGATTTCTAGTCTGGGCCTGCCAGGTGGTGCCCAATTTTGCACTGATAAATGAGTTCTATATGCTTCCCATTGTAGGGCAGGAGAGTATCTGTATCTGTAGTTTCTCCCCCTATCACAATGCAAGAAAATGCAAAGAGCAACAACACACAGTGATGTGACCTTTATAGGGCCTCTCCATGGGGATCAGCAGGTTCCCATGGGGAAGGATTTTGCCTGTGAGTGACCCCGAGCACGGCACGCACTTCTCCTCGCATGGCTAAGGGCTTTTGTCTCCTGTTATCAGTGGTGCGAGTGGCTGCGCAGCTATTGCCGTAACCTTTCCCAAGTCTCCTGCAGCCGCTCCATTAGAATATATTATGCAGAGAGATTTTATGCTTATTAGGAACTTCCTGACTGCTAAACACTCCAAAGCCTATTTATTAAAGCTAATATTTACTAAATGCTGCCTTTGGAGAAAAAGAATTGCCTTGAGATGGATTGCTGGACGCTGTTGAGGCCTCATAGAGAACAGAATAAAAATGGTGCCCGCTCTGCAATCAAAGCAGGTGGGTGGGTTATTTACACCAGGGCAACACAGTGAATGGCATGTTGTTTTTCTTTGAATGCCAATGTTGATGATCCTAATATATTGTGTGCAGAGCATGCGTGAGCATTCACAATTTTATGTGCACATTTTGCCGTGATTGTTGTGTGCACGCATGAGCGCTCAGCTTAGCCGGAACATTGCCCAGCGTGGCTTCATGTGCCCCATAAACACTCAAGACATTAACAAGCCATAGAATGCAGCCTGGCAATGCTTGAGATCTTAATCCATAGAAGCCTGCGGGTAGAATAAGCTATACAATGGCTCATACTGGATCAATTTCTCCCTTTTGAATAGAGCAACTGATTTCTGTTTGCTGCAGCTCTCATAGTGCCCCTGGGGCAGCCATAATGCTTTTCATAGAAGGTTTAAGGCAGAACATCTCATTAGTCTCTGTGCTGCACACACTGGCACATATACATTGACACTGACATGTGCAGGTATGAGACCTGTTATGCAGAATGCTTGGGACCTGGGGGTTTCCAGATAAGAGATCTTTCCATACCAGTTTACTAAAAATCATTTAAACATTTAATATATACCCAATAAGCTGGTTTAAAGGAACAGTTCAGTGGAAAAATAAAAACTGGGTAAATAAATAGGCTGTGCAAAATAAAATATAATCTAATATAGTTAGTTAGCCAAAAATGTAATGTATAAAGGCTGGAATGACTGGATGTCTAACATAATAGCCAGAACACTACTTCCTGCTTTTCAGCTCTCTAACTCTGAGTTAGTCAGTGACTTGAAGGGGGGCACATGGGACATAACTGTTCAGTGAGTTTACAATTGATCCTCAGCATTCAGCTCAGATTCAAAAGCAACAGTTATGACCCATGTGGCCCCCCTCAAGTCTCTGATTGGTTACTGCCTGGTAACCAATCACTCGAAACCAAGAGCGCTGAAAAGCAGGAAGTAGTGTTCTGGCTATTATGTTAGACATCCAGTCACTCCAGTCTTTATACGTTAAATTTTTTGCCTAACTATATTAGATACATTTTTTATTTATTATCTATTGACCCAGTTTCTATTTTTACACTGAAGAATTGCTTTAAGGCTTAATTATAAGGATTCATTATATCTTAGTTGGGATCAAGTACAAGGTACTGTTTTATTATTACAGAGAAAAAAAATAAATAATTTTTAAAAACATAAATTATTTGTTCAAAATGGAGTCTATGAGAGATGGCCTTTCCGTAATTCAGAGCTTTCTGGATAATGGGTTTCTGGATTGCGGATTCCCATACCTGTACATTATTCCCTAATGCAATAGACTGGCTGACATACCAGAACCTAAATTACCCTAGTAATGTCAGACATGGGTGCTGTTATATAAGAGACTACACTATGCCACTTTGGGGCTGGATCTGTGTTGGGAAATGGTAAATTAGGGTCAAGGCAGGTGCAGTGGCAGTGGTCTCAGTGGGCCCCAGGTACCCAGTTTGGCCAGTTCTTGAATGTGAAAAAAGTGGAGAGATGCTCTGTGTGGGATGCCTGTTCATTTCCCAGGAACATCTGAGTACTGGGAAGTTTCCTGGACAGAGATATTTAGTGAAGCAGTATTCAGTTGTATGAAATTAAATCAAATGTGAAAAACTGGCTGTGCAAAAATGTGGATACCCTTGTAATTTTGCTAATTTGAATGTATGTAACTGCTCAATACTGATTGCTGGCAACACCAAATTGGTTGGATTAGCTCATTAAGACTTGAACTTCATAGGCAGGTGTGTCCAATCATGAGAAAAGGTATTTAATGTGGCCAATTGCAAGTTGTGCTTCTGTTTGACTCTCCTCTGAAGAGTGACAGCATGGGATCCTCGTAGCAACTCTCCAAAGATCTGAAAACAAAGATTGTTCAGTATCATGGTTTAGGGGAAGGCTACAAAAAGCTGTCTCTGAGGTTTAAACTGTCAGTTTCAACTGTAAGGAATGTAATCAGGAAATGGAAGGCCACAGGCACAGTTGCTGTAAAACCCAGGTCTGGCAGGCCAAGAAAAATACAGGAGCAGCATATGCGGAGGATTGTGAGAATGTTACAGACAACCCAAAAACCCGCAAGAACATCTTGCTGCAGATGGTGTATCTGTACATCATTCTACAATTAAGCGCAATTTGCACAAAGAACATCTGTATGGCAGGGTGATGAGAAAGAAGCCCTTTTGAGTTGAGTTATTTCTTCATAACAAAAAGAGTTTTGCATGGCAGAACACCGCATTCCAAGAAAAACACCTGCTTCCTGCTGTCAAATTTGGTGGAGGTTCCATCATGCTGTGGGGCTGTGTGGCTAGTTCAGGGACTGGGGCCCGAAGTCAAGGGTGAATTCAACCCAATATCAGCAAATTATTCAGGATAATATTCAAGCATCAGTCCCAAATTGAAGTTACGCAGGGGTTGGATCAAACTCTTGCATCCCCACTGAGGAGATGCTATTTCATAGTAATTAAGAAGTGAAAAGATGGCATCCCTCCCCAATTCCAGCACTGAGATTGACACTATGGTAAACTGATTCTCTGGGAATCTGTATTTATCCATAATGGCTGGTATTGAACATAATGTTCCATTCTTCATAAGACCCATGTCCAGCCATGCAGGGATTGCAGGCTCCAATGCCAACCAATACACACCTGTCAACCCTCCTTACTGGAGCATAGAGTGGGTGTGTTGAAGGTGGGGTTGGGGGAATTGTTTGTGAGTGCGACCAAAAATCACCCAGAATCAGCTTCCTGGAGTTTGACATCTGCCAATATCATGACATTGTTTTGTAAAGTGTTTGAGATTTTAGGCCAGCAGTGAGGTTACTAGTCCTTCCAGCTTTGTTTAGTAGGAGCAGAGGGACCAGGGCCGCCATCAGGGGGCACAAGGGGTACTGCTGTGCTGCTCTTTTTGAAATAGCCGGGCCCCCCTTGACAGATCCGTAGCCATGCCGCCTCTCCTGAAGTCCTGAACACCCGAAATGCGAACAGTCAAAGTCCCGAAGCAGCGAAAAGACCCGAAGTCACAAAAACAGCTGAAATTGAAGTCCTGAAGCCACGAGTTCAATTCTACTGAATACCAATGTGTGTTTTTAATAATCTATAGGTCCCTGCCACCAATGTTTTTTTAATGATATTCTCTGGGGCCCCAATTTTGTTTTAACTTGTAAGGGCACTAATGTTTTTTTTTAACTTATAGGGAGGCCCTGGTCACCAATTATTTTTTTTAACTTATAAAAGGGCCCTGACCATCAAGAGCTTTTTATAACTTGCGGGTGTGGAGGTTACCTTTTTTTGGCGTTGATGTCTGTGTGGTCTTTTAACTGTAGTGTGGAGTGGGCAGGATCAGGGGTGGGGCTTGCATGCCAGGGTGGGTGTGGCCCGGGGTCCCCAAAAATGTTGTTGTGTGGGGCCCAGATATTTCTAATGGCGGCCCTGAGAGGGACTATCACAATTGTGCGCAACCTCAAGGGACTTTCTCCAGTCACAGATTGACTACCAGATTCAGTGAGTTTAGCAGCTAAAACAGACAGTTTCAAGGAAGGGACGGATGACTTTCTATCAAACCTGCCAGATATAATATGGAGAGGGGATTGGGTGCTTTGCTTTTTTTACTCTCACACTGAGACCCTTGTATCATTATAGAATAAAAAGTTCATTGAAGAGTGCTTTATGCAAAGTGACTTTATATCCCTCTAATTGTTATAATCCCATTTATTCACAGATATAATATGATTTCCTAAGCTCCGGGGTTAGTTTATATGAGTCGGCCTTATGGTCACTTTGTGTGAAGCGCCCGTCTTTAACATGATTATTTATGACCTATAGGAAGCGACCGCATATTATAATGAAGTGCGGCTTGTGCAGTAAATGTATAATTAGACGTGTCCTTGTTAATCAATGGAGAGGCTCAATTTCAGGATAATTAAGTTGACCTGTGAATTATGTATGGTCTTTGGCACAAAGTACAATTAAATGTAATCATGGACGGGGTCGGCCTGTGGAATATGCATGACGTCCGTTTATCCCCATGTTGTGCATGTTATGGTTTGAGCCGCTGTGTAATTGGTTTGTGCAATTGTGTGACCTAAGCAGCCAAGCGTGGCCTGAGCCATTAATATGTATGAAGTGAGTAACTATGGGGGTGGGAAACATCAGGTATAATGCACAGGGGTAACACCACTGACAAATACAGACAGTTATTAGTACCCTGCATCTTCCTCCTCAGTTAACTCTGTCATGACTGACCTCTCTGCACTTTATTGCTTCCCACTAGCAGCCCAGTAAGTCTATTGGTTTCTGTCTCTTTAATCTGCTACAATATGAGACATCGGTTGATACATATCGCTGCTTTAGTCTTTACTGAGCATGTTCCCTGATGCCAGTGCTAGATGTCAATTCTGATCGTGGCCAGTTGCCCCTGGTCATGTGACTTGTGCCTGCACTTTAGGAGAGAAATGCTTTCTGGCAGGCTGCTGTTTTTCCTTCTCAATGTAACTGAATGTGTCTCAGTGGGACATAGGTTTTTACTATTGAGTGTTGTTCTTATATCTACCAGGCAGCTGTTATCTTGTGTTAGGGAGCTGCTATCTGGTTACCTTCCCATTTTTCTTGTGTTTGGCTGCTGGGGGGGGGGAGGGAGGGGGTGATATCACTCCAACTTGCAGTACAGCAGTAAAGAGTTTATCAGAGCACAAGTCACATGACTTGGGGCAGCTGAGAAATTGACAATATGTCTAGCCCCATGTCAGATTTCAAAATTTAATATAAAAAAATCTGTTTGCTCTTTTGAGAAATGGATTTCAGTGCAGAATTCTGCTGGAGCAGCACCATTAATTGATTCATTTTGAAAAAATTTTTTTTCCCATTTCAGTATCCCTTTAAGTAAATATTGCCCTTTTACATCTCTTGCCTTGAGCCACCATTTTGTGATGGTCTGTGTGCTGCCTCAGAGATCACCTGACCAGAAATACTGCAGCTCTAACTGTAACAGAAAGAAGTGTGGAAGCAAAAGACACAACTCTGTCTGTTAATTGGCTCATGTGACCTAACATGTGGTTTGTTTGTGTGCATTGTGAATCCTACGATCCCAGGGGTGGCCCTTATTTTTTAAATGGCAATTTTCTATTTAGGATTAACATACTACTAAAAAAGCATATTGTTATGAAAATGGTTTATCTAAACGAAGCAGGGTTTTACATATGAGCTGTTTCATGCAATATCTATTTATAGAGACCTATATTGTTCGGGGGGTATAATTATCCTTTAAAGGGGTTGTTCACCTTTAAAATAACCTTTGATATGATATAGAGAGTGATATTTTGCGACAATTTTGCAATTGGTTTTAATTTTTTATTATTTGTGGGTTTTGAATTCATTTGCTTTTCATTCAGCAGCTCTCTGGTTGATAGGGTCTAAATTACCCTAGCAACCATGCATTGATTTGAATAAGAGACTTGAATATGAGTAAGAAAAAAGTAGCAATAACAATCAATTTGTAGCCTTACAGAGCGTTTGTGTTTTTATATGGGCGTCAGTGACCCCCGTTTGAAAGCTGGAAAGAGAAGAAGAAGGCAAATCATTCAAAGCTATAAAGCAGGGGTCCCCAACCTTTTTCACCCGTGAGCAACATTCAGATGTAAAAAGAGTTGGGAGCAACACAACCATGAAATATGTTCCTGGGGTGCCTAATAAGGGTTGTAATTGGCTATTGGTAGCCCCAATGTGGACTGGCAGACTACAGGAAGTTCTGTTTGGCAGGACATCTGGTTTTTATACAACCAAAGCTTGCCTCCAACCCAGGAATTCGAAAATAAGCTCCTGTTTGAGGCCATTGGGAGCAACATCCAAGGGGTTTATAGTATAAAGAAAGAGAAAATAAAGACCAAAGGAGAAGTGGTTTCGATTTAGCCATTCTATTACACACTAAAACTTAACTCAAAGGTGAACCACCCCCTTTAAAAAAAATTTTATCCAGTTTGCCAAACACTTGTCCTGCCTATGCCCCAGTTCTGCTTGTTCCATGGTCCTCATTCAAAATGTGGCCCCTTGTTTTTAGCAGTATGTACTGGCCCCTGGTTCTTAACAAATATAAAGCTACATTTTCATACATTACCTTATACATTTCTCTGCAGTGTCCTCCCCTACTGAGCTTGCTCCCTGACTTGACGCCTTTGCTAGCAACTAATGTTTGAATATGTCACAATTGCTTTATAACACACCATTAAAGTCAAGGAGCATGCTCAGTAGGGGCTGAACATCAACTGACGTTTTGTACTGAGTGGGGAACCTAGAAGGGGCAGTTGGTAAGGACAAGATGTCCTGAGACAAAGAGCAGAGCCCGGGGGGATGCTAGTGACTTACTAACGCCTTCCCCGGAGTCATAAATGAGCCCTATTATATGTGAGGTTCTATTTGAAAACCATTTATCTTTAAGGAGAACTTCCCCCTTTAGCAAATGTAGGTATTTGGCACATGGACTTTAGCCAAGGTCGGGCTGGGCCAGTGGGATACCGGGTACAAAACTCGGTGGGCCCCGGTCCTCGTGACTCCCACCAGCCCAGAACCGCTCCCTGCGTGAAGCCTTTTCTGTGGCTTCTGACCTCTCTCCCTGGCAAAAGGAAGAAGGCAGGTGCTGGGGGCCGGAGGGGGCTTTGCGTCTGCATTGGGGGGCCTAGGGGTGTGTGGTGGGCCCACCAGTCTGACGCTGGCTGTAGTTTTGCCACATTTCAGGGAACCTCAAAGAATTCCAAAATTCCTGTGAAATAAAAGCAAATTGCAGAGTCTCTTAGCAGCCGCGCCGCTGGATCTGCAGATAAAATGTCTGTAAAATGTGTGTTTCCCAGCGCGCAGGAAATAATTACACATTACACAATGAAATTGTAGCAATTTAGTAAATGGCTCAAACAAAAAAAAAACCTGCAAACTTTTATTTCAAACTAAAAAAAAACACTGCAGAGAGGTGCTCATTCCTGTACTGGCAGAGGTGTGTCAGGCTCAGACCTGGACTGGCAAACTGTGGGTTCTGGCAAATGCCAGAGGGGCTGCTATCAGGTGCCATAGAAAGTCACTATTTAGTGGGCTGCTGGGATCTGTTTGGGCCTCTTTGTACTTGGAATGCCAGGGACTATTTTGACTCCTAATCCAGACCTGGTCAGTCCCCTCTATTAGTTAATGTATTGGTATTTACTAGATGCCGACTGCTCTGTTCTGAGCTCACATGGAAAAGCCTCTCCCCTGTATTCTTCTTAAAGACAGAGGGCAATAGACTGACTAAAAAAGCCTCTACAAGGCAGCCATCTCAGGTCATTTTGCCTGGTCATGTGCTTTCAGAAAGAGCCAGCACTTTAGGATGGAACTGCTTTCTGGCAGGCTGTTGTTTCTCCTACTAAATGTGTCGTAGTGGGACCTGGATTTTACTATTAAATACTGTTCTTAGATCTACCAGACAGCTGTTATCTTGTGTTAGGGAGCTGCTATCTGATTACCTTCCCATTGTTCTGTTGTTAGGCTGCTGGGGGAGGAAAGGGAGGGGGTTGATATCACTCCAATTTGCAGTACAGCAGTAAAGAGTGACTGAAGTTTATCAGAGCACAATCACAGTTTATCAGAGCACAGTCACATGACTGGAGGCAGCTGGGAAACTGACAATATGTCTAGCCCTATGTCAGATTTCAAAATTAAATATAAAAAAATCTGTTTGCTCTTTTGAGAAACGGATTTCAGCGCAGAATTCTGCTGGAGCAGCACTATTAACTGATGCATTTTGGGAAAAAAAATTCCCATGACAGTATCCCTTTAATAAGTGCTAGGAAATAAAGATTATCTTGTGCATCCCGCTGCCAGCAGCCCTGTGCCTCTATGTTAATAAACCCTATGAAACCCTTAGGGCTCTTACACACGGGTGTTTTTAGGACACTACATCTGGGAGTAAAGAGCTCAAGCATTTATCTGGGCCTGTGCCCCCCTAATATTGAGTTAGTTATATCCATTTAACATTAATTATATCCATCCCATAAAAATTGCAATTTTGAACAGATTCTAGAGTCTGTCACTAGGTGGATCATGCAGTCAGAACTTACAGCAGAGAAATCCTTGCCAATATATTGCTGTAAATTGTCCAGATATCATTGAAACCAGCCCCGTCGGCATTGTTATCATCCCCCCTCTAGATAAAGTACAACTCCTTGGAAGGTTCATGTCAGCGCAATTAGCATATTAGTCTTAGTTGCCCTTTATTCATTCACCAGCATTCTGCCTCTCCTCTCTCTATCTCCATACTGTCATTTTATGCCCTGACTCCTAATTACCGTTTGGCCCAATAAAGACAAAAGCTGTCACTGCAAGATATAGCATCATGATAAAGGTATATTGCTGGCAGTTTCCCCCGATATTACTAGCAGCCGCTTTAACACTTGGTACTCGGCACCGGAGGAGAGTTTATTAGGGTAATCTCAGGAGCAGCAGTTATTTGCAGCAGGAGAATGGCAGGTACAAGAGGGGCCTCTGTGACTCATTATATGACTTCCTTTCCTCTCGCTGTAATTGGAATTGGGGACGTCGTTATTCTCTCCAGGCACCAAAAGCACCGGCCTAAAAACTTATCTGGTTCCTCAAGGTGATGAAACTGCTCCATATATTTAATAGTTTGTTCTCTGCAACTTATCCACACAGGAATGCAACACACGACTCCTAATCTGTATCTGTAGCCCCCTAAATTTGCTTATAGCCTGTACACAGAGATACCATAAAATTATGGCAGCATAGGTATTCCCCTGCAGGGCCGCCATCAGGGGGGAGAGTTGTAGGGGGCCCGAGGGTAAGGGGGGCCCGGCCACACCGCACTTACTTGATTAGCCGGGCCCCCCTGCTTTCTGAGAGCTGCTGACTTTGGGAAGGCAGGGCAGGAGCACAGGGGGAGGTATCTTCTGTCCATTACTTTCCCTTATTGGTCACAGAGTTGTCCCGGTTGAGCTGCTCAGGGATTGGATAGCTGAGGTTTGAACTTCCCCTCCAGCTCATCCAATCACCATGCAGCTTTACCAGGACTTGAAATTCTGTGACCAATAAGGGAAGCATATGTTGTCACTGGAAGAAGATGCAGCCACCTGTGCTCCCCTCCTCCCTTCTGTAGTTGGCAGCTCACTGACAGCAGGTGGGCCACACTAATGAAGTAAATGTAACATGGTAACCCTTTGTGGTCCCTGTTGTGTGGTGGGGGCTGGGCACCAATTTTTTTTTAAACTTCTGAACGTTTAGGGAGGGCCCTGGCCACCAATGTTCTTATAACGTGGTGGAATTTTTTTTTCTTATCATGTGGGGTCCTAGCCACCAATATTTTTTAATGGGGGGCCCTAAACACAAATGTTTTTTATGGGGGCCCTGACCATCAATGTTTTTATGGGGGCACTGACCACCAATGTTTTTTTATTGGGGGGTCCTGACCACCAATATTTTTTTTTTTTTTACTGTATGGTGGGGGGTGGACTTGTGGGGTGGGGAGGGTGGACCTATAGGTGGGGCTTGCGGTGGGCGCAGCCCAGGGGGCCCAGGAAATGTTGTCGTATGGGGCCCAGCAGTTTCTGATGGCAGCCCTGTTCCCCTGTACTAAGCACAATTCAGCAGGTACAGCCCCCAGAGTTTGCTCATAGCCTGTAGCCTGTACCATAAAACTATGACAGCATAGGTATTCCCCTGTACTAAGCACAATTCAGCAGGAACAGCCCCTAAGTTTGCTCATAGTCTGTACAGAGAGATACCATAAAACTATGCCAGTATATGTATTTCTATGTACTAAGCGCTGCAGGACAATGTAAGTGGATAAACGCACCTTTTCATTGGACAATTACATATATTATCTGTTGAGATTTCTATTGTGGAATTGTTACAGAACAGAAGTGGAAGTTACAGAACAGAAGAGAAATATTTTATTCATGGAGTGAAACCTCTATGTAGGATGGTTCCTCGCAGGGTCTGCATTCGGGAGCTCCATTCAGTGGAACAGTGGGGGAACCAATACATTCTACCTGCCCAAAATTTTTCATGTGATGCTTTTGTTGCAGAGCAGTTTCAGTGCTACAGAGAACCACATAGGAAGCTGCTTGTACAGAACAGCAAACCTAGCAGAGATGATTCCTTTATTATCTAAATAGCTCTTTTGTGTATAAAACTTGCTGTTTCCGTGTGAGTGTGAGTGACCTCTGATTCTTTGTATATAAAGTGTTCTAAAAACAGTGAGTTTCGTATTGGAACAGCAGGAGCAAACAAGTATCACTGTGACTATTGCATTTGCTGTTTGTGCACAGGGCTGCTGTATCATTTACAACATACACCAGCCTTAATGAAGTATAATTCTAAACTCTTCGTCCCTGACTCTTACCTTCCACATGTTTTCCCACATGACCAGCCTTATAAATGGGTCACAGTGGTACATACAGAATGAGGATCCACAGGTGGACCCTGCCCAGACAGAGGGGAAGCTGAGTGGCACATATAGAATGAGAAACCACATATGGACCCTGCCCAGACAGATGGGAAGGTGAGGGGTACATACAGAATGAGGATCCACAGATGGACCCTGCCCAGACAGAGGGAAAGTTGAGTGGTACATACAGAATGAGGATCCACAGATGGACCCTGCCCAGACAGAGGGGAAGCTGAGTGGTACATACAGAATGAGGAACCACAGATGGACCCTGCCCAGACAGAGGGGAAGGTGAGTGGTACATACAGAATGAGGATCCACAGATGGACCCTGCCCAGACAGAGGGAAAGTTGAGTGGTACATACAGAATGAGGAACCACAGATGGACCCTGCCCAGACAGAGGAAAAGTTGAGTGGTACATACAGAATGATCAACCACAGATGGACCCTGCCCAGACAGAGGGAACGTTGAGTGGTACATACAGAATTAGGAAACGCAGATGGACCTTGTCCAGACAGAGGGAAAGTTGGATGGTAAATACAGAATGATGAACCACAGATGGACCCTGCCCAGACAGAGGGAAAGTTGAGTGGTACATACAGAATGAGGAACCACAGATGGACCTTGCCCAGACAGAGGGGAAGCTGAGTGGAACATACAAAATGAGGAACCACAGATGGACCCTGCCCAGACAGAGGGGAAGGTGAGTGGTACATATAGAATGATGAACCACAGATGGACCCTGCCCAGACAGAGGGAACGTTAAGTGGTATATACAGAATGAGGAAACGCAGATGGACCTTGTTCAGACAGAGGGAAAGTTGAATGGTAAATACAGAATGAGAAACCACATATGGACCCTGCCCAGACAGTGGGGAGGGTGGGTGGTACATACTAAATGAGAAACCACAGATGGACCCTGCCCAGACAGAGGGAAAGTTGAGTGGTACAAACAGAATGAGGAAACGCAGATGGACCTTGTTCAGACAGAGGGAAAGTTGAATGGTAAATACAGAATGAGAAACCACATATGGACCCTGCCCAGACAGTGGGGAAGGTGGGTGGTACATACTAAATGAGAAACCACAGATGGACCCTGCCCAGACAGAGGGAAAGTTGAGTGGTACAAACAGAATGAGAAAACGCAGATGGACCTTGTCCAGACAGAGGGAAAGTTGAGTGGTAAATACAGAATGAGGAACCACAGATGGACCCTGCCCAGACAGAGGGGAAGCTGAGTGGTACATACAGAATGAGGAACCACAGGTGGCCCCTATATGAATACCAAGAAACCACTTCTTACCCTTTCCTTGCCTTTACTCAGTATATACTGATATCTCAGTGTCAGGATGACATGACAGACAAGAATACAGGGAGAATGATAACAGGAGATGAGTGTATAAATGAGCAGCTGGAGATCATATACATTACCATCAGGACTGATCTGAGTTATGTTTAACCAGAGAACAGACATCGGAATCATATCAAGGAATTTACATTTCGCTTTATGTTCCGACCCCTCCGTGTCAGCTCGTGCTTTAAAGGGAAGTTCTGGGAAATCAGTTTCTGTTTGATTTATGGGAATCAGATTTATGACATGCCAGGAATACAGCAGGGAATGTGAACTGGCGACTGCGCTGGGGAAAATAACGTGCCAGTCTGCTCTGATAGGAGCGCACTAAGCAACTTGCCTCCACCAACAAGCTCCTTGGGTTACAGAAAATGTCTGACTGTATGACAGGGGGTTCCACATATGACACGTGACGTGATCAATGAGCTTTTGTACATAGATAGGAGCTGCCATACTGCAGATTTTAGATTCTGTGCACATAAAACATTTTCTATACAAAATATTGCTTGACTTGACAGAGGTTACACATAGTGCAGTCTATTTCTCACCACTAGAGGAGCTGTTTTATTTAAGTCTTTGAATATTTCTGAACTCATGAAACACTGTAGTAGCTGCAGCTCGTTGAGAAGAAGTTTAGCCTGCGGCGTTGGTTTCTGGACGTCTGGCAAACGTCTCCCTAAGTCTAGAGGAACGGAACAGATGGAATGTGTGCGTCGCTCCATCTGTTCCTTCTCTGCCTACTTCTCAAGCACTATGCCACCCCCCATGTATAAACTGATATATGCAGAGAAAGATGTTTTGTGTGGGCAGTCACCAATGTCTTTGTACTAATAAACCCCACTTATGTAAAATGGATATTTTAGATTGCAAGCTCCAAGCTCTGTGTCTCTTATAATGTGCTACTTAAAGGAGAACTAAAGTTTAACAAAGAGTAAGGATAGGAATATTACACTTTATGTTTTGTGCTTCTGTACCAGCCCAAGGCAACCACAGCCCATTAGCATTAAAGATCGGTGTCTCCAAAGATGCCCCAGTAGCTCCCCATCTTCTTTTCTGCTGATTCACTGCACATGCTCTGTGCTGCTGTCACTTACCGAGCTTAAGGACCCACTCACAATAAACAGTATATATACAAAATAACAGTCACAATTAGGGTTGCCATCTTTTTGAAAAAGCTTTACCGGCCAGGGAAGGGGACTGGTCCACGAGGTGGAGGATCGTGATGTAAATGGGTGGGGTTGTGATGTCACAGTGGCGGGATTATGATGTCACAGGGGCAGGGTCATAATGTTGAGGGGTGGACCCTAGTCATGGAGCATGGAATCGGTAAGTATTGTAACTATAAACCAGGGGTCTCCAACATTTTTGGCAAAATGTTTTTTTTTTGCGAGGACCGGGGGTGGCAGGGGTCAGCAGCAAATTTGGACGCGGTTGGGGACACCTACTATAAAGGGAAGAAAGGGGTGGGCTGGGAGGTGCATTAGAGGCAGGTCGGGAGCAGTTTGACTGGTGATCACAAATTTACCGGCAGCTACATTGCCGGTAAATTTGTAATACTAGCCCCACCTTGGCTGGTAATTTACCGGCTACACGGTTCAATACTGGCCAAGTGGCAACATAGCAGCATAGAAATCAGTGCAGTCTGCATCACAGTTTATTCATAATCAGTCCTGTAGCATCAGCTTTTATGACAGCATACCTCTCAACGTTTTGGAAGTAAAAAGAAGGGCAAAATTTTTTTTCGTATGTAGAACAGAAAGATTTTTTGACCAAGCCCCTTTCTGTGGCCACACCCCCTAATTACCATGTTCATTTTACAAAATTTGGCAGGTTATGAAAGTTTAAAAATATTTCTCCTTATCTAAACTGTTTTTTGTGTCTCAAAATTGTTACAAAGTATCTTATCTGCACCTGTTGGCTGTTCTGGGCTCTCTGCTAAAAGCCAATTAAGTGAGAAACTTTGTTTCTTTTTCTGGCTGTTCAGTGCAGAGAAAATAGGGACTTTCCAGTACAAATGAGGGACTGCGGGTTGAACTGACAAAAGAGGGACTGTCCCTCCATAAAAAGGGACAGTTGGGAGGTCTGTTGATGATTTCCCCCAACCCCTAAGCTTAGCTTCTCCCCAGCAGCCCAGAGCTCACTGAGCATGTGCAGTGTCACTGACGCACAAGGTGGGGAGCTGCTGGGGGTAATATCGAAGGCCTGATTAATTACTGTTATAGGACTGCCGAGCCTCTTTGCTGGTGCAGTACAGTATATAAAATACAGCACTTCTATGTTTATTCTTTTTAAGTTCTTCTTTAATATTTGTTACTGTGTATATTGTTTTTTATTGCAATTATGATCTCCCTGTTTGTTATGATTGCTGTATTGTAAAACTGTACAGAGCTGTGTATAGTACTATATAAATTAAATATAATGTATACAAATCATACCTTTAAAGGGGAAGTAAAGACTTGCAAAATGAACACTTTTGCATTTCCATTTATAGGTATAATATATGTATGTCTGTATTTATATATACGTTATGAGCACTCCCTCCCTGTGCTGTCGATTTACTGTACTGGACTCTGGATCGGAGTCCCTAAACCTAACATCTGTTTCACCATCTTTAATTCCCCTTTAATGCCAATGTGTTTCTGGGACACATTGGCTCTATTCTGCTTTGGGAGACAAGTGATTAATCGTTAAACACATTATCTAATTAGCAGATGAGATATCGGCCTCTCCCTGGGCCTGGGGCCTCTGTGAGCCTCTAACAGCATTAGGACTTCTGTTAATGAATGGGCGCAGTGTTTGGAGCGCGGGATTCCATCCGTCACTGATTTCCTGGGCGAAACGACAGGCATAACAGTTGTATTTGTCTGGACACTGACTAGTGAATATCGCCATTCATGCCAGCCTCGCACAATTTGCACTATTTCCTGAAATTACTGTTTCTATACAAGTCTCCCCAAGCAGTCACATTAAAATGAGACCCCACAAATGGACACAAGGATCTGCTGGTTGCCGTACCTTTAAATCATTCGTAACGCTAACTTGCGTTTTTCTCTTGTTTTTTCTTGTGCTGTTGCATGGCGTCAGATGGGTGCAGCTCCGAGGGGCAATTGGGCACATGGAGAAGCCCTTCCGGATCTCACTTGAGTATGTTGCCGAAGAACGGGGAACAGTCGCTGCTGTTGATTCCTTCGCTATTAGGAACTGCAGTCAAGGTAACGTACAACTGTATTTACTATTGTACACCCCACGGTTATTTTTCAGGGATTTATTTTTGTCCTTAATTACTTGCCAAGAGTTTCATGTTGCTGATCTCTATGTGCTGCATTGAACTGTTATGATGATGCATACAGGAACCTTCAGTTTGTGTCCTGTACTACTTGCACAATAGATAAGGGGCAGATCATTATACAGGGGTAGAACTGGGAGAGAGAATGTCCCTCAGTGATACTGGATCTCAGGCAGAATAGATAAGGGACAGATCATTATACAGGGGTAGAACTGGGAGGAGAATGTCCCTCAGTGATACTGGATCTCAGGAGGAATAGATAAGGGACAGATCATTATACAGGGGTAGAACTGGGAGAGAGAATGTCCCTCAGTGATACTGGATCTCAGGCAGAATCGATAAGGGATAGATCATTATACAGGGGTAGAACTGGGGGAGAGAATGCCCCTCAGTGATACTGGATCTCAGGCAGAATAGATAAGGGATAGATCATTATACAGGGGTAGAACTGGGGGAGAGAATGCCCCTCAGTGATACTGGATCTCAGGCAGAATAGATAAGGGATAGATCATTATACAGGGGTAGAACTGGGAGAGAGAATGTCCCTCGGTGATACTGGATCTCAGGCAGAATAGATAAGGGATAGATCATTATACAGGGGTAGAACTGGGGGAGAGAATGCCCTGTAGTGATACTGGGAGTGCAAATTTGGGAAAATACCTGTTCCTTCTTGCACATTTTCCAGGGTGTATGAAGTAGATGAAAATATTAAGTGAAGTGCTTGACTTGAATTTTGCCATGCTATTTATTACTAAGCAATTAACAGAATTATAGATTTTTAAAATGGACCGAAGTTCAAAAGTTCCATTTCCAGCTGGGATCCTGGCCTCACGTTGTATGAGCTCTACTCATTTCTAGTATTGAAACCAATATCCCTGCCCCAGGGACACCATTCACAGTATTTTGCTAACACCCTATCTGGAAGGCAGGGAGCAGATACGCCGGAGGCAGGAGACAGAGAGTATTTAGCTGCTGTGTAAACACATAGAGGACTAATTTATACTGCAGTAATCGGAGCAGAAGGAGACGCGTGTGCCTTAGAGACACTTCAATGTAACTGCAATATATCACTGATATCAGCTTCCCAAGCTGGCACTGGGGAAACAGCTAATTTGTACCAATATTGGGCTCTGAGCGGCTCTATACAAATAGATGAGGGCACAATGGAAAGGGCATGGCCGAATTTCAGAGGTCTTTGAATAACGGGTTCCTGGTTAATACACCCATATCTGTAGAAGAGTTAATAATAATAATAATAATAATATATATATAATATATACAGTAGGAGGGGGGGATGTAAGACAGATGATGGCAGGAATTCATCAATACAGGGGCTCATACATTATTTAGATGGAATGCAGTGAATGCTGTTGAACTGATGGGCTCTCATTATTCATACTGCATATCACATTATCCCACACCGGCTCCTCTGCGCTGATTTATAGGTAGCAACTTAGTTTATCTCTTCAACTTTTCCTCCAAAAGTTAAATTAGCACAACCTAATTATCCATAATCCCATGTGGCGGCACAACACAGGCATTTGTTACACTGTGGGTGTGGGACAAAAGAGGGTTGGCATGGAGAGTAGGGCCATGGGAGTTGCAGCAAGAAATTGTACCCCCCAACCAAAGCACACATGCACCACTGATGAACCCAGCACCTGGTTGGACCTGGTTCTTATACAGTGACCTGCTCTTTAGACCCATCTCTGAAAGGGGCTGGTCTGAAATGTGTCAGGTGGAGTCATTTTAAGTAATGGCATCTGCTGTTTTAATGTATAAGCTCTTCCCCACTCTGACCCTCTTTTGTTTCCCCCTTACATGCTAAGACGCAGCTAATGAAAGCTGTCTTTACGTTTACCCTGGGATGCAGACAGTAGGACAAGATTTAGATAGTAGACCAAGATGGAGATAGTAGGACAAGATGGAGATAATAGGGTAAGATGGTGACAGCAGGGCAGGTTGGAGACAGTAGACCAAGATGGAGACAGTAGGGCAAGTTAGAGACAGTAGACCAAGATGGAGACAGTAGGGCAAGTTAGAGACAGTAGATCAAGATGGAGACAGTATACCAATATGGAGATGGTAGGACAAGATGGAGACAGTAGACCAAGATGGAGGCAGTAAGGCTAGATGGAGACAGTAGAGTAAGAATAAATAGAAGGGCAAGATGGAGACAGTAGAGTAAGAAGAAATAGAATGGCAAGATGGAGACAGTAGACCAAGATGGAGACAGTAGGACAATATGGCGATAGTAGGGTAAAATGGAGACAGTAGGGCAAGTTGGAGACAGTACGACAAGATCAAAACAGTAGGACAAGGTGGACAAAGTAGACCAAGATGAAGAGAGCAGGGCAAGATGAAAGCAGCATAATATGGCTAAATTAGGGAAAGGTGGAAATTGTATGGCAAGATTGTGACAGTAAAGGGAGAAGTAGACCGTAGGACAATAGGGAGAGAATTGGGCTAGATGAAGATAGTACAGGGAGACAGTAGATAAGAAAGAGAGAAATAAAATTGGGCAAATATGGACAGTAGAGTAGCACAGAGTTGTGAACTGGGCAAGATGGAGACACTAGGGTAAAATGGAGACAGTAGAGCAAAAGGTCGGAAAATGACCAAGATTGATACAGTCGGAGAAGAGAGTAAGAGAAATGGGCAAATAGGGACAGAAGAGTAGGATAGAGACAGTAGAGCAAAAGGTGAAAATCAGCAAGTTAGAAACAGTAGGGTAATGTGGTGACAGTAGGGCAAAAGGGTGAGAATTGACCAAGATTAAGATAGTCGGACAAAAGGGAGACAGTAGGGCAAGAGGAAACAGAAGCATAAGAAAGAAAGTAGTCAAGATAGAGACTAGGTTCTAATATTTAAGAGAAGAAACTGAAATAATGGAGGGTAATAGTGAGGCTGGGGATGAATGAGGCTCAGGAAGTCAATGGTATAAAGCCAATAAATAATCATAATTGAATGGTAAGTGTCTAACAGATGACAGTGCCACTTCATTCTTTGCTGCAGTTCTTGGTTTTGGATGATTTTGCAACATTCTGGATTTTTCTTCCAGAGCACCACATAGTAAGTATAGCAAGTTAGACTGAAAAAATGACAACACATTCAATGCCTATTAGGTTAGCCCAAAAGGAAAAATGTCCTGACAATGTATCACTGAATACTGATTTGGGCTTTCATGCTGGAAAGGAATTGAACATGTTTTGCGTACCCCCTATATCTGACTATTTACAGCCCATTACGGCAGTAAAAAGCCTTCCTGTACTCGTGGGTATCTCCTTTCCTCTAGTCTTCAAATACATAATATCACCTGCAACTTTCTATGGGGGGGGGAATGAATTAGGCAAGTTCATTTGTATTCCTCTAAAGTGTTTCCGGAAAGGAAAAGAACCACCATTTGTCAAGTCTTTCCCATTATGCATTCATTCAATTAATTTGGTTGCTGTTCTTTTTTCCCTTGTCTATTTTATACATGACGGTACAAACTGAAAACCTTCCCCCCCCCAGATGTGCCCTGTTTATCTAAGGGCAAAATGTTTCAATTAAAAGACCTTTATCATCCAATAAGCTCTGTTCCTGTGAGACTTGCAGACTTTCCCTTGGATATTCATGTATAAATCCTCAGTGAGAAGAGCCTTTCTTGTCAGTATAAGGGCGGCAGTACAAGTGACTGGTGACAATGGAACTCATTAGGTAGGAATAGTAAATCCTCAGCATTCGGAACTAATAGGATTGTCTCTGTCTTACAAATCTGAATGGGATCTCAGTCCCCTCTTCCTTAACCTTTACTTTCTTCTCCATCCATCACATATAATTGCTCTTTACTCCTCTCGGGTGCCTGTTACACAGCGGTGCTTCTTGGATGTTGAGTGTATGGCCTGGTACAGCCCTGACAGGTGCCACTGTGCCACTCCTCTTCATTTGTCTCTTCACCTGAGAAAGGATCAACCGATCCAAAAATATGCATTTTTCAAATAAAGTGATTACTGACAAGAGATATCGGTTCACCAGAGTGATAACTACAACTTGTGAAAGTTTGGAAGGTCTGGCGGTGCCTTACTCTGAAGGTGAACCCTGCTTATCTAATAACTAAGGATCAATTCATCGATAAAGTGTGCATATCTATCATTTATATATCTATCTATCTATCTATCCATCTATTATCTATTCTGTCTGTCTATCTAACTAATCCATCTATCATCTATTCTATCTATCAATCATCTATCTATCTATTTATTCCCTATTATATATTTTATCTATCATCTATCTATCTAATCCAAGTGTCATCTATCTATCTTCCATCTATTATTTAATTTATCTATCATATATCTATCTGCCTATCTATCATCTATTTATCTACAGTATCTATTATCTATCTAGCATCTATCTATCTATCTATCTATCTATCCATTTATCTAGCTATCTATCAGCCATCTATCTACTATTTTTTAATGACAGGGAGTACTATCTATCTATCTATCTATCATCTATCTATCTACTTATTCCATATTAAATATTTTATCTATCATCTGTCTGTTTTATCATCATCTATCTAATCCAAGTGTCATCCATCTATCCATCCATCTATTATCTAATGTATCTATCTATCTATCTATCTATCTATCTATCTATCATCTATTTATTTATCCCATCTATTATATATTTTATCTTTCATATGTCTATCTATCTAATCTAAGTATCATCTATCTATCTATCATTCTTCTATTATCTATTCTATTATATATATATATATATATATATATATATATATATATATATATATATATATATATATATATATATATATATATATATATATATATATATATACTAAATGAAGAGGAACGCACAACCACAAAAAAGATCCAAGGGCTGGGTGCCAGTCTTTAAATATATAAATAATCCCATCGATTACGGCACTCCATATTCAATCAGGCTTAGACAAAGAGTCAATTCATTTAGGTTTATTTAGTGGACCAACGTTTCGATTCCACACAGGAATCAAAACGTTGGTCCACTAAATAAACTTAAATGAATTGACTCTTTTGTATAAGTCTGATTGAATATGGAGTGCCGTAATCGATGGGATTATTATATATATATATCTGTCTATCTATCATTTATCTACACAGTATCTATCTATTATTTATCTATCTTTCCGTCTATCTAATCCATCTGTCATCCATTCTATTTATCATCTATCTATCTATCTATCTATCTATCTATCATCTATCTATCTATCTATCTATCTATCTATCTATCTATCTATCTATCTATCTATCTATGTTTCTATCTATAAAAAAGGGGATACATACAGTATGTGCCTCCACCTGCCTACATGAATACAGTAGCCCTGATTGCAGTTCATGGGGTTCCGGTGTCTGTAACAGGGTGCTGAGAGCTGCAGCCATTCAGGGGCAAAGAGAGTGCAAATAAAAGTCTGACATTTGGGCATTTTTTGCACATTCCACACTGCCTTCCTATATCTAAATTACCTCATTAAACAAGAGATAGCAGGACAATATCAGAGCCAGGCCAAAAGCTAAAAGTGCCCAAGGCAAGCCCCCAGCTGTCATCAATCCCACCCCCCTCATCTCCACCTTCCCCATTGCTTGCCCCTCCCTCACCTTCCGTATTTACCAGCTTTTTGGTGCAGTACTGCTTCTGGATGGCCAGGGCTGGAGTTGGGGAATGCAGCATAGGAATGTGCCCATGGTCCTAGTGCCCCCCCTCAGCACTGTGTCTTCATTGTGTCTGTTCCTGTGAATAAGTGATACTTTCCCCTCTCGTGACTTTTAGAGGATTTGTGCCATTTCCATAGAAACCAAGCAGCAGTGCCCGTTTGTGCTGTTACCAAGGGCTGGCCGTGTGCACATGGAGGTTTTTGTATGGGGGGGGTACGGAATTAATTCTGCATAGACTCCATTCTAATGAATCAGCAGATGGATAATGAGAGGAAGTCATACTGTTAGTTATGGCCCTTTATGATCGGCCTTCGTTCTAATAGACAAACATAAGGGTTTTTTATTGATCTACTTAGTACAAAAGTGTCAGCTAATTACGTCTCGGCCGGACTCTCGTCTGTGCCATTAAATTGTGTCCCTCGTAAAAAAATTAGAATGGACTTGTTAATTACCCTGACAATACGAGGATGAACTGTTCTACCGGGGCCAATAAGAACTGAAGGGGAGAAATATGAAATGCAATGTGCTGCGCTGTACAAAATCCGCCGGATTCTCGCACGTCCTGGGGACTCACCGGCCCCCTTCAATCATCTGTGTCTGGCGCAAGAGCCCCCTGCCCGTATCTATCACACTCACCGCACTGCCAGCTGGGGCCCCACTTGTAACAGATTTATGTCTGAGGAAAACAATAGAAAATTCTTCTGAAATAAACCCGAGCTCAACCAGCATCAACTTGACACTTACCTGTGAGACCAGTTCTTCTTTATTCTAATTATATAGAGCCAAGTTAACTATATAGAGACTGTCCTCATAGTCTGTACAGAGAGATACCATAAACTATGGCAGCATAGGTATCCCCCTGTACTAAGCACAATTCAGCAGGAACAGCCTTAAGTTTACTCATAGTCTGTACAGAGAGATACCATAAAACTATGGCATCATAGGTATTCCTCTGTACTAAGCACAATTCAGCAGGAAGAGCCCCTAAGTTTGTTCATAGTCTGTACAGACAGATACCAGCTCTCTCACTATATTTAGTTCTTAGTGTGTAGAGCCTGTAACATCCCTGGTGTTATTGCTGTTCCATCAGACTGGCGCAGAAAAACTGCAAGCTCACACACTGCGAAATGCCAACGTCTTGATTAGGCTCAGACCATTCAATATAGAACACGAACAGCACCTTCTTGATATAATAAAAAGGCCTTTATTCAAACATGGCACAGACCAATCTTAGCAACGTTTCGAGCCGTCTCTGGCTCTTTATCAGGCTCAGACCATACCATTACTTCTTGATTAGGCTCAGACCATACCATTACTTCTTGATTAGGCTCAGACCATACCATTACTTTATACATTATTCATTCACATTCCAAAAGCCGGTGGAGCATTTACACGTGTTGGAGAATGGAGCAGCAAATGAAAGGGTTTAAGACTCCAGCAGCTCCTGCACTCAGTGCTTTGTTATCTTGTTTTAACGTTGTTAGAATGGACAAATAACAGGATTATAGATTGAAAGGGAACTGGATTTAAAGGGCAACTCTTGCACTTTACATGGACACATGCATCAGTTTCCCGATTGGGGCTTCCAGGATCCCAAAAACCTCCATTGGGCCTTTCTAGGGGGAGTAGGGCGTATGTACTTATTAGTAAAGGAAAAGCATGGGGCTGGACCTTTTATAAGGAACCATTCTCTAGCCCACCTCTAACCCCCAGCCCCCACACCTGTGGATCCCATGCACCTGCTTCAGACAATAGTTTGATGTAAATACAGGGTTGAATTTGGTGGATCGTGAGCTGTGTTTGGTGAGGGTGGTTGTGTCTTTGGGCCCCGTAACAGCTTTGGGACCTCTCTCTCTAAAGTTACACCACTGTCTACTTCAGTCTCTGTTAAGTCGCTAGCCTCAGATGACCCTCCTCATTTGAGTATTTGGCTCCCCCCATAGGCTGAGGATAATGAAGATATAGGGCTCAGCCTCCCCGAAAAAAAAACAAACTTACACTCGAGTATAAGCCGACCCGAATATAAGCCGAGGTACCTAATTTTACCTACAAAAACTGGAAAAACGTATTGACTCGAGTATAAGCCTAGTTTAGTTAGGACCAAAAGTCAGTACCTGTGCCACCTTCTGTGATGCTGCAACAAGGGGTACAATTGGAGGCTTCAGAATCAGTGAAGTTTTAGCCAGTAAAGTTCTCAATTAGAAGGTATGATGTGCCAGGCCCAGTGGACTGTGGACAGTTAGGACAGGTAGTGTCGCTGCCAAGCTGATGCTGCCTGATGAACTGCTGCGAAGAAGAGAAGATATCACACCAACAATCGCTTTCAGAATGTGCTTGAAAGAAAGCCGCACCTAAATGCACTGCTGCGCATACCAGGTTTACGTTGGCTGCCTCCTGCTTCAAACGTATAAATAACGTGCAGCCTGGATGACACCGCACGTTGCATGTCACGCTACAACAGCGTCGGCATATTCAGCACTCAGCAGCAGCATCTGCTCCAACCCAGTACTGGCAGTCTCGCAGGCACTATGGGCAAAAGTGAAACTACTAGTGAGGGACACTAGCTGGCTGCTACCGACGGACGCAGGAAGCGGTGGGCCCACTGCCATGATTCACCGGAGCAGTGCAACTCTGATTTTTGGTGAGGCCCGCCGCCCAGACACCACCTGCATGCTGCATATGTGTTCCTGGCATCATCCATCGCACCGCACGGTATTCAGAATAAATAATTAATTTATTATTACCTGGTCGCAGGTCATTAAGTAAAGGTTCTAGGGGCCCAACAAGGCCGGGGCCCGGCAGGCCAGTTCGACCCTGGCCGCAGGTGCAGGTCAGAAGTGCAGCTATCTTCAGGGAAGAGGCACGTTGCGTCAATCAGATAAGTAATTTTTAACTGACTCGAGTATAATCCCAGGTAGACTTTTTCAGTTTATTTTGGGTGCTGAAAAACTTGGATTATACTTGAGTATATACATACAGTTGACCAGTTACGATTCATGGTGCTGGAAACTATACTTCCATTTAAGAGAGGAGGGGATCGGGAACTGAGATTAAAACAAAGGGAGGTGTGGTGGATTAATAAACTTAATTCACTCCACCCACATGGTCTTAATAAAGACTATGATCTATATCTGTTCCTTTGATATATCAAGTATAAGAATAAATGTGCTTAGTAACTACTTATCTATATGTATCTGTAAGGCTATGTGTATTTTATTCAGATTACAGGGTGGAATCCCTATACAGAGTATGAACAAGAATATACTATGTCACTTCCCTTGCTGGACTATAAAAAAACATTATGGACTCTGTATGTATCTTTACACCATTGTTTCACATGGCTTGAGAAAGAGCCTTTTTGGCTCAAAACGTCGCTGTCACATATGTGCACATATATGGTGATGTAATTGTTTTACTTTTTAATACAAACTTTTGAGCATATCTCTCTGTACAGTCTAGACTATGAGAAAACTTAGGGGCTGTTCCTGCTGAATTGTGCTTAGTACAGGGGAATACCTATGCTGTCATAGTTTTTTGGTATCTCTCTGTACAGGTTATGAACAAACTTAGGGGCTGTTCCTGCTGAATTGTGCTTAGGGAGTTTTGGTTCAGTTCAGCTCCTTCAATGCCATATATTGCTCTTCATCATGTTGTACAAAATAAACCAACCAGAGTCAAATCCAGTTAATCAGGACATTTCAGACCAGACATAAACAGGCTGGGGTGCCTGTGCCCATAAATCATTCTGGGCCTTGCTCTTCCTCTGCTGCATTTCAGATTCTTTCTTTCCTCATCTAATTTGGCAGAGTAAATGTTTGGCAGGCCGCTATTTTATTGCCTTATCTCTCTCTCTCTGAGAGCCTTGAAAACAAGGTCCTAAAACGGAGCCTCCTTATTAATCAGACAGGCTTTAATGGAAGGCGTCGGCAGTCCATTCCCTGCAAGGTGAGGGCTTCATGCCTGCGGGAGATCAATAAAACATTTTCCTCGCTGCGCATTGACTCTCCGACGCTTCAGAGGTGTCCTTAACTTTGAAGAACTATTTAGGGCTCACATTTAGCTTTAGTGGCTGAGTTGCCCTTTCCAGGTAATAAACCCACAGGAATTTATATTTCGCAGGAACGAGTTTAATTTTTTTTTGTTCCTAGTGACTGTGCTCCATCTGCCATTGTCCTGCACATTGTCTGGTATAACCGGCGCTCTCACACCTTCACTGGGCCTTTTATGTGGCACACAATGGTGCTCTAAAGGGGGACTCCAACCAAAAACTGATAAAAGAAAGTGTCATCCTAAGCAACTTCTCCTATGCATTCATTATAAATGGTTAACTCAAAAAGTTTTTATCCCTTGCACTGCTGGTTGTGACTCCTGAAACTAAATATTAGAAGCCAATGTCCTTAACTTAATGGAATTAAAGGAAAACTAAACCCTAAAAATGCCATATTTTATATATTGCACTTATTGCACGAGGCTCAAGTTTCAGCTTGTCAATAGCAGCAATGATCCAGGACTTCAAACTTGTCACAGGGGGTCACCATCTTGGAAAGTGTCTGTGACACTCACATGCTCAGTGGGCTCTGAGCAGCTGTTGAGAAGCTAAGCTTAGGGCTCGTCACTAATTATCCAGCAGAAAATGAGCTTCCCCTGTAATATAAGCTGATGCTACAGGTTTGCTGATTATTAAATTCTGATGCTAATTGCACTGGTTTCTGTGCTGTCAGGTAGTAATTATTGGTATTAATTACTAATCAGCCTTATATTGTGACATTTCTATTCTATGTGTACTGTATATTGTGAGTGGGTCCCTAAGCTCAGTAAGTGACAGCAGCACAGAGCATGTGCAGTGACTCAGCAGAAAAGAAGATGGGGAGCTACTGGGGCATCTTTGGAGACACAGATCTTTACTGTTAAAGGGCTGTGGTTGCCTTGGGCTGGTACAGAAGCACAAAACATAACATACAACACTTTTGGCCTACTTTTTTAGTTAGGCTTTAGTTCTCCTTTAAAGCCTAAAACTAAATCTGGTTAGAAATGCTGCATTTTATATACTTTACTTGCTATACCAGCCCAGAGGTAAAGCAGTCCTATAACAGTAATGATCCAGGCCTTTGATATTACTCCCAGCAGTTCCCCATCTTGGATCTTGTTAGGCATCTTTTGTGTGTCAGTGGCACTGCACATGCTCAGTGAGCTCTGGGCTGCTGGGGAGAAGCTAATCTTAGGGGTCGGGGGAAATCATCAAGCAGAAAGTGAGGTTCATCTGTCATAGAAGCTGATGCTATAGGGCTGATTATGTGATGCAGACTGCACTGATATCTATGCTGCCATGTAATGTGACTCTGAATTCATTATTAATCAGCCTTGTATTGTGACTGTTATATTGTATATATATATATATATATATATATATATATATATATATATATATATATATATATATATATATATATATATATATATATATATATATAACAAGGGAAAGTTGTGCTCACCACTATTTTTTAAAACCATTAGGCGGGGGTGCAATGAGGGTGTGACCACAAAATACATATAGTCAACTACAAGAGGTCCTCTGCACTCAACCCATTATCAATATATTTAAGACAGAGACATTTTGTGCATACTGCTACTAAAAAATGCCTTACCCTTTAAAAAACACAGGGATTGTTTGTCCATATATTGCAATATATTTAAGCTGGCCAACTACGTCAAAGTCATCCCATATCTGGCCAACTACGACAAAATGTCTCTTTCTTAAATATATTGATAATGGGTTGAGTGCAGAGGACCTCTTTTAGTTGACTATATACCTTAGGGACCCACTCACAATATACAGTATATATATATATATATATATATATATATATATATATATATATATATATATATATATATATATATATATATATACTGTATATTGTGAGTGGGTCCCTAAGGTCAGATAAGTTAGAGCAGACCAGAGCATGTGCAGTGAATCAGCAGAAACAAAGATGGGGAGCTACTGCGGCATCTTTGGTGGCACAGATCGCCCCTACTTTAATTTACTTTAGACTTGTAAATCCTGTTTATAAAGGCTGACTGTTCAGTAAATGGCATGAGATGTTAATGTATAAGTGCCAGTGTCCCCTGGACCCCAAAGAAGCAGAATTTGGAAGAAGCAGTAGGAGAGAAGCTGCCGGACAGCCGGTGTGCATTGCATGCGACAGACAGCGCAATAAATCATTGTTACCGGAGGTTTAGCAGAGACAAAATCCTGGTCCGAGCCATTGATTTTCCAGCACAAAGGTTAATGTGTTTTATTCCTTGTGGTATTTCCCTGTTGTGGGTCTGTGTCTGGGAGGCGCCCAGGGTAAGGTTTGTGCCAATGACAGTATTTCTGCATCTCATCTATTAAAAGGGCACTGAAAAAGGAGTATTGTCATTATAGGCTTACAGTGCTGTGTGATTGTATGTCATGTATGAGGCCCAGTTATATACAGTATATATATATAGATATATATATATATATATATATATATATATATATATATATTTACAGGTATGGGATCTGTTACCTGGAAACACATTAGCCAGAAAGCTCTGAATTGTGGAAAGGCCGTGTCCCACAGACAAATGATCCAAATTTGACTGATTTCCTTTTTCTCTGTAATAATAAAACAGTAGCTTGTACTTGATCCCAACTAAGATATAATTAATCCATATTGGAAGCAAAATCAGCCGATTGGCTTTATTTAATGTTTACATGATTTTCTAGTAGACTTAAGGTCTTAAAATCCAAATTACGGAAAGCACCATTGTCGGGAAAACCCCAGGTCCTGAGTATTCTGGATAACAGGTCCCATACCTGTACATATATTTTCATAGGTACTGTATATACAGTATATAATACACAAGAGCCACGTATATCATGTAAATGATATCCTTATAAATGGTGCTTAGTGATGTCATCGGTTATGGTGATGTAATTTCTGTCTCATGACTCTTGAAACTTGTGTATTATAATAAATAAAGTAAAGTACCCCCTCCACTGAGTTCCATGACCTGTATAAAAACACTCGGCCTTCGCCCTTGTACTTTAATGTGGTCACGGAACTCCTCGGTAACTTATAATATCCTTTTATTTTACTTGATTCAATATATATATATATATATATATATCTTCCAGGTGAGTATCCGCACTCCAAAATCAATCTTATTGAAGGCAGGGGTACACGGTAAATCTTGTATACACCAATGTTTCATAGACCAGCACTCCCTTTGATGTGAAATAAATAATCTTTTATTGCATCTTTATCCAACGTTTCGGTCCCTATCGGTCCCTCGGTAACTTATAATATCCTTATATTTTACTTGATTCACTCTATATATATATATATATATATATATAATATAGTACAAACACCTGCACTCTGTCCTCTTTTTTCTCCAAGCCGGGTGCTCGGTCAAAGTCTTTATATATGCATAGAATGGACCAGCACACCGTTTTCTTCAATCAAACGTGTTTATTCAATACACACTGTGCACAGGATGCACAGTGTGTATTGAATAAACACGTTTGATTGAAGAAAACGGTGTGCTGGTCCATTCTATGCATATATATATATATATATATATATATATATATATATATATATATATATATATATATATATATATAAATATATATAAATATATATAAATATATATATATATATATATATATATATATATATATATATATATATATATATCAATATATTAAGCATGAAAGGGATAGTTGCCCTTCACAAAAACATGTTGTTTTTAAATAGTGTATTTTTTAAAATATAGAAGAAAAAGGAAAGTTATTTTTAGTGGTGTACTTGAAAATAATAACCCCCATACCCCGCGTATGAACTGATTCTAAGGTTAAAAGAAAAGGGATGTGAAAAGATCAGCCAATCAGGCTATAATATAATATATCAAATGCCCTATCCCCTGACCCTTATATTCCTGACTCCTGAACCCTGCTTATTCCTTAATAGGGAGAGGATGGCTGAGCTCTGACACAGCAGCACATACCCTAATCTGGAACAGTCAGATCTGATGGATTGGATTCATGTGTCAGGAGGGAACAGATTTATTTCCCCGTCTTCTGACCCCGACGCTGGAGAAATGGAATTATTATTGTTTCCTTTGGTTGGTTATATATTTGGCTTCATCGCTCAGAGCTAGGGGTTCTGAGAATTAGATTGCAAGCTCTCTGGGGTCACAGTGTGCCTAATATGTACACATTACAGCCCCTCAGATATAACCTGGTTATGGGAGTAATGATGATGTATAGAGAAGCAGAGAGAAGGAGACACCAGTGAAACGACTCCGGCTCCTGTTGTTGTTCATACAGCTCCGCTCATACGAATAGAGATGGGGGCTGAGATAGCTGTGTATCACTTATGGGTAACTCTGGCTGCAGTTGCTTCATTACAAACATTGTTTCCCCATTTGTTCCTGTTGTTTTGCTCGTCTTACACAGGACTTGCAGATTGTATTGCTGGGAATTCCAACCCTATTATACTGAGTGATTGGGCACGAAAACTGGCGACTCTGCTGGGAGTTTGCAGGGGGAGGGGCACAGACCGTGTTCTAGTCCCACCCACTGCTTGAGTTGTACTAAAGCAGTGGTTGGGACTAGAACACTCTGATGGCAGGTAACAGGTGTACGGGGCAGAAAGCATAACTCCCAACATTTTAGAAATAAAAAGAGGGACAAAAAAGTTGTCGAGCGCAGTGCCATGTTCATTTTACAAAATTTGGCAGATTATGAAAGTTCGAAGATATTTCTGTGTTTTGTTTTTCCAGTTATTACAGTTTTGCTAATGAAGGTGAATTGCCCTTTAAGCTGTGAGTCTAACTTTTCCCAAGGGACCTGTTATCTTATATTGTTACAATTACTTATTTGCTTATATAGAAATTGTTACAAAGTATCTTGGAGCTGTGGGTGTTCTGGGCTCTCTGCCAAAAGTCAATTAAGTTAGAAACTTTGTATCTTTTTTTAGCTGTTCAGTGCAGAGAAAATTGGGACTTTCCAGTACAAACTAGGGACTGTGGGATGAGCTGTCAATAGAGGGACTGACCCTCTAAAAACGGGACAGTTGGGAGGTATGCAGAAAGTCCACAACTCAGGAAGTGGGTGGGTCTAGAACACTGATGGAGGCTTATGGGGTAGGGACGGAAATTCTATAACTCGCAAAGTGGGTGGGTCTAGAACACTTAGATGGGAAATTATGGGGTAGGGATGGAAAGTCTACAACTAGGAAAGTGGTGGGTCTAGAACACTGATGAAGACTTATGGAGTAGGAACAGAAATTCTATAACCCTGTATGTGGGTCGGTCTAGAACACTGATGGAGGCTTATGGGGTAGGAACAGAACGTCTATAGCTCAGGAAGCAGGTGGTTCTAAACACTCAGATGGATGCTTATGGGGGAGGGTTAAGAAGTCCATAACTCAGGAAGTGGGTGGGCCTGGAACACTCATATGGAGACTTATGAGGTAAAGACAGAAAGTCTATAACTAGGGAAGTGGTGGGTCTAGAACATTCTGATGGAGACTTATGAAGTAAGGACAGAAAGTCCATAACCCAGGAAGTGGGTGGGTCTGGAACACTCTCATGGAGACTTATGAGGTAAGGACAGAAAGTCTATAACTAGGGAAGTGGTGGGTCTAGAACATTCTAATGGAGACTTATGAGGTAAAGGCAGAAAGTCTATAACTAGGGAAGTGGTGAGTCTAGAACACTCTCATGGAGACTTATGAGGTAAGGACAGAAAGTCTATAACTAGGGAAGTGGTGGGTCTAGAACACTATCATGGAGACTTATAGACTTTCTGTCCTTACCTCATAACTAGGGAAGTGGTGGGTCTAGAACATTCTGATTGAGACTTTTGAGGTAAGGACAGAAAGTGTATAAGTCTCCATGAGAGTATTCTAGACCCACCACTTACCTAGTTATAGACTTTCTAGAAGTGGTGGGTCTAGAACATTCTGATTGAGACTTTTGAGGTAAGGACAGAAAGTGTATAAGTCTCCATGAGAGTATTCTAGACCCACCACTTACCTAGTTATAGACTTTCTAGAAGTGGTGGGTCTAGAACACTCACATGGATGCTCAATGAAACAAAATCAGCTGGCATTTGAGTTTGCCAGCCTGATACAGACTGGTATTGATAGACTCACCTCATTATACTTTGCCCTATCAGTAAATAGGTGATAAGTGAAAGGGGAATTACTTAGCCACTCATTATTCTGTGGAACAGATCCACCACTAGTCAGTCGTACTATACAGAAAAGAACTCATCTCAGGTGCCGGGTTCAAACTACCAACACACCAAAATGACTTGGATCAGCTTCTTTGTCCTCTATTTCTCTCTTATACCCATTCAGGTACAATTAACTGTTATGTGGTTGCTACGGCACCTCTTGCCCTAGCAACCAGGCAGTCCATTCCACCGTTCCAGCCATTACTATCCCAGGGAAATAAGTGAATTATTTGAGATTCTTTGTTTTTGTGTCAGTGCAGATTTGTTGCGTCTCCATAATGATGTGGTGCCAGCGCCATGTTTTTACAGTGTATTTTTTGCCCTCGTTTCAATGGCTGCCCCCGTTGTATTGTCTTATGAGAGGTTACGGGGAAATGACAGCGCCACAAATAACGCAGCTAACAGCCATGAATACGGGAATGGGGAGATGGGGCTGGACTTGTGCCTGTGTTATGGCTGCCCAGGGAACATTTATTCTGTGTCGGAAACAAAACACCTTTATAAATAACATTTAAATCACGAAAAGATTTACCAACACTGCTGTCATTAATCCTGCTCAAGGGACACTGACATCTAAATAAAAAATAATTACTTGTACCTGAAATGAATGTATAATATTGCTTATTCTGCTACTTCCTTTCTGGCAAAATGTAACAGTCCTGTCTTGCTTTATGGCAGGGATTCTAGATTTACACTAAGGAACAAAATAACTGTCAAACAATGAACATGGTGAGATTCATTTGCCTTTATCTGCAAGATCCATTGGGAATGAAAGCATTGCTGGCAGGGGATTGCTGACAGAACTGCACAGATAAGAAAGCTTGGCTGGGGCAGAGCCAATTTAAGGTGGCCATACACGGGCCGATAAAAGCTACCGACAGACCGTGTCGGCAGCTTATTGGCCCGTGTATGGGGCCCCCCGACGGGCTTCACCGATCGAGATCTGGCCGAAAGTCGGCCAGATCTCGATCGGATGGGACAAAAAATCCCGTCGGATCGCGGCCGCATCTATTCGTTGATGCGGTCCCGCGATCCGACCGCCCGTTAGGCATCGTTAGGATCCGATCGTTGGGCCCTAGGGCCCACGATCAGATCAGCCCGATATTGCCCACCTCAAGGTGGGCATATCGGAGGGAGATCCGCTCGTTTGGTGACATTGCAAAACGAGCGGATCTCTCATTGTATGGCCACCTTAAACTGTCACACGTTTGATAAGCTATTGACATCTGAACAGAAATGTTTGGATAATAAAATTGGATCTTGATAGATAAATGGGCTTGATAAGACAATAATATTTCCTAAAGAGTAAGTAAAGGTATAAAATTTCAGCTAAATACGAAGACCGTTCCCCGGAGTCACTATTGTACTTTACTTCACTTCATACGAGATCATTGCAAGGGGTTAATTCCCTCTCCAGCCTGAATGACAGCATTTCTGCCCACTTTTCATTGGATCAGCCTCTTGTGCTGGAAATTAACCCATGCGCCCTGCAGATATGAAAAAATAGGTTTTTAAAGGAGAAGGAAAGGCTTTGTGCACTTGGGGGTGCCAAATGTTAGGCACCCCCAAGTGATTGTATTGACTTACCTGAAACCCCGGGCCGGTGCTCCTATCAGCAGAAAACTGCACTGGCCCGGGGTCAGTACCGTAACTAGAGGGGGGCGGGCCCTGGTGCGTGACACGCAGCCGGGCCCCCATCCCCCTCCGTACGGCCCGCATTTCAGCCCTGACCCTGGCCCGCTTGTACCCCTGCTCCCCCGGTAGTTCGCCACTGCCCGGGGTTATACCAGTGAGCACCACGGAGTGATCCTTTTCCCAAAATAGATCATTGATATAAATTTTAGCAAATGGGTGCACTTTCTGTGTGTTATACAGGTATGGGATCTGTTATGCGAAAACTTGTTATCCAGAATGCTCCGAATTCCGGGAAGACCATCTCCCAAAGACTCCATTTTATCCAATTAATCCAAATTTGTAAAAATTATTTCCTTTTTCTCTGTAATAATAAAACAGTAGCTTGCACTTGATCCAAACTAAGATATAATTAATCCTTATTAGAGGAAAAACAACTATTGGGTTTATTTCATATTTGCAGGATGTTCTAGAAGACTTAAGATATGAAGAGCCAAATTAGGGAAAGATCCATTATCCTGAAAGCCCCAGGTCCGGAGCATTCTGGATAACAGGTCCCATACATGCACTTGATCCAAACTTTGATATAATTAATTCTTATTAGAGGAAAAATAACTATTGGGTTTATTTAATGTTTAAATTAATTTTAAGCAGACTAAATGCATGGAGATGCAAATTATGGAAAGTTCCCTTATCCGAAAAACCCCCAGGTCCCAAGCATTCTGGATAACAGGTTCCATACCTGTACCAGCCTTTAGTTACCCTTTTAAATAAATATAGAGGCTATGGGCAAGTGCAAAGTGTACTAATTTGACAGTTTTTTTTTTTTTTAATCCACATTGTAGCATTTTTTCCCAGAACTCCAGTGACATTGGGGCCACCCACAAAGTAGTGTTTGCTGCTGCTTGGATATGATTTGCTAGTACTGATATGGGATCCGTTATCCAGAAGGGCTGCTCCCATGGGCTCCATTTTATCCAAATAATCCAAATTTTTAAAAACGATTTCCTTTTCCTCTGTTATAATAAAACAGTAGCTTGTACTAGATCCCAACTAAGATATAATTAATCCTTATTGGAAGCAAAACCAGCCTATAGGGTTTATTTAATGTTTACATGATTTTCTAATAGACTTAAATGAAAGAAAATATAAAATAAAGTTTTTCTTTTATTTCTAAAAGTTGTTCCATAAAATATGAATGTGTGTGCGTCCCGAGTAATGGGAGATCCAGGCCCCCCCGCAGGCACATTGACTTGAAAGAATCCTCCAGTGCAAGTCCTGGTACCAAGGGAAACATCAGAAGAACTGGGCTCGGGTATTAATTTTATAGCTTTGATGCTGCCGAATTTAGGAAAAACCTCAAGTTTTTCTTTATGAAATATTAAATACATTTTGGGCCCTCTGAGCTACAGGGAGAACTGGTGGAAACCACGACTGGGGCTAATATAACTGAATCTATGGGAAATGTGTGAAAATTGAAAATCTGTGAAGAATCTACATAGAGAAAGTTGCTTAGAACTATATTCCTTTATTTGGGTTTAGAAATGGCAGTGGGAGCTGCCATTTTTCAGGTCAGGGGGAGTCCCATACACAGCTTTTGTAGCACCTCCCCCTTAAAGGAAAGTTACAAATGCAGACAATAGACCCCTGGAATAAATCAATAAATCAAAAACAGTAGGTACCTACTGCTAGAGTAAAGGAGTATCCCAAGTACTTATTAAAATTTACATAAGCCTAACGCGTTTCATGCCTAGGTGGGCACTTACTCATAGGTTAGACCCCTGGCCCAGCTATTTGTATAGAAATGATTTAACCTCTGTGACTCTCTGACCCGCTCACCGTGAAGAATAGGAACCTCTGGATATGACAGCAGTTCTGGGAAGTGACAGTCAGTGTCATTCATTCCTCAGGGGAAGTGGTGACTGATAGTTTCCGATGTGATGTTGTCAGTCTGATTGGAACAACAATGGTATTTGCATAATGGGAAGAATCAGCAGTCAGAACTGCCAGTCACATGACGGCAAATACAGAATGTTCTGTAATACTTACAGGGTTGATTATATGTAACAAACACAGAAATCTGTAACTATGTCTGATCTTCCACCACAACTTGTCCCTCTACATTTATATGATCCCCCCCCCCCCAGCCAGTCTGCACTACCCTCTGGGACCAGAGAATTCTGAACATTTCCTCCTGCCTGTCCCTCTCAGTCCCTGACTCTCCTTTTTATCCAACAGCTCCTAACAATGTGATATCCAACAGTTCTGATGTCTCCCCAGTAGTATTCACCAGCTCCCCCCAAAATTATATCCATGAGCTCCTACAGTATCTCCCACAGCGAGTTATGCCCTACCTCTTGCCCCTCCCCAGTGTACTATTTACAAGCTTTTGCCTCCCCCAGTTTGTTATCCACCAGCTCCTGTCTCCCCCAAGATGTTATCCACCAGCTCCTGTCCCACCCAGTCTGTTATCTACCAGCTCCTGTCTCCCCCAGTCTGTTATCTACCAGCTCCTGTCTCCCCCAGTCTGTTATCTACCAGCTCCTGTCTCCCCCAGTCTGTTATCCACCAGCTCCTGTCTCCCCCAGTCTGTTATCCACTAGCTCCTGTCTCCCCCAAGATGTTATCCACCAGCTCCTGTCTCCCCTATTCTGTTATCCACCAGCTGTTGTCTGTCCCAGTATTTTGTTTACAAGCTTCTGTCTCCCCCAGTGTGTAATCCACCAACACTTGTCTCCCCCAATTTGTTATCCACCAACTCTTTTCTCTTCCAGTGTGTTATTTACAAGTTGCCAGATTCTGTGTCCCCCAAGTGAGTTATTCACCATCTCCGGCCTTGTGGATAAATTCATCAGCCCACACACATAACAAATAAAGAGATATCCCATGTGCCATAACTATGAGGGACTTATAATTAAATACTACACCTAATCCCTGGTGAGTTGTTTCTTATATCCCCAAATCTTGGTGTCTGAGTGTTTTTAAATCCCTCTTTGTGTAACGCAGTTATACAAATATAATACACCACAGTTTATCAAGGGTTTAACCTCCGGGAACCTGGATAAATTGTCCCAGACTACACCCTCCCGCACATCCCCATCACACTGAATCCCTCTTGCAAAGGCTATTGAGCTGCACAGCAATATGGATTTACTAAACAGGGCAGGTAAATCACCAATATAATTAGTCACAGAATATATGGAATGAAGCCCACACTCACATTCATTCACTGAGTTCCTTGCTGCCTCCTATCCCACTTTATATTCTGAGCCACAGAAAGCAATATGGGAATATATCCATACAGAGAACAAGGAATAAATCACAGCTGACAGAGTTAGAGCTCAGATACATGTAAATAATAAATCATTTTCTCTAATTATACAAAGAAAAACATCTAAGCTGCATTGGGCTGTAGTCAGTGAAGCGTTGATCAGGCATCCAAGGGCCCACCACAAAGCCTTAGAACATTGGGCCCCTTTTCCAAAGTAGTTTTCCTCCCCTCTATTCTCTCTCCCACTTCATCCTCTCTCTTAGTCCTTCTCTTATGTTCTGTTTCTCTTATCATCCTATCTCGTCTTCTTTCCATCTCTTCTCCTCCTATACTTCATCACCTCCTGTCTCATTCTCTTCTTCTCTCCCTTTCTGTTCTCCTATTATTTCTCCCCTGTCTTCTTGTTCTCTTGTTCTCTACTTTTCTGTTCTCATATTCTTTCTTATCTCCTGTCTCTTTCTCTTCTTCTCTTCCTTTCTGTTATTTTATTCTTTCTCATCTCCTAACTTCTTCTCTCCCTTTCTATTCTCTGTTCCTTATCTCCTGTCTCCTTCGTATCTCCTTTCTTTTGTCCATTTCTCTACCTTTCTGTTCATTTTCATCTTCTGTCTTCTTCTCCTTTCCCTTATTATTTTTCTTTTCTTTCTCATCTTCTGTCTCATCATTTTCTCCTCTCTCTTTCTGTTCTCATATTATTTCTCATCTCTTCTCTCTATTTTTGTTCTCCTATTCTTCCTCCTCTTGTGTTTCTTTTTTCACCTTCTTTGTCTTCTCCATTACTTTTCTGCCTTTCCTTCTGTCCTGTTCTCCTATTTTTTTTGTCTTCCCCTTCTTCTTCTGTCCTCTCCCTTCCTCCATATCTCCTATCTCATATTGGAGTAGGGAGAGACCAAGTTGCTGGGTAAGAAGGGAGCTACATTAATGCCAGGAGATTACCTGGTGCCCTGGATGTAGAGCCCTGCCATCACTATAGTGCAAGCAGTGCTATATAATGAAACATGGTAACACTGTGCATATAATTAATATGCATAAATGCTAGTTATACATTAAATGGTAGTGTGTATGGGGTATCCTAAATTAAGTAGGATTTGGAGATCGTTGTGGAGAACAGACCGTTCAACTATAGGCACTATCGCCCAGTGACTAATATAGAAAGTAAAATGCTGTGCAAAAAAGGAGTGGTTCGCCTTTAAGTTAACTTTTAATATATTTTAGAATAGCTTATTCTAAGCAACTTTTCAAAATGTCTACATTTTTCCTTTTTTTATAGTTTTTGAATAATTTGCCTTCTTCTTATGACTCTTTTCAGCTTTCAAATGGGGGTCGTTGACCCCATCTAATATATTGTTATTGCTACTCTTTATTACCATGTTTCTATTCAGGCCTCTCGTAAACATATTCCAGTCTCACATTCAAATCAATGCATGGTTGCTAGATTAATTTGCAACCAGATTGCTAAAACTGCAAACTGGAGAGCTGTTAAATAAAAATCTAAATATCTAAAAAAAATCCACAAATAATAAAAAATGAAAACCAGTTGCAGAATAGTCTCAGAATAACACTCTCTACATCATACTAAAAGGTGATTTAAAGGTAAACAATCCGTTTAAATCGATAAACAAAAAAAACTACTGTTTTGTTTTTGTTGCTACTTTATAGATCCCTGGTAAAACCTCACCTTGAATACGCATTGTAGTGTTGGGCTCCGTTATTTAAAAGGGCTGGAGAGAGTGCAGTACTAAAGTGGTAAATGCAATACAATGATGAAACTTTGAGGAAAGACCGTCAAGGCTGCAAGGGGACATGATTGCTCTTTACAAGTACATTAGTGAGTATTATAGACAGATAGTGGAGGATATTTTCTCCTGTAGAAGATCAAAGAATGAGAAACCCACCATTTAGACTTGAAGAAAAGAACTTTCATTTGAAGCAACGTAGGGGGTTCTTCACAGTCAGGACAGTGAGGTTGTGGAATGCACTGCCGGGTGATGTTGTGATGCTGATTCAGTTAATGACTATAAGAATGGCTTGGATGATTTCTTGGACAAGCAGAATATCCAAGGCTATTGTGATACTAAATTCTAATTAGTATAGATATCAGTATTGGCCCAGCTTAAAAACCCGCAGGACCCAGGTATGTGTATGTATGTGCACTGGGGTTTGTTTGGAGGGGTTGAACTTGGAAATTTGCCTTTTCCCATTTGATATGTGATTTTGACATGATTTTAGGGTATCTGAAGCCATTGACTTACAAGATATAATGACCCAGTCTTGGTATTTCTCAGCCCATCTATTCCCCCTACATGCATTGGGCATAAGGTCTTAAAATTCCAGGAGGGTCATGTTCATTCTAAAGTCCTCATTCTGCCTGTAGATAAACCTCATACTTTATTCAAAGAGCTGTGACTGTGATTTCAGGGAGGTACCCGGGGAACCTATAGTGGATATACCTGCTCCCTAATGCACTCATATAGTTAATAGTAGAACATTAATATTGTTAATGTGGGGCTTTTATTTAAAAGGAATGTCAACCCAAAAACATAATTTCTTGCCTAATAAAAGAAAACATATTTCTAAGAAACTTTGAATTATACATTGATTACAAGTTTTCTATGGTTTTTAAAGGAGTAGGAAAGCCTTTCGCAAAAACCCTGTACCCCCCACCCCAGGTAGATGTCCCTCCCTCCTCCCCCAGGCTAACTACCTCCTCCCCCGGGGAAATGCCCCATACTCCATACTTACCCCTTTGTCACAGATTCTTCCAGTGGAGTTCCACACATCCATCTTCTGGCTCCTCTGTAAGATGACTGAGAAATCGGTATTTCTGTCTGTGCATGCGCAGTTGGTGCAGTTTGCCGGTTTGGAGCCGGAAGATGGATGTGCGGAACTCCACTGGAAGAATCTGCGACAAAGGGGTAAGTATGGAGTATGGGCATTTCCCCAGGGGGTAGTTAGCTTGGGGGGAGGAGGGGGGTCTACCTGTTGTGGGGGGTACGGGTTTTTTTGCAAAAGGGTTTCCTTCTCCTTTAAGTTATTTGTATATGTATTAGTATTGAAAGCTGAAGAGACTGAAATATGAATAGGAGAGTAATAAAAAGAAGCAATTACAATAAATGTATAGCCTTACAGAGCATTTGTTTTTTAAAAGTCAGAAGAAGAAGCCAAATAATTCAAAAACTATATATAAAAAAAGAAATACAGAAGACCAATTGAAAGTTGCTTAGTATTGGCCATAATATAATATACTAAAAGTTAACTTAAAGGTGAACCACTTTAATTACTCTTGCCCTGAGCTGTACATAATATCTGCCCTTACCTGACCCTGGGAAATAATTGTAAATAAATCTCAAATTGCTGTCTTGCCTCCTTCCCACCCAATATAAGGGAAGCTGATGGAACAGCAAGATTAAATATATATATATATATTATGAATGTAATTGTTGGAGGGTTTGCAGTTCGGCGGGTTTATTTGCAGCAGAGAGACTGAACGAGAATGAAAGCGAGTTGTTTGGCTCCACGCCTCATTAATTCTGAGCTGGCAGACAGTAAAACAAAGCCATGAAGTGCCCGTCTAATTAAATCTCTGACGATTAAGAGCTCCCCAAAGCAAAGATGAACAAGATGTAGAAGATGGTGCGTGCCAGACGGAGGGATAAGACTAATCACGCTTTATCCGTGTAATGGCATACGTTCATTCATATTCATTCTGCCATGTTTCTGTTATATGTAGAGCCCAGGCCCGGGCCCGTTGACTCCGCTGCTCAATCTCTGATTGCTCCATGTACACAAAATCATCAGATCTCCCAACTCCTGGGAACTCGCAAATGTTGATATTTAAAATCTGAGTTAACAATGAGGATGAAATGGTCTGTGTAGTCTGGTCTTTTACATGCGGAGGCCAAATAGGATAGTGTAGATGGAACTGATCAATGGAAATTTGCGGTTGTTCGCATTTGTCCTAGAAATTTGACCGAAACAGGGTCAAAGTGTACCGACGGGACACCGGGAAAAAACTTGGTGGGGCCCCAGCCCTGATCCCCACCTGCAATATTCATGCTCCCCTGCTGCCCTCCCTCCCCTGATTGTGGTGAAATAAATTAAAGGTGCACATTGGGGGGGGCTGGCAGTTGGTCAGCAGGGACCCCTCGGGGTGGGGGGGCAGGACAGGGCCAAGTCGACCAGACACCCTAGGCAACCCAGACGGCTACCCCCCCAACTGTGTGGGCACATGACCCAGGGTTGAAAGGTCTAATTTTCAAAACCAGCCCAAAACTAACCAAAAGTCACTTCAAAAGTAGGCCAAAAATAGCACAATATCTTCAGTGGGAAAATTTGTGAAAATACTCCTTTTTCAAATTTTCACTGATTTGCAAATTTTTCCATGAAGTAAAATGGGACAGATTTGCCCGTCACTAGGGGCGTAACTACAGAGGGGGGCTCAGGAGGTATAGGGACCCCATGAGGCCCTAATTCATATACAATTTCAATAAATATTGGTAAAACAGCTCAACCTCTAGACATTTTGGTGGCCAGCAGATTTTTGCCCCAAAATTGTCTGAAATTGAGAAAAGTTACCAGAAAACGCGAGAATGCTTAAGAGGGACAGGAGACTGGGGTACAAAACCCAAAATCTGGTTACTCCCGACTTCTACGCAAGTCAGTCCCATTTCATGCTGGGTATTGTAGTCTTACATTAAAATTGGCAGTCATCAAATTGTTAAACAAAAACGACATTACCCAACATGCACTGGGAGGCACAGGCTTGGCACATTACGGCAATAAAAAACGTTGGCTGGTTTCAAAAATACAAACTAGCCAAAGGCTCAAAAAGTAGCCCAAATCCGTACCTTGGCTAGTTTGTACTTTCAAAACCTGCCTGGGCTTTAAATTAGTAGCCCAATTTGACTGGAAACCTGGCCAACCTGGCAACTCTGGCATGACTGTAACTGAGAGGAGATTGGCAGAGGGGAGGACAGGGGAGGGAGGGAAGAGCAGCAGAGGGGAGGGAGGGGGGAGTGACAGAGATAAGGGAGGAGAGTGCAGGGGAGGGGAGGAAGGGTGAGAGAGAGGGACAGAGAAGGAGGGAGGTTTAAGAGAGCAGCAGAGGGGCGGGACAGAGGGGAGGGAGGGATAAGAGAGCAGCAGAGGGGCGGGACAGAGGGGAGGGATAAGAGAGCAGCAGAGGGGCGGGACAGAGGGGAGGGCGGGATTAGAGAGCACAGAGCAGTAGAGGAGATAGTGACAGAGGGGAGGGAGTGAGAGTAACAGAGAGACTGGAGGGAACGATTAGGAGTAGGCAGAAGACCCATTTACAGGTAACTGCCCAGTGAACCCCCTATCGCTGCACCCTAGACAGGTGCCTCTTCTGCCTAACCCTAGTTCTGGCTCTGCCCTGGGCTATTAACCTTGGTTGTCCTCTAACACCCCAGTCCAACTCTGCACAGCAGATTGTTTGTCAGCATTAATTTTTATAGTTTCCATAAGGGCTTATTTATCAAGTGCAACCACACTGGCAGTCACACAGGTTTTGCTGCAGCCATTGTGCAATTGGCACTTTAAGTCCGAAGGCCCTCCTTGCACTTGCCTGATTTGCTGCAAAGCACTAATGCACCCTAGCAATCTGTTTGGATGAATGACACAGAGTGAACCTATTCACACAGGGGTATCCTGGAGCTTCCACCACCTCAAAAGTAGTATTACCAGTGTTCCCTCCGTGGCCTGGGTCATTAGATATAGAACTCTTGTACAGAATCATGTACAGAAGATGCCATTTGCCTCTTGAAGATTCTCAGCACATTCACGTCCAATTTGCATACAGGCATCAGAAGCAATTTTACCGAATGCAACACCCCCTCGTGGCTTCAGATAGGCTGGAATTATGGAAAGAGATGATTAATTTTGGGCAAAAAAAAACCAAACAAACAAAAAAACATGGTGACTTTGAAATTGAAAATTCACCAGCTTCAATTTCCAATTTTCACGATTTTTCTGTGAAAACGTTCTAATTGTTCGATTTTTTATGAAAACGTTCGAATTGCTAGATTGTATTGAAAATGTTCAAATTGCTCGATTTTTCCATGAAAACGGTCGAATTGCTTGAATTTTTAGTGAAAATGTTCGAATTGCTTGATTTTTTTGTGAAAACGTTCGATTTTACGATTTTTTTCTTGAACTTTCAGATTTCACGGTTTTTCGAAAAATTTTCGTTGTTTTGCGAATTTTGCAGGAAATTCGCAAATTTTTCTGGGCGAAGCCAAACGGGAGAAATCCGCCCATCACTAGTCATTACTAATCAGCCTTATATTGTGACATTTCTATTCTATGTGTACTGTATATTGGGAGTGGGTCCCTAAGCTCAGTAAGTGACAGCAGCACAGAGCATGTGCAGTGAATCAGCAGAAAAGAAGATGGGGAGCTACTGGGGCATCTTTGGAGACACAGATCTTTACTGCTAAAGGGCTGTGGTTGCCTTGGGCTGGTACAGAAGCACAAAACATAATGTACAACATTTCTAGCTTCCTCTTTAGTTAAGCTTTAGTTCTCCTTTAAATTCCAAACAAATGAGCCAAGGGGAACTGTCCCTGCCATTGCCTAGCTGCTGATAAAGTTTGAATGCAAATAAAACTGCACTTTCCTTATACAAGTTTACAATAGTCTGCAACAATGTAGATTTAAAAAAAAAAAAATCAGAGACATTAATTGGAGCAAACAGGGCTCTGAAATAACAGCCATATGACAAACGTGAGATTTAAATGGATTCCGCTTGCCGTGACTCTGATGTGTGAGCGCTAAAGTGCATTTCCCACTTACACACAAAGGGCTAATTAGATGTGACGGCTCCGCTCCAATAACGAGAGAGATTTATTTGATTCCTAGCGAATGTGACTGTTGCCGAAGACATTCTCATTCCTAAGCATTTTTTCTAACGCTCGTTAGGGAAAAAGTTCTGTTATCAGTGGAAAATATCACGTTGGGCCAATTTTCCATGTATAAAGATATAGGGATGAGCAACCCTTTTGTCTGGTACAATTTTGCAGCCGTCACTTTAACACTGCCAGCAGTTTGGGGTATATTGTGACATCACTTCCCCTTCCTCTGCCCCCCCTATAAGTACTGAGCAGTTTCTTTTATTATCTCTGTAGGAAACCTGTCAGGACTGAAGATGGCACTGGACGGCGTATTTAACTGCAGAAACGGAATGGCGATTAAACTGCGGCAAGTGTGCAATTTCATTCCCGACTGCGAGGAAGAAGAAGATGAAGGAGACTTGTGCAGTAAGTCTGTGTATTACACAGTAAGAGGGTCAGTCGTTTCCTTTTGCTCATGTGACTGTTTCTATAACCTGTCTGGGAAACAGCAGCAGTCCTGTCTTGCTTTATGGCAGATATTGCAAATATCGACTCAAGCTTATCTGCTATCTGCTGTGTAACCTGAGCCTTTTCTCCTTTGAATGGCTACCACCATTGCTACACAGCAGCTTATTTATATACACAATAGTAGCGTTTCTTAAGCAAACACACTAGTTTTACCAGTGCAGGGCAACACTGCATTATATTTTCATTACTTTAAAACACTTTTATTTTTTGACGTTACTGTTCCTTTAAAGGGCAATTCGCCTTCATTAGCAAAACTGTAATAACACATGAAACATGACCCTAAACCCCCCCAGAAATGTGTTTAAACTTTCTATAACCTGCCAAATTTTGTAAAAAGAAGAGATGAGGCTTAAATGAAAGTTAACAGAGCATGATGGGAGTAACTGTGTAAGACCAGGGCAAATCATTTTCTACAATTAAATTTTAGTAATGTTAATGTCAGCAATCTAGTTGCTAGGTTCCAAATTACCCTAGCAACCATGCTTGAAATTGAATAAGAGACTGGAACATGAATAGGAGAGACCTGAATAGAAAGATGAGTAATAAAAAGTAGCAATAACAATACATTTGTAGCCTTACAGAGCATTTGATTTTTATATGGGGTCAGTCAACCCCTATTTGAAAGCTGGAAAGAGTCAGAAGAAGAAGAAGGCAAATCATTCAGAAACTATAAAAAATAAATAGCGAAGACCAATTGAAAAGTTGCTTAGACTTGACCAATCTATAACATACTAAAAATGAGTTTAAAGGTGACCCACCTCTTTAAAACAATGCAGCAGAATTCAGTTCACTTTCAGGTCTGTTAATCAGTTTGCCTTTACTACATTATTTCACGATTCAGAACTAACAGTTCAGAGAGTATAAATTACCAAACATATGGTAAAAACTGTTTTTGAGTGAAGAATCCCTGGAAGGTAAATACAATATATTCAACTCCTGTAAGTGAAGGAGAATAAGGATTTGCCGTGTGCATATGGGGGCCTATGGGACTGTGCACCTTTCAGGGTGCGTTAATATTAAGAGCCGTCATGCTTAGCTGATCTCTCCTTTCACCTGCAGACAGTGCACCCAAGAGGTTCCGTAGCCTGAAATTACCGGGGTTAGCCATGCTTATAATTATAAATGTCAACTTCCTATAAAAGAATCAAGTCAGGTACAGAGGTCAGGTACCCTCCGAGGGAAATGCCGGGCCCTAGAGCCCCGTGGTAAACAATAAATATATTTCATACAGACAGCATCATCGAAGGAAATGCCATGAGCAGGGACTGGATTAGGATTCACATTTAAAGCAGCACCAAAGAAAAGGATAAGTTCATAACCCACTGTTTGGCATTAAGGGAATGAGTCTCTTGCAATAAAGGGGAAGTCAGTCGGCGTGACTGCCTCAAATGTATTCGGGGAGTTGGAAGCAGAAACATATACTGTAGTTGCCAAATAGCGGAACAACGTGGAAATCGTGCTAATAAAATTAAAGTTTCACCACCCAAAAAGTAGTAAATACCCTTATTTTTTACTGTATAATCAAGCAGTATCAAGCAGTTAAAGGAACAGTGACACCATCAAATAAGTAATTACAAATATAATGTACTGTTGTCCTGCATTGGTAAAATGTATGTGTTTGCTTTAAAAAGACTACTGCAGTTTATCCAAAGAAGCTGCTGTGTGGCTATGTGAGCAGCCATTCAAGCTGGAAAAGGAGAAAAGGCTTAGGATACACAGCAGATAACAGATAAACTCTGTAATAGAGTCCAGTGTATTCTACTAATGCATCTTTTATCTGTTATGTATCCTGTGCTTGAATGGCTGCCCCATGGCCACACAGCAGCTTGTTTATATAAACTATAGTAGTACTTATCTGTTATCTACTGTGTATCCTGTGCTTGAACGGCTGCCCCCATGGCCACACAGCAGCTTGTTTATATAAACTATAGTAGTACTTATCTGTTATCTACTGTGTATCCTGTGCTTGAATGGCTGCCCCCATGGCTACACAGCAGCTTGTTTATATAAACTATAGTAGTACTTATCTGTTATCTACTGTGTATCCTGTGCTTGAATGGCTGCCCCCAAGGCCACACAGCAGCTTGTTAATATAAACTATAGTAGTACTTATCTGTTATCTACTGTGTATCCTGTGCTTGAATGGCTGCCCCCATGGCCACACAGCAGCTTGTTTATATAAACTATAGTAGTTGTTATCTACTGTGTATCCTGTGCTTGAATGGCTGCCCCTATGGCTACACAGCAGCTTCTTTATATAAACTATAATAGTACTTATCTGTTATCTACTGTGTATCCTGTGCTTGAATGGCTGCCCCCATGGCTACACAGCAGCTTGTTTATATAAACTATAGTAGTACTTATCTGTTATCTACTGTATATCCTGTGCTTGAATGGCTGCCCCCATGGCTACACAGCAGCTTGTTTATATAAACTATAGTAGTACTTATCTGTTATCTACTGTGTATCCTGTGCTTGAATGGCTGCCCCCATAGCTACACAGGAGCTTGTTTATATAAACTATAGTAGTACTTATCTGTTATCTACTGTGTATCCTGTGCTTGAATGGCTGCCCCCATGGCTACATAGCAGCTTCTTTATATAAACTATAGTAGTGTTTCTGAAGCAAACACACCAGGGGGGTTATTTATCAAAATACCAATTTTTCTGATTGTTTAATTTAAAAAAGTCACACTAAACTAGAATACACAATTTTACCTTATTTATTATATAAAAAGCTCGATTTAATTGGATCGGGGAAAAACTCAATAAAATCTAGTCAATACCTGAAGCTCTCGATTTTGTGGGGCTTTTTCCCAAAAAGCCCGCATTTTTGAGATTTTTGACGGAAAAGCCTGAAATAGTCAGATTTTGGGCAGACCACAGAAACTTCCAAATAGTATAGGGCCCTCTCCCATTGACTAAAGCTGGCCACAGACGCAAAGATCCGATCGTACGAATCAACGTATCGGACGTCCCCATCTCACGACCTGCCACTATCCATTCAGATCATATAAAGTACAAAAGAACAGATCAGCCAAAGTTCTGCCCCTGACAGCAATCGTACGAAAGTTATGTCTGACAATGCTGGTGACAGTCTCCCACTGAAAATAGTACGATCAGCAATACACGCAGAGATATTATCGGCAGCCGATAGAAATCTTTTAACCTGTTCGATCGACCAAACGACTGATCTCCGCCGGACGAAAAATGTCGGGACTCTCCACACACAGTGCGAAAATCGTAGGAATCCTCGATTCATACGATCAGATCTTTGCGTGTATGGCCAGCTTTATAAACAACCTCAGCAGATCTAAAATGGCGGATTTTCAAATTCTGACTTTTTGAAGCCTAGGGGTATAATAATTCTTGAAGAATTCAAAATTTCCACTAAAAATTCCGATTTTTTTTCAGGTTTTTAGCATTCAGACTTTAATAAATAGCCCAGTGCAGGGCAACAGTACTATACCTCCCAACTGTCCCTTTTTCGGAGGGACAGTCCCTCTTTTGACAGCTCAACCCGCAGTCCCTCATTTGTACTGGGAAGTCCCTCTTTTCTATTCACTGAACAGCCAGAAAAAGAAACAAAGTTTCTCACTTAATTGGCTTTTATCAGAGAGCCCAGAACACCTAACAGGTGCAAATAAGATATTTTGAGACACAAAAACACAGTTTAGATAAGGAGAAATATTTTCAAACTTTCATAACCTGCTACATTTTGTAAAACATGGTAATTAGGGGGTGTGGCCACAGAAAGGGGTGTGGTCACAAAATTGCTGCGCTACATTTTTTGTCCCTCTTTTTACTTCCAAAATGTTGGGAGGTATGCAGTACATTAAGTTTTAATTACTTAAAAAACACTTTCACTTTCTGTTTGTTTAAAGCAAGTGGGCTCGCTGAGCTGCTGAAATGAGTGGGGACATTTTTTTAAGATTACTCAAGTCCATTTGCCTCCTTTGTTTCCCCCAAAGTCTTTATGAAGCTGCAGTTTCAGTTTTAAAATATTTTATTTGGTTTTCACATAAACAAGACAAATGAAGCTGCAGTTTCAATTTTAAAATATTTTATTTTAAAAAATAAATATTTTATTTGGTTTTCACATAAACAAGAGAAATGAAGTGGCAGTTTCTGTTTTAAAATATTTTATTTTAAAAAATAAATATTTTATTTGGTTTTCACATAAACAAGAGAAATGTTATTAGAGCGACTGGCCACACTCTGCATTGCATTGTGGGTACAGAACACGACACTCTACATCTATGTTTGTGCTTTTGCACATTTTGCATTTGCTTTAGTAAAGGTAATACACTCGCATGAAATGCAGATTCTAAACTGAGATTTTTTTTCAGTTAAAATGCATTTAATTTCATAAACCCTGATTTGGTTAAACAATGCACTCAATCAGCACAGGACAGACCCCCGCCATGTACAGCCTGTATATTATCTCTGTAGGCCTGGGCCAAAATACCAACATCTAAAGCCCCACCCCGCGGTGCCGCAGATTTCTTATTAAAACAATTCCTTGCAGCGACTCTTGTAAATTGCTGAGAATTGGAGCTGCCACTGAGTCGGCTTCTGTAGCACATGGAACGGCGCCTGTAAGTGCACTCACACCGGCAATTACCCCACGCTCTCCTCATTATCTCTTCCCCTGCTAAAATGGCAAATAACTCACTGCCAGGAGACGCCAGTTGCACATTAAGAAGCTTTAATGGAGGGGGTGACAAAGGAGGAAAATTAGGCCTTAAAAGGAAAATATAAAATAGTGAGAAATGTCATTTTACTTTCATTTGCATTAAACTGTGTAGTGAGTTTAAATCTCCTCTCCTCCCAAAAGTACCAACTCAGTTGGTAGAACACAAATGGTAGACTTGCTGCTCAGACTCAGAGACAACTATCACTGCTTCAAATCGTATTCCCAAGTGGCACTCACAGTACAAATATAATGTGCGATAACTTTTACTTTTTTTTTACTGAGGTCCCACTCCCAGCAAACGTTTTGGGAACAAGCCCGTTCTTCAGGGATATTTAAAGAAGAAGTTACACCAGGACACGCCCACCGTCAAACAATAGAATGGATTTAACATAATACATATATACAAAACAAGTATATCAGTAAAGGATACACTTTACTATATCTCTGCTGATACTTACAGTTTACAAGTCCTTGGGGCAGAACTAGGGGTAAGTAGATTAGGCACATGCGTAGGGTGCAAAACTTGGCCAGGCACGAACCTTCTCTGCCTCATACTTCCTAGTCCGGTCCCCTCTCTCCGCAGGGCAAGACCATTGGACTATGGAAATACCTCAATGATTGCTTATGATAAAGGCATTTGATCCCAAAACGCGTTAGGTCTTTGTCCAGCAACCTGCTATATTAAATCTTGTCCAGAAGTGCCGTCTGTGTTGAGCTTTGTTATAGAAATACCTCCTCTGGAGGGATAAATGGAATTTCACCATTTGACAGTCTGATGTCTGATGGAAAACACTGGGGTTGGAAGATGCCAGGAGATCACTAACTGCCAGAATGCACAATGCCAGTGGTAAAGTTTGGTACAGGAGGAATAATGGGCTGGGGCTGTTTCCATGGTTTGGGCCCTGGTTCCAGTGGCTACCTGGTATAATGGTATTCCTGACAATTCCAGGCTTTCTACTTTGTGAAACAGTTTTGGAGCAGTTTTCCAGTTTCAGCACAATACTGCCCCGATGCACAAAGCCAGATCCATACATTATGGGTAGTAATGGGCGAATTTATTCGCCAGGCGCGAATTCGCGGCGAATTTGCGCGATTCGCGGCAGGCGAATAAATTCGCGAAACGCCCGCGAAAATTCGCGAAAAAATTCGCCGGCGTCAAAAATTTTTTATCGAGAAAACGGACGCCGGCGTCAAACACGCGCGCCGGCGTCGGAAAAACGGGCAACGGCGTCAAAAACGGGCGCCGGCGTCAAAAACGAGACGCCGGCGCTGTTTCGCGAATTTTTCGCCGTTTCGCGAATTTCGCGCAAAATTCGCGAATTTTTCGGCGAAGCGAAACGGCGCAAATTCGCCCATCACTAATTATGGGTTTGCTGAGATGGGAAGAGCCTGACTGCACAGAGCCCTGACCTCAACCCAACTGAACCCCTGTGGGATGAATTGGAACCCCCAACTGTGAGCCTGATCCCCAACATCACTACCCAACCTCACTAATGTGTTTGTGGCTGAATGCCAGCAACAATGTTCCAACCTCCTTCCCAGAAGAGCAGGGTCTGTTAAAGCAGCAAAGGGAGGGGCAACAGAATATTATATGTTATATAGCACCGACATATTCTGCAGTAGTTAAATGTAGAGCAATCTGTGCTGAATGATCAGTTACATATGACTAGGAGAGCTGTCAACCAACCCCAAGTCATGAGGGAGATGATGATCCACTCCAAGCTTTTCTAAATGTGTGTGTGTTTTGTTTGTTTTTTTTATATAAAACCCTAATTTTTAGTGGGGAAAAAAATTACGAATTTTTCGGGATTTATTATACCCCAAGGATGGAAGATCCGGCATCTCAGACCTGCTGATGTTGCATAAAAGTCAATGGAAGAAGTAGGGATGCACCGAATCCACTATTTTGGATTCGGTTTCACAAAAGATTTGGCCGAATACAGAATGGGAAGGGGAAAGCATTTTTTACTTCCTTGTTTTGTGACAAAAAGTAATGTGATTTCCCTTCCCGCCACTAATTTGCATATGCAAATTAGGATTCAGATACTGTTCGACCGGGCCGAATCCTGCTGAAAAAAGCTAAATCCTGGCCGAATCTCGAACCGAATCCTAGATTCGGTGCATCCCTAGGAAAAAGTCCCGAAGATATCTTGATCTTTGCTGGATTTAGTGCAATAATCTGAAGATTTAGTGGTTTTCGGGCAAAAATCTGAGTTTTCAGGTAGAAAATATGAAAAATTTGTACGATTCGTTTTTTTTAGGTTTTTTTCCTGGACATGAAAAACCACGCGGGTTTGGTCTGAGTATTTTACAGAAAATAATGAGATAAATTTGGGCTTCGATAAATGGGCCTCCCCATGTATAGAGGAATTCAAGCCTCAAAAAAACAGGACTGGATCACTATCTCCCTCATGACATGGGTTTGGTTGACAGCTCTAGAATAGGAGAGATGTTCCTTTTAATTGCATTTAAATTGAAACAGAAAGATGACTTTCATCCAAAAGTGACACAGCGGGGGCCTTGTCTTCCTCTCTTTCAAAAATGCCCAATCTATAAGAAGTATTGACCGAGATCTGACTGCAGCTAAAATATAGCGTTTCAGGCTGCCATTCATTAGCAGTGAGGGACGTTACAGGGAAGTGACCTTCTACTAATTGAAATGATCCTGACAGTGATATAAAGTGCGGTGTCCATGCTGAGAGTCCATCTCTGTGCATCCTTCTTGGGCCCCCAGAAGTCTGACAGCCATGAGCTGCTGGAGGGGAAAGTTACAATAATAAAAATAATTTCCGGGAAATGAGAGCAGAGCAGGCAGTAAAGCTGGCCCTACACTATAAGATCCGCTCGTTTGGTGACCCCACCAACGCCAGGGCTATATTGGGTTAATCCGAATGCTCGGCCCTAGGGCTGAACAATTGGATTACAACGAGGAGCAATGGGCTCAGACGGGTCGATCACCTGAAAAATTAAACCTTCCCGATCGATATCGTGGGCAGATCGGGATGACACGTCGGAAGCTACCATACACGGGTATGTGGATTCGCCCGAACCCACAAATCCTTTGTGAAAGATTCGGCCGAACCAAATCAAAATCCTAATTTGCATATGCAAATTAGGGGTGGAAAGGGGAAAACATTTTTTATTCCCTTGCAGAAGGATTCAGCCGAATCAAAATCCTGTTGAATCCTGGATTCGGTGCATCCCTATTTTAATCTGCCCGTGTTTGGCCACCGTTACCCTTCCAACACTTTCCTCTTGTCTCTATATATTAGGTACCTATCTAGTGTTACCAATCCCTATTTCTGTAGGGAAATAAGAGCAGAGCAGGCAGTAACCCTTCCAACACTTTCCTCTTGTCTCTGTCACTATGTATTAGGTATATAGTTAGTGCTAGCAATACAGCAGTGAATGAGTTAAAGGTATATACAATTATAATGTGTGTACAGTAGCTAATTGCAAATGAATTCCTCTATTGTATTTTGCTCTGCAGGAAATCTGCCCCCTGGATTTTATTGCATGTTTGAGGAGGGCAGTTGTGGATGGGCACTGGACCATTTTCATTCGCGGTGGCACATTGGGCCTGTAGGGAAGTCGCCTGGTAAGTGGATTTATCACAGTTCTCCCTCTCTGGCCAATCACTGCAGAATATTATGATTTATGTAAACAACACAAAATGTAATTTTGAATTTCAAAGGAACAGCATTGTTATTAATCACAGCACAGACATTTATTGAGTATTTATAAATAAACTCTGCCCCAGGGCTGCATAAACCATAAGCTTGTCATGCCCTCTGCCCGGAGCCGACTGTAGGTAACAGGCCCAAATGTCAGGCTTTATTCTGAAATCCAATAAGGAAATCTTCATTATTAATGGGGGAGCACTAAAGGTCACCTCAGTACCAGGTCATGGGTCTGTAGTGGCTTCAATTTATAAACCTGTCTACTAAAAATGAACCACAATATATTAATGACACAACAGCTTTGTGTATCTACATGTTATCTCTCTGTACAGACTATGAGCAAACTTAGGGGCTGTTCCTGCTGAATTGTGCTTAGTACAGGGGAATACCTATACTGTCATAGTTTTATGGCATCTCTCTGTACAGGCTATGAGCAAACTTAGGGGCTGTTCCTGCTAAATTGTGCTTAGTACGGGGGATACTGGTGTATATTTATTGAAGAGGGTAGGTTTGCCTTAGCAGTTCCCTGTCTGTAAACTCAGCAGTTAGGTCTCACTTATCTGCATTCTCCTGCCGTGAGCTCCCTTGGATCAGACCTTATCAAGTCTAGGGAGATGAAGTTATTATAGTTTATGTACAAATGCAGAGACAGACAGATGGCACTTGCAGACTACAGATGGGGGTGCAGTATGGTGTGTGTCCTGGGCGGAGACTGGGTGAAGTAGGGAGGGTCTGAATAGACTTTGTATATACAGTTTCAGACCCACTGAGGTTGGTGTCTCTGCTGAGAACCTTGATTCAGTGATGTGTTGCCTTTGTAACAATGGCATTTTCCATGGACATCTGCCTCCTAGTGGCCAAATGAAGAATCTGTTCAAACATGAATACGTATTTTGTAGAATAATGACTAATACCTATATATTATGGTTGTTTCTGAAGGTTCGTTAGTTAATGAATGTAAAGAATGGGTTAAGCTATAGGCTTTGCTGGCCAGGAATACATTTGCTGTGATTAGAGATTCCTGGGCTGGTTCTCCCGGGAGCAGAAGGTTGGGATCAAGGTGATTCTTTTGTGCTGTGCCCTACAGCTCTCAGGATAAAAGAGAGAGAATTCAGCTCAACCTGAACTATTCATTGTAAATTACCGGCCAAGTCAATAAATTGGATAAAGGAGACAGAGATCCTGTTCCCTCCTGTAAAACAAGTGAGGGCTGAATAGAAAATGTGCTACACAAGGTGAATCCTTTTATTTAAAGGGGCTGTTCCTGCTGAATTGTGTATCTCTTTGTACAGGCTAAGAACAAAGTAGGGGGCTGTTCCTGCTGAATTGTGCTTAGTACATGGGAATACCTGTGCTGCCATCGTTTTATGGTATCTCTCTGTACAGGCTATGAGCAAACTTGGGGGCCGTTCCTGCTGAATTGTGCTTAGTACAGGTTCAAACACTGCACACTTTGCACACTTTGCACACTTTGTACTCTTTTAGTAAATGAGTCCTATAAAGGCCCCCATATATGGAGCCTGGGGCAAGGTGCAAAGATAAAAAACTGGGCACAAAGCACCTTGTTTTTTTCTGCAGACTGCAGTCATAATGGGCGGCACATGGGCATCCCTCTAAATGTCCCCTAGTGTGTAGTTTATTTAGACATTCAGGTAAGGGAAAGCCAGGGGGCGCAAGACATAAAGTATAGGGCTGCCATGAATTTGTACTCTGCATTCTGGATGTATTAAAGGAGAACTAAAGCTGGCCATAGATGTTGAGATTTTTAAAAGATCAGATCCTGATCGTGAGACCACGATCTTCTCAGAACGATCGTACGAATTTACCATCAACTAAAAAGACCAATTTGCCAGGAAAACAAAGGGGAAGCTGCCTGCTTGGCCCTGCAAACATAGATAGATTGCACTGGGACCGACAAAGATGTTTTGACCTGGCCGATCAATTTCCTGACAGATGTCGGCCGAAAAACCGTAAAATGTACAATCGTTCGAATCCCACTAACCGCATGATAATTTCAAAGGATTAGTCGGACTTCCCGAAAATCGGTTGTTCGGCAAGAAGAATCTTTGCGTCTATGGGGAGCTTAAAGCTTAACTAAAGAAGTAGCTAGAAATGTTGTACATTATGTTTTGTGCTTCTGTTCCAGCCCAAGACAACCACAGCCCTTTAGCAGTAAAGATCTGTGTCTCCAAAGATGCCCCAGTAGCTCCCCATCTTCTTTTCTGCTGATTCACTGCACCTGCTCTGTGCTGCTGTCACTTACTGAGCTTAGGGACCCACTCACAATATACAGTACACATAGAATAGAAATGTCACAATATAAGGCTGATTAGTAATTAATACAGATAATTACTACATGGCAGCACAGAAACCAGTGCAATTAGCATCAGAATTTAATAATCAGCAAACCTGTAGCATCAGCTTATATTACAGACCAACCTCATTTTCTGCTGGATAATTAGTGACGAGCCCTAAGCTTAGCTTCTCAACAGCTGCTCAGAGCCCACTGAGCATGTGAGTGTCACAGACACTTTCCAAGATGGTGACCCCCTGTGACAAGTTTGAAGTCCTGGATCATTGCTGCTATTGAGATGCTGAAACTTTAGGCTGGAGCAGTAAATTCAATATATAAAATATGGAATTTTTAGCCATATTCATTTAGGTCTGATGTATAAAAGCAAAGCTACAGCAGCTGAATGAAATAAGAGACGTTACCCTACTTACTGCTGCTTTTCATTATTTCCACCCTTTGTCTTAGTGCCCCCTGTTTGTCCAGGTTTATGCAAATCTTTATACAAGGTTTCCTCGTTGCATATTATCAAATATATATCAAAGGGGTAACAGTTTTGCAGGTATAATTTATGGATTTATTTCTCTGTTCTGCAGGCTCCGTGCTGTACCTGAATGTCAGCAACTCCAAATCTGCTGAGAGGGACGTCCTAAGCAGTGTCTTGTTCCCCGCGCCCCTCAAGAACTCCTCGTGTGAGGCAAGTGCCCGTTCTGTGACCCCCACTGCTGCCCAGATCAGCCTCTGCACTCGCGGTCACTTCTCTGCTCTGGTGCAAATTAGAGCCAAGCACAAAACTATTGCCCCCTGAGCAGAGCTGACCCCTCAGAGTCACGAATCCAGCTGAGCTTGGCAACAAAACACGATGCCAATTTGCTCCCATATCAAACACAAGTGGCTTATGAATGATTTATAAAGAACAATTTCCCACTTTTCCCATAATGAATCTCTCCTACAGGGAAGCACCCCCCCCTCCATCCACTCAAATGGATTTTTATTTTAGCTCCTCCCATTCTGCACAAAACTCACAGCCCACGAGTACAGTCGCCTGGAAATTCTCAGGATAACGGGGCTGATCTGTAATTAAATGTTTTCAGGAGAAGAACGAGCGTTTCCTAAAGTGCAATTCCCAGAGGGGGGGGCAGTCTGTGCGGCTGCAAATTCCATTTGATGTAGAACCTGTTATACCGACTCTCATTTCTCTCTCTCACTCTATCTCTGATTGGGGGCAATTCCTCTTAGCGCTCTCCTGGGGCCCTTACTGGGGAAGTGTTAATTGGGCTTGTTCAGCAGGATCACAATGAATGAGGAAATGGGGCCAATAACAATCATAAAGTTCTTATAAAGGTGTAATTGCACTGAAAGGAGAACAGAAAAAAAATCAAAACATTAAACAGAACAGGTTTTATTCTACATATGTGTGTGTGTGTGTATAGAGACAATAATGTAGCCCCACTTATCAACTATAAGGATATTAGAAGTCACTTATAAAGGCACAAGGCTGCAGGCTGAGTTATAAAGGGAACTCTGAGTATCACTCATGTATTATAAGGGATAATGTACCCCCTACTGTAAATGATAAGGATATTAGAAGTCACTGAGGGGTTCTGTGACCATATAAAGGCACAAGGCTGCAGGCTGAGTTATACAGGGAACTCTTTAGTATCACTCATGTATTATAAGGGATAATGTACCCCCTAGTGTAAATGATAAGGATATTAGACATCATTGAGGGGTTCTGTGACCATATAAAGGCACAAGGCTGCAGGTTGAGTTATACAGAGAACTCAGTATCACTCATGTATTATAAGGGATAATGTACCCCCTACTGTAAATGATAAGGATATTAGAAGTCACTGAGGGGTTCTGTGACCATATAAAGACACAAGGCTGCAGGCTGAGTTATACAGGGAACTCTGAGTATCACTCATGTATTATAAGGAATAATGTACCCCCTACTGTAAATGATAAGGACATTAGAAGTCAGTGAGGAGTTTTGTATATAAAGACTATGTAATAGAGGGCAGGACCCCCTATATACTGCTTTGGTTGCTTTGGAGGGTGGCAGTTCGGCTGATTGCACTGTCACAGAATATAGAGTAAGTACATAACAGGCAGCCAGGGGTGGCTATTAAGAGGTCAATGCTATCGTTGTGTTTAATAATAGCCTTTAATAATAAAGCACAAGGGAAAGGCAATAGGGATAAAGAAGTAGAGGCAGAGGCTGGATACTTTCCAACACAGCAGATAACAGCAGCTGGATTACTGTGCTGCACATTTGGAAGGATGTTGGCCAATTAGCGTTGGGCGGGATATTAGCAGTTTCCAGACAGCAGAGTTAAAGGAACAGAAACATCAACAACTAAAAGTGTTTTAAAGTATTTCAAATAAAATGTATTGTTTCCCTGCATTGGTCAAAGTTCTGTGTTTGCTTCAGAAAGACTGTTATTGGTTGTATAAAGAAGCTCCTGTGTGAACATGGGGGCAGGTTACTCAGCAGATAACAGATAATCTCTTCTAAGAATACAATGGTATTCCACAGATTGCATCTATCTACTATGGAACCTGTGGCTCAAATGGCTTCACATCAGTTTGTTGATAATTATAGTAGTGTTTCTGAAGCAAACACACCAGTTGTACCAGTGCAGGGAAACAGAACATTATATTTTAACTACTATAAAACACTTTCATGGTGTTACTGTTCCTTTAAGTAGTTACAACGTCCACTCTTGGTGCAATTAGACACAGACACCCCCAAAAGCAATAGGGAAATCAAAACTAATTGCAAATGTAAAAGAATCACATTGTCAACATCAAAGTGAAAGTTTCTAGATGACCTGTCCCTTTAAGTTTTTTTGTACTTCCGATTGATTGCAAGCTCTTCTGCATAGAGGCTGAGAACGACCGAGTTTGCTGATTGTGATCTCACAGGATAAACCAAGTTGTAGTAAAAACAAAAGTCAGCATTGTGAGAGCTGATTATGTACCGGCCCCTCGGGGAGCCTGGCAGAAGCCTGTTACAATATAAGAAAAGTCATTTATAATTGCAAGTCAGAGGAAGCTGCTGATTGGACCGTAACGGGTGACCTCACTTTCATGCTCACAAAAACTGTCATTTATTTCTTATCCAAAAACTGCACCGTGTAAAGTCATGGATTTAAAGGGAAAGGTCAATGCCAGAGAGATCCAGGTGCCGCACACTCTGCTCAAAGCAGCATCCTTGCAATTGGCCTTTATGTTTTTAGGAATGCACCGAATCCACTATTTTAGGATTTGGGATTTTAAGATTTACCGAACCGAATCTGAACGGAGGGGGTAAGGGAACCGCACACTTAGGGTTGCCACCTGTCCGGTTTTGACCCAGACAGCCTTGTATTTTGAGGGGCTGCTCGGGTCTATACTTCCTGCCCTGTTTTCCAAATAAGGAAAACCGTGTGGGATTCCCTTGATTGACATGGCGATCGGCCAATCGCTGATCACCGCGTCATAGCCCCGCCCACTGACGTCACGGGTCCGACCACTGACATCACAGACACGCCCACTGACAGCACAGACACGCCCCCCGCACCCGGTCTCAGCCAGACATAAAGGTGGTAACCCTACGCTCACTGCAGGCGCAGTTAAAACATTTTTGGTTTCCTTGTTTGTGTGATGAAAAGTCATGTGATTTTTTTGCATTCAGATTCAGTTCGGCCTGGCACTTGGCTTTGGCGAAATCCGAATCCTGCTGAAAAAGGCAGAATCTTGACCGAATTCCAGAACCGAATCCTGGATTCAGTTTATCTTTAATGCTTATATTAGTCTGGTTTCAAAATATTATTATACTGTATATACTGTATATTATTCAGATGATGCACCAGTCAGGCCACTGGGCTGAGAAAATCAAAAGGAGATTTAAATGCAGAGCCGGATTCAGAGCAGAGTTTGGCCCCTGGCATTTCTCGAGGACCTGAGAGAGAGAAATAATATAATTATGGATGTTACATTTCCAGCCCGGCAAGTGATTTGACTGCAACTCCCAGCATCCCCTGACAGCTGAATACCAAGCCCTGATTTCATAGGAACCAGCCTGAGAATGTTTTGCTGTACTGCGCCGCAGAATATGTTGGCACCTGATACTTTAGTGCATTGTTCTGCCATGTTATTCTGATACAAATAGTGCTGCCTCCCCTTTCATTGAATTTCATTAGAAGGCAAAGTGCAGGAAAGGAAAAGCCGCTTCAAGGTCAAAAAAGTCAGATTGCTGCCTGCTGCTTCAGCACCAACTGCCGCTCCGTCCAGAACTCATTATCCCAGATGTGCTGCGTCTGTGTATCTGTGGCCTCTCATTCCAATCACACATGCACTTCTTTAAAGGGGAACTGCACCCAAAAATAAATGTAATTTTTATTATTTTAAAAAGAAATAGCAATTGATTTTATCTATCTGTTCTCTGCTTTTGACTCCTGTAACAATGTAGCATGTCTGTCTTTTTTTCTGGCATTGTTTCAGGAGTCAGAACCAGCTGAGCATAGGATATAAACAACCACACGGATACTGCTTTCAATAGCAATTATACTGACACATATGTGTGCTGTGGAATGTATTTTATAAGTTGCTTTGAATTACATTTTCCAGGGAACACTTATAGCAGCCCAGAGCTTACTGAGCATGTGCAGTGCCACTGACACCAGGGAGTGATATGACCAAGACTAGAAAGATATTCCCTACTGATCTCAACAAACCCGGGACTAACATGTTGTTCTTTATTCCTTTTCACTCAGCTCCGGATGTCATTCCTGCTGAAGGGACTTCTGCTCGGAAACGTCTCTGTGCTGCTTGTTGACAATAAAACAGGGAAGGTGCGGACCCGGGCCCTTTGGAGCTTCGAAAACGGGGAAGGTTTGGGAGTCTGGCAGCACATTGTTGTCTATCTTAAGGATGTCATGGAGAGGCAAGTCTTTCTGTTTCTCAATTAATCCAGATATAGGGGCTGGCAAGTGCAGATTCAGAGGACCCGAAAATAGGGAAAGGCAAGTAGTAGAGGTATGTGCCCCCCCCCCACCACCATTACTCATCTGCCTACACCTAGTTCTGGCCCAGTCTGCTCTGCTCTACAAAAAGAGGGATTGGTAGCGCTATTATATAGGTGTCTATTATATATAAACTTTACAGGAGAATATTAATATAATTTAGACTAACATTGCCAATAATATTACACTCACGAAGAACCAAAATCCACCCACCCTTCCCAGTCCACTGGCCAATGTCCTGGTAAAGAGCCAAAGACAAAGAAAGTGTTGGAAGGGTTACTGCCTGCTCTGCTCTCATTTCCCTACAGAAATAGGGATTGGTAGCACTAGATACAGTAGGTACCTACAGTGATATATGGAGACAGAAACCATGATGGATGATGGACTGAAGTTTCCACTCCCACAGGTTTTGGCTTGAGATCCATACGTCGTGGTCCAAGGAATCTGATTCTATTATTGCCTTTGACAATGTGTCCCTGAGCCTGGGCTGTTACCTAACAAGTAAGTAAATAAAATACACTGCAGCCGTATTCATTATTATATGTAACGGGATTGGAAGGCGGGGTTACTTGTGCCGTGTGTTGCAGGCAGTGCAGGACGGTTGTTTTAACCCTAAATAAACCAAAGCAGGAATCAAATTCTGCTGCTCTTTATGTTGAGCAAATACACCTTTGTCCATGGGATTGAAGGCACATCTTCTCCCACTCCAAGGACCCTAATGCAAACTGTCTGAAATTGCTGTACTGGTGGGTCTGGCAACACTCTAATGCGGATTCAGTACCTACCAGGTGGGTCACATTAAAATCAGTGGAGCTCATTTATAACCTCTGGGCAATTTTGCCCCTGGGCAGTAACCTGTAGCAAATTATTTCACTCATTGTTCAATCAGTAGCTGGCTGAAAATAAGCCAATCACTGATTGGTTGCTATGGGTTACTGCCCATGGGAAAAATTACCCAGTGTATATAAACGAGCCACAGTGAGTGGGAAAGGGGTCAGTTTCAGGTTCTTCTCTGCTGAATGAAATACCACCCCCCCCAGGACAAAAAGAATCTCAGAACCCGATACTACTCAGTGCCGAAAAGTTTGGTTCCGATCCAATCAGACCTCACCCTGTTCCACCCAAACTGACATTGTTCCACCGAAACTGACCCTGTTCCACCCAAACTGACCCTCCACCCAAACTGACCCTGTTCCACCCAAACTGACCCTAGCCCACACTAACTGACGATGTTCCACCCAAACTGACCCTGTTCCACCCAAACTGACCCTGTTCCACCCAAACTGCATCTATGGCCAGCTTAACAGAATGTAAAGCATATTACCCATCTTAAGGGCCCCTGGTGCAAAAATTATGCATAAAAGAAATATACAGGGATGCTAAATATAATAAGATTCATATATGATAGGAGATTGATATGATAGGAGAATGCTTTGTATGTTGAGATTTCTGGCATGCAATGAAGCAGTGAGTGGGGAAGATTAGAGGGAAGGGTTAATAATGCAGAGGAGGTCGTGCAGAATAACTGTCTCTGTTCTTTCTGACTTCATTCAACTGTGCGGAACATAGAATCACTATAGATGCAGATGTCCTACTGATTGCCTCTGATCTAAACCATAAGTAAACCATATTAATGGGCCAGTTTGTCAGACTGTATTGCCCCCATTTGCTGCTGCCAAACTCTAATGGAACACAAATGGTCTAATCCCTGAGATAGTGAGTTAAAGGCTTTATGCTATTGCTGGCCTGGGTGCAGCGCTTCTCTGGGCAGTTCATAGATCACTATTGTGTTCGTCACGGTGAGGAAGCTCAACACCATAACTCGCTGTTAATAGGGCAATTCATTTCTGCAGGTAATGGAGAGCTGCCTTTGCAAACTGTCTCTTACCTTTCAAGCAATCTCCTAATGGAGAGCAGCAACCAGAGGCTGAACGAGACAGAACCGGAAGAGCAGGAAGAAGATCTGAACTTGGGTCTCCACTCCAGCAGTGCAGGTAAGGGTCCCGTCCCAAGGCTTGAGTGTTCCGTGTCTAGAGGGGATGTTAGAATAATCATGTATGGACCTCTGGATAGTTCATTTATAGATGAAGTAGGATGTCCATTCTGTGACCTTTAAGCTGTTGCTGTTCTACAACTTTTATGTATGTTGTCCTACTCTCTCCATCTTGCACTCTTGTGGCTATCTCCATCTTGTCCTACTCACTGTCTTGCCCTACTGTCTCCGTCATGTCCTACTGTCTCCATATTGCCCTCTTGTAGCTGTCTCCATCTTGTCCTACTATCTTTGTCTTTTCCTACTGTCTCCATCCTGTCTAATATCTCCATCTTTCCCTCTAGTACCTATATTGTCACAATATCTCCATCTTGTCCTACTGTCTTTGTCCAACTGTCACCATCTTATCCTATTGTATCCATCTTGTCATACTGTCTTCAGCTTGTCCTCCTGCCTCTATCTTGTCCTGCTGCCAGCATCTTGTTCTACTGACTCCATCTTGTCCTAATGTCTTCAACATGGCCTCTTGCATCCATCTTGTCACACCATCTCCATCTTGTCCTACTGATTCCATCTTGTCCAACTGTCACCATATTTTCCTTTGTCTCCATTGTATCCCACTGTAATGAACTTCTCCTACTGTTTCCACCTTTCTCTACTCTGCCATCTTGTCCATCTTGCCCTACAGTGTCCATCTTGTGCTACTGCCTCTATTTTTCCCTGTAATACATACTGCCTCCCAACTTTTCCATTCTGGCACTGAGGCCAGGGCAATCAACTCTTTGTGGACCCCCTCCCCTCCAAAGACAGCTTTGCCACTTTACAGGTTTTGGTACAGACACTTGATAACAAGATATATTGCTAAGTAAATGTATTTTTGCCTCATTATGGTCACAGTATTGGAAGTGAAAGTGCTGACTGGTTTCTATTTGATGAAACTTTAGGCACAAATCTCTATTGATCATGGAGACCCTTGTACCTGTCTGTGGCTGCAGGGATTAATAAACTACAGGTTCTTGGCTCAGATTTAACTAGAGAGCAAATCCCTTAGGGAAACACTGATTCCTGCCTTTGGTATCACAAAGCTACAAAGCTAACCTGGGAAATAAAGGATTCTTTTTAGTGTTTCATACTGAGGATCTCAGTCCTGCAGCGGGTCAGAATCCCAAATAAATGCAGGTGTTCAGATAGCAGAGTGAGTAATTGGGGCGCAAGTCTGGAGAGTCAGGTCATGGGCCCCAAAGTCTTCCTTTGTCTTACGTACCACCTTACCCTGCCCTTAAATGATGTCACTCCCAGTACATGATGATGTCACTTCTAATACAAGATAATGTTGTCACTTCTAGTATTATAATCAGAAGAGAGTTGGGTTGCAGATAAAGAAGTTGTGGGCCAGATAGTGGTTCCAAGCAGGGAAAAATACAGGTGGGGGTCAGGTGCGGTCTGATTTTCAAGATGCTGACTGATTTACACTGAATGGCAATAACCCATAGCAACCAATCAGACATCAATCCAATCCTCACATCTTGCACACTGCATTAGACTGATTCTACCTTTGTTGATAAGGAACAACTTAGGCCAACTTTGGCCTCTAGAAAGGGTATCACGTAAAGGTAAGGTCAAACTGGGTAAGGTTACACTGGGCAATTTGGGGAGATTTAGTTGCCTGGTGACACAGAGGTAAGGCATTTGGGGACATTGGTCGCCGCAAAGACGAGGCGATTAGTCGCCAGGCGACTAAATCTCCCCTAATCCCCCATTGTGACCTTACCCTAAAGCTACATCTTTCCCTACACTGGCCAACTGCACCCCCACACACAGTTCTGTTGCTTATCAGTGATGGGCTAATTACATTAATTCTTAAATGTTTTTTATCTCAGACAATCCCAAGTCACATTGATTCTCTAGTTTCTCAATTAAAGGCAAAATAAAATCAGAAGAAACAGGACAGCCTATTGAGTGTGAAACTGAAGTCTCCCTACGGCTATTTGCTGCCGGTAATATCTGCATCAATACTGAGCGCTCACTCCCCAACGTGGGATAAATAGGCCCAGTGGATCGGCACGGACTCCTCCAGCACCTGTTAAGCTCACTAATTCCATGTGTACGGCTTGTATCACCCATTCCAATTACACCCGCCCCAGGAGAACAACTCAATGACACACATTCTGGGGACAGGCACGCTTGGGAGTTCACCCAAAAACGTATTGAGCCCTGTAGCTAGAAGTAACAAGCACAATGGTATAGTGGGTCTTTACTGCATCATTTGTCTTATATTTTATATACTTTGCTTTCAAATTTGGCCTTTTTTGTCTGAAATATGAAATGCAGTCAGTTGCTAGAGTTAGGGGCCACAGCAACCAAGAAACCTATTTTAAGCTGTTGATGTACAGTAGATCCTACAGAACAGCAGTGACACTAAAAGGGTTAAATGATGAAAAAGAAGTAACTGTTCCTGTTCCCCAGTGTATCCGGCACAGGGAAGGTTATAAAGGAAAAGCGAAATGTTCTTTTCCCCACAGTCCCCCCCTTTCCTTAAAGAGAAGATGAATTCCCAGGGGCGCCCTCCAACACTGGCAGAAATATTAGGGTTTTTATATGCCTGGCGTTGCTAATGAGCCTTTCCCATTAAGCCTGAGATCAAGAGCCAAAGGAAAGGGATGAGCCTTAAATTATTTGCCAATTAACAGAGTGTCACATCTTCTGTCTCTTTTTGGGCTTCATTTGTGAGATATTGTCCAACGACTTCATCGTGTAATTGTCTCCCCTTTGCAATCAGAGGCGCTGCTGTGAAGCTCATTGATCAGCTCCAAATGAAAGGCCAAAATCCAAATGTGCTGTTTATAAGCCTGTCGCCCCTTCTGCTAGACTGTAAGCTCCTACGCTATCAATGTGCTCTGTGCTCTTCTCCTGCTTGTACCTGCTGCACCCAAACTAGATGAACCATGTGGACTGAGCTATGGGGAGAGACAGATACATACAATAGACAGATGTTCTTTTTATCACCCCTTACTTATCTAGCTCTTTACAGAGATTGTTCATCATTCAGTAGCCCTGCACCAATGAAGCTTACAATCGAATGTGTTTATTGTATTTATTAGAACAAACTAGATTGAATGCCAGTGGTATATTAAGTAGTAGACAATATAATATCTTTTTTGCCCTTATCCTTTTTACTGTTTGTGCCCTGAATAGGTCAAACCAGTGTCCGGCTGTAGCCCATTGCACCCACCAAAGAAACTGACTTCTAGTGCTCTGCTATCACCCCTCTTGCAACCGCAAACTATCCCTCGTCTCCCACTGCTGATGTCTCCTACTCCACCAATGCAAATCCCTGCCTCCCTAGTACACCTAGTGCTCCATGCACCCAGGAAGTTGGGACCCACCAGAATTTCTTCTGGTATCCCAGTGGGCCAGTCCGACATGGGCTAAACCCCCTTTACTGGGACCCCTAACCCCATGTGTAATGTTATAACATTAATTCTGTATTAGAGTTTGCTAAGTGAAACCAAAGTAGAACTAGAAAGAGCAGAACAGGCAATTGAATGTTATGCTGAAGACTCCCCACGGCTATTAAAGAGGTGGTTCACCTTTACGGTAACTTAGTATGTTATAGAATGGCCAATTCCAAACAATTTGTCAATTGGTCTTCATCATTTATTTTTTATAGTTTTAAAGTTATTTGCTTTTTTCTTTGACTCTTTGCAGCTTTCAAATGGGCGTCGCTGACCCCTTCTAAAAAGCAAATGCTCTGTAAGGCTACACATGTATTGTTATTGCTGCTTTTTATTACTCATCTTTCTATTCAGGTTCTCTACTATTCATATTCCAGTTTTTTGTTCAAATCAATGCATGGTTGCTAGGTTAATTTAGACCCTGGCAACTAGATTGCTGAAATTGCAAACTGGAGAGCTGCTGAACAAAAAGCTAAATAACTCAAAAACCACAAATAATAAAAAATGAAATCCAATTGCATATTGTCTCAGAATAACACTCTCTACATCATACCCAAAGTTGTCTCAAAGTTGAACAACCCCTTTAAGCGCTGGTAACATAAATACTGAGTGCTCTTGCTCAAAACATGTAGGGTTAAATAGGGCACAAACAGCAATGCTTTGCGTTTGACCAATTTGTTGTCATTTCTGTTTATGCTGAATATAAGGCTTCCTTGGGCGGAAAGTGGTGAGTGGACAAAGTAGACTGAATCCTTGTCTATTGCTATGTGAAGTGGTGTTTTGATTTGTAGGTTATTGGCATTTTACTACGTGCGGGGCCACAGGACCCTATGGACCAAGCCAGAAGCTCTGCGATGACACCTACAAGAACTTCAGTGTAGAGATAGGAACTGGAGTGCTTAAAGGTGTGCAGATGTGGAGAGTCCCAGAAACCAACACATACAGGTGAGGCTCCCCTTTGTAATACTGTAACTTACATAACACCTTTATAGTTAAAGCTGAAAAAAGACACATCCATCAAGTACAAACTATTGCACATTAATAGTCATTTCTACATCTTATTACTTAGCTTAGAGTCTGTGTTGGACTGCCTGAGCTTCTTTCATATCTAATGTGGCTAAATCCCTATATAGAAGCATTCTCATGCTATGTCATTTTGCACAGTAAAATGTCTTCTGATACATGCGATTAAAAGTATGTAGATAATGGGGAAAGATGGTGACAGTTGTACAAGTTAGTGGCAATAGGGCAGCAGAGTAATGGCAGGGCAAGATGGTGAACGGAATAGGGATTATATAGTTAGTATAGGGATTATAAGAGGAAAACAATAGGGGAGACAGTAGGGCAAGATGAAGACAGTAGGGCAAGATGGAGACAGAAGGACATGATTGGGACAGTAGGACAAGATGGGGACAGGGCAAAATGGTGAATGTAGAGGAAGATGGTGATGGTAGAGGAAGATGGAGACAGTAGAGGAAGATGGAGACAATAGGGTAAGATGGAGACAGCAGAGGAAGATAGAAACAATAGGGGAAGATGGAGACAGTACAGCAAGATGGTGACGGTATAGAAAGATGGTGATGGTAGGGGAAGATGGAGACAATAGGGGAAGATGAAGACAGTGGAGGAAGATGGAAACAATAGGGGAAGATGGAGACAGTGTGGCAAGATGGTGATGGTAGAGAAAGATGGTGATGGTAGAGGTAGATGGAGACAGTAGAAGAAGACGGAGACAACAGGGGAAGATGGAGACAATATGGCAAGATGGAGACAGTAGAGGAATATGAAGATAATAGGGTAAGATGGAGACAGTAAAAGAAGATGGAGACAATAGGGGAATATGGAGACAGTAGCGGAAGATGGAAACAATAGGGGAAGATGGAAATAGTAAGGAAAGACAGGGATAATAGGACATTAGAGGAAAATGGAGACAGAAGGGGAAGATGAAGAAGGTAGGGGAAGGTGGAGACAATAGTGGAAGATGGAGACAGTAAGGAAATACAGGGATAGTAGGGCAGTAGAGTTAGATGGAGACAGAAGGGGAAGATGGAGACAGTAAAAGGAAGATGGAAACAATAGGGGAAGATGGAAACAGTAAGGAAAGACAGGACAGTAGAGGAAAATGGAGACAGAAGGGGAAGATGAAAAAGGTAGGGGAAGGTGGAGACAATAGGGGAAGATGGAGACAGTAGGGCAAAAAGATGATGGTAGAGGAAGATGGAGACAGTAGAGGAAGACAATAGGGTAAGATGGAAACAGTAGAGGAAGATAGAAACTATAGGGGAAGATGGAGATAGTAAGGAAAGACAGGGATAGTAGGGCAGTAGAGTAAGATGGAGACAGTAGGGGAAGATTGGGACATCAGAGGAAGGTGGGGACAAGGAGTTGACCAACTTGTGGCACTTTTTTTATTGAGCATGACTTTCAGGAGACATCAGCAGCTAAAAGCCATCAGGCAGTGATGAGAATTGTTCTACCATGGATAGTTTTCACAGCAGCCATTTACTGCCCTGCAAGGCACAGTTAGAGTATGGCTCTGTGTAACCTGAATTACATAAGGAATAGCACTGGATGTATAAAGCATTAGTTGAGCTAATGTAAACATAATGGAACTCTATGGCATGTATTTACCTTCTAATCAAACACAACGCATATGAGAGTTTCTTTGATCTTTGAGAAGAAGGATGTGCTATTCCTCAGTATCCCATCTTTTCATTGTAAATTACTTTATATATTGTCTTTCATCTTCACTATATAAAACAAGTTAAGTTTGCAGAATCAGTGGAGCCCATTACATAGAGGAAACTGATTGCTATATCCCTTCATTATACAGAGGCTAAAAAACACAAAAGGCTAAATTCACTGTTAGGGTCTTATACAAAGAGTACTAAGCATGTAGCAGGACTCCTCCAGCCAGGACCCAATTCTCATGATGCCATGCATTTATCTACACTGGTCTGTTAATCACCTGCAACGTTGTTTCAATGGTCAGAACTAGCAGTGGGCAGACATACTGCTTTCAATGCTTTTGATACTACAGTAGAACCCTCATTTTTAAGTCCCCTGATTTTAAGTTTTCCCTCATTTTACATTGTTTTATTTGTGGTCCCTTCTGTATATTATGCATAATACATTTCCCTGATTTTACATTTTCCTGGATTTTACACCAATTTTTTCTGGTCCCCTGAAAACGTAAAATGGGAGTTCTACTGTATGTATTCATTCCAAATGTCCTATACATTGTTCTTATAATAGAATAATGTGGGACTGAGTAACACAGGCACTCAGCTCATTCATTGGTCATTAGCCAGGCCGGATGGTGCTCCAGAGAGTTATTTTCTGCTGAGTTCTCTGGCTGGTGGAACTACACCTGGTCTCTGCACCCCTGCCTTAGTGCTAACAAGCATCCCGCGTGCTATAATTATACCACCATTATTCCATCCCTCCGGAGTATTTTATCCAGCTTAGCTCCTTGTTCACCAGGCTGAGTCTAATACTCACCCCGCCAGAACTGCTTGGCTCCTGGGAATTGTATATGATAAAATGCTTTTTTTATATAATGATGTGGTATAGTTAATTTATTGCAGACTGCAAGCTTAATGTCATATAGTGGTTTGGGTCCCTTTATAGAATACAGGACAGTCAAATAAGCTACAACTCCCAGAACATGTGAAAACCTTTGGCCCTGCATTCCTCTTGCTCCAGTTTTGCCCATCTGTCTTCATCTTGCCCTACTGTCTCCACCTTGCCCTTCTGTCTCACTCTTGCCCTACTGTCTCTATCTTGCTTTACTATGTCCATTAACCCAACTGTCTCCATCTTGCCCTACTGTCTCCATCTTGCTTCTCTACTGCCACTATCTTGCCCTACTGTCTCCATCTTGCCCTACTGTCTCCATCTTGCCCTACTGTCTTAAATCTTTCCCTACTGTCTCCATCTTGCCCTACAGTCTCCATCTTGCCCTACTGTCTCCATCTTGAGCTTCTGTCTCCTTCTTGCTCCACTGTCTTAATCTTGCCGTAATGTCTCTATTTTGCCCTACTGTGTCAATCTTGATCTACTGTCTTAATGCTGCCCTACTGTCTCACTCTTCTCCTAATGTCTTCATTGTGTCCTGCTGTCTCCATCTTTTACTATTGTCATCACCATCTTACTTTACTGTTGCCATATTGCCACCCTTTTGCCTTGCTATCCCTCCACCCATTCTAAATCCCAGCTAAAGAGTTCTTCAGTAATTCAACATATACCTCAACAATTAATGGAATTACTGCCAGAAGAACACAGAGAAAATTAGCGCTTAGGAAGTAGTAATTGGGGTGGTGCCGATCTTCTAAGAGCTTCTTTCAGCTGTTATAGAGCATAATTTCTCTTCTCTTCCTCAGTGTCATTATGTGGCAGTTTAAGGGCTACCAGTGTATGTTCTGAGCTGGGCATCACTTGCCCTGGGACTATTGTGCAAAATCTGTGCTGGAGTTCTCTAGTCCTGTTGTGCCTTTTGCTCTCTTATTGTGCCACATGTTCAGAGTAAGCTTTATTTGAAATAGTATTAGAGCACGTATAGGGTAAAACTGATGAACACTATTAGATATTCTAAGAAAAACCTCATCAGAAATAACCCCAATAAATCCTTGGGCAGAAGATGATGCCCACATTGGTATTCTTGGGACACGAGCAGTTCCTGTATTGTTTATTTAATGGGATATTATTAAACAGTAGCGTTAATCTTTGTCATTAGACAATTATTACTAAACATTAACATTGTATTCAGTAATCAGAAAGAGCAGCACCTGGATTCTTTATTTATCTTTATGTCCAAAATGCAGAGAAATGAATTAAACCCTCTTTCCGTATCTATAGTCTTGTCCTAAAGGGGAACTATTGCGACAAAGAAAATTGAATATAAGTGTCATCATACTGAATTGAGAAAACTTCTAAATATATTCTTTTAAAAAGTTTGACCAGTTTTTGATATAATCAGATTACTCTTCACTCTCCCTCTCTCTCAGCATCTGTTTATTTTCATTCTTTGTGTGTCAGACATTTATTGACAGTTAGATCCAATATATCTTATAGGGGGGCTCCTTTTGCCTAGAAGATGTATTAGAGCTCACTCTATTAAAATCAAAAATCCTGCAACTCTACATAAAGGATTTGTGTCAAATTCAGTTTTTTTTTTTGTTTGATTTTACATCTGCTACTGCTAGGAAAGAGAGCCCCCCCCCCCCTAAAATATGTATTGGATCTAACTGTCAATGAAAATCTGACACTAAACTCCTGCATGAAGAGAGAATGAAGAGAAACAGATGCTGAGAGAGGGGGAGAGTGAAGACTTCTTCTGGGATTTCAATTCCTAGGGGAAAATACTAAATCTGCCATCATTTTATGGTATCTCTGTAAAGGCTATGAGCAAACTTAACAGGCTGTTCCTGCTGAATTTTGCTTAGTACAGGGAATACCTATGCTGCCATAGTTTTATGGGATCTCTCTGTACAGACTATGAGCAAACTTAGGGGCTGTTCCTGCTGAATTGTGCTTAGTACAGGGGAATACCTATGCTGCCATAGTTTTATGGGATCTCTTTGAACAGACTATGAGCCAACTTAGCAGGCTGTTCCTGCTGAATTGTGCTTAGTACAGAGGAATACCTATGCTGCCATAGTTTTATGGGATCTCTCTGTACAGGCTATGAGCAAACTTAGGGGGCTGTTCCTGCTGAATTGTGCTTAGTACAGAGGAATACCTATGCTGCCATAGTTTTATTTCTGGTATCTCTCTGTACAGGCTATGAGCAAACGTAGGGGGCTGTTCCTGCTGAATTGTGCTTAGTACAGGGGAATACCTATGCTGCCATAGTTTTATAGGATCTCTCTGTACAGACTATGAGCAAACAGTTTGTTCCCGCTTAGTAGGCATAGGTTATAACAATATTCCATATAAATATAATTTTTGTGAGTAAATCCCCTATTCTTTTTAGGATTTCAGGTTATGGAGCAGCAGGTGGGAATGGTGGGAAGACTCCCACACTGGCTCAAGGCATCTCCATAATTGGGATCTTCGAGCTCCAGAAAGATGATCTCCTGTATATTCTGGTTGGGCAAAAAGGAGAAGATGCCTGCCCCAGGGTAAGACTTTCTCTTTCTGATTCGTTATGGATTTCTACCCTTGGTTATCTTCATTCACATAGGATTATAATTCTGAACTTGGTCAAGGAGTTGCTGATTGGCTGATCACTGCTTCATTCATTTTAAAGCCCTCCTCATTACCGGGCTGTCCAGGTAAATACCGGACAGGTGGCAACCTCTACTCTAAGGGGAAGATTTTTTTATGGTCAAAACGGTCAAATAATTGGGGAATTATCCAAACTCAATTCAAGTTTTTTAAGTTTTCGAAATTTATCATACTCTGGCTAAGAATTAGAATTTGGAATTTTTTCAGAGAAAAAAACTTAAATCAAGTTTGGTCAAATTCCATTTTGAATTTGAGTTTTCCAGTCGGTAAAATTCGTCCAAGTTTAAGCTTTTCGATTGTTTTCTTAAATAACCCCCCTGTTGAATATATTCAAATTTAAGGGAGTTTTTAAAAAAAACGCACATGAATTCGAAATTTGAAGCTTGATAAATGTGCCTCTAATTGTTGTGAGAGTGGGTCAAGGACATCAGATTCGACATCAGCCTATAAGACACAGCTCCCACTTTATATTTATATATAGGAGTAGGAGTGTCATCCGGTCATGTGACCAGCGTAGCCCAGCCCCTGCTTAATTCAGCTCCCTAAGAAGCGAGTCGGAAAGAAGAGAATCTGATCAAAGTGTGATTCTTATTATTTGTTACTTAGTAGCATTTATTTTTATGGTTTATTTTGTTCATCAGAAGCTCATAAACTCGCAAAACTGAATTCAAGTGCAGATTAATTGGCTGACAAAGTAATTAAGCTTCATGCAATTATGCAGGCATGTACCTACTTAATTGGATTATAATCAGCAATTGAGCGATATATGGGCCTGTATGAAGGTCATTCTTTTAATGTCACTGTGATTTGTGCGGCTCAGTCCTGTGTCGTTAAATCTCCCCTCCGAGTGTGACTTTCTGCTCAGTCCTCATTCCCCTTGAAGTACAGGTATGGGAATGCTCGGCACCTGGGGTATTCTGGATGCCGGATCTTTCTGTAATTAGGATCTTCATACCTTAAGTCTACTAGAAAATCATGTAAACATTAAATAAACCCAATAGGCTGGTTTTGCTTCCAATAAGGATTAATTATATAGTTGGGATTAAGTACAAATTACTGTTTTATTATTACAGAGAATTTTTTTTTAAATTCTGGATTATTTGGATTAAATGGAGTCTATGGGAGATGACCTTTTTGGATAACAAGTTTCCAGATAATGGATCCCATACTTATATAACACTTCAGGTTACAAACAGATATTCTAGATATTAAATTACATTTTTTTCTAATGACCTTGCAGGGCCCCTTTCTTTTATATTGTTATCAAAAGCCTTCAACAATAATAGAAGGGACACAGATGATACAGCAAGTGTTATGTCTTTGCCATCTTGTCCTGCTAAAGCTTCATTCCATATTGTCTTCAAGTTGTCCTTCGCTCTTCATTTTACCCTACAATTGTTATCTTGTCCACTACCTTGCCCTGCTGTCTCCATCTTGCTCTACTATCTTCATTTTGTCCAACTGTCTCCATCTGCCCTTTTATGTCATCTTGTCCTACAGTTTCCATCTTGTCCTTCTGTCACCACCTTGCTCTACTGTCAGCTCCCTGTCTTTCTGTCTCCATCTTGCCTTACAGTCTCAATCTTACCCTTGTGTCTCCATCTTGCCCTACTGTTTCCATCTTGTCTTAATGTCTACATCTTGGCCAGCTCATCCCAACTCCTCCTATTTACAACTACAAGTTGGGGGCCCTTGTGTACGTTAGTCAAACCCCTTAAAGAGAGCTTAGGGCACACCTCTCTCATGACCAGCTCCATGCCATGACATGATTTAAGTGGCAGAACTTTTCTGTGCCCTGCAGCAAAATCTTTTTAGACATCTTTATTGTCATGCCCCAATCCTGATTGGCCCATTTTGCAGATACATTGAGACTGCTCCTCAGACAAAACCCCTACCTGACACCAAGTAGTAGGCTGGGTTTCTCTGTGTTGTTCACCATTGGATGCTTAGGCTGGTAGGAAGTAAAACCAAATTAGCCAACCCCTCGGGGGCGGATCCTCTAAGGAACTGTCTCTATCTCTATAGGCCAGTTCTGTTCTGCAGATGGTTTGTATTGGGGAGAACACTGAGATTGAGGATGAATTGCGGATTAACGGCAGCGTGAGCGAATGGGCGGGTGGAGGAGGTGGCGGTGGAGGAGCAACATACGTATTTAAGGTAAAATAATATTGTTTTTGTACAAAGCAACTTTAATAATCTTCTATGTGAATGAGCACCGAGTGCAGGGAGGTCTTAATGGCATTAAATAGCAAAGTAGAAGCCAATTGCCTGCCAGCCAAGACTCTATATCCCACAATGCCTTTCACACAGAAAACTGAATCATGGTTGGAGGAAAGCTGACTATCCATGTAATGTTTCATTGGTTAATCAGGGAGAGAAGAGAAAGAAGTAATAAAGGACAGACAGACACAGTTCTCAATAGTAATTACATTTACACATAACCTTATAACAAATGAACATTGTTAATTAATGTATATTGAGAAGTTGCTTAGAATTGTATTTTGATGGAGATCCTGGGAGCTGCAATTCTGCAAGCTGTAAGTACAGTTAATTGTATACATTTTAACCAGTTCTTATCCTGCCTGTTACATCCCCCAAAACAGATGGAGAATGGAAAGCCTGTGCCTTTACTGATAGCAGCAGGAGGAGGAGGAAGGTCGTACCGCTCCAAGGCCAGCGTGATCCCTCCTGAGAGGCTGGAAAGCAATTTCTCCATCCCAGGACTGAATGGGAAATCAGGGGCAGCAGGTACAGGATTATTCTGACATTTTTGGCCTTGTCCCTTGCTAATCAAACCACTTTCTGATCTGCTCAAACCCTGCCCATATCTGGCCATAACCCCACCCATTTATATAGTGGTTCGTTCTTGCTTTAATACAATGTCACAATGGTCAGAGCGTGATGATTAAATATGAGCAAGATACAGGAATCCAAGTTTTTACAGTACAGTAATAAGCAACAAAATTTATAAAGGGGTGGATCCCATGATTCAACCATGTAATTCAACCATGATGATCTTGTTGATTGACCAGTGAAATCCTTTGTAATTTCTCTCCAAAGGTGGAGGCGGCGGATGGAATGATCGCACTGTTTTACCTTGGGTTGGCAAGTCCCTAATGGAAGGGGCCATTGGTGGAGAATCCTGCCCCCAGGCTATTAAGAAGTGGGGCTGGGAGACTAGAGGCGGATTCGGAGGGGGCGGAGGGGGATGTTCCTCAGGAGGAGGAGGAGGGGGATATATTGGTGAGTATTTGCCATGTTATTTGCTGTAGGTACACCCTGGGGAAGATAAATGGTATTGATGGATCCTCTATTGGACTGAATCTGTTTTAAGGTTAAATCCAGATGGGAAAAACCTGAGGTCATTTGTATTAGCTTCATGAAGGACACCTACCTGGGCAAGTGCACCCATGCAATAATAGTCTCCACCCCACCCAGCTGCTTATTTGGGACCAAGCCCCGCCCCTTGCCTGATCATGGGAAAGAAAACAACCCTGATCATGGGAAAGAGAACAACCCAGCAGCGAGTAGATCAAATCAAAGCTCTGTGAGATCAGGTTCATTTACCTATTGAGAGTTAATGCCACTGAAACCAGGTTTCATCCCAAGGGGACCATTTATTAGTTAAACTGGTACTAGTTAATGCTCAGTGCTAAATAATGGGTTATTTTGTCTTTTATGTGCAGGAGGAAATGCTGCTGATGGTAACAGCCAAGAAATGGATGGACTGGAAGGTGTGTCCTTCATCAGCCCCCGTGGGGTTGTGTATACCCCGCCCTTAAAAGGTAACAATATATTATCTATCATTCATCAACACACTAGGGTCTAGGGGGTCACCAGTATGAGCTGTAACTAGTCAGTGGGCTGGTTTGTTTCACTAGGGACATATCATTGACTATGAGTGGCAACACCTTTCATACCAGCCACATATGATATTCCCACGCTGCTTTGATTTTTTATCAATTCAGGTGAATGTTTCATGGCTGCTTAGAAACAGTGTGGTCTGCAGCATGCATCTGTCATTAACAGCCATGTGGATATTATGGCTAGTTGATATTATGGTTAGTTAGTAACTGAGAAACTCTTTAGTGATCGGTTGCTTGAAGCACCTGGTAAATAATAGGCTCCCCTGCCATCAACTCTGGCCCCTGCAAGTAAGTTTGCAAAATTTTCCACTTGGGTGCTGCGATTAAAATGATATATAAGCTGCAGTCTTGCACACACACAGCACCCACTGTAACAAAGGTGCCAGGTAGTCTACTTTGGTTAAACCAATAATATTCATTATATCATGGACTGTGCTTGAATAGTAGCCCAGAGACATCTGTAAGGACAGAGGTTGGACTTGTCTGCACATGGCATAGAATGTAGGACACAGGGGAGTGATGAATTACAAAACAAGGGGCACATTCAACTCAGTTGTGTTCTGGTGCCACGGCTGCTGATCTTTCCATTCCTCATCTCATTTGCTGTCTGTCTGCAGTGATAGAAGGGCACGGAGAGGTGGAGATCAAGCTGCACCTCAACTGCAGTCACTGTGAGATGGACGAGTGTCTCCTGGAAGCCGAGAGCAAGAGAATCGTTTGCCTGTGTGAGCGCGGCACAGTCCTGGCTGAGGATGGGGTCTCCTGCATTGGTGAGGCCATTTGGCGAAGGTTATATATCAGTGCTACACACCCATTATTTCTGGGAATATCAGTGCTACACACCCAGTATTGCTGGGAATATCAGTGCTACACCCCCAGTATTGTCGGGAATATCAGTGCTACACACCCAGTATTGCTAGGAATATCAGTGCTACACACCCAGTATTGCTGGGAATATCAGTGCTACACACCCAGTATTGTCGGGAATATCAGTGCTACACACCCAGTATTGCAGGGAATATCAGTGCTACACATCCAGTATTGCTAGGAATATCAGTGCTACACACCCAGTATTGCTGGGAATATCAGAGCTACACACCCAGTATTGCTGGGAATATCAGTGCTACACGCCCAGTATTGCTGAGCATATCAGTGTTACACACCCAGTATTGCTGGGAATATCAGTGCTACATGCCCAGTATTGCCGGGAATATCAGTGCTACACACCCAGTATTGCTGGGAATATCAGCGCTACACGCCCAGTATTGCTGGGAATATCAGTGCTACTCGCCCAGTATTGCTGGGAATATCAGTGCTACATGCCCAGTATTGCTGAAAATATCAGTGCAACACACAGTATTGCTGGGAATATCCATGTTACACACCCAGTATTGCTGGGAATACCAGTGCTACACATCCAGTATTGTTGGGAATATCAGTGCTACACGCACAGTATTGCTGGGAATATCAGTGCTACACAATCAGTATTGCTGGGAATATCAGTGCTACACATCCAGTATTGTTGGGAATAACAAAACTACACACCCAGAATAGCTGAGAATATCAATGCAACAATACCCAGTATTGCTGGGAATATCAGTGCTATAAACCCAAAATTGCTGGGAATATCAAAATTACACATCCAGTTTTACAGGGGATTTTTTTGGAACGTGTAAAGGGTTAACTGCAGTTTTGCTTAGCACCCTCTGTACAGCAGTGCCCCTGTTGCATCAAGACTGTTTGAAATTGGATTTAAAATTTTTGTAAAAATGTTATCTTTTCATTTTCAGGTCAGCAGGAACTTTCTGACACTATAGCTAATCAGTACATTTAGTGAATGTAGAAATTCAGTCCTCCTGACACCATTACAGTGAACATAAAGCTCCCTCCCTTATCTGTAAGCCCTGACTTTCCTCTCTTATTGTCAGTACTGTTGCCTTAACCTATTTTAGAGCACCATAGTGCAGTAATGAGCCAGTCAAAGATATATTTCTGAGTATTGAAAACTTTCTTTAACAAATCAACTTGATGTAATGATATCAGGGTTACATTGTATCGCTGCCCCTAGATATGGCCCGTAACAAAGAGCAACCCCAGTAGTTGGTGTCAGGGGTTTAAATGTACCGCAGCTCTCAGGCTGAATCCTCCTGTGATTTTATGAGGGTAACTCCATGGAATGATTTGATTCTGGGTGGCAAAGCATTCTGGGAAGTGATAAAGTTCTGATTCATAACCTATGGCTTGGGAATGGGGTACTTATTAGTTCTGGAAACACGTTCCTCAACAAATGTATTCAGCATTTTAAAAATTGGGCCAATCCTGAAGCCTATTCCCTTACTGCACAAATGGTTAAATAGTATATATTGCCCACTTTGCCTGCAGTCCATGAAACGACTTTATTGCAGTATTATTATCATATTATTTGCTATTGTAAAGCATCTTATAGTGATGTCACAATGGTTTGCAGATGAAGCGCTACTTCCAGCCCAGGAGACGCATCTGCCGTTGTCGCTGGTTTTGTCAATTGTGACGTCGGCCCTGGTGGCTGCTCTCATACTGGCTTTCTCTGGGATAATGATAGGTGAGTGATCATATTAAAGGGATAATGTCATGGGAAAAAATGTTTTTCTCAAAACGCATCAGTTAATAGTGCTGCTCCAGTAGAATTCTGCACTGAAATCCATTTTTCAAAAGAGCAAACATCATTTTTAATATTTCATTTTGAAATCTGACATGGGGCTAGACATATTGTCAGTTTCTCAGCTGTCCCCAGTCATGTGACTTGTGCTCTGATAATTTTCAGGCACTCTTTACTGCTGTACTGCAAGTTGTAGTGATATCACCCCCCACCCCACTAGCCTAACAACAGAACAATGGGAAGGTAACCAGATAGCAGATCCCTTACACAAGATAACAGCTGCCTGGTAGATCTAAGAACACCACTCAATAGTAAAATCCAGGTCCCACTGAGCGACATTCAGTTAGTAGGAGAAACAACTGCCAGAAAGTAGTTCCATCCTAAAGTGCTGGCTCTTACTGAAAGCACATGACCAGGCAAAATTACCTGAGATGCACCTACACACCAATATTACAGCTAAAAAAATACACTTGCTGGTTCAGTAATTAAATTTTATATTGTAGAGTGAATTATTTGCAGTGTTAAACCATGTAATTTAGAAATAAAAACTACATCATAAAAATCATGTCAGAATCCCTTTAAGAGAAGCAGGAGGAAGGGGTCTCTGGCCAATAGAGCAAAAAGTGGCCATACACGGAGAGATCCGCTCGTTTGGCGATGTCGCCAAACGAGCGGATCTCTCCGCGACATGCCCACCTTGAGGTGGGCAATATCGGGCTGATCCGATCATGGGCTCTAAGGCCCAACGATCGGATCCTAATGAATAGTAATGGGGTTTTGGATCGCATGAACGAATAGATGCGGCCGCGATCCGACGGGATTTTTCGTCCCATCCGATCGAGATCTGGCCGACTTTCAGCCAGGTCTTGTTCAGGGAAGCCTGTCGGGGGGGCCCCATACACGGCCACCTTTACAGTCTTACCTTGATACCATTTCCAATTCAATCCAAACGATGCAGAGGTAAGATGTGGGATACGTGAACTCCCTGTTCCTTCCAGGATGAATTATTGCTATAGCGCAGGATTCTAACTCTATAATTAAAGTTTAGTAGGCTATCGATCAGCTACGAATTCTGGGTAAAATTAATTGGAAAGACATCTATCCAGAAGGCAAAACAAATTCAGCCCAAAACACTTGGCATGTTCAGCTGGTTATGCCACGGGGCAGAATGAACTCACAACCATCAAAGCCTTTAACATCTGGTCTACAAGCTCATCCCCCCCAGGGGACCCACAGTTCATTGATCCATCAGTAATTACATTGCACGGCTCCCATTCCCAGTGCCAGCCGTGCGGCAGCAGAGAATCAATCGCTATAAAAGAACATATGTTGCCCAGCTTGTCCACTTCACCACAATTAACACTTTAGGAAAATTAATTCAGAGGTTATTCTTGTTGAAGCTCTCTGTACAACTTGCAGTACTACATATCACCTGATACCAATGGCATACCAGTCCCATAAACAGCAACAGAACAGCACCCCCATGTATTGATCAACAGTCAAACACTGAACTTCAACATGTAATAACTAACGCTGCAAACCCTAAAACTGATTTAGCTGAGGGGACCATATAAGTCTGTTGGAGTGCCATAGTCCTCCTAATAAGGTATGTTGCGCTGAATAACGTCAAAATTGTGCTCTGTTCCTAGTGTATCGGAGGAAGCACCAGGAGCTACAGGCGATACAGATGGAGCTGCAGAGCCCGGACTATAAGCTCAGCAAGGTCAGAACCTCCACCATCATGACGGATTACAACCCCAACTATAGCTTTGCTGGGAAGATCACCTCTATTGGTGACCTCAAGGAAGTGCCCCGCAAAAATATTTCCCTTATAAGGTGAGTGCAACCTCCAATCTTTATCCTGGAATTCACTTCAGTCAGTAATATTGTTGGACAATTTGTAGTTGGTCCTTATTTTCTATAAGTTATTTATTAGAGGCAGCATATAGACAACAAAAACTTGTGTGTGTCTTTAATGGAAAAAAAATCATCAGCTCGTCCAAGGGTCCCTTCATAAGCTCCCCCAAAGGTTCCTTCATCAGTTATCCATTGGTCCATTTATCACCTCACCATCTCATTCAAGGCTCCCTTCATCAGCTCATCCAATTGTCTCTTCATCAGCGCATCCAAATGTTCCATCGTCCGCTTATCCAAAGGTTCTTTCTTCAGCTTATCCACTGGTCCCTTTATCAGCTCACCCAAGGGGTCCTTTATCAGCTCACCCAAGGGTTTCTTTATCAGCTTATTCAAGGGTCCCTTCATCAGCTCATCCAATGGTACCTTCATCAGCTCATCCAAGGGTTCCTACATCAGCTCATCCAAGGGTTCCCTCATCCGGTTATTCAAGGGTTCCTTTATTGGCTAATTCAAGGGTTCCCTTTTCATCTTATTCAAGGGTCCCTTCATCAGCTCATCTAAGGTTTCTTTCATCAGCTCATTTAAGCATTCCTTCATCAACTTATTTAAGGGTTCCGTCATTATGTTATCCAAGGTTCATTTCATCAGCTCATCCAATGGTTCCTTCATCAGCTCATCCAATGGTTCCTTCATCAGCTCATCCAAGGGTTCCTTCATCAGCTCATTCAAGGGTTCATTTTTCAGCTCATTCAAGGGTCCCTTCATCAGCTCATCCAAGGGCTCCTTTATCAGCTCATCCAAGGTTTCCTTCATCAGCTCATTCAAGGGTTCCTTCATCAGCTCATCCAAGGGCTCCTTTATCAGCTCATCCAAGGTTTCCTTCATCAGCTTATTCAAGGGTTCCTTCATCAGCTCATCCAATGGCTCCTTTATCAGCTCATCCAAGGGTTCCTTCATCATCTCATTCAAGGGTCCCTTCATCAGCTCATCCAATGGTCCCTTCATCAGCACATCCAAAGGTTTCATCATCTGCTTATCCAAAGTTTCTTTCATCAGCTTATCCACTGGTCCCTTTATCAGCTCACCCAAGGGTTTCTCTATCAGCTTATTCAAGGGTCCCTTCATCAGCTCATCCAATGGTACATTCATCAGCTCATTCAAGGGTCCCTTCATCAGCTCATCCAAGGTTTCCTTCATCAGCTCATCCAAGATTTCCTTCATCATCTCATTTAAGCATTCCTTCATCAACTTATTTAAAGGTTCCATCATAAAGTTATCAAAGGTTAATTTCATCAGCTCATCCAGTGGTTCCTTCATCAGCTCATTCAAGGGTTCCTTTTTCAGCTCATTCAATGGTCCCTTCAGCAGCTCATCCAAGGGCTCCTTTATCAGCTCATCCAAGGTTTCCTTCATCTGCTCATTCAAGGGTCTATTCATCTGCTTATCCAAGCATTCCTTCATCAGCTCATTCAAGAGCTCCTTTATCAGCTCATCCAAGCATTCCATCATCATCTCTTCCAAGCATTCCTTCATCAACTCATTCAAGGTTTCCTTCATGATGTTATCCAAGGGTAATTTCATCAGCTCATCCAAAGGTTCCTTTATCAGCTCATCCGAGGGTCCCTTCATCAACTCATTCAAGGGTCCCTTCATCAGCTCATCCAAAGGTTACTTCATCAGCTTATCCAAGGGTCCCTTCATAATCTCATCCAAGGGTCCCTTCATCATATTATTCAAGCGTTTTTTTCATCAACTCAACCAGGGGTCCCTTCATCAGCTTATCCAAGCTTTCCTGGATGAACGTAATATCCCAGGGACCCCAAAATAATGCCCTGTATCCAGTGATGGATACTTTAGTCTCGTATGCAGTTCTAGTTGATACTGTGTGACCTGTGTGGGGGAATGTGACCTACATTTACCATAAAGTGCTTTCTCGACAGATTAATAAAAGATGTCACTGCCCAACGGTAGGGAATTGCTGCATCGTCCAGGAATATTTCTATTATTTAAGTATAGTTAAATCTCAAAATGTTTTAAAAAAAACACCCAAATCCCTCCATACACTGACCCATTTTTCTTGGGGCACTTGGCAGAAATGGAATATTATGGGATATCATTACATTATACTCCAAATAAAGTTCATGTGATTTTTATGCTGGACACAGACATAGAGTTTGATCCAGGTCTTGTAACTCATAGCAACCAATGAGATCTTTGCTTTCAAACAGTGGGCCAGTAAATCTGGTGATTGGTTGGAATGGATTACTAAATCTGATACAAAATAGATTAGGAGTTGGGGAGCACCATCCGTCCAAAATAAAAGATGGTGTGCAAGGTCAGATAATAGTTAATAATTCAAAGGAAGAAAAAGAAATGACCCTTCACATTGCACCTTCCCATCCATGTGTTGTAACCATACGATTGAAGTGATTAATAAAACTTAACTTTTAATATGACCAGTAAAATTATGTCTAGATAGCAATATTAAAATATTGGTTAGGCAGGAGGCTGATTGACTAAAAAGCCAGGGGTAGGAGGGATAAAGTCACCTGAGAGTGACTGTTGGTTGGAGCAAACAATCAATCTTTTCAATTTCTTGACGATTATTCATATTATAGAGGTATCAGTACACCACCAGCCACCCCTTCTCCCACCACAGGATCCCTCCCTTCCGGTCTACAATCCCCATGCAGGGTGATTGAGGTATCAAGGCCTAAAAAGCAGCCTGAGTGGCAAGCGGTTATGAGTTAACCAAAATTATCAAAGTGTTGTTAGCACGTTCTTAGCCCCACGGATCGTCCATTAACCAACCCCTTCACCCTCAAGAAGTGCCCTCCCGATCCGTTCACCCCAGCAAATTGCGTTGTCCCTATCCGACGCCTGCCTAACCAGAACTAAAATTGCGCCTTTTAGTTCTGGTTAGGCAGGCGTCGGATAGGGACAACGCAATTTGCTGGGGTGAACGGATCGGGAGGGCACTTCTTGAGGGTGAAGGGGTTGGTTAATGGACGATCCGTGGGGCTAAGAACGTGCTAACAACACTTTGATAATTTTGGTTAACTCATAACCGCTTGCCACTCATGCTGCTTTTTAGGCCTTGATACCTCAATCACCCTGCATGGGGATTGTAGACCGGAAGGGAGGGATCCTGTGGTGGGAGAAGGGGTGGCTGGTGGTGTACTGATACCTCTATAATATGAATAATCGTCAAGAAATTGAAAAGATTGATTGTTTGCTCCAACCAACAGTCACTCTCAGGTGACTTTACCCCTGGCTTTTTAGTCAATCAGCCTCCTGCCTAACCAATATTTTAATATTGCTATCTAGACATAATTTTACTGGTCATATTAAAAGTTAAGTTTTATTAATCACTTCAATCGTATGGTTACAACACATGGATGGGAAGGTGCAATGTGAAGGGTCATTTCTTTTTCTTCCTTTGAATTAAATCTGATACAAGCCTTTGATTACATTCCCTGTATTGCTTACATTTCAGCTGGTAAATAACTGATCTTGTTTCTCATATTTTCGTGGCAGGGGATTGGGGCACGGGGCATTCGGAGAAGTGTATGAAGGGCAAGTGCTGGGTTCTGCAAATGACCCTAACCCTTTAAAGGTGGCAGTGAAGGTAAGTGACTCCTGGTCAATGTTCTATGCTAACTGAAAGGGACAGTACGTTCAATAGTATTTCAGTTGGATTTATGGGATCTATATGTATGTATAGATATATAGATATATTTACTGTATATGGAAACCCTTTAAACAGAAAATGTAACTATATGATTAGACAAAGTGACTAAAACATTGCCCACATAATGCTCTTTAAAGGGGTTGTTCACCTTTAAATTAACTTTTAGTGTGATGTAGAAAGTGATATTCTGAGGCAATTTGCAATTTGTCTTCATTTTTTATTATATACGTTTTATCAATTATTCAGCGTTTTGTTTAGCAGCTCTCCAGTTTGGAATTTTAGCAGCTATCTGGTTGCTAGGGTCCAATTTAATCTAGTAACCAGGGAGTGGTTTGAAAGAGAGACAGGGAAATGAATAGGAGAGAGCTTAAAGGGCATATAAAGTCTAAAATAGAATAAGGCTAGAAATGCTGTATTTTGTATACTAAATATAAACATGAACTTACTGCACCACAAGCCTAATCAAACAAATAATTTATGCTTTCAAAGTTGGCTACAGGGGGTCACCATCTTGTAACTTTGTTAAACATCTTTGCAAGACTAAGACTGTGCACATGCTCAGTGTGGTCTGGGCTGCTTAGGGATCATCATAAACAAAGCTGCTTGAGTTCTGCATGGCTGGGAAGTAAGGCGGGGGCTCCCCCTGCTGTTCATAAGTATGATTGTTTCCCTGCTCAGCAGTTAGGGACCGTCTGACAATTCCTATCCACAGCAGTAAATGAAGGGAGAATTTCACTGCATACAGTCAGGATTCTTATAAAAAGGTTTTTTTTCTTAATTAAAGTATATTGGAGATAGATTTTTTTTTCATTAAAGAAAGTAAAAATCTAATTTTATTTGTTTGCCATTACATACCCTTTAAATAGAAGGGTAAGTAATAAAAGCAACAATTACAATAAGATTGTAGCCTCACAGAGCAATAGTTTTATGGCTTCTGGGGCCAGTGACCCACTTTTAAAAGGTGGAAAGAGTCAGATTATTTAAAAAGTTATACAAAAAATAATGAAGACCAATTGAAAACTTTGCCAAGAATAGGTCATTCTATAACATACTAAAACTGATCTATAAATCTGATGTTTTGCTTTCAGTCACAGACTTTATAAATATTGATGTCAGTGTCATTAGAGGGAAAGTGCATAGAAGAAAAAACTCTTATCAGGTAATGACTCCGTGTGCAGCTGAGCTGGAGGTGGAATTCAGGCAGGAGCAGCATTTCTTTGATAATAAAATTGCACTTGATGAACTTGGATATAACCTGCAGGGGCCCCGCATCATATTAGTCAGCAGTCCCCGTCCGTGTGAAGCTGCAATTGACCCACTTGCCGATATAATATTGGATTTGGGAGCTGCGAGCTCAGCAGTCACAATAAGAGTCAGATTTTCTGCAGAGGAGCTAAATCAGCTTCCCCCGGGGGTACATTGATATTAGGGGGCCTCTCCTGAATTGTAACTCTTGGCACTTTATGTCTCAGCGCCTGTCACTTTTAGGGGCGCCCCCTTCTGCCATCATAATGTGTGACAATTAGTGTTAGAGATTCACTGGTGCCTGTGAAAATATTATCTCTGGGGGGACATAGTCAATATATTCTATTCATAATGTGAGGCACCATTAAATGAATCTCATTATCCCTGCTAGTTGCATCTTATCCTCGTTCTGTAGTTGAAAAAGCAGAGCAAGCGCCTTAAGTCAATGGATTGTAAAAAACAAAGAGCAAATGAGTGTAAATAAAGTCTATCTAACAAGCTTCCCAGGCTCCCTTTCTTTATAGTATGATTTCAAGTGGGTGAGCGGCTGAGAGAAGAGAACGGCTTGTGCTAGTGATGAGCGAATCTGTCCCTTTTAGACGAAAAATTTGCAAAACTGCGCATTGAAGTCAATGGACGTTTTTACTTGCGACAAAACAATTTTTCTTGCTCCAAATGCATTGGCGACTTTTTTGTCTTAATGCTTTAGAGCAGAGACACACCGTCAGATTCGAGGAGATTAGTCGCACGCAGTCAAATGTCCTCTTCTTCAGGGCGACTAATCTCCCTGAACTGCTTTCCCGCCGGCTAAAATTTAAATCGCCGGCGGGATGGCACTCGGAGCGCTTTGTTTTCTGAAGTTTCCTTCGTGAGGCGACTTCAGAAACGAATTGATCCGATACATAATAGCCGGCGGGAAAGCAGTTCGGGAGATTTGTCGCCCGGAAGAAGAGGAGATTTGTCGCTGGGCAACTAATCTCCCCGAATCTGACCGTGTCTCTGCCCTTAAAGTCAATGGGCATTTTTTCTTATGGGTGTTTTTTCACTGCAAATTTTTCCGAAGCAAAATTTCGCCACAGTTTTGCAAGAAAATTCGTACATGGAGGAATTCAGAATTTCACGCAAATCCATGGCTGGTGAATAAATTCTCTCATCACAAGTTAGCACTGCTGCCTTGAGGCACTGGGATCTCAGGTTTGATTCCAACTCAGGCTATTTACTAAGGCGGCAAATCCTAGGGCTCATTCTAAAAGTTTTGGCCCACACGCTGGCTGGAAATCTGACTCTAGGTGCAGAGCACAATGCTGAGAGGCGCTGCCCTCTCCTTACACTGCTTGTAATAAATATTCTCTTAAAGGAACAGCCCCTAAAATCCAATGAAAAAGCTGAACGATAGCGGTTGTGTGCCCTTTCGGTCAGGTGATTAGTGAAATTAGTGAGATTTATACCTGTGTCTGCGCTGATAAATGACTCATTGGAGGAATTATCCGTCTTTATTGCACAAAGCTTTCCGATTGGTTCAGACGCAGACTGGGAGTATCGATCCCTCCTGGGCCTAAAGGTCACGGTTTCCTTGTTAGGAGTCGGGTTATTTGTCTGTTGAGCTGGGAAATAATGATGTCCTTGTCTTGAGATTGGGGTGTCACAGAGCGAGGGGGAATGAACCATCTGACAAGGGGAAAGTTTTGTTGAGCCTGATGCTTTAATAACATTGGTTTTTATTTCAATTTCCAGACTCTTCCGGAGGTTTGTTCTGAGCAAGATGAACTGGACTTTCTAATGGAAGCTCTGATCATAAGGTAAGTGGCCCCTCTAAATATTAAGAGCCGAGCCAGTTACCCAGACAGGTCCGGATAGAGATTCATATTAGGTCCTGGCATTAGACATAGGTCAGGGCAGCAAATGCAAAATGTCAGAAATTATTGCCCAATGTCTGAAAAGCTCCAACCTGGGTAATTTGTACCTTCAGAACACGTACTATAGGGTTCTTGGGTAAAAAAGTCACCAGCAATGAGTTTTTATCAAGGATAAAAGATTAAATAAGACCCTACTATGTTTCCCTTTGGGGCCCGTGAGTGTGTTGTTGCTACACAGGAGGGGGCTCTTTATTCCTGGCTGGGGGTCCTTAGGGTTTTAGTAGGTTCTGCTGATAATGAGCCGCTGGAATTAGAGACAGAATGTCAATAGAACCAGTGAAGCTTACAAAGCAATTGTGGCCCCCGCCTGTTAATGATATCACTGAGCTCGATTTGCTGTCAGGCCAAGGTTAAGCTGCGCATTACTGTACTCGCCCCACTGGGGTTACACCCCTCCTGACTCCATATAAATAGTACTGTCAGCTACAGCATCTCAATGGATTAGCCGCCATTTAGTGAAATTGTCCTTGTCACTCAGACACGGGTTGGAAATATTTCTCATGGACCCCTCGGCCAATGCTGAATAACAGCCAATAAGGGTTGTGAGTGCTACTGCCCCTACAGGAGACAACATGGCATATCATATAATTCACTTCATTCTGACTTGCCCTTTATTCATTTGGGTCCATAGTTGGGTGCAGGTTAATGGAAGGGGTCTTGGTTTATGGGGGGTCAGTAGGTGGCCTAAATTGTCCCTGTTTTCAGTATTCAAATGAAATGCAATAACTCTGGAGGAACCAATGAATATCTCCTCTGGTTACTGCATGATTCATTGAGACCAAAAGAAATAAAGTTGCGACCCCAGATTTGATGTTATTATCAGGTCTGACAGCCACACAGAGGTTTTGTACTGACTTGCACTGCTGCTCTTCTCACTCACACAATTATTAGCTGTGACCTTCTCCTTTCCATCAGATCCAACCTCATATACTTACTCTCTCTCAGGGGATGAGCCCCATGCTCAGGTCAAATGTTGGTTGTATCCGGTCATTGCTCTTCTGCAAATTCTATTATCCTGGGACTCCTAGGAAATTATGGAGAAAAATCTCATTGTTTTGTGCCTAATAAATGTACAGAGGATATTTCCAACTCAGGAGGGATCGGTATCAGGAGGGTGGAGAGGGATCGGGAGGTTGGGGAGGGATCGGCATCAGGAGGTTGGGGAGTGATCGGTACGGGAGGGTTCGGTACCGGGGGGGGGGGAAGGATCAGTACCAGGAAGTTGAGGAGGAAATGGTACCAGGAGGGTATCAGGAAGGTAAGGGGGCATCAGTACCGGAGGGGTGAGGAGGGAATGGTGCCAGGAGGGGGAGGAGGGTATCAAGAAGGTAAGGAGGCATCAGTACCAGGAGGGTGGGCTGGGATTGGCAACAGTAGAAAGAAGTGGAGAATAGTCAGACATGTCACACACCAGTTTGTATAGCAGAAGATGATGAGGAAGGTTTGCAGTTGGGTATTGGGGGGCAGCAGAGGGTGTGGCCTATAGACCAGAAGATCAGTTCTCAGTATTAGGGTGCAAATAGTGACCTTGCTGTTCTTACTCTTCACCATTGAGATGGGTGGATGCTGATAAATTGATTCTCATGAAATGTATTGTCTCCTCTCTCATGTCAGTAAATTCAACCACCAGAACATAGTGAGGTGCATTGGCGTGAGTCTGCAGGCGCTGCCCCGATTTATTCTCCTGGAGCTCATGGCCGGAGGGGACCTTAAATCCTTCCTCAGACAGACGCGACCCAGGCTGGTGAGATGAACCCCCTTTTTTCCATGTGATGCCTAACTGGATCCTTCCACTCAGCTTTTTAGGAATTTCGACCATTTCTGGCAGATCCATCAAACGGATCTGTCAAGTTCCGAAACAGTTGATGATTGAGTTGAACACTATCAATATATAAAACAGGCAGTTGATATCTCAGACCCGCCTCCCCCAAATATTGACTGGCCTGAGCAAATCCCATACAAAAGGATTTTCCACTTCAGTTAATATCTTGTGTTTCTGGACATTTCACTGCTCTTGTTGATTGTGACTCATGAAACAGACATTGAATGTCACCTTGTCTGGCACTGACTGCAGAGCCTGTTAGATTGGGGCAGTGGAATTGTTTGGAGAAACCTCTCTGTATTGAGTCTCCATGTTTGCGCCACCTAAGTATTATGTTGCTTTATTGCATTATGGACTTTATATGCCCTTTAATAGAGCTGCCCTTCTACAGAACTATGTGAATCTTTACTCAGCCAGATCTATAGGGGAGAATGAATTATAGGCTGAGCCGTGTCCTTTTATGGCTCCCCATTAATCTCCGTTGGCTCCTGGAGTTTATCCAGCTCCGTTGCACAAGGCAAGCTCTATTGATTGCAGAGCTTACAGCTTAATCCAGGCTTTAGTGACAATTACATTGAGCATTAAATAGTCCAACTTCAATTAACGCTAATGAATTGAGCTTCAACCTTTCCTGTCACTGCTCCACTTTTTGCTGCTGCTCAGTTGAAATCTTAGTTCATCCAAAATGGGGAGTTCAGTAAGGAAAAACCTCTATTTACTGATATTCAGATTCAATTATTCTAAAGTCATTGCCAGGACTTCAGTTAGGCAGTCAGTCTGCTATATTGTTGCTATGGACACTTAGCCTGGCGACCAACTAGCCTGAACAGACAGAAAGGTAACGGAGAACAAAAATAAAGTCTAGGGTCCTTAGCAACCGGAGAGCAATGCAGGTGACGAGAAGTTGATTGGACATTTATTTCCCCCCTTCAGAACCAGCCTTCCTCCATCACTATGCTGGACCTATTAAACGTGGCCTGTGACATTGCCCAAGGCTGCAAGTATCTGGAAGAAAACCATTTCATTCACAGGTATGAGCTGAAACATTCTGGGAATCTACCCACGTTCCTCTGTAGGGTCATCACAGGATGAACCCCCCCATTCTGTCTGCCATGTTAATGTTTTCTTATTCAATTTTTAAACCTATATAATGTCAATGACGATCGTTGCGCTACAGATCTACAAGTGGACCCTGCTCTCATTAATGGTCTATTCTGAAGCTGGGTTCCCATTTGGCACAGCAGGGAAAGTTAAGAAGTTGCGCATATATCTTTAAAAGTGGGTGGTCTTTCAAGTGGGCGTGGCTAAGAAATAAAAAGACTGTTTTAGAAGACAGAACAGGGGACGGACAGTTCCATGGGAAAATTAAGATTTAGGCCAAGGGCTTAATCTGATGATTGTGTGCAGCCTTTTTATAAAGGTTTTTCTCTTGCCTTAGGGATATTGCTGCAAGGAATTGTCTCCTAACCTGCCAGGGGTCTGGAAGGGTGGCCAAGATTGGAGATTTTGGAATGGCTCGGGATATATACAGGTAAGGAAAGTTGGGAGTGAGCAAAGGATTAGTGCAGTTACATCACCAAGGAGCTGCCATGCTGTTTGTTTGTTCAAAGATGCAGTTTGTTTGTGTAGCCAGTAGATCCTACTTGATTGTGCTTTATTGTACATCCAATACCTTAGCCATAAAACTGGTTGGGGCAGAATTGAATAAGGTACAGTACTGGTGCCCCAAAAGGTAGGAATGGGGAAGATGGAAGTGACTATTGGGTGGTGTGTAGGGGTGCTGGCTTGACTTTGATTCTGACACACACACACTATTATGTTCCGCAGGGCGAGCTATTACAGGAAGGGAGGCTGCGCAATGCTGCCCGTGAAGTGGATGCCACCCGAGGCCTTTATGGAAGGAATCTTTACATCTAAGACTGACACATGGTATGTGCCCCCTGCTGTCAATCATCTGCTGTCAGGTGCAAGGGACCCCTCTACATTGTATCCCTTTAAATTCTCTTGTGTTGTGATTGGCTGTACATGCAGTGATATCCAAATTCTAGTTGCTACCCTCTGAGTCACTGAGTGGCAGAAATTTGGCCAATGAGATGCTGAATCAAGTAACGACTTCATAATTAAAGGGGAACTATCGCAAAAATGTAATTTTAATATAAGTTACAACATAATGAAATAAGAAACGTTTTAAATACAATCAATTAAAAATTCTGTACTGTCTCTGAAATAATCAAGTTTATATTCACTATTCCTCTCTCAGCATCTGTTTCTCCTCATTCTGTCTTCATTCAGCAGTTGAGTGACATTGACAGTTATATCCAATATATCTTATAGGGGGGCTCCTTTTGCCTTGAAGATGTATTAGAGCTCACTCTATTAAAATCACCAGACATCATGTCTCTCTACATGCAGGATTTGTGCAAAAGGCAGTTATTTTGTTAGAGTTTGTTTGTACAGGAATCAGTTATATGAGTGAGCTCTAATACATCTGCTAGGGAAGGAGCCCCCCTATAAGATATATTGGATCTAACTGCCAATGAATATCTGATACCCAACTCCTGCATGAAGACAGAATGAAGAGAAACAGATGCTGAGAGAGGAATAGTGAACATAAACTTGATTAAAGTTTCTTATTTCAGTATGCTAGTTTATATTAAATTTTCATTTTCGCGTTAGTTCACCTTTAACGTCGTTTCAGTTGAAGGCTTCGCACCTTCTGATGGCGAATGGCTTCTGATCCATGAAACTAAACAAAGAAACTCTAGGGGGGAATTCACAAAAGTGTCGGGAATGAAAAAAATCTTTTAAATGTCGTATGGAAAGTGTCGTAGTAACAGCCGACAAATTCACAGAGCATTTACTCGCCAATTTTCCGACGTGTACGACACTTGAAATAGGGGTTTTTTTCGGCGCCACTTTTCCCGACATTTTTATGAATTGCTCGTAAACTCATTTGTTTTGCCGACAATTTTTCCGACACATTAGGCTCTACAAAATGAAAATGTCGAATTGTCTTTTGAAAACGGTAAAATGTCGTCTGTGCAACGTAAAGATATACGACATTTTAGAAAATTGTTGGACGCGACATTCAGAGACGGTAACATCTGCCTTCGTGAATTTGCCGTTCGTACGACATTTTACAAATTCGTCGACCGCCACTTATTTTACCGCCACTTTTGTGTTGCTCCAAAGCAGCTCCCACCAAGCCCACGTCTGGCTGATTATTTCATCGCTCCTACAGATCCATAAAACACACACACAGATTGTGTGACGCTGATTGTGTCCGACAGCCAACACTATTCTTGACACTATTGTTTCACTACACACGTGAGTCTAGAAAGCCAAGAGGGATTTATTGAGACAGACAGGGAAGATAGAAACAGAAATGGAATCCCCATGGGGGTCATAATGCCCGGAGTGGAGCAGTCGGGCGGATGGAGTTAAGGCAATGTGACAGGAATCACAAGAAGAAAACCCTTCCCGTGTCTCTTTAGAGTTTCACACATGGATGTGTCTCTTCAGTAACCCGTGATCTCTGTGTTTTCAGGTCCTTCGGAGTCCTGCTCTGGGAGATCTTCTCTCTGGGATACATGCCGTACCCCAGTAAGAGTAACCAGGAGGTGCTGGAGTTTGTAACAAGTGGAGGAAGAATGGATCCCCCCAAGAACTGCCCGGGACCTGTGTATGATCATTATGTTCATTTACAGATATGGGCAATGCATGTTTAATTCATATACAATACACAAGGAATACCCTGTAAATTAGATCCTTATAAATGGTGCTTAGTGATGTCATCGGTTATAATCGGAGCTTAGTGATGTCAATTCTGTCACATGATTCACTGAAACTTTATTATATAATTATATCAATAAAGTACCCCTGTTGCAAAATATGAGTAGATTGAGTTCCATGACCTGTATAGAGAGACTCGGCCTTTGGCCTCATGCTTTTATATGGTCATGGAACTCCTCGGTAACTTATAATATCCTTATATTTTACAAGAGGTATATTATGTACAAAAGGCACCACACTCACCTGAGTCCAGACCCATCACAGTCTTCGCTCCACCACCCTGAGCTCCACTGCTGCTGGTCTTCTTAACATCCATATGTGTAGTAATATGTAGTGTAGGGATGCACAGATTCCAGTATTGAGTTCAGGATTCGGCCTTTTTCAGCCGAATCCTTCTGCTTGGCCGAACCAAATCCTAATTTGCATATGCAGATTAGGGGTGGGGAGGGAAATCACGTGACTTTTTGTCACAAAACAAGGAAGTAAAAAATGTTTTCCCCTTCCCACCCCTAATTTGCATATGCAAATTAGGATTTGGTAGTCAGCCGAATCTTATGCGAAGGATTCGGGGGTTTGCGCAAATCCAAAATAATGGATTCGGTAATGTAGTGTTTTCCAAATCCAGTCTCTGTCGAGATACTATGAAAGAGGTGAAATAATTTAGTCCTTCACCCACTGCAAGAACAGATAACGAGCTCCTTCCCAACCTTCTGTTTAGCATGTTGTTAATTATACAATGTGGAATAACCTGGAAGGGGGGAGAAAAAGGTAAAATTAGAATGGGCCTGTGTGTATTGTTTGATTGAAACCACAGGTGCTTTACAGCACGTCTTTATTTGTGTCTTTAGAACCTCATATTTGGGAAATGTAGAACCCCATCTGTGGTTTCCTTAGATTATCAGTGCTGAACCTCATCAGTAGTCATCTTAAATTCTTATCAATGGTCTCCTTAGAACCTCATCAGTGGTTTTCTTAGATCCCCACTTACAGTCTCCTTGGATAGTCAATATTGTTCTTCTTAGAACCTTCTGAGAGGTTCCTTAGATTCTCATCAATGTTCTTCATAGAACCTCATCAGTGGTCATCTTAAATCCTCATCAGTGGTCTCCTTAAAACCTCATCACTGTTCAGCTTAAACTCTCATCAGCAGTTTCCTTGGAACCTCATCAGTTGTTTCCTTAGATTCCCATCAGTGGTCTCCTTAGAACCTTGTCAGTGGTCATCTTAAATCCTCACCAGTGGTTTCCCTAGAACCTCATCAGTGATTTCCTTAGATTAACATTGGTGGTCTCCTTAGATCCTCATCAGTGGTCTCCTTAGAACCTTATCTGCAGTTTTATCATCAGTGGTTTTAAAATCTGATAATTTTTGTCTCTAGAGCTTCAAAGATGTTGTCCTTAGAAACTCACGTCTGGAAAATATCATAGGTGGCTTCCTTAGCACCTCATAATTTTTTTCCCAGGGAACCTCATAATTGTTGTCTGTAGAACTTCATCAGTGGTGCCTTCAAAACATTATCGCTACTCTCCTTAAAAAGTCAACTAAACTATTCATCAGAAAATAAGATCCACTGAATCTATATTAATTGGGACCCATGACTCCTCTATAAAAGATTGTCAAATATATTCAAATGTCAGTTTATGACATTAAAAATATGTCCCCTTCTGTTATTTATATTATTTACATATAATATATATATATATATATATATATATGTGTGTGTATTCAGATTAAGGGGGTTATTTAGTAAAATCCAAATTTATCTCATTATTTAAAGCTCAACCAAACCCCTATCCCAGATTTTGCCTTAATTATTATTGAAATAACTCAAATTAATCAAATCAGTAAAATTTTCAGATTCTGGTTCTGCAGCATCGGGTTTAATAAACCTTGAACATTTCTAGGTTTTTTTTTTTTTCCCCCGAAAAAGCCTGACCAGAAAAATTTGAGATTTAGTAAATAACCCCCTAAAAGTCTAAGGATTTTTTCTGCATCTGTATCTTGGAAGCTAATGGCAGTGTGTATTTTGTTATCTATGTGTATGACAGGTATCGCATTATGACCCAGTGCTGGCAACATCAGCCAGAAGACCGGCCAAATTTTTCTATTATACTGGAGAGAATCAACTACTGCAAACAGGTAACTAGACCCTTGTGCAATTGGTAACAGTAGATAGTACCAGCCATTGGGGTGGATTTATCAAAGAGTAAGGTTAGAGATCTCCACTATCCACAGAGTAAATTATCAAATGGAGAACTTTCATTATCACCCTTTGCTAAATACGCCTTTAAAAATCTCATAGAATGGAGAGAGGCGATATTTCACTCTTGCGGACAGTGGAGATCTATAACTTCACTCTTTGATAAAACTACCCCATTGGCTGCAGGGGATTCTAGGAGATCCAGGTCAGCAACAGCTGAAGAGCCATTGGTTGCAGATCATTGCAGTATCTCTTGCTCATATCTATACTGATATCAACAACCTACAGTGATGTCATGACACAATGATGGTGGCACCCATACAGGTACATTGAGTCTTGAACAGATTGGCGCAACCTTTTAACTGCCACATAAATGTTTTCTTTCTAAGCCAAAGACTGTTGGTCTTGCTTGTGCCAATTACTCCTCTCCTCTGAATTGACTAGAGGTTTTACTTGGACAGAAGCTTGAACTTGATGGGCACGTGTCTTATTTTACTCAGCAACCGAGTTAATAGGATTCCTGCTAGTGATGTGCGGGTCAGGGTTTTCCTGACCCGCACCCGACCCTAACCGGCCGTGCTCCAGTCCGCACGCACCTGCATTTCCGGGGGCCTTTTATAGACCCGTGATAACAAAAGGGGCGGAACGAGCAGACCCGAGACTATAAAACTGGAACCCAGAAGTCGGCATTTGAAGGTGGTGGACGGGGTAAGCAGGAGAAAAGCCACCCGCGAGGAGCAGTGCGAGGTCGACCCGAACCCTATCGACCCGTGGGTCCCGCACATCACTAATTCCTGCATAACATACAAGGAGCTCTTAAAGGAGGAGGAAAGTTAGGCACCCCCAAGTATTTACCTGAAACCCCAGGTTGGTGCTCCTATCAGGAGAAAACTGCACTGGTCCGGGGATTCTTCCAGTGAGCACCAAGGAGCGATCGTCTTCCGGCTTCTTCTTTCTTCAAATTTCCCAGGGCAGACGCATGTGCAGTAGAATAAAATAGACGACTATTTGATTAAATTTAGCTTTTCTCTGTACCGAAGAAGCTGGAAGAATACTGGGCTGTTGCAGTTTTCTCCTAATAGGTGCACCGGCCCAGGGTTTCCGGTAAGTACATGTGATTACTTGGGGGTGCCAAGTAAAAAGACCGTTCCTTCTTCTCTAAAGGGTTTCTATTACCCCATGACATAATATCAAATCCTTTTTGATCATGTTAGTTGAACAAAATACTTGCTCATTTATAAATTAGTTAAATCTTGTTTCCTTCTGTCTTGGCATTCCTAATCAGAGCAGACAGGTGCCATTTTGTGGTCACTTTTTTTAGAGCAAGTTTTTTATTACCCCAAAAAGTATGTTCCAAAATGGGGGAACTGATGCCCTTGCCCGTGAACTGGCTAGACAGTGAGGAGGGAATGTAAGGAGTTCAGTGACCTCTAGGAAGTGCAGAGAAAGTGAAAGTAATTGACTAAGGCGTAGAGAGGGGGCAGGCAATATTTGATTGAAAGCTCAGATTTTTGAATATATTTATAATAGGTATAAAGGTTTTAATAAAAAGATTTGGTTTTCTGGTTTACTTGCAACACTAAAAAGAATTCATTTGAATTGACCAGTTTTTATTTTTGTCTTGTACGGGGTAAAAAGTGAAGGAGACGTCCTGATGTTTGTAGCAGCGAGTGTGATGTCAGCCATACTCATCTGTTCTACATGCAAAGCCCTATCAGCTCTAGTAGATTTAAAGGATCATATTCCGTCCCAAGGACCATACGAAACGAGACCATGGGTTTGTGAAAATGAAAACATATGATGAAGTGTAGATGCAGTTAATTGAGGTTTTTACTTGCCCTTGAAGGCGCTAGTTATTCTGGTTTGCCATTTGTTAGTTCAGCACCAAGGAGACAGAACTGGTTTCAAAGCCCCTCGGCTATAAAACCCTCTGATTCAGCACCTTGGACAGCGTCCCTGTACCTTTAGAGCAGAGACACGCGGTCAGATTTGGGGAGATTAGTCGCCCGGCGACAAATCCCTTCTTCGGGGCGACTAATCTTCCCGAACTGCTTTCCTGCCGGCTAGAATGTAAATCGCCGGCAGGATGGCAGTCAAAATGTTTTGTTTTAAGAAGTTGCCCGAAGTTTCTTTGTGAGGAGCACTTCGGAGTGCTTCGTTTTTTGAAGTTGTCCGAAGTTTCCTTTTCTTTTTCCTTCGGTAAAAGAAGCGCTCTGAGTGCTATCCCGCCACCGATTTACATTCTAGCCGACGGGAAGGCAGTTCGAGGAGATTAGTCGCCTGAAGAAGAGATTTGTCGCCAGGCGACTAATCTCCCTGAATCCGACCGTGTGTCTCTGCCCTTAAAAGAAAACTTTACCCCCAAAATGAATATTTAAGCAACAGATAGTTTATATCGTATTAAGGGACATATGAAAGAATCTTACCAAACTGGAATATATATTTAAGTTAATATTGCCCTTTTACATCTCTTGCCTTGAACAACCATTTCATGATGGTCTGTGTGCTGCCTCAGAGATCACCTGACCAGGAATACTGCAGCTCTAACTGTAACAGGAAGAAGTGTTGAAGCAAAAGACACAACTCTGTCTGTTAATTGGCTCATGTGACCTAACATGTATGGTTTGTTTGGTATGTTTGTGTGCACTGTGAATCCTACGATCCCAGGGGGCGGCCCTTATTTTTTTAAAATGGCAATTTTCTATTTAGGATTACTCAATGGCACATACTATACTATACAAAAAAAGTATATTATTATGAAAATGGTTTATTTACATGAAACAGGGTTTTACACATGAGCTGTTTTATGCAATATATTTTTATAGAGACCTACATTGTTTGGGGGTATTGTTTTCCTTCAACATTGATTCCAATGTGCATCACTAGGGGCAGAATAACCAGGGCCACACTATAATACAATATATGCGCTATTCCTCCTGTATTAACAAATGAATAGGGACCAATCAGTCTGACACATTAAATGAAGTGCAGCTAATTGCAGCCCCGGCCTGTAACTGCGCCACTCCTAGCGCCTGCCGGCCAATCTCAGAGCTGGGAGTCCTGCCAGTAGGGGATAGATCACAAACAGACAATTATAAATCAATTAATGCTGCGTCTCATTGACCTCTGGCTGCCTAATCTGTTGTTTAATTAAACGCCGCGCAGACGACTGACACTAATAGGTTAGAGCTGAGTAATGGAGTATCAGAGGGCAGCGGAGGAAAGGGGAAGCTAAATTGACGTCTTACTCAGAGATATGAAAGATTTTGCATAAAGGGAGCAGGAAACCGGTTTTAACTCAGTTCAAGCAATATAATCCCTTGGATTAAGTAAACATACAGCGCACACCCACCCCCCCCCCATGCAACATGAGTGCAATAAATAGCATTGTCTTGGAACATACAATTTGCCTATTGTTCGATGAAGGAGAATCCCTGGTTTTGTTACTTCTTGAGCTAAACAGGGAAAATGAAACTACTTCATAATTCTTACTTGATTCTTGTGAGGTAGTTGGTTAAATTCCCAGTGAAGAAATAATCCCCCTGCATCGTGGGCATCATTTTATCTCTAGGACAAAATAGTCACGAGGGAGGGGGTTGTTTATACAGAGCTCAGTATCTCAGTTAAAACTAACAGCTCATTACAGGTAAGTGTGAAAGCAAAACAAGCAAAACAATGAATCATTACTGCTTATGTCTCCCCTTTAGGTGCTGCTAGGTTTCAAAAAAAGACCTGGAGTTTTTAAAATCGAGTCCAGTGAGCACCAGTTTCATACTAGTATACTGGTAGAGGCACTGTTTCATACTGACACTGTTTCCAGCCTCTATCATGATTTATATGGTATTGTTTTTATCTAAATGACACTGTTTACACTGAAAATAATTCACTCTACAATATAAAATTTCATTCCTGAACCAGCAAGTGTGTTTTTTTTAGTTGTAATATTGGTGTGTAGGTGCATCTCAGGTCATTTTGCCTGGTCATGTGATTTCAGAAAGAGCCAGCACTTTAGGATGGAACTGCTTTCTGGCAGGCTGTTGTTTCTTCTACTCAATGTAACTGAATGTGTCTCAGTGGGACCTGGATTTTACTATTGAGTGTTGTTCTTAGATCTACCAGGCAGCTGTTATCTTGTGTTAGGGAGCGGTTATCTGGTTACCTTCCCATTGTTCTTTTGTTTGGCTGCTGGGGGGAAGGGAGGGAGTGATATCACTACAACTTGCAGTAAAGAGTGACTGAAGTTTATCAGAGCACAAGTCACATGACTGGGGGCAGCTGGGAAACTGGCAATATGTTTAGCCCCCTATCAGATTTCAAAATTAAATATAAAAAAATCTGTTTGCTCTTTTGAGAAACAGATTTCAGTGCAGACAGCATCCCTTTAAGGCATAAACATCTTTATTTGTAAGTTGTTGAGCACAACCAACTTACCCTCTTCTCCACAATTGGTATATCCCATTTCCCTTCCCCCATGGGAGCAGGCCTAGAGACAAAGTAGTAGCATTAATGACTGAGATCTCCATGTGACCCTAAGGGCCAGTTGGACCCTGTGTTGCTGTGAGGAGGCAATAGGGAATGCTGGGAGTTTGATTCCTGCTCCCAGTACAGATCATGTTGCTATTTGATGTCACATTGAGACGGATGTTTTGTGCCTTGCAGGATCCAGATGTGATTAACACTTCGTTGCCAGTGGAGTACGGCCCCGTGGTGGAAGACGAGGAGAAGCCCCCTATACGCTCAGATGACCCGGACGTGATTCCGCCTCCGTTAGTTTCACCAGAAAAGGCCGTTAAAGACGACCTGCGGCCCCTACATTCTCCCCCACCGGTTCCTCCCAACCCCCGAGGGAAAATACCCCATAAAGTGCACACAGAACCACATGCTCCCGCCAAATCCAGGCTGTCAGTGGGTGGTGGCCATGATAACAAGGTGTTTGCTCAGTCCAACTCCCAGTCAGAGCTTCACAGCAGTCGAGGCTCCAGGAACAAACCGACAAACCTCTGGAACCCGACCTACGGCTCCTGGTTTACTGGGAAAAACGTGGGGAAAGCTCCTGCCTCTCCAGATAAACCGACCCCCGAAAAAGAGAGCCCAGGCTCAGTAAATGAGGGGAACTGCACAGCTGCTACTCGCGTGGCTGGGAGTAGACTCCCTGGATCCTCTGTACTACTGGAGCCATCAACACTGACTTCAAATGTCCAGGAAGTTCCTCTCTTTAGGCTCCGCCACTTCCCGTGCGGCACAGTTAATTATGGCTACCAGCAGCAGGGCTTACCTGTAGAGCCGCCTGTGGCCCCACCCCCATGCCAACAAATAGACTCCACCCCTAGGAGTACAAGTAGCAGTGCCCAGGAGAAACTCTAACTCTCAGACAAACAAGGAGGCTCTTTCTAGTATCATTCTTATAGAGGAGAAGGCAAACAAGATTTTTTTTTGACGCGTCGCGCAGCCACGCCCATCACATCCATATCGACTTTCCAACGCATGACTCCGCTTCTCCAGCTTCATTAACCAAACAGATCTTTGAGGCTTCATCTCCCGGAAATAAAAATGGAAATTACTGGGAGAAAAACGTCTGACTATAAACCATTAATTCCAACAAAATAAACAGGATTTCTGCTTCCCCAGACGCCCTGTTTCTATTGGTCATTATGTTATGGGGAAGTCAAAGGAGAATCCAAAAGAATTCTAATGTTATCATTACATTGAGGCGCGTGTTTTTGTATCCAGTCCATGTAGGAACGATTTGCTTTGGAGCGGAAGTCCTGTTTCTACTGTCAGGGGTTTGTTTATTTTACTGTGATGTCGGCAGCCCTGTTGCACCTTTATTTAAAGGGGACCAGTTACCCAAAAAAAAAATATTCAAAATCCTATTATATCACATTTGTTAAGCAAAATTAACTTTAATTACACTATATAAATTATTTCAATGTTGTTTCCTTTAGTCTAGGAATTCATAATTATAGCAAGCAGGCAGGAGCCATTTTGTGGACACTGTTATTAAGGCAAGTCTTGCAATCATCTGTTTGTGCACCAGAATGGGGGACCTGATGTCTATCCCCATGTACCGGTTAAACAATGAAATGGTTAAAAGAACGGGGGAATGTGGGGAGAGCAGTGACATCTAGGAAGTGCTGAATGGAAAGTGAAAGTAATTGCTTGCCCCGCCCCTATGCCTAAGGCACAGAGGAGGGGCAGACAATATTTGATTGACAGCTGAGATGTTTAAATGAGTTTACAACAGCTATGAATGCTTTAATAAAAAATAGAAATTGGATTTCATGTTTAATTTGAAAAGGACTTTTATTATACAGATTTTTGTGTCTGGGTGACAGGTCCATTTTAACGCTAATTGTGATTTGGGAGAAACATCCAGAATTCTCCCAAACATTATATTTAAGTCAATATAGGGCATTTTTTATGTACTTGGTACTTCTTATGCCTTCATTCCTGGCCTGAGAGTGTTTGAATGAGACAGGGCTCTATACAGAGTACTCAGCCAATCACAGGGCAGGAAGCTCACAGAAAAGCATGCTGGGTAAGCTGTAACAGCAATGTTTTAGTGCAAAGAGACTCTGCTGGAAAGGGAGACTGCACTGTGCAAAGTGATCATTAACATTGCCCCAAAGATTTGATTGAACTGGATTGTTGCCATTTAAACAGATAAGTATAGACATAGATTAATGTGTACAGAAAATGTTCCTTTCAATGTATTTGCATTTATGACCACCAGGAGGGCTGTTCCTGCTGAATTGTGCTTAGTACAGGGGAATACCTATGCTGCCAAATGTTTGCTTTCATTGTTCAACCTGCAAATGACTTAAAAAAATCTAACCATGGATTGGTTGCTATGGGTAACTGCCCAGGTTCAAATCTGCTAATTTTCTGGGGTTTGATTTCAGTGGAACGTCAAAGCAAGATGGCCGACACAGTGCTCGCAGGCAGAGTTCTCATTGGAGAATCCTCTTGCATGTGTAATTAAGTATGGGCTACTGCAGAGAGCAGAGGAGGGGTGTGTGATGACTTGAGTTTTAGGGGCTGGTGCTTTATATCACATCTGAGCATGTTCAGTTCCCATCTTGAAGCTTTCAGGGATTTCACTTGTGCCAAACATTACACAGCTCTATCACTGTTACCCACAATCCCATTTGTGTGTCACATGGTATCACTGAATCAGCAAAGAAAAAAAAAAAAAACTTGGACATGATTAAGGCCAACATGTGCCCTCAGCCTAAGGAAGCCCCATAGAGACTGTACTAAGGCTCCTCCTACTTACTGATGAGGTAATGGAATGAGTGAAGGCAAAGCTGCCCAATCAGTGGAAGCCTGGCAGTCTCTCCCCGCCCAGCAGGTTATACAATGAGATGTAAATATGGAGCCCGCCAGGGATAACGTTATGAGCTCAATAGGGACTGTATGTAAATTCTATACATATATAAATATATCACTGCAGAGATTTTGTATCTAATTCCTGTGTTTGTGTTGTGCTCCCGTTGTGTGTAGTGAGGCATGTCAGGCAATAAAAACCTTCTCTGTTCCAACCACTCTCCGTGTCTGTGGATTGGGAGGCACATGGAAGACAGTATTAATAAATGCACTCCCGAAATCGCCATTTGTACATACATTTTTCTGACAGTTGCCCCAACAGAGATCATGGGCCCTATACAACTTAGAATAAAGCCACAAGGAAAAAAAAAATGTTCACCTAAATATCTACTGCTGATCCACCTAACCACACCCCCGATCCACCCACATAACTATTCTCTGGTAAGCCCCACCCCTTTGTGATCCATTTGAATTGGGGGGAGGAGCCGCAGGTGCCCTCTCTCGGGTTTAGTTGCCACGTTGCAGCTTATTTCAGCATAACACACACCACCTAATGGCCAGGGAGTGTTACTACAATCACAGTCCTGTAATTCTATATCCATACCACCCACATACCAAGCACAATTATTCTGACACACACACTGCCCTTCCTGAAGCTCATTCATCCTGTGCCAGCAGAGCTTACAATCAGTTCCCCAGCACAGAAGGCAATGTCACTATCACTAGGCAGAAGAAGGGGTGTGTGAAGGGCAGCCACCCGCAAACCTGGGGTGCATGTGCAAGACACACTCGAATGAAAGGGACACGCCCCCTTGGCTTTATTAATATTAATGTTTATTTACATCATGAAAATCCAACACCTTTCATTTAGTTAATGAGTTAATTACAAATATACAAATACAAAACAGAAAAACCCTGAACCCACAATTTAGAAACGAGGCCAAGACGCCCCAGATTTGCACTCTCAGCTCCATTCCTCTCTATAAAATCACTTCCTGTAAATGTAAATCTGTCTGTCCCTGGGACTCGGCTGATAAGGCAAATATTTCATGTGTATCCAAAAACCATTATGTAAGATGAAGTGAGAATTCTTGCTGTGACATCACTTGGGTGACGCCACAATTGTCTGTGGAGCTGGGGAGAATACAATGTGTCCCAGGCTATTGTGACCACTCACCCCGATCTGCGGAGATTCGAGAAGTGTATTTTACTGAATGGACTGAATGAAAAGAGTCAGGAAATTATGAGTAAAGTGATACAATGATTGTACAATGATACACTGTTACACTTCATTTCTCCAGCAGCCCAGGAGGAGAAGCAGGGAACAGTGGGCTGGCCTTGAGGACTCCAATGGCAGCTTACAGGGGGAGGAGCAGGGAGAAGTGGGCTGGCCTTGAGGACTCCAATGACAGCTTACAGGGGGAGGAGCAAGGAGAAGTGGGCAGGCCTTGAGGACTCCAATGGCAGTTTAGAGGGGGAGGAGCAGGGAGAAGTGGGCTGGCATTAAAGACTCCAATGACAGCTTACAGGGGGAGGAGCAGGAAGAAGTGGGCTGGCATTGAGGACTCCAATGGCAGCTTACAGGGGGAGGAGCAGGAAGAAGTGGGCTGGTCTTAGGGACTCCAATGGCAGCTTACAGGGGGAGCAACGGGAAGAAGCAGGAGCAGCCCTTGGATAAACAGGAACAGTGTGATGTCAGCTGTAGCCCCGTGGGAGACACTGCTGCTCACATTCCCCAGTACATTCAGTTGTGACACACAAATACATTCAGATGAGTTCATATAAGTGACAGTGACATTCTCTTTGCAGTTCAGGACTTGACATAAACAAACCTACAGCTAAAGCAGTTGCACCCCAGAGTGATCAGCTAAAAAAGACCCCCATATATATATATATTTATCTATATACATTAATATAACAGCATCCTAAAAACCCCTCCCAACCGGGAAAAAATTCTCTTTTGTTCAAACGTGTAACACTCCAACAGCCATTTTCACTCTACGCCGCTGTTGCTGAACTCCAATTCTCAGCATCCCTGGCTAAGTGTTGTAGTTCAGCCGCAGCAGGAGAAGCGAGGGGTAAAGGCTCTTGTTCTTGTAGGACAGAGAAGGGAGGAGATCCCATAATGCAATAAGTGCTTTGTGTTCAGTGCGCTTCCACACAAACATTCACTGTGTAACTCACAATAAAACATTCTACAGTCAGTCTGTAACATTAGGGAGATAGGCCAACTCTATTTATGCCTGGACTACAACTCCCAGAAGCCCTAGAAGATGAGAGTGGGGCTCATTAATAAACACTGGGCAAATTTGCCCTTGGGCAGTAACTCATGGCAACCAATCAGTGATTAGCTTTTTAAAGCCAGCTAAAGCCAGCTGCAAGTAGAACAATGAATACCACAATCTCATTGGTTGCCATGGGTTACTGCCAATGGGCAAATTGGCCCAGTGTTGATAAATGAGCCCCAGTGGGGGTTATTTATCAACACTGGGCAAATTTGCCCATGGACAATTACCTATAACAACCAATCAGATTGTGGCATTCATTGTTCTACCTGCAGCTGCCTGAAAAAAAGCTAATCACTGATTGGTTGCTATGAGTTACTGCCCATGGGCAAATTTGACCAGTGTTGATAAATGAGCCCCAGTGTGTGTTGCTTACAAACCAGTGTGGGTGCAAAAATGATAGAGAGACAGAAAGATTAAGACAGACTAGGGGGGGAACAGGAAGGAGACGCACAGGAAGTGGGGCAATAAAGTGCCATTTGCTCACATGTATAAGAAATAAATGTGGAATTCAGTAATAAATTCCAGTTGGTATTTACAGATGCAGAACCTGATCCCGGTCAGCAAACTCCATCCACCAGTTTTGAGCCGTTTATTCCACGGTAGGTGACCCGACTCGGCCGCACCAAGATGCCATGTTTGGGTTTGCAGTGGAAGTAGCGCTTCTCCCCCACGGAGCCATCGTTTTTGCCCTTGGTGTTGCGCAGCTCGAGGCCCAGCCACACGCCGGGGGCAAAATCAGTGGGGCCGATGTAGCGGATCACTGCCATCTCATTGGAGCTGCTGAGGAGCACCTGGGAGCCTTGCTGCAGTTGCACTGGACCCTCAATGCTGGCACTGCTGCTGTTGGTGGTGACGGTGCTACTCCAGCTCCGACGCAGTGGCGGTTTCTTGGGTCTGGCCAAACAAAAAAGCAGAGATTCACATAAAGGGCAAATAAACACATCTGCTTAGCTTGGCTCCATCTATAACATCAAGTGAGTGTATTTAAAGGGGAACTACTTCTTTAATGTATCTATTAGTGAACCATTTACCCTGCTGTGAACAGTATTCAGTGTAATTGCTTATTCCAGTGCTTCTATATTCCTGTATGCACCCAATAAGCAATGCCTTCAGAATCTACTGGATATTTAGGGGCAGATTTATCAAGGGTCAAATTTGAAAAACTTAGAAATTCGAATTCAAAAAGATCAACTGAAATTTAATCAAAGTTTTTTTTTTTTTGGCGAATAGGTCGTTTTCGATCGAATCAAAGTAATAGAGCATTCAAATCGTACGATTTGTAGTTTTTCCCAAAAAAAACCCGTAGATTTTAAAAACTCCAAATATTTGGCAGGTTTTAGATGGCAAATGGTCGAAGTCTAATTTTTAAATAAACCGTACAAGATACCGTAAATGTCAAAATTCGAATTTTCGAATCTTTTTCAAATTGAAATTGAATTTGGACTATTCCCTAGTAGAAGTACACAAAAATTAGCTCAAAATTTTAATTTTTTAATTCGAATATTCAGTTCGACCTTTGATAAATCTGCCCCTTAAAGGAGAAGGAAAGCTATGGAGGCATTTTATTTTTAATAGATTAGCTTCAATAGTGCAGGCTATAACACTATATTTATTCTGCAGAATGCTTTACCATACCTGAGCAACCAGCTCTAGAAGCTCTGTTTGTTTAGGATAGCAGCTGCCATATTAGCTTTGTGTGACAACACTTGCCTGATTCTCTCCCTGCTCACTCATAGCTCTGGGCTCAGATTACAGCAGTGAGGGGAGAAGGGAGGGGGATAGGAAGAGACAGTGTAGTAACTAGATGCTACCGGGCCCCACAGCAAATTCATTTTAGGGCCCCCAACATTTCCAGAGGTTGCCCTGTTTTGCCAATATATATTGACATTTCTCATTAATTAGGGCCTCATAGGGCCCCTATACCTCCAGGGCGGAGCAAACTGAGCATGCTCAAGCCCTAGCCCTGGAGGTTTAAGCTGAAAACAGGAAGTCTGATACAGAAGTCCATGTGTGCACAATAGAGGGAAAGAAATGCTGTGTTTCTTTTGACAGAGGACTCAGAGCAGCATTACTTTGAGGGTTTACTGGTGTATTTATAGAGACCTTTCTGATAAAGCTTACTTAATTTTAACCTTTCCTTCTCCTTTAAAGGATAACTTAGCCCCTGTGTGCAAAACTGCCAGCAGCCTAAAAGCATAGACAGGGCTGCCCAGCTGAAAGGTACGTCAATGCATTTTTCCCACAATGCACCACACACACACAGAATTGTTTACATAGAGGGGGAGTTAATGGTTTAAAGAAGAATTTAATAAAACAGGCACTTTTATACAGGCACGGAGAGATGGTGAGCACAGACTCTTAGCTGAACAAGTGATTTTTGGCACTAAAAGCATTCCTGGGAGTTGCCGGCCTAATCTACACCCGAGTTACACGCAGAGCACTAACCTTCGTCCGTGAAGAGGGGATGAAATTTAGATGCAGAGAAAGAGAGATAGAGAGAGAGAGAGGTCTAGAGCGAGAGCGTCTCCACATTCCATGCATCGAGTGACTGCGGCCCTGGAATAAGAACTCATTGCTGCTGCCTCTCAACTGAATATTCACCTTTCAGACACTTTACTTTATCAGAAGCAGAGCCCGGCTCTCCTATTCCTGGAACCCCCCCTCTTAATCCTCCTCATGTCTCTGTCCCATTTGTGTCCAGAAAAATTCAGCTCACTGGAACAACATCCTTGAGAATTCTGTTCAAACCACTCGCTCCTGAACTCACCGACAGCAGGAACAGCAACACGGGATTCAGGCAAACGTCACACGCACAATATAATCTCCTCCTTAACTTCCCCCGAATGACCAGTAGCCCCCAAATATAACTGAGCCCATTTCTATGTTGGAGTATCTTTCTGTACATGAGCAAATGTAGTGGGCGACACTTACATCTAAAGAAAGTCAATGAGATGATGAGCAGCCTGTGTCTGGATGGTGGGTAGGGCTCAGCTCACAAGAAGGAAGGCAGAAGAACAAAGCTGGGTATGTGTATGCATTGCAGCCAGCTAGGGGTTTCTCATCAGATTAAAGCCATTTACCTGCCCAAAGAATGTCTACGGTCAGCCTCGCTTTGTGATGCTCTGGTTGATGTTGAACTGTAACTCCTTCTGAATCCTGCGGAAAAGGAAAAATGCTTTTTTTTTTAATGCTTTACATTGCTGCTGAGAACTACAGGTCCCAGCATTCTCGGTGCACTCCAAGATACAATTACAAATCAGCGCCACAGACTATGTATCTTGATTTGATGATCCAGTGGAGGAACTGTGAAAAAGATCGGCAAAGGAAACAATTCTGAGGGTTTACTTTTCCTTTGAATCTTGCAAATATTTGGGGTCTTTTTTTTTTTGCAATTTTAACTCTGTTATACATTCTCAGTGCACTGCTTCCTACTAATTAATAGTAATTAATACTATTTTGGGTTCGGCCGAACCCCCAAATCCACCGCAAGAGATTCGGCCGAATACCCAATCCGAATTTGCATATGCAAATTAGGGGTGGGAAGGGGAGAATTTTTTGACTTCCTTGTTTTGTGACAAAAAGTCATGCGATTTCCCTCCCGCCCCTAATTTGCATATGCAAATTAGAATTTGGATTTGGTTCGGCTGGGCAGAAGGATTTGGTCGAATCCGAATCCTGTTGAAAAAAAAAAATCCTGGATTCGGTGCATCCCTACTAATTAAACACAGATATTTAGTTAAAAAAACATTTGTTACACAGCCCTGGGCATCCGTACAGCTAACAGCTACTAACAGGTTTAACTCTGCACCCGACTCATGTATTTAGTGAGAAGCTGAAGTTCCAAAGGAGATACAAAGCCACTGATACCTACCTGGGAAAGAATGATTGAGTTTGCTTGCTGGGATTTCTGACAGGGAGTCTACAGAGCCGGACACTCTACATAGACAAGAGATAGTGACAGGATTAACAGATACTCACTGTATAACCAATTACACACTCTACTACTCGCTCACATTCAGCAACTTACTCACAGCTGCTCACTCAATCATATACTAGTGTTATATATATTATATATACAGTAGTGTTATATATTTTGGATTCAGCCGAACCCCCCAAATACTTAGCAAAAGATTTGGCCAAATACATACCCTAATTTGCATACGCTGCACGAGGCTAAACGTGGCAAAAACTATAAAATACATTACTCAGGTTAAGTTGGGGCCACTAGGGAATACCTATGCTGCCATAGTTTTATGGTATCTCTCTGTACAGACTATGAGTAAATTGAGGGACTGTTCCTGCTGAATTGTGCTTAGTACAGGGGAATACCTATGCTGCCATCGTTTTATGGTATCTCTCTGTACAGGCTATGAGCAAACTTAGGGGGCTGTTCCTGCTGAATTGTGCTTAGTACAGAGGAATACCTATGCTGCTATAGTTTTATGGTATCTCTCTGTACAGGCTATGAGCAAACTTAGGGGCTGTTCCTACTGAATTGTGCTTAGTACAGGGAATACCTATGCTGCCATAGTTTTATGGGATCTCTCTGTACAGGCTATGAGCAAACTTAGGGGCTGTTCCTACTGAATTGTGCTGTTCCCTGAACTGCCAAGCCATATTCCACTATAATTTTGGATTGTATTTAGCAGCTTATCTACATATAAAGGCAAGATTCAATTCATATATAACTTGTTTTAGGTTTTCCAATTGTTTTTGGTTTATGTAATTTAACTTTTGGTTTAGAATTACATTTTATTATTTTATTGATTTTGGTTTAGAATTACATTTTTAGAATTACATTTTTGAGCTTTGGCAGTGATAAATGCCTTGTTTGCTGTGTTCTTAACTTCTTTCAATCAACATGGAAAATACATTAGTCTATTAAAGTATGTGTGTTTGCTGCAGAAACACATCTATAGTTTATATAAACAAGCTGCTGTTTAGCTATGGGGGCAGCTGGAAAAAAGAAGATAACGCACTGGTTGCATAGCACATAACAGATAAGCCCTGTCCATTACAATGGTGTTTTATCGGTTATCTGTTATGTAACCTGTGCCTTTTTTCCAGCTTGAATGGCTGCCCCCATGGCTACACAGCAGCTTGTTTATATAAACTATAGTAGTACTTATCTGTTATCTAATGTGTATCCTGTGCTTGAATGGCTGCCATCATGACTACACAGCAGCTTGTTTATTTAAACTATAGTAGTACTTCTGTTATCTACTGTGTATCCTGTGCTTGAATGGCTGCCATCATGACTACACAGCTGCTTGTTTATATAAACTATAGTAGTACTTATCTGTTATCTACTGTGTATCCTGTGCTTGAACGGCTGCCCCCATGGCTACACAGCAGCTTGTTTATATAAACTATAGTAGTACTTATCTGTTATCTACTGTGTATCCTGTGCTTGAATGGCTGCCCCCATGGCTACACAGCAGCTTGTTTATATAAACTATAGTAGTACTTATCTGTTATCTACTGTGTATCCTGTGCTTGAATGGCTGCCCCCATGGCTACACAGCAGCATGTTTATATAAACTATAGTAGTACTTATCTGTTATCTACTGTGTATCCTGTGCTTGAATGGCTGCCCCATGGCTACACAGCAGCATGTTTATATAAACTATAGTAGTACTTATCTGTTATCTACTGTGTATCCTGTGCTTGAATGGATGCCCCCATGGTTACACAGCAGCTTGTTTATATAAACTATAGTAGTGTATCTGAAGAAAACACACCAGTTTTACCAGTGCAGGGCAACACTACATTCTATTTTAATTCCTTTTGGTTTTTGGTGTTACTGTTCCTATAAAAACAGTTGGAGGAGTCTGAGTTGGAGTCAAAGGATTTATGTACCGACTCCACAGCTCTGTTCCAAACAGCCATTATCTCTCAAGCAGTCCACAAACACTCAGTGTTCATAACCCCATTATTTTCAGTAAAGTTATTAGGAGTGGATACATTTTTTGGTGACTCCAACTACCAAAAATTGCTCCCGCTCTGGTTTAGACAAGGCTGGAACTGCAGGATGACCCAGCGGTGGCTTCACAGACGCTCAGGCAAATACAGCAAATGGAAAATAATTATCCTTTCAGCTCTTAATATTTCCATTGGGTAAATCCATTGGGAAAAACAAATATGCTGGGGGGGGTGTAGTGTAGTGAAACTAAGCCCATGTGTGAATGAGGAGAAACACAACATTATGCCCCTTCCTCAACAATTAATTATTGCACACTTACCGTTGTACTCGGGACGGGGGGGCAAACACGCCATGTTTTGGGGGGCATGTAAAGTACTGAACCCCAGAGATAGAGCCGTTGTTCTTTCCATGGGGCTTGTCCAGTTCGATTCCACACCAGAAGCCTGTAGATGAGAAGAACAGATTACTGCGTTTTTTGATATTGTTGCCTTTATTTCTTTTGTATCTTTTTATTCAGGCCCTCGTGTTCTTCTGAGAGCCAAAGCAATAACTGGCTGCTAGGGTCTGTGGGCTTGGATAACAATTTCAATACTGTGAGATATAATGGAGGAAAAAGTAAAGTAAATAGAAAGAACCCAGAGACAGGCTTAAATATTAGATGTGACTTTCACTGCCCATATCCCTATGCCTTCAGTGATGTCAGCACTTACATCCACCTGCTTCTGTGATGTCAGAGATGGCTTAGTTCCCATACAGAGTAAAGGCAACACAGGCAATACATGAAACATGCCATACCTGGAGAAAAGCTGGTTTTGCCATAGAATCTGACAGTCCCGATCCTTTGACCCACGACCAGCACTCGGTCCCCAGGGTGGAATTCCGCCTGGTAGTTCTGCAGGCTTCCTACAGATGGAACACGAGCCTTGAGGCCTGCAATAAGAAGGCAAGATGGTGGCACGCGGGGCAGAGACTGGATTATGGTGCACTAAACAACTACACACAGACAGCTGGCTACACAGATCAAACACACGGGCTCCATGTGTTTAAGGCAGCGACCCAGGGCTTGCTTTATGTGTAATAAACAGGACTGATGCTTGATCTTTTCCATATATTTATATATATATATATATATATATATATATATATATATATATATATATATATCTATATATATATATATACACACACAGTATATATATATATCTATATATATATATATATATATATATATATATATATATATATATATTTATTTATTTATGTTTTATATCCCCAATATCTGACATCATCTTAGTGAGAACATGGCTGAGCTGCTTTAAACACAGGGGGCTCCAGGACATGTGCACCAAACTAGCCCAGTCTCTCAAATGGCTTAAGGGGATTCTTGGCATAATGGGGCTGATTCCTGTGTAAGACATCTAGACCTAACCCCTTGAAACAAACCTCTACTGAGCCTAATCACTGTGAAATCTTAGCAGCAAACGTGTCGACCCAAGCAATTTCCAGCAATTTTAGGGTAACAAAATACTTAAAATCCCCTCCCATTCACAACCTGCAGGTTAACTCACAGCTGGTGACTGTCTTGTAGATAGCACACACACTATATACAAGGCACTGTTCGTATTAAAGGAGAAGGAAAGCTACCGAAGCAGTTTATTGCCGATACATTAGCCACAATAGTGCAAGCTATAACACTGTATTTATTCGGCAGAATGCTTTACCATACCCAAGTAAACAGCTCTAGAAGCTCTGTTGGTTTAGGATAGCAGCTGCCATATTAGCTTGTTGTGACATCACTTTCTGCCCCAGTCTCTCCCTGCTCACTCATAGCTCTGGGCTCAGATTACAGCATGAAGGGGGAGAGGGAGAGAGGGGCAAACTGAGCATGCTCAAGCCCTAGCCTTAGAGGTTTATGCTGAAAACAGGAAGTCTGATACAGGATCCCATGTGTACACAATAGAAGGAAAGAAATGAGGTGTTTCTTTTGACAGAGGACTCAGAGCAGCATTACTTTGAGGGTTTAATTGTGTATTTATATAGACCTTTCAGATAAAGCTTACTTAATATTAGCCTTTCCTTCCCCTTAACTGAGAAAAAAAAAGAGCCAGGGCTAATTTTGTGCACTTCTACTTTGTGGACACATGTGCAGCTACGACTAAGGGTGAACACAACATTAACGATAACACAACAGCGGGAGACGTTCTAGTGCAGATACCGGTGGGAGAGTCTGACCCATACCATTCATAGTCCTTAACGAAGAGGACTTGGACCTAAACGGAGCTGAAATTTTACGGTTATTTGAGCCGCGGTGCCGAAGATGGTTGGAAAGGGGCGGCTTAGCCTCTACTGAGGAGGTGGAGGAAGATGTGGAGGAAGAGAGGCTGCTGGATCCGATGTAGAAAGCTGAAACAGGGAGCGGGACATGGCTCCAGAGAACATTGAAAGCGACAAACATGCACAGACACACGCATTACACACTATTTGCTGTATTACTTGTATATTGTTACGCCTGCAACTATCATCTTCTCAGGAGGGAATTTAGCTTATCAAAAACAATTCACTCTTAATGATTAGTAGGAAATGGCTGCAGAGCTAACTATCTAGCAATAGCCTGAGAAATATCCTATGCATAAATTTCCATTGTTTACCACTTTCAGCCTGGGGACTATCACTTATATCCTGTATTATTGCCCAATAGGCTAAACAGGAAACCCAACATGGGCACTTCCCACCTGTAAGCAGCCATGTTGCATTTGAATTCCAGCCTTCTGCTTTGGCATCTGGCGCCCAGCCTTAATTATAATGACATACAACATTGAATCTCATAAACATTATCCATCGGCAGAATAAGTAAAGGGTTAAAAAAGCATGCACAAAAATAAAAACCATGCCAAACTTACAATACTGCTGTGTATGAAATATTAGATATTAATTTTTGGTTGAGTGTGCCCTTTAATATCCATATAGAAGAGAATGGAGTGTTGCAAAAATCAGCTTTCTGCCTTATTTAATTCCCAATGCAGCTGCGCGTGCCGCCCTCATATGGAAAAATTGGCTATATAAATATACTATATAAAGCCAGCAACATCTGCGTGAGCTCAGACAGGCTGCACGAGCGAGTCTACACGGATGGAATATCACAGACATTCGGTAGTGTCAGGGAGACAGCCAAGGTGAGAGAATATTCTGCTCTCAGCAATGTACTGTCAGAGACAATAAATACGCCTGCAGGAGAGCGGTCTGCCCACATGATCATGTAACAAAAGGAAAATGAGCCGCTGTGAATGAGTACAGTAACCAAATCATTACCTTTCTTTGCAGTTACACAGTCCGACGCTTCACTTCCCTGGAATGAGTCAGAGAGACTATTTTTCTTAGTTGGACCAAGTCCTAGAGATAGATTGGGAAAGAGGCAAAAATATAAAATAGATTAGCACCAAACTCACCCCCATACTGCACAAAGCTCTATTCTTCTGCAAGGGTAGGGACACACTGGGCGATTTGGGGAGATTTAGTCGCCTGGCGACTAATCGCCGCGACTTTCCACGACCAATCTTCCCCGAATGCCTCCCCTCACTCTGCGCCTGGATAAAATGAAAAATCGCCTGCGCTAATCACACGCGGCGATTTGTTTTCCGAAGTCGCCCGAAGTTGCCTCGTGAGGCAACTTCGGGCGATTTCGGAAAACGAATCGCCGTGTGTGATTAGCACCGGCGACTTTTCATTTTATCCAGGCGCAGAGTGAGGGGAGGCATTCGGGGAGAAAAGTCAGTGCGATTAGTCGCCAGGCGACTAAATCTCCCCAAATCGCCCAGTGTGTCCCTACCCTAAAGGTCTGGTCTGTGTAGCCTGACTAACTGCACTGCTGTTACATCTGCTCTCTGCATGGTATGAGACATGTTGGGACGCTCCACGCCCTGTCCGAAAATCGTACAAATCTTTATTTCATATGACAGTATTGTTGCATCTATGGCCAACTTTATACAGGGAACTCTAAGTATCACTCATGTATTATAAGGGATAATGTACCCCCTACTGTAAATGATAAGGATATTAGAAGTCACTGAGGGGTTGTGCTGTGATCATATAAAGGCACAAGGCTTCAGGCTGAGTTATACAGGGAACTCTGAGTATCACTCATGTATTATAAGGGACAATGTGTAGCCCCTACTTTAAATGATAAGGATATTAGAAGTTACTTGGGGGTTCTGTGACCATATAAAGACATCACTATCGTTGCATCTATGGCCAACTTTATACAGGGAACTCGGAGTATCACTTATGTATTATAAGGGATAATGTACCCCCTACTGTAAATTATAAGGATATTAGAAGTCACTGAGGGGTTCTGTGACCATATAAAGGCACAAGGCTGCAGGCTGAGTTATACAGGGAACTCTGAGTATCACTCATGTATTATAAGGGATAATGTACCCCCTACTGTAAATGATAAGGATATTAGAAGTCACTGAGGGGTTGTTCTGTGATCATATAAAGGCAAAAGGCTTCAGGCTGAGTTATACAGGGAACTCTGAGTATCACTCATGTATTATATGGGGTAGTGTAGCCCCTACTTTAAATGATAAGGATATTAGAAGTTACTTGGGGGTTCTGTGACCATATAAAGGCACAAGGCTGCAGGCTGAGTTATACTGGGAGCACAGAGTATCACTCAGGTATTATAAGGGATAAGGTGCCCCTTACAATGAATTATAATGATATTCGTAGTCGCTGAGGGATTCTATGATCAGGATAATGTATCCTATAAATGGACAATAATGATTTACACAGATCAATGTGATTATTAATCATTGACTTACAAACATGTCTGATCAGCAAGATGTTGGTTAAGATTGGCCAGTGTTACTTGCCCGAGTACGCTCTATAATACCCTTAACTATCATGGTGCAAAGAAGGAAGGTGACCAGCACACAGGCTCTCATGACCTACAGGACAGCACCAGATCCTATAGAACTCTCACCTGTATTGATCTTTGAAGTGACACGGCGAAGGTCCAGCTTTTGGGATTTGACAGAAGCCACCGTTTTGTCAGAGGAACTCTTGATAAATGTGCGCATGGACTCACTTGCTCGGCTAATCTTAGAGAGAGGTGCAAAAATTCCTAAGGGCACAGATTTCAGTAGAGAAACAATTGTCAGGAGAGAGAGAGAAACGACATCAGCAACCACAATGGCTTGACATTATCCCAATCTATACATCCAAGTCCATTAGCAATGTAATACATTGGTTCTTCTTTGCAATATTTGACCCACAGCCTATAGGCCTTACGGTTTTTGCGCTGGGGAAAATGAATAATTTGATGCCTTGCACGGTAGGTGACATTTCAAAAAGACGGAGAGGAGAGTAAATAATCTCAGGTCAAGTTTATAGAACCAGGCGTAACAACATAAATGACCTTTTGATTAAAGAGAGACTTGTCACTGCAGTAAAACACCTGCCGGAGTGAAGTATATTGTGTCTGTTTCGCTGCCTCATTGTTTTATAGTTATTACAGAATTCCCTCAGCCCAATGCTTCTCTCTTTGCTGCAAGTAACTCGTGCTCTGAGACCCAGAATTATTCTACCGGAGGGACTGGTTTAACCAATTTATTTCCTGGATTAACCAAATCATTTTGCCATGAGCCAGCTTGTTGGAATGTCTAACTGCCATAAAGAGGAATCAGTCTTGTCAGGGGCCCGTCTAGAAAAATTTTTGGGGCCCCCAAGCCCCACCCCGCCTACTCCACATCAAAGACCACACAGACACCAGCACTTAAAAAGGTAACCCCCCCCACACAAACAAGTTATAAAAAGCTATTGGTGACCAGGACCCCCTATAAGTGTTAAAAAAAAAAAAACATTGGCGCCAGGGCCCTTCATAAAAGTTTTTTTTAAAAAATACATTGGTGCCAAGGGCCCCCCTTACAAGTAAAAGAAACATTGGTGGCAGGGGCCTATAGAGTATTAAAATAATACATTGGTGGCCAGGGGATTAAAAAATAATTTAAAAAACACACATCAGAGGAATTGAACTTGTGGTTTAAGGACTTCAACTTTGCCTCCTTTTGTGACTTTGGGTCTTTTCGCTGCTTCAGGACTTCAATTTTGGCTGTTTTCGTGGCTTCAGGTCTTTTCGCCGCTTTGGGACTTCAATTTCAGCTGTTTTCGTGGCTTCAGGTCTTTTCGCCGCTTCGGGACTTCGATTTCGGGTGTTTTTGGTGGCTTCAGGTCTTTTCGCCGCTTCGAGACTTCAATTTCGGCTGTTTTCATGGCTTCGGTCTTTTGGCTGTTCGACACTTCCGCACTTCGGAAGGAGGCGGCACGGCTTCGGCACTGTCAAGGGGGACCCGGCTCTTTCGAAAAGTTCAGCACTGCCAGGCCCCCCTTCAGGCACATGCCCGCTACACTTGTACCCCCTGTGCCCCCTGAAGGCAGCCCTGAGTCTTGTGCACCAGTAGAAAAAAGTTCTCTTTTCTGGCTCGGTCTGTATTTCTTTTTTTCTATTCAACAAGCTTTTAGCATTCATTTATTCAGCCCTCAAACATACAGAGGAGGTTATTTGGAAGAAAAACACAGGCAGCAATTGTATTCATCCAGCATGATTTTTTTCCCACCTAGAAAGCATGCCTGTGGCCCTTATATTCAGTGTATTCTAAGGAGTGTGATTGTGACACAATTCTCTTAAAGAGTGATCCATTTCACAGGCAGTGAAATAAGTTTGTTTAAAGTGCTTGCTTTTATTCCACAGATCCCCTGCCAATGCTGTAGGAGGTAATCACTTATTTTCTCCAGGATCCATAGAAAGAAATATTCATATTCCAGGAAGGGAGGATATATGTAGTTGTGACTTCTAAATAATTCAATTGTGACTGGTTCAGGGAATTTTTAGAAAAAAAGATTTCCCCACTGTGCAATTAAACTGGAAGAGCTTTGAATAGTGGGATAATGGGAAATATACAGGTTAATCCTCTGATAGAAAGAATAGCTGCAATCACGAAGGATTGGGCTGAATTCCGAACCCCCGAATCCTAATTTGCACATGCAAATTAGGGGTGGAAAGGGGAAAACATTTTTTACTTCCTTGTTTTGTGACAAAAAGTCACGCGATTTCCCTCTCCGCCCCTAATTTGCATATGCAAATTAGGATTTGGTTCGGCTGGACAGAAGGATTCAGCCGAATCCTGCTGAAAAAGGACGAATCCTAGCCGAATCCCAACCCGAATCCTGAATTCGGTGCATCCCTAGTTGTATTGTTATTTTTGTGCTTCTGTACCAGCCCAAGGCAACCACAGCCCTTTGGCAGTAAAGATCTGTGTCTCCAATGATGCCCCAGTAGCTCCCCATCTACTTTTCTGCTGATTCACTGCACATGCTCTGTGCTGCTGTCACTTACTGAGCTTGGACCCACTCACAATATACAGTACACATAGAATAGAAATGTCACAATATAAGGCTGATTAGTAATTAATACAGATAATTACTACATGGCAGCACAGAAACCAGTGCAATTAGCAACAGTATTTAATAATTAGCCCTGTAGCATCAGCTTATATTACAGACCAACCTCATTTTCTGCTGGATAATTAGTGACGAGCCCTAAGCTTAGCTTCTCAACAGCTGCTCAGAGCCCACTGAGCATGTGAGTGTCACAGACACTTTCCAAGATGGTGACCCCCTGTGACAAGTTTGAAGTCCTGGATCATGGCTGCTATTGACAAGCTGAAACTTTAGGCTGGTGCAATAAGTTCAGTATATAAAATATGGTATTTTTACCCATATTCATTTTTAGGGTTTCGTTTTGCTTTACATAATGCCTCAGCTTCACAACTTAAGTGAGCAAAGCAGCAGCATTCACTTATCATCTTGTGCCTCCTGCATGTCAGACCCAGCCTCAGGCCAATCTTCTGTATCCTATTATTCACATGGCAGGAAAAGTACAATTGTCTGGGAGTGGGGTTGCTTGTTTGGTGGGGGTCACTGTTTGGGTTCATTATTATACTGGAATGAAAACAAGGTTGAATGAATAAGCTGGGCCACTAATTATGTCATTGTGAGTGCTCCCCTACATATAAAAGACTTAAAATATAACGCCAGCATTTAAGCTTCAATAGAAAAAAAAACCATGAATATCTAAATAACACATATATATATATATATATATATACATGGAAAAAATTCAATAAAAAATATTCAGGGGCGGTCCTTGGGATATGGTTCTCTGGTGGGTCCCAAGTGTGCCAGTCCATCACCGCTGGCAGCTACTTCTGGTTAGGTGTATCAATATGGGGGAGACTTGGAGAATTGGATACGATTTGCCTTAATATGGATTAATGCTGAAAAGCTAATTTAAAATAGTAAAGAAATTCCTAGATTCCATAAAATCTTTTGAGCTTAGTTATCTGTATATAATAGCAGCACACCAGAAGGTCAGCTGTCTCTAGTGTTATAGACAACAGACATAAACTGGACCTTGATAAAATGAACCCCTCCCCACAGGAGAAATACGTACCGTGTTTTGGGGGACATTTAAAATATTTTACGCCTCCAATGCTGCCATCATTCTTTCCTTCAGATTCATCCATCTCTATGCCAGCCCATTGCCCAGATGCAAACTCAGTCGATCCACAAAATCTCAATATGCCCACCTATAAAAGAATTATGGCAGCTTAATATTACGTGCGTAAATCTAAACTTGTATTATTTGCATAACTCTCTGCAAAATGTGTTTTGTAAGGGATAATGTACCCCCTATTGTAAATTATAAGGATATTAGAAGCAGGGTCGGACTGGGGGGGGTCAGGGCGCACCTGGGCTGACACATTTGGGCCCCCCGCTGCTCCCCCTCCCAGTGGCGGGACCCCCGCCGCCCCAATCGCCAGGATCCCTTTGTCATTCCTCCGCCCCCCCCCCCGGCGTGTACCTGCTTAGCGTATCGCTCCTTCCTTACGCGATCGGGCGAGGGGAGGTGAGGTCAGGAGCGCCAGCTATGTCTAGTGGGTCTGGGCCAGCGGAGCCCAGTCCGACTCTTTTTAAATTCACTGAGGGGTTCTTTGATCATATAAAGGCACAAGGCTGCAGGCTGAGTTATACAGGGAGCTCTGAGTATTATTCATGTATTATAAGGGATAATGTACCCCCTACTGTAAATGATAAGGATATTAGAAGTCACTGAGGGGTTCTGTGACCATATAAAGGCACATGGCTGCAGGCAGAGTTATAATACACAAGTGATACTCAGACTTCCCTGTATAAGGGATAATGTACCCCCTACTGTAAATGATAAGGATAGTAGAAGTCACTGAGGGGTTCTGTGACCATATAAAGGCATAAGGCTGCAGGCTGAGTTATACAGGGAACTCTGAGTATCACTTGTGTATTATAAGGGATAATGTACCCGCTAATGTAAATGATAAGGATATTAGAAGTCACTGAGGGGTCCTGTGACCATATAAAGGCACAAGGCTGCAGGCTGAGTTATACAGGGAACTCTGAGTATCACTCATGTATTATAAGGGATAATGTACCCCCTACTGTAAATGATAAGGATATTAGAAGTCACTGAGGGGTTCTGTGACCATATAAAGGCATAAGGCTGCAGGCTGAGTTATACAGGGAATGGGAGTATCATTCATAGTAGTAGTAGTAGTCCCTGTTTTTTTCTGTAACTAAACCTCAAGCACTTCTGGAAACTAATTAGAGAGCATAACAGAGCAAAAATCACAGAACCGATCTAGCACAGCACCCCAAGTATTGCGTAGCAGGGGTTAAAAGTACTGGCTGTCTTGAAGGACAACCGAAGGTTATTCCATGTGTTTGCCAAGGCATCATATGGCACCCTACATCATTCATCACAAGGATCCCATCTACTGCAGTGTATGGCTCTAAGCCTGAGACCAGGCCAATTATAACAGCTGTTTGTTTGATACATTAAACCCCAACACCGCCAGAATGTCCTGCACACGCTCAGATCATCAACTGGCCCATCATTAGATTCCTTCCATCAAGTTTCAGAACAAAATAAATTCCAATGGAAACTCAGGCAGTAAACAGAGTGGAGTGAAATAAAGGGGAGGGGAGATAAAGGAATAAACCCATTCCATGTATATATAAAGGCATAAATATACAAAGGTCTTGGAGCTTATAAAGTAGTGCAGCAGATCTGACTCTGTATCCATAACACAACCATCAAAAAATAAAAAACTGAACTCACAATTACCCACTGGATGCCCTTGATTTACTATCTCACTGGGCACCTCATCACTACCAGAGCTGATGCAGGTAAAGTGAATCCCTGTCTCACAGAGCTTCCAATCTAAAATTACTGCTAAGAATATTACTTGCCCTAGGTCTTGACACAGTAGAGTCTAAACTGTCAAATACAACTCCCTGCAAGCTTGGTTACAATGCAGGAAGTTGCAGTCTAAAATCTTGAAGCTAGTGATGAGCGAATCCCATTTCACTTTGCCAAAATTTGCAAAAGTTCATGAAATGGTCAATGGTAATTTTTTTTGCACAAGACTTTTTTTTTTTTCTTTACAATACATTGGAGTTTATGGGCATTTTATTGTGGTGAAACACAGCTCATCACTACTTGAAATCCAATGTTTGCAAACAAAGCTCTAGTTTAAAACATGGTGTCAGTCCTCCTATTAAACCATACCTCCCACAGTCCTCCTACTATTACAGTTTGCTGCTCCCACAGCCACGCCTCCTACTGGGTCACTCTTCCCAAAGCCACACCTCCTACTGGGTCACTCCTCCCACAGCCACACCTCCTACTGGGTCACTCCTAGAGTCCTGCAGTGGGTCGGGTACCCGCGGGTTACCCGGAAAAACCTGCGGTACCTTGCGGGTTGAGGGGAGAAGTTCTGGGTGTGGGTTTGCGGGTCGGGCTGTGGTTCTTCTCAGTAGCGATATTTACTACTTTTTTCTGGTCACGGCTACTTCCGATGATGTCACTTCCGGTTTACAATGACAGCACTTCCTGATTCTTGATGGTCAGCGGGTCGCAGTTGTGGATAAGGTACATGCGGGTAGGGTCGGGTAGCGGTTCCAAGCGGGTAAGAATGCGGGTTGCGGGTCCAGGTTGTGGATTGCAGGTTGCGGGAACGGGTGGGTCCCAAAATATGGACCCGCGCAGGACTCTAGTCACTCCTCCCACAGCCACACTTCCCACTAAGTAACCCCTCCCACACCTTTGCCTCCTACTGAGTCACTCCTCCCACAGTGACACTTCCCACTAAGTAACCCCTCCCGCAGCTTTGCCTCCTACTCAGTCACTCCTCCCACAGTGACACTTCCCACTAAGTAACCCCTCCCGCAGCTTTGCCTCCTACTGAGTCACTTCTCCCACAGCCACACTTCCCACTTGTAACCCCGTCCACAGCTTTGCCTCCTACTGAGTCACTCCTCCCACAGTCACACTTCCCACTAAGTAACCCCTCCCACAGCTTTGCCTCCTACTGGGTCACTCCTCCCACAGCTTAGCCTCTTACTGTTCACTCCTCCCACAGCCACACTTCCCACTTGTAACCCCGCCCACAGCTTTGCCTCCTACTGGGTCGCTCCTCCCATAGTCACCCCCCCCACAGCTTTGCCTCTTACTGAGCTGTATCTGTTGCCAACATTGTTGCTGCCATATTGAATAGTATATAGTGTTTGCTCTGTGCAGACAGTGTTTTTGGTTCCGAGTGTCCAGCCCTGCTGATGACCAGACATATGGCCACACGAGCCTGTTTTCCCTACGAGTCAGTGAGATCAATGCGGGCAAATGGCTTCTGGCTGTTCTCCACTTTTGTTATGACAAATATTTCAAGATTCCTGCTTTCCCAAGCCGAGGAGACTGATTTATAGATGACGAGTTGGCGGCTAATTACTGCAGCAGTATTTAATCGCTGACTGGGAGATACTTACCAATAATTACATCCCGCAGCATTAATCGGCTAAATTTGTCTCCTCGCGTAAAGCGCCCGCAATAAAAGGAATACAATTGCTACAACATTTCCATCTCCCACTGAAGCGCAGCAACCATTATATCTGCGCTTATGGCAATTCCACCCGGGGGGGACAAATATGCAGCAAAGGACTATATAACCCTGCTCTTCCACTGTCACTGACTAAAATTGAAATTCTCTTTTCAATTAAAGGAAAACTCCGCACCAAAAATATTTTTTTTGCATAATAAAAGCAAATGTCAGTCTAAGCCACTTCCTAAAATAAATTCATTATACATTTTCACTGGTTTTATAGTTATATGTAAATGTCATGGCCATTGAAAGCAGTCGCTGCCTGGCTGTTTATAAGCTCTGCACTTGTGGTTCTGACTCCTGAAACAATGTAGAACAGACCTAGAGGAGAAATGACTTATGCTACATTGTTTCAAGAGTCAGAACCAATAGTGGATTTGTCTTTGTTTCTCTTGACATTGTCTTTGCTCAGTGACAACACCCAGAAGGTGGTTTAAGGAGAACTAAATCCTAGAAATTAATGTGGCTAAAAATACCATATTTTATATACTAAACTTATTGCACCAGCCTAAAGTTTCAGCTTGTCAATAGCAGCAATGATCCAGGACTTCAAACTTGTCACAGGGGGTCACCATCTTGGAAAGTGTCTGACACTCACATGCTCAGTGGGCTCTGAGCAGCTGTTGAGAAGCTAAGCTTAGGGCTCGTCACTAATTATCCAGCAGAAAATGAGGTTCCCCGTAATATAAGCTGATGCTACAGGTTTGCTGATTATTAAATTCTGATGCTAATTGCACTGGTTTCTGTGCTGCCATGTAGTAATTATCTGTATTAATTACTAATCAGCCTTATATTGTGAAATTTCTATTCTATGTGTACTGAGTGGGTCCCTAAGCTCAGTAAGTGACAGCAGCACAGAGCATGTGCAGTGAATCAGAAGAAAAGAAGATGGGGAGCTACTGGGGCATCTTTGGAGACACAGATCTTTACTGCTAAAGGGCTGTGGTTGCCTTGGGCTGGTACAGAAGCACAAAACATACATTTCTAGCTACTGCTTTAGTTAAGCTTTAGTTCTCCTTTAAGGGAAATCTCCTTATTATATAGTCCAGTTGTTTTACCAACGTTTTTTACAAGCAAGTGTCATGTTTATAGAGAGCTCTGTATTTGTGCCCTTGACAGACACAGTGAGGCTCATTTATAAACACTGGGCAAAATTGCAACTGGGCAGTAACTCATGGCAACCAATCAGATGATTGCTTTCACTGTTCAACCTGCAGTGGCAGGAAAAAAGCTACTCACTGATTAGCTATGGGTTAATGCCCGGGTGCAAATTTGCCCACTATTTATAAATAAAGCCCAGTGTATGTATCATTCTGGTGCCAATAAATGCAATTAAACATATAATATACACACAACAATCACCTGTTCACTTACATATTTCCTATTTCTGCTGATGCTGAACTGCAATTGAGGATGTCGGGAATGTTAGTTCAATGGGGCAGACATGTTTATAATAAACAAGAGGTTGTAAAATATTCGTGCTAAGGAAATGATCATTTGAATAAGAAGCGAGTCTTGTTCTGTACAAGACGATGTCTACAAGCTAGTGGGAAGTCTGCAAGCATATCATCAAGTATCTAGGCAACAGCTCCCCCCAGTGGTCATTCAGAATAAGAGCTAAACAAAATCCAGAGATTTTCTCACTCCTTTCCTATCCAGACTCAAGCTGAATTCTGTAGCCTCTTTGGGACATCAACCTCCGAGCTAAACGCTTCATATACTTACAATAACTCTAGATATGGCACCTCCTCTGGCTAAATTCAAGGAGGAGAATTTGCAAGTTTCCCAATCCCAACTTATTTTGGTGGTTGAACAAAGCTATCTTCCATTTAATTTGAGTTTTTGTTTTTTCCCAGTCCTCCAGCGTTCAAGTTAAAACATGTACTATTGGCCCACGTACTATAATGATCTCACACACCTGAGCCAACTCTTACAATGAACTACATTGTAGAGGTTCAGTAATTAATGCTATAAAATACAAACAACGTATATGTCTTCATGCTTTTCATCCTGTAAAGGTGGTGTTAATGTGCTGCTCAAATTACTGACTCTCCGCCCCTCTCTCTGTAAATTGCCAATAGTGTTATAGTCCCACCCACTGATTGAGTTACAGACTCATCTAAGCTAGCGTCAGAGTGTTCTAGCTCCACCCAGAGCTTGATTTACACACTCCCTATGTAAGCTTTCATTGCAGTGTTCTAGCTCCATCCACTGCTTCAGATACAGACTCCCTATGTAAGCTGCCATTGCAGTGTTCTAGCTCCATCCACTGCTTGAGTTAAGGTGGCCATACACGGGCCGATAAAAGCTGCCGACAGCTTATTGGCCCGTGTATGGGGCCCCGCGACGGGCTTCACCGATCGAGATCTGGCCGAAAGTCGGCCAGATCTCGATCGGATGGGACAGAAAATCCCGTCGGATCGCGGCCGCATCTATTCGTTGATGCGGTCCCACGATCCGACCGCCCGTTTGGGCAGCGTTAGGATCCGATCGTTGGGCCCTAGGGCCCATGATAGGATCAGCCGATATTGCCCACCTCAAGGTGGGCATATCGGAGGGAGATCCGCTCGTTTGGCGACATCGCCAAACGAGCGGATCTCTCCATGTATGGGCACCTTTAGACTCCCTATGTAAGCTTCCATCAGCGTGTAATAGCTCCACCTAGAGCTTGAGTTACAGAGTCCTCACCCTCCTGCTATCATGCAGAGCCAAAATCACTATAATCAAATATACCTTCTGGCCAGCTATGAGCACCCTGTCCCCAATCTTCAGACCAGCCGTCAAGAGTGAAGCATCACAGGGGACAGTGTCATGGCTGGTGGGGCTGACACTGGAGAGATTGCAGGACAGGGGAATGGCATCCAGCAGATTCTGTTTAATTTCTTTGGCTACTGCAGCTGCGTCGGCCATTTCCAATGGCATGTCAACTGGGTCAGGAACGACATCTGCTGGGGCTTGTCCTCTGTCGTCCTACAGATAAAAGCACAGGAGGAGGTCATGCCCATATCAGTACAGAGCAGCATGGTACCAACAACAGAAACAAGATATGTTGCATAGTTCTTCTGATTTATTAGAAAGACTAACTGTCTATCATGATCAACCCCCTGTAAGCAGCTTCTTATACTAAAGTGGCTTCCATTTGAGCTGCTGCTGGACTACATTATTGTTGCAGTTCAGAAACAGCTGGAAGGTGTGGGTCAGTGGGGTCAAGTTACACACAAGGGCTTAGTGCTGCTTAAAGGGGATTTCTTTTCATAGGATAAAGTTTTTGTATCTTGTGAAGCATACGTAGCAATTGTTTACGTACAGGGTAACTATTACCCAAAATGTTTCTCCTAAACTAGAGGTGTGGGCTAATAGAGCCTGCACTTTGGTTGGAAACCCACCCACTTACCCTACAAACTAGGCAGTGTAAACATGAAGATGATCTGCAGAACAGTAAAAACAAAAACTGATACTTATAAAAGTCTAACCTATCCATCTACATTTATATTGCTCTAATCACTAGGCAGCATTTTAAAATGGCAGGTTGGAGAAAGGCAGAATTAGAATATAAATAGAAAACATGAGGTCCATCTACAATCTGGCAATGAGTTCATTCATATTTTAACTTCCTCTTTAAAATGTCTTTTGTAAAGGATATACTGCCAGACAGAGGTGTGTGCATGTATGTATGTATGTATATATATATATATATATATATATATATATATATATATATATATATATATATATATATTTATATAGTTAAAAAAAGAGAGAGAAAAATGTAAAAAAAAAAATCTCTATATTGTGTTAGTGGCACAGTGTAGTGAAACAAATCTTGCCGCTCTTCCTTTAAGCAGCCATTACTCACATGTATTGCAGCAGATTAGAACAGGCTTTCCCACTTCTTTTGTGCCGTGTAAATCAGAGATTATTCAATAATTTAAAGGTGAGCTGCATATATCTGAGAAAAGGAATGCAGAGCTTGCACGGTTATACACAGAAAGCAATGAAACCAAGGGAATGTGGTTTGCCTGCAGCAAAGAGACAAGTGCTGAGCTCAGGCATTGCCTTATAATTCTCAGTATGAATTTTGCCATTAATATCTGCTCTCAAATTTCAATGGAAAAGGTATTGACCCTTGTGCATTCTGGAACCAAGGTCTGCCCGTCACTGCTCAGTGTGCATCCTATAGGGCACTTTCCATTCAACAGTATTACTATATATATATATATATATATATATATATATATATATATATATATATATATATATATATATATATATATATATATATATATATATATATATAATCTCCACCAAAGAGGCCGCACTGCTCAGGACTTATTACAAATAAAGTACTTTTATTGGAGATTTTTCCAATAAAAGTACTTTATTTGTAATAAGTCCTGAGCAGTGCGGCCTCTTTGGTGGAGATTGTTTGCAGCTTTTTATGAGACGTGCACCCAGGCAAAGTGACGACTACTTATCGTGAGTGCTGGGATTTTGGGGAAAATATATATATATATATATATATATATATATATATATATATATATATTCTATTTTACTACTAGCTCGTTAAAAGGAACATTCTTAAATTACGAGTGTCAAACCTTCAATAAATAAAAAAAGGGTAAAATGTGTTCAAACTATTTCAGATATTTTAGGAAGATTAAGACCTCGGGGCAAGTTCTGAAGCAGCAAGTCCAAACAAGATAATGTGATTACAGAGAAGATGCATTAGAGCTCAAAACACTCATAAAGTGAGTGAGAATCTCAGTCATAAAGCAGGGCAGGACTGCTGCTTACATTGGGGATCAGATAGGATCTGTGCAGCCACTGGGGCAGAATGCTCTGTTATACAGATAGCTAGAATCTCAGTCATAAAGCAGGGCAGGACTGCTGCTTACAATGGGGATCAGATAGGATCTGTGCAGCCACTGGGACAGAATGTTCTGTTATACAGATAGCTATAATCTCAGCCATAAAGCAGGGCACGATTGCTGCTAACAATGGGGTTCAGATAAGCAGGGCCGGATTTACATAGTGGGCGCCCCTAGGACCAATGCTATTCGTCACCCCTGTCCCCTTCCCTTTATTTGTGCAAATTTTCATCATCTGGACTGGAGCAATGGGGATTGGCGCACAGAAAATTTAAAAAATGATTGTATCTCCAGCGCATCCCGGGTCTAGGTGGCCTTTCCACAAATCCAGGCCTGCAGATAAGATCTGTGCAGGGACAGAATTCTCTGTTATACAGATAGCTAGAATCTCAGCCATAAAGCAGGGCAGGACTGCTGCTTACAATGTGGATCAGATATGATATGAGCCACTGTGACAGACTGGTCAGTTATAATATAATGTCTTGGGGCACTAAAATTATTTTGCTGTGGGGCCCACACCTTTTGAAATAAACATCTCAGTTGCTGATTGGAACATATGTAATATTCTGCAGCATGCATTAACTTCCCTTGGAGATACGTATTAAACTCAGAATGGAGAGACATCTCACGGGAGCACGTGTCAGTCGCACACTGCTGGTCCTTACCCGGAAGGCAGGATTAGCTCCATGTTCAAGCAGGCTTCTCACTGCTCCCAGGCACAGGTTGGAGGCTGCTATATGCAGAGCTGTGCCGAAATCAAAGTCACTGCAGGTGGCATCAACATCTAAAAGAAACAGATAAACACAGCGGGGCTGGAAAGCGGTGAACTGTAAAATGCACACAGTAAGGAAATGTCACAATTCTCCTTTTAGCTAGAAAAAGACTGAATTTGCTTCTCCCTATGAATCCTTCATGGAGGGAGAGTATTTCTCAACCTCAAGTTACAATGAAACATTTAAGAATATTTGTGTCTCAAAACTGAAAGTTTGCAGTGCTTCTTGGTCAATGAAATCAAGATGTAACTTTTCTGGGGCATGTAAAAAATTTTACGTGTGCACCAAGTTTGGGGTTATTTTTACACCATGTCTATAGGCTATGGGGCAAAGCGATATTTCAGATAATTGGATTTAAAAATAAAGCTAAATATAAATTATTTTAAATTTTTTAGTTCAGAAAAAAACTTTTTTAAATATTAGCAGAATCTCTTTCAGATACACATACTGAATTCTAGTACATGACACAGCCCTGCTTAAAGATAAAGTTTAAAAAGCCTTTATTTAGGACATATGGCTTTAGGTCTGTGACAATTTGCAATGTTTCTGGCCTGCTCCAAGCACATATTTAATAACAATCACAAGTCATACTAAACAATGACAGAATATGAACATTATATTCATGGGCACATTTATTAACAGTAGGTTTATCAACAATAGTCAAGATTGACTATTCAACACAGTTCAAGTTTATTGTGGCAAAAAAAACACTGTTGCGACTATATTTGGAATAGAGAATTTCCAAGACTATCAAACAGAAAAAACGTGAATAAAAATGTTGCATCTTAATATTGGCAAGTTCTTGTAGAAATCAGTGGAAGCTGTAATGTCAATTTTTTCAGGCTAAACCCAGTGCAGACATCGCAGTCCCTCTCCCATTGTCTTCTACAGGACCTCAACAGGTCTGATTTTCGGATTCAGGCTTTTTGCAGCACCGGTGTATAATAACTCTCAAAAATTTCTAGTTTTTGTTCCTCTAAAAATGTTTTCTAGTGAAAAAAACTAAAATTTTTAGAGATTTTAACATTCGGATTTTAATAAATAACCCCCTTAAACTCTGATGCAATTGATTCACACGACTGAATACTGGAGACACATCCTTCAGGATTCACTATATAAGTGAAGCTAGTTTAGAATATTGCTATGAGCAATGATAAAAATTATAAGACAATTCGATCAATATTGGTAGTCTTAATATATATATATATATATATATATATATATATATATATATATATATATATATATATATATATATATATATATATATATATTTATTCTGTGATGGCCCGAAGTTTCCATCCCTCCGGCAATTTTCATTTTAGCCTGCGGGAAGGCAGTTCGGGGAGATTAGTCGTCGGCGACTAATCTCCCCAAATCGCAGCGTGTGTCTCTGTCAGTGGTTCACTTATTTCCTATTTACCTTTTGGCTTAGGGTTTTTCAGGATAACCTCAACGAGCTCAGGGACATCAAAGTAGGCTGCGTAGTGCAGAGCATTCATATTGGTCCAACGGCTCCGCAAGTTGATGTCTGCCCCCAGGTCGATCAAACGGGAAGCAAATTTTGCTGCGGTCTCGGCATCTCCTAATGAAGAAGTTTGGTCATGTATGAGCTGGAATAGGCAAACTCTATTACAACTTTTCCTCTGTACAAGTGCAAGGAGTTTAATATCCTTTTTCAATAAATAGTATTACTGTTTATTTTGCCATGAAAGATACAATAGTGACCAGGTGTACAATGATTTACTCTGCTAAAGGGACTGTTCACCTTTAAATTAAATTTTAGTATGATGTAGAGAAGTGATCCGCAACGAGTGACTCATGAGCAGCATGTTGCTCACCAACCCCTTGGATGTTGTGCCCAGTGGCCTCAAAGCAAGTGCTTACTGTTGAATTCCAGGCTTAGAGGTAAGTTTTAATTACATAAAAACAAAGTATACTGCCAAGTAGAGACTCTTGTAGACTGCCAGTACATTGGGGCTACCAAATAGCAAATCAAAGCACTTATTTGACAACTCCAGGAACATTTTCATGCTTCATATTCCGAGACAATTTGCAATTGTTTTTCATGTTTTATTATTTGTAGTATCTGAGTTATTTAGCGTTTTATTCAGCAGCTGAAATAGCAACCTGGTTGCTAGGGTCCAAACTACCCTAGCAACTATTTACTGATTTGAAAGAGAGACTGGAATATCAATAGGAGAGAGTCTGAATAGAAATTTGAGTAATAAAAACTAGCAATAACAATACACGTGTAGCCTTACAGAGCAGTTGTTTTTAGAAGGGGTTAGTGATCCTCATTTGAAAGCTGGACTGATTCAGAAGAAGAAGGCAAATAACTCCAAAACCATAAAAAATGAAGGCCAACTGAAAAGTTGCTTAGAATTAGGCATTCTATACACACTGAAACTTAACTCAAAAGGTGAACCACCCCTTTAATTACAGTAAACAGAATCACAATTAAGTACAAGTACCAGTAAGTGGTTAAATTCTAAAACTCATTTACGCCAATGGGATGGTATAAAAGCAAAGCATCCCCAGCCACCCGAGAAAAACGTCCAGTTTTGAGAACTATTGGGCCAGGATTAATTGCAGGGAAAGCTTGTCATTTCCCCCGGTGCGGCTGCTCTTCCCATGGAACAGGCTGAGTTTGGTGATAATCATGAGACAAACAGGCAGCTTCTCGCCTCTGATCTCCTTCATTTATAATTAGCAGCATCCCAGATTAATACACTTTCTATAAATAAAAATCAAACTGGCAGAACTTATTGCTTGGCTAAAGGGATATTCACCCCCTAAAGGCAAGCGTGCAAAGGCATTAAAGGTCAAATATACAATATTAACAAAAGGGAATCCTTTTCCTTTCTTTCTCAACATAAATATGCAAGAGCTTAGTATATGGCATGCACAAAAAAACTCCTTTGCATATTGGTATTTATGCTTCAGAGGAGCCGTCATACTGCTTGCCTCACTGTCTGTTGCCAGTAGGGATGCACTGAATCCACGATTCAGTTCGAAATTCGGCCTTTCACAGCAGGATTCCGATTCTGCCGAACCCATGTGTGCCTGGCCGAAACCGAATCCTAAAAAAACTAATTTCCATATGCAGTAAACAGTAAACAGAGTTCAAATTCGGTTTGGCTGAATCATTCATGAAGCATTCAGAATTTGGCCGAATCCCCAAAATAGTGGATTCGGTGCATCCCTAGTTGCCAGTCTATGGGGGGAATGTAATTAAAGTTGCAAACAATTTGCACCAAAAAGACTAAAAATCACATCTCGCAATGTAATATTGTTCCTTAAACTGTTATGGCATTGCGAATTTTAATTGAGCACTCTTAAAGGAAAAATATACCCCCCAAACAATGTAGGTCTCTATAAAAAGATATGGCATAAAACAGCTCATATGTAAAACCCTGCTTCATGTAAATAAACCATTTTCATAATAATATCCTTTTCTAGTAGTATGTGCCATTGGGTAATCCTAAATAGAAAATTGCCATTTTAAAAAAATAAGGGCCACCCCCTGGGATCGTACGATTCACAGTGCACACAAACATACCAACAAACCATACATGTTAGGTCACATGAGCCAATTAACAGACAGAGTTGTGTCTTTTGCTTCAACACTTCTTCCTGTTACAGTTAGAGCTGTAGTATTTCTGGTCAGGTGATCTCTGAGGCAACACACAGACCATCACGAAATAGTGGCTTAAGGCAAGAGATGTAAAAGGACAATATTTACTTAAATTTTTGGTAAGATTCTTTAATATGCCACTTCATATGATATAAATCTGTTGCTTAAGTGTTAATTTTGGGGGTAAAGTTTTCCTTTAAGAAGTGCTTGAAGGTGTCGTAATCTTTTGGAGCAAACATATCGACTTTTTCAGTAAGAAGTTTTATTACATTTACTGCGCATTGGCGCAAACTTTAAAATTCGCAAACGGTCTTCCGCAGTCGGAAGTGGTCGTGAAACAGTTTCCGGGTTCGCAAAAGCTATATTAAATTCACGCAAAGCAAAAGCATAACTTTTCGCATTGCGAATAGTTTTTCCGTTACCGACTTTTATTACATTCCCCTATATGTGGTTTAAAATTCTGAACTACAACTCTAGACGCAGAAACCTCTAGGTCAGAATGCAGGTATCATATACCTCATATTGACTGACCTGGGCCCAGTTAGAGTGATTGTATTATTTGTCCCCTGTGCCGAGTATCATATAATAATGGACACATGGATAGATCAATCAGGAGAATAACACATTAGCCCACTGATATGATCCTGGTCAGACAAGATAGCTGCTAGATAGATATCAGTCGTACCATCCATCAGGCGGGCCCCATACAGGCTACTAAGCTGCAGAACTGGACTGGAGGGCTGCTTTTATTGGCTGCCTTCAAGTCACAACTTATTATATCTTGAAAACAGCTGCTGGATTGTACAGAAATGAAAACTACACACTGAACGAATCCAGTCTGCTGTAAGCATTATAATACAGGCATGTGACCTGCTATCCATAATGCTCCGGACCTGGGTTTTCCAGATAATGGATCTTTCTGTAATTTAGATGTTCATACCTTAATTCTACTAAAAAAAAACATGTAAACATAGATAAATAGGCTGGTTTTGCTTCCAATAAGAATTAATTATATCTTAATTAAGATCAAGTACAAGCTACTGTTTTTTTTTTTTTTTTTAAAAAAATTGGATTATTTTATTATAACGGAGTCTATGGGAGACAGCCTTTCTGTAATTCAGAGCATTCTGGATAACGGGTTTCCGGATAACGGATCCCGTACCTGTATATGGAAATAAATAGCAGCTACAGAGCACCCACCAATTAAAATTCTGACGGAGCTCACTAATCTTAACTGTACTAAATATGTAAGAACACATGGTTATGTTTGTTTATGAAAGACCAAGCGGAGCCTGTAAAAGTGTGCGACTCATGACAAGCCCTACAAGGGTTCCTTTGTTACTTTCTTCTGCTGAGTGCAGCCGGGCCGTGTCCTGCTGAACGGACATCGTTAAATCATCTCACGTTCTGATCTTGGCAGCTGGATCTCCTGCACAGAACTTATTCTGATATCACTAGGATATCCAATCTGGGAGCCTGCCCAGAGCTTTATGGTGCAGAAAAGCAATAAGCAGCACTGGCCTCAGTCTGTGTTTGCCAAGAACAGTCCCTATTCCATCTAATAGAAATGGCTTGTAAAATACACGGCACATGGAGAGAGATAAGTGCCCCTTTCTTGCTTGTTTGTTTGGCTCAGAACCAAGACAAAACATAACTGGCCTATGTGATGTGCACACAAACCAAGCAGTGTCACAGTAATCACTTAGCTGGGAAACAAAGAGAAGACTGTGACAGGCAAGTAGGGAAGGTAAAGATGCTCTGAGATAGTACATTTAAAGAGGAGCTAAAGTCTAAAATAGAATAAGGCTAAAAATGCTGTATTTTGTATACTAAACATAAACATGAACTTACTGCACCACAAGCCTAATCAAACAAACGATTTATGCTTTAAAGTTGGCCACTGGGGGTCACCATCTTGTAACTTTGCTAAACATCTTTGCAAGACTAAGACTGTGCACATGCTCAGTGTGGTCTGGGCTGCTTAGGGATCGTCATAAATTATCAAAACAGCACAAGTCAAATAATATCTGCCAGAAGCCGATACAGCAAGACTGATTAATAATTAGAATATGCAGACTGCACTGGGTCCTGTATTGTCATGTAATCTAATGTGCCAACTGCTCTACAGGGAAACAAACAAAGCTGCTTGAGTTCTGCATGGCTGGGAAGTAAGGTGGGGGTTGCCTCCTGCTATTTGCAAGTATGTTCGTTTCCCTACAGAGCAGTTAGGGACCATCTGAAGTTTCCTATCCACAGCTGTCAGAGCAAGTAAATGAAGGGAGAATTTCACTGCATACAGTCAGGTTTCTTATAAAAACGGTACATGTTATTTAATCAAAGTATATTGGAGGGAGGTTTCTTTTTCATTAAAGAAAGTAAAAATGGGTTTTTATTTTTTTGCCTTTATTCACCCTTTAAATTTCATATAAGTTTTTCTTTTCTTAAAGGGGTGGTTCACCTTTAAAGGGGACCGGTCACACAAAAAAAAATATTCCAAATGGTATTTTATCATGTTAGTTAGTTAAATAAACTTTAATCACACTATGAATTTGAATCTTGTTTCCTTCGTTCTGGGAATTCATAATTATAACAAGCAGGCAGGAGCCATTTTGTGGACACTGTTTTTAAGACAAGCCTTGTATCATCTCAAAGTCTTGTTTGTGCACCAGAATGGGGGTCCCGATGTCCATCCCCATGCCCTGGCTACACAATTAAATGGTAAAAAGAGACGGGGAATGTGGGGAGAGCAGTGACATCTAGCAAGTGCTTAATGGAAAGTGAAAGTAATTTTCTGCCCACACCTATGCCTAAGGCATAGATAGGGTTGCCACCTTTTCTGGAAAAAAATACCGGCCTTCCTATATATTTATTTTTTTTCCCTATTAATAACATTGGGATCAGCCATCATTTACCAACCAGGCCGGCAATATATCGGCCAGGTGGCAAACCTAGGCATAGAGGAGGGGCAGGAAATATTTGATTGACAGCTGAGAATTTTAAATGAGTTTACAACAGCTACTAATGCTTTAATTAAAAAATTTGGGTTTCATGTTTTAACTTTGCTTTTTATGTCTAGGTGACAGGTCCACTTTACATCAACTTTTAGTATGTTATAGAACGGCCAATACTAAGCAACATTTCAATTGGCCTTCATAATTTATTTTTTTTATAGTTTTTTTTTTAATTATTTGTCTTTTTATTCTGACTCGTTCCAGCTTTCAAATGGGGGTCACTGAACCCATCTAAAAAACATTTGTTCAGTAAAGCTGCAAATTTATTGTTATTGTTACTTTTTATTACTCATCTATTTATTCAGGCCTCTCCTATTCATATTCCAGTCTCTTAGCCAAATCAATGCATGCTAGTTGCTAGTGTTATTTGTACCCTAGCAACCAGACTGCTGAAATTGAAAACCAGAGAGCTGCTGAATATAAAAAGTGAAATAACTCAAAAAACACAAATAGAATAAAATTAAAAACATTTGCAAATTGTCTTAGAATATCACTCTCTACATCATACTAAAAGTTAATTTAAAGGTGAACAATCCCTTTAAGAAGCTGTACTGTCTTAGTGAGGGTATAAGCCAGATACTAAATTTCAAATACAAGTGGGAAGAGCAATAGTAGCAAATGTGATTCGTTACTAGATGCACATGGCCATACCTGATGGTCACCCTGTAAAGCTGCTGCCCTATATAAAAAATACAGCTCTGGTTTTACCTATGCCTTGGGCCCCAGACTTGCAGGTATAATGCAGGAGGGTCATGTCTGTGAGCCCATCTCGGTCATTGACTCCACATCCTCTCTTCAGAATCTACAAAAGAAAATAATTACCCTTGAGGAAGACCATAGTCATTCAGTCCACAATTTACTATTCATGTCATTCAATCAGGGCCCCCAACAGAGCATAGCACCCAGTTTGTAAAGGGGTGGTTCACCTTTACGTTAAGCTTTAATAGGTTATAGAATGGCAATTTCTAAGCAATTTCTCAATTGGTCATTATTTTTTTTTTATAGTTTTTTTAATTATTTGCTTCTGATTTTTCCAAACTTTCACAAATGCTCTATCAAGCTACAAATGTATTGTTATTGCTAATTTTTATTACTCGTCTTTCTATTCAAGCCTTTTCCTATTTATATTCCAGTCTCTGGTATGCTAGGGTAATTTGGACCCTAGCAACCATATTCCTGAAATTGCAAACTGGAGAGCTGCTGAACCCCAAATAAAAAATGAAAGCAAATTGTCTCAGAACATTGCTCTCTACGTCATACTTAAAGTTAATTTTAAGGTGAACCACCCCTTTAAATGATTTTAAGTTGGCAAATATATAATCAGGATAAAGAAATTCCATGATCAGCTGAAAGAAGTTAACTACAAGGCAGAAAACAAATTGGCAGCTTTGTATGTTGATATAGAAATGTTGAAATAGAAAGAACTCCCGGCAAGCTGGTTTACTAAGTCTACAATAGTAACCTTCGGGGAAGCACAAGATCGAAATCATATCTTACGTCGATTATCAGGAAAACCAAATGGGATCACAGATATTTCCAATTAATCTTTCACTCCTTACCCCCAAAGAACTGGCTTAACAGAAATAAGATATTTACTTTGTGCTCCCATGGGACTCCTATTTATTCTCTTTACCAAGAAGCTTGTGGGAACTTGGCACGAAAGAGACTTAATATCTTCAAAAGAGTTTGTAAAAACAAAAATCAGCATTTAAATAATAAATCTTACTATATAGTAACTGTACCTGCTGATTTTAAAATTAAGGGGCGGGAGGCCGCTAAAACCTGACACCAATAAATCTGTCTTCTCATTGTCTAATAAAATTTAACAAGCTGGGTGTACAAAGGGTGTCTCATGCAGCTTTAAGGCTCCTCCTTACTGGGTGTATGATTTATGGGCTGGATCCAAGGCTATCTAGATTAAAGGAGAACTAAAGCCTACATGACAGTTATGTCTATAAATGCTGTATTTTATATACTGAACCATCCCAGATGTACAGCAGCCCTATAACATTAATGATCTAGGCCTTCACAATCGTCCCAACAGCTACCCAATTTGGATATTGAAAGGCATCTTTAGGGCTCTTACAGACGAGCGTTTTTACCTGCGCTCCCCTGCGCTCCGTTTTTCTGCGTTCAGCTGCAGGGGAGCGCAGGAATAGACGCATTACATTTTTTCCAATGGGGCTGTACTCACACAGACCCCTGTAGGCATCGAACGCAGGAAAAATGCAGCATGTTGCGTCTCAACCTGCGTTCGGCGCCTACACGCGCCTGTGTGAGTACAGCCCCATTGGAAAAAATGTAATGCGTCTATTCCTGCGCTCCCCTGCGGCTGAACGCAGAAAAACGGAACGCAGGGGAGCGCAGGTAAAAACGCTCGTCTGTAAGAGCCCTAAGTGTGTCAGTAGCACTGCACATGCTCAGTGGGCTCTGGGCTGCTGACGAGGGCTTATAGGAAATCATCAAGCAGAAAATGAAGTTCATCTGTCATAGAAGCTGATGCTACAGGGCTGATTCTGAATCAATTCTGATGTAGACTGCACTGTTTTTTATGCTCCCATGATATGTGAATCTAAATTAATTACTAATAAGCCTTGTATAGTGACTGTTATATTGTGTATATACTGTATATTTTGAGTAGGTCCGTAATTTCAGGTAACTGACAGCAGCCCAGACCATGTGGTGTACTGGTGCATCTTCATAGTCACATCACAGATCTTCCCTGCTAAGGCTAGTGCCACACTAGTGCTGCTGGCCACTGCCCACACTCACACTGGGTCAGCCTGGGTGCAAACACAGCGAGGATTTCTGCATGTGTAGGCATTTTCACGTGAAATCCACTCTGCACCCAGGCCGATGCAATGCCTGTGAGTGCAGAAACAAGAGCAGGCAGAAGCCAGCTGATAGGGGCACTAGCCTAAAGTCACAGCACTTTATTACTTTTAATTCTCTAGTCCAGTGATCCCCAACCAGTAGCTTGAGAGCAGCATGTTACTCTCCAACCCCTTGGATGTTGCTCCCAGTGGCCTCAAAGCAGGAGGCAAGTTTTGGTAGTATAAAAACCAGGTGCACTGCCAAACAGAGCCTTAGTGTCAGTTGACAATCCAAATAGGGGCTAACAAATGGCCAATCACAGCCCTTATTTGGCACCTGGGAACATTTTTCATGCTAGGTTTGCGCCCCAACTTCTTTTACTTCTGAATGTTGCTCACGGGTTCTAAAGGTTGGGGATCCCTGCTCGGTCAGTTGCTGGAAGTTGTAGTTGATGTCCAAATAGTTTACCATGCTTTCTTCACATTCAATTTATCTTACTAAAAATCTTGGCACAGGTTTTTCTGCACAATGCCCCTAGAGAAGAAACTCCTGCTAAAAGAATTTTGTAGTCAGTACCCTAGTACCTTACCTCATTACCAATGACATCGATGCTCTGCTGAACCTGGGGAACCCACTGGCGCAGGATAGCAAACAGCTCCGAAATGGAAGTGCTTGGGTTAAACAAGATGTCCTGGCAGGAAGCATCATTTGGATCGAAGAAGGAGAATTCTGTCAACACAAATGATATTTCAGTATCACATCAGTGGTCACTTCATAATAAATAATGACTACACAGGAATCATGGAAACAACTCTGAAGTGTGCATGGTCTGAACTCCCCTTTAGGCAATCAGAGAATTAAAGGCACAATAGCATCAGTGAGCAGGGAGTTGTGACTTGTTTTGGAATTTACTGCACATTTCTCTAGCACTAGTAGCTGAAGCAGTAGCATGGAGCATCAGCAAGCAGGGGGTTGTTTTGGAATTAAATGCACATTTTTCCAGAACTAGTAGTGATACAGTATAGTGATGGAAGAAATGCATGCAGTTTTTAAATCCCTAATTTACGAATTATTTGCCTGCATAAAATGAATCACTTCGCTTCATATAATGCAGCTTTTGTTGTTGTTTATCTTAGCAGGGGCCACTGTGTCAAACAATTCAGGGACCACTGTGTTATGAAATGCTAAGGTCACTATGATATATTTTGTTGCGTCATAAAATAGTGAGGTCCCTGTGTTGTGATGGGGCCGCTGTTTGATATATGGCTGAGGTCACTGTGTTACGATATGCTGTGTTCACTGGCAAAATGCTGGGACCCTTGTGTCATGAAATACTGGGGTCACTGTGTCATATATTGCTGCAGCTAAAAATTAGAGAAGAGAGTGCACACCCTTAAAAATATATAATACGAGGTGCTAATCCAAAAGGATTCAAATCGCACATTTAGAAAAATTAAATCATATAATTATTACTGAAAAAAAGGAAAAACAAAAAATCTACAAAAATTACAAAAATTAAAAGAGAGCCCAACCCGTTTCGACCATATTGGTCTTCCCCAGGGGCTCAAATAAAAAAACATCAAAACAAAAAAAAAAGGCCTTTATATATATATATATATATATATATATATATATATATATATATATATATATATAAATATATGATTTAATTTTTCTAAATTGAGTGTGCAATGCTTCCCAGATTTTCTATATAATGCTTCAGCCACTGTGTAATGAAAGGCTGCACATTACTGAAAATGGGAGCACTTTACTTTAAAGGAGGGTAGTCTTACAAGTGGATGTGGCTACAATGCTGACACTGCTGCAACATAAGCGGAATACTACACTTGAGTTGTTGTTTTTTTTTGTCACTTCTTCCACAGGGGGATGTGCATACATCTGAAGCTTTATTGGGGGATTTAACCCAAACATCTGGGCAACTAAAAGTTAAAGTCATGGTGTACTGCCCCTTTAAAACATTTTGCAAAGTTAAATCAACCTGTTGCCAATCAGATCATTATACTTTGCCAAGAGCTAAAGCCAACCTGTAGTTAATAACAACATTAATTTCTCAGCCCTAAACCAATCTGCAGCCAGCATTAGAGCTTTATAATGTCGTCAGGGTTAAACCAAACCTTATCCAATGAGAGAAATCCACTTAGTAACATGTATATGTAGGTCTCTGTGGCACAGGCTGAACAGTGTTCTCTGGAGAGAAAACATAGGATTTGCTGGGGGGGAAGGAGGGGGGCAGAAAAGAAATCCCTCCAAGGCAAACTGGAGACAGCTTTGGAATGAGTAGTTTTCTTTTTGTAAATCAACTAGACATTAGGCATGTGTGAATAGCAGAAAAGAAACATGATGGATGTAGGTAATTTTTCAGTTTTATCTACTATGCAACTATTCAGCCAGGGGCTGTTACAACCCGAGGCAGCAGCCACTATGCCGCCCCACTCCAGATCCGCAATTAAAATGTCAGAATCGGAGTGGGTCAAAGGGGGGGGCAATGAGTGATATAGCGCTCTCTGCACTAGCAGAGCCAAATTTCTGGGTTAAAAAACAGAAATTCGACTCTTAAAATTAAAAGAGGCGGCTTTTTGCTACCTATTGTAACCTGCTATAATGAGTAAACTCCGGCGCCAATACACTTGCGGCACTTCCGTTTGCGAAATCGAAGCGTCGCGAGTGCATTGACGCTGGCATTTTCTCATTATAGCAGGTGGAAGGCAGCTCGGGGAGTTTGTCGCCCCGCAGAAGAGGCGATTAGTCGCCAGGCGATTAAATCTTCCCAAATCTGCCCGTGTGCTAGCTGCCATACACATGGGCGGTTTTCCCTGCGCTCCCCTGCGTTGCACTTTCTTCCGTTCAGCCGCAGGGGAGCGCAGGACTAGACGCACTCAATTATTGTGAAGGGGGCTGTACTCACACAGACGCATGTATGTGCCGAACGCAGGTGAAATGCAACATGCTGCGTCCCACCTGTGTTTGGCACTAACATCCGTCTGTGTGAGTACAGAAAAGAAGAAATCGCAACACAGGGGAGCGCAAAGAAAACCTCCCATGTGTAAGAGCCCTTAGAGTACTAAAAGTTAGTGTTTAGTTGAACTACCCCATTAAGTTGGCCACTATTTTGCAGCAAGGTTAAAATGTGGCCCCATGTGTCCGCCTCTTCTCATATACTAGTTCTAAAAGGAAAGGGCAAGTGTGCAAGCGTAACTATTGCTTTTCTTTGCACCAGTCTCTCCACTCACCGCAGTCGGAAGGCATTGGCGCAGCAGAGATAGAAAAGGTCACCGGCCTCTTGCAACCCACGTAATAAGCCCGGTAATTTCTAACGATAGGAAGAGAAGCTTTTCCAAGGTGATCGGTTCCCAAATCCTCAATTGTCATCTTCTAGGGGGCTCCACCTGAGCGGGAAGCAAGAAAACATGGCGATGAGGGGGTGAAAGCAAACCCCAAACCAGTTAAGGCTTCATTGCTTTAGAGAAAGTGTAAATTAGAATCCCAACGACAAGCAAGAGGCACCTGTTCCCCTCCATCACCGGCTGTTCCACTCCGCTCAGCTTTCTGTGCTGAACTTATGTTGCCTGTTCTGACTGCCCAATAACTGAGCTGATTTATATGTCACACACATATTACAGCTCAGTTGTTATAGAGTGTAGCCAAGTCTCTGCCCTAGAAATGCTAAAGAGCATGTAACTCCTTTTAAACATTCTCATTTGGGCCCCTTACCTGGGGGTCCCCAAACACTTAAAGCTGCAAGAATATATTCTAGTAAGAATCATACCTACAGCAATATCATTTTATCTCTGGTTCTGCCAGATACAGAGCCAACATTAGGACAGGCATATATCTGGTGGACTTGAGGTTTACAGACTTAAGGTGGCCATACACGGGCCAATAAAAGCTGCCGACAGACCATGTTGGCAGCTTATTGGCCCGTGTATGGGGCCCCCCCGACGGGCTTCACCGATCGAGATCTGGCCGAAAGTCGGCCAGATCTCGATCGGATGGGAAAAAAAATCCCGTCAGATCGCAGCCGCATCTATTCGTTGATGCGGTCCCGCGATCCGACCGCCCATTGCTATTCGCTAGGATCCGATCGTTGGGCCCTAGGGCCCACGATCGGATCAGCCCAATATTGCCCACCTCAAGGTGTGCATATCGGGGAGAGATCTGCTCGTTTGGCAACATCGCCAAACGAGCGGATCTCTCAGTGTATGGCCACCTTTAGTCCCATTATAAATGATTTGCCCTGTTCCCCCAGTAGTGCACTATGCACAAAGCCATACAGCAGTATTTTAATAAATGTTATGTGTATAAAAGTGTTATAGCCCCAGTACCAGCCCTGCAGCCTATAATATGATTATATATCATGAGGGGGTGTACGATCATGCACATAATTGGAAATCATATTTAATAACTAAATAACAAGCCCTGAGCAGGAAGAGATCTGCTTAATAAGAAAACAAAACAATGTCACCATCGTTTACCACTAATTACATACATTGGATTGCCACCTTCATTCTGAGAATACACTGTCCTGATTATACAGTCTGACTTTACTGATATGTCCTTCCCTCTAAAAGGGAAGTCACCCTAATATTCAAGAGGGAAGCAGAGACAAGAATGAACACATTATATATTTGTAAGAATTCTTGGTTGCTAGAGAATAACATTGGTGTGATTCAATCCCATGGTTAAACTATAGTGCCCATCTTGCTGAAGGCTGTCAGGAGTGCCGGGAGTTGTTTGAATAGCCCTAAAGCAAAGTAGTGTAGCCGCCCCTGATCTGTGTTATTCTTACCCTCCATGGCCTCATGTGCAGCTCCTGACATCTCAGTGCTTTCCAAATGATCCAGTTCAGCTCCTTTGCTCCTGTCAGATTTGTCTCCTCCCTACACCACCCACACCTTAGCCCTTCTCCTGCTCCTCACCCCTGAAGTTCCCCTCCTTTATACCTGTGGCAAAATCTGCCTCCACCTGTCCTCAATTCCCAACCTGAAACCCAACCTCAGAGCCACAACCTCTCCACCCATTACGACACAAGTAATTGTGATCAGCCCTTCTTTCTCCAGCACTTTTGTCTGCCTTTGCCTACCTAGAATATAAGCTCTTCAGAACAGGGACCTCAGTGCTTTTGTGCTGCAAATGAAGGTACTGGCTATAACATTTATTATTTACATCTTCATATTTATAAACGCTTTTGGAAAACCCCTGATAACAGGCAGCCATTACTTGCATTCCTAACATTCATGAAACATGCCCACCTTCAAGTACTTTTAGCCCCCAGGAGGTTATGGGCTGTGGCACCTGCTTTCCATGTCTAGAAAACACAATTATGTAAAGACCTTGGCATTAAATCAGCGCCTTAGGAAAGCACAGATTAGCTGCATGCAACAAACTGACCAATAGCAGAGCTGCATTTGGCCACTGGGCTAATCTTTGCTTGCTGCCGGGCCAGGGAAATGAAGGTGGCCTCGCAATGCACTGTAATGCTAAGTAACTTTCCAATATACATTAATGTAATTGCTATCGAAAGCAATATCCACCTAGCTGTTTATATTCCTTTCACTGCTGGTTCTGCCTCCTGAAACAACACAGCATAATCTGATTAACAGACCTAGAGGCAAATGTTCCAAGAGTCGGAACCAAAAAACTGGAAGGGACAGACACTGCATATCAATTTAAAACCACTGAAAACTTAAGTGATTGTTCGCCTTTAAAATAACTTTTAGTATGATGTAGAGAGGGATATTCAAAGACAATTTGCAAATGGTTTTCATTTTTTATTATCTGTGGCTTTTGAGTTATTTAGCTTTTTATTCAGCAGCTCTCCATCTTGCAATTTCAGCAATCTGGTTGCTAGGGTCCAAACTACCCTAACAACCATGCATTGGTTGTAATTAGGGATGCACCAAATCCACTATTTTGGATTCGGCTGAACCCCCGAATCGTTCTCGAAAGATTCGGCCGAATACCGAATCCGAATTTGCATATGCAAATTAGGGTGGGAAGGGGAAAACATTTTTTTACTTCCTTGTTTTGTGACAAAAAGTCACGTGATTTCCCTCCCCGCCCTTAATTTGCATATGCAGATTAAGGTTCGGTTCGGCCTGGCAAAAGGATTCGGCCAAATCCTGCTGAAAAAGGCAGAATCCTGAACCGAATCCTGGATTCGGTGCATCCCTAGTTGTAATAAGAGTCTGGAATATGAAGATGAGAGGCCTGAATAGAAAGATGAGTAATAAAATGTAGCAATAACAATACATTTGCAATACTCTCCAATTTGCAATTTCAGCAATCTGGTTGCTAGGGTCCAAACTACCCTAACAGCCATGCATTGGATGTAATCAGAGACTGGAATATGAAGAGGAGAGGCCTGAATAGAAAGATGACTAATAAAATGAAGTGATAACAAATACATTTGCATACCTTCCAAAATTTTGGCTATAGAAAGAGGGACAAAAAGATTTGCCGCGGCGAAAATGTTTTGGCCATGACCGTTTTTGCGGCCACACCCCCTAATTACTATGTCCATTTTACAAAATTTGGCAGGTTATGTAAGTTTGAACACATTTCTGTGGTTTTTTATGTGTTATTACAGTTTTGCTAATGAAGGTGACTTGCCCTTTAAGCTGCAAATCACAGTTTCCCCAAGAGACCTGTATCTTAAATTGTTACAAAAGTATCTATTCTGGGCTCTCTGCCAAAAGCCAATTAAGTTAGAAACTTTTTATCTTTTTCTGGCTGTTCAGTGCATTAGATCAAAGAGTAAGTCGGGACATTTCAGTAAAAAACCCGGGACTGTCCCAGGAAAAACAGGACAGTATGGAGGTATGCATTTGTAGCCTTACAGAGCATTTTTTTTTTTTTTAGATGGGGTCAGTGAAAGCTGGAAAGTCAGAAGAAGGCAAATAATTAAAAAAACGATTATAAAATTGCTTAGAATTGGCCTCTCTATAAAACTAAAAGTTCACTAAAAGGTGAACCAGCCCTTTAATATTCATGCAATATCCGATAATTACAGGGAGGGTGGGAGATATTGGAGATAATTATAGACACACCTTTGAGTTTACAGGAATTCAGATGATTAAAGCATTTCAGATTATATATCATATAGAAAACAATAAATTCATACTATTGAACAGAATGTGCCGGGTGAAGCACAAATACCACAGGGGAACATGTAGCTGATCCTTAGGATTGTTGCAGCCAACATTGGAACCCAAATATTAACATCCCAACAAGAAGGGGCACGGGGCAGCCAATGGCTCTGCATGGAGCTCTCGTCAGATAACAGGAGGGCGATGCACAATAAGATCAGTGTGTGAAGGGATGGGATTATTCACTCAAGTAATAGGGCCTGTTACAGCTGCAGCCAACAAAGCAACAACAAAGAATTGTCTAACTTGTACTCACTGCACAACCGTCCTGAGGTCTCAGTAAAGAGACAGTGATGGAACCCACAGACCATATGTTTAATTCTTGTGCCCACCCTAAATGAAGAGTCCAAGATTTTCTTATAACTATGCCAATTGGGTTGTGCTGTGCCAGTTAGGAAGCTCTTAATTACATATGCCCTGCTAACCCTTATGTACCCTTGTCTGCATCACTAGAAATCATTGCTTATTACCATTCATATGTATAAATACAAATATACAAAGAAGGAATGTTCTGGGCACACAATAAGTTATATATACTGTCTAAGGGAAAAAAAAATACATATGACAGAGTAAAAAAATCCCTTCCACGGGCAACAGAAAGCTACTAAATGTGTCTCCCAAATATTCAGGCAACCAGACCCTGCTAGTGACCAAGTGATCAGAAAGCGAGAGTGGAATGTAACTGACCAAAGGGCAAGTAGTAACTTTCCAGATCTATTTTAATGCTCTGTTACCGTTAGGCTCCACTTAAAAAGTCTTATTTACGTGAGTATAGAATACTGGCATTATGGGTTGTACAAAGGATGGCTGTTCCACTCAGCACCAGGCAGCACAGAGCAAGTGCGTATCTAAGAAGTTTAAAATCTAATAGAAACTTATTTGGAGCAGGCACTCAATAAAGGCTTCCACCAGGCAGTTGAATCAAAGTGAAATAGTATGTCCACAGCCTTACGCGTTCCATGTTACAAACTATAGGCTATGACTAAAAAACGCGTAAGGCTGTGGACACAATAAACTATTTCACTTTGATTTAACCGCCTGGTGGAAGCCTTTATTGAGTGCCTGCTCCAAAGAAATTTCGGGATGTCTGCTCCCTGTGGTGAGGGCTCAGAGTGGCCGCTTCCTTCATGTTGTGAGTGACCATTTACTATCTGGAGACCCCATCTTTGGATTTATTATACCACTGTTCAACGATTAATATCTAATACCTCATTTTACCCCTGTCAGCTGTCATGCACAGTATAGCTTACGGTAATTCTATTTTACCCTCATCAGTTAAAGGGGTAATAGAGTGTGGGCCACTCTGAATCCAGTCATAGCAGGAGAAGTCAGAAGAAAAATGCAAATAATTTAAAAAAAACTTTAAAAAAAAATGAATGGAGACCAATTGAAAGGTTGCTTTTAGCTGGACATTCTATAACATACTAAAAGTTAAATGGTGAACCACCCCTTTCAACAAGGTTACAGATATATAGAAACATTGGGGTAACAGTCACCCTGCTATAGTTCCAGGGGTACCCAGGGCACAAATAAGCATTCACCCCAAATATTCCCCTAACTGGCCTTCAGGCTGGGCCCCTTAGCTCATAACAATATTACAGATATATAGAAACATTGGGGTAACAGTCACCCTGCTATAGTTCCAGGGGTACCCAGGGCACAAATAAGCACTCACCCCAAATATTCCCCTAACTGGCCTTCAGGCTGGGCCCCTTAGCTCATAACAATATTACAGATATATAGAAACATTGGGGTAACAGTCACCCTGCTATAGTTCCAGGGGTACCCAGGGCACAAATAAGCACTCACCCCAAATATTCCCCTAACTGGCCTTCAGGCTGGGCCCCTTAGCTCATAACAATATTACAGATATATAGAAACATTGGGGTAACAGTCACCCTGCTATAGTTCCAGGGGTACCCAGGGCACAAATAAGCACTCACCCCACATCTCCCCTTAACTGGCCTTCAGGCTGGGCCCCCTTAGCTCATAACAAGGTTACAGATATATAGAAACATTGGGGTAACAGTCACCCTGCTATAGTTCCAGGGGTACCCAGGGCACAAATAAGCACTCACCCCAAATCTCCCCTTAACTGGCCTTCAGACTGGGCCCCCTTAGCTGATAACAAGGTTACAGATATATAGAAACATTGGGGTAACAGTCACCCTGCTATAGTTCCAGGGGTACCCAGGGCACAAATAAGCACTCACCCCAAATCTCCCCTTAACTGACCTTCAGACTGGGGCCCCAGCAGAATGGGAAGCAGAGATACAGTGTGGGGGGGAAAGCAGCCAGAGCAATACAATGATAATACAATGAATGTGCAGGGAACTCAGCTGACAGTGAGTGAGACTGACCCCCAGTAGCTGTCAGTTTCCCCTATGTGACTAAATGCCAGTACCTGCCAGTAACCCCTTATTCCCCCTGCTGCGTGTGACACTGACTCCCCATATCGTCCCCAGTACATGTGTATGACAGTGACTGCCAGTGATTCCCCGTGGTGCCCCATGGGAGTGACAGCACCGGACAGGGACATAGAATTTCGCACAGCCGGGAGTTACCTTGTGTGGCAGCAGCACGGAGCCGGATCCCATCCAGCAGGTTACATAGAACCGAGGAGACTCTGCGACTCCGCCCCCTACTCGTCACTGAGGGGGCGGAGACGTGCCTGTCAGAACCTTCTGCCCGCTCTGTGGCTTTTCTCACTGTGGGGTAATGGGGGGGGGAGTTATCCCATTATCTCCTCTCATTTTCTGTCATAATCACTCTGACCCTCATTCCTACTTACTTAGGTCACATTCCGGGACTTCACCTTAACAACAACATATTACTCAGGAGTCGTACACTGTCTTGTAGCATTAATACCCCCCTCCTGTCTCCAGTGGTACAGCCCTGATCCGACAGTTTCTCTGGTGGGTGCCCCTGAGGAGGACTAGCTTTTAGTATTATAGAGACGACTACAGCTCCCAGCATGCCACAGATAACTGAGGGAAAGATTTGTTCAGAACAGCTCTATTTTCTGGAGCTTGGGATCTTCCATGAGGCTTTCTATTGCAAACCCTCTGATTATACATTGTTATATGTATGTATGTATATATATATATATATATATATATATATATATATATATATATATATATATATATATATATATATATAATGAAATAATGAGACGTGTACAGCCCCTCTCACTTTAACACATGGTAACCCTACATTTCCCAGCATTCCTCAACATATAGTCAAGAGTAAATGCATGCTGGGAGTTGTAGTCTGGAAACATATGGGGACCTAAGCCTAAATAACAGGGCAGACCCCACGCCTATTTACCTTCCAGTCTGTCATTTACAACACTTCCTAGTTGTCAGGGTAGGTAAGCCCTTAGCAACCAGGTAGCAGCTTATTCTCTAGGCCAGAAAACTAAATCAGCACAAAATACATTGCGAAACATAGCAATTTCCCTATATATCACAGTCTACATCAGTCACACGTGTTTCTGAAGCAGGCAGGGGGGCACACAGGTGTACCAAGTCCCATGCCAATGTTCCCCGAGGACGTGAACTGAAATGTTGTAGTTTAATTGTCATTACTTGGAAAAGTTATTGTGAACGAGGCGTCATCCCTGGCTGTGCTGCAGCTTGTTTTGTTCTGCACGCAGAATCCTTCCCTTATCCCTCTCTGGAATGTTAATTAGCAATCATTATTCCCACCTAGAATATGGTATCTTACTGGTCCAGTCACCCATGAGGTGTCTAAGGAAAACAACATGGGAACCCCTAACCGTATGTAAATTAATACAAATAGGAAGATAAGGAATGTCCTGGTACATTAGTCTATGGTCACAATCTTCTTTCTGTAATAAAATGCATATAAACTGTTTTTAGAAAGAAGCCAATTCATAATACACTAATTTTGGACAGCCAAGGGTGCATGTATTTTCCCTAGCAACAAGGGTTATGATAGATGCTGAAGTATGTGTCAGTTTGCTTTCTCATCTAAAATCCTGCTGCTCACCAGATAAAGCATGGTTAAACCAGTAAGCTTTAAATCCTATTTGAGCTGAGCATCTGTTAATGAAGGAGAGAGAGAAACACTTGGAAGCCTCTATCTATTCTGTCGGAAGCTGCCGCACTGCTCTGCATCCCATGGAACCTGCTTTCTTTGAGGAATTTTATGTCTACAGGAGCAGTCTGAGTTTTTAAAGATGGAGCAAAGAGTGGATATGGCCAAGAAAGAGCAGCATTTTCAGATATTCAGTGACACAATGCAGCCAAATGGTAAGGACTAGTCTTTTGCTTGCTAAGCAGCTTGTAGTTTAAGTCGAGGGCGATGGGTTGCTCACCTTCTCACAGTGGGATCATTCAGAGCATTGCAAAAAACGCAGCCAAACCGTTAAAGAAAAATAAAGAGGCTATTCCTGCTGGCCATGAAAATGATGGACTTACTATCCCTTTGTTGGGAGCACAAAGAGCTATCTGTGAACTGAGCTCTGGGATAATGACTCTGGAAAATGGGCTAGAGGATAAACATTGGGTCTTGTCCCAAAAAGCAGCTGAGAGCAGTTTATCTGTACCCGAGGGTGACAGGAAGGATAGAGCACGTGACATTGCAGATGAGGCCATGGTCCATTTAAGTAAACAAAAGGATCTTCCTGAAAGAGGAAGCATAAGAAAGCAGAGTTCAACAGGATCAGAACCAGAACTGGGCAATGGGGAGCACAACCCAAGAAGGAGTAAGAAGTCCAAAAGACAGAGGTCTCTGAAGTGTCGCAGCACAAAAACAAGGGATCAGGAAATAGCTTTCCCTGAGGCAGAGAAGAAAGTGGATTTTCCAGAGTTGCTTGTCAAAGCCCATGAGCATGCCTATAGTTACCTGAATCCTAATCTGTCAAAGTATGAAGCCATCATCTGCATGGCAAACCAAGCCACAGAAACCCAACTGATCATGCAGCAGATGATCACCTTCATGGCTCTTAGGTTTGACGAGATCAACACATGCATGGAAGAACTTGCAGAAGATGGGGAGAAAATGTTAAAAGAGGTAGGGGGAAACTTAGTCTGGCCTGCTGTTAAAGGAGATACTTCAGAACATCCTGACTTGTTGCAGCAGTTACTACTATACACAGTTAATAAAATGCAGGAGTTAAACAGCACAGTCTCATGTCTGACCTCAAATGCCTTGAAGGAAACTTGTAGTTACCTGCAATCAGCCACCGCCAACTTACAGGAAAAACTGAAAGTGAAACAGCAGTCTGATGAACGGCTGATGAGGACCATCAGACTGTTGGAAAGCTCAGCATTTGAGTGTCCTCAATCAAATTCACATGATATGGCTCTATATTCTGAAGACAGTGGCATTGGAGGTGATACTGAGTCCATTAAGGAACGTAGGTGTGATTCAGTAGGGCAAGAAAGTTTAATAAAGGGTGAAGAAGAGCTCATCAGCAAAGTTGCAAAACCTTCTATGGACATAAAGTATAAGGAAACATCTGAAACTAGAATGAACATAAATGAAAATATACATTCCTCACCATCTGCCAAACCAAACCGACCAAGAGTTTATCAACAATCCAGTTTTGCAGACAGCCTCTCCTTGAATTCATTGGATTCCAGTACCACCCTTGAGCAAGGCAGCATCAATAACCAAGACTCAGATGAGACCAGTGACAGTGATGACAGTTATAATGATGGTTTAGACAACAAAAGTATGTTGAGTCAGGCAACATTATCTCAAAGGCCTCTATCATCTCCTGCAGGAACCGGGGGCTACAAAAACCCCTCCAAATGGCTGGAGAATCCTTCTAATGAAATGTCACTAAAAATGAAAGAGGCTATCAGCGAGAAAATTAAGTTTGTCCCTAAGAAATCAAGAAGTCATGTGTGGAATAGAGAAGAAGATGCCACGTTGGCCTCAAAGAGGCCTAGTACTGCAGATGGAAATAACCGGAGAACTTCTAAACAGAAAAGATCTCGATCTGCAGAATCACTCAGAAGCCAGGCAGAGGATCCAACTCTTGTAGAACTTCAGAGGACACAAAAAGAACTGGGCAGAAAGCTAGAACTCATGTATACATCTGATGGCAGTGCCAAAAAAGGAAGACAGCAGAATATGAATGGAAAATCACTCCATAATGAAAATGTATCAACAGCAAACGTGAATTCTAGCAGCAAACTCAAGGCTTGTCTTGACAAAAGTTTTAATATTTTGCCTAGTCAGGAGAGAGTCTCCTTTAAAAGATCTGATAAGAGCATAGCAAAAGACACCAAAAATAGCTTGACATCAGCATCTATATTGCAACTACATTCAGCAACCAATACAAATATCCCATTGACTGGACCAAAGTCAGAAGGTAAAAGTATTTCCCCACGACAGTCTGTTCGGAAACTTATTGAAACTTTTAGTCCAGCAGATGAATCAACACACATCACAAGTGTCAAATCTTTGGGACCACTGAGATGTGTTAGAAAGTTTGGTGTTCCAGTCCTCCCTCCTACTATTCCTGTATTCCAGGCATTACAACCATTAGACCAAAGTCTACCAGTAAGGGATTGGACATCAATCACACCAAGCACCTGCCTATATACATCTCATTCTGTTACTAATTTTCCGTCTGCTGCATGTGAAGACAGAACCAACGTAAATGAGGAAGGGGCTGAAGATTTAGAGAGCTTTCCTCCCCCTCCTCTTGAGATACTTATGGATGATTCTTTCAGTGTTCTCCAATCTGAAGAACATACAGCCACAGAACTCAAGACTTCACAAAGTATACTGGCAAGTGGCAAACAAGCAACCTGCACAGAAAAAAAACCTTCTGCCTCTCAAAAGATGAAAACGTCAATAAATGTGAAGGACCTGCTACCGAGTAAAAATTCCACTGTGTCCTATATGTCTATAAAGACTCAGGAACCAACTAGGAAATTCTCTTTGGAATCTGGACTACAACTAGCAGGTGGCAGGGAGATCAACGCTGAAACGCTGAAAAGACATGAAATGGAGCAGGCGGCTCATTTGTACAAACAGTCATGCAAAATAATTCCACTGCAGAATCCTGGAGAGGTGGTGAAGTCAGACAATGATGGAGAGATGACACAGGCATGTGCTGATGTGCCCCCAACATTTAAACAGAAACAATATTCTCCTGCTTCACAGAGGAAGAGTGAAAAGATTCCAGCAGGTATCAGAAGAGTTTCACCAACTAGAGCTACGGTTCCTTCTCCGCCAACTGAAAAAAGGTTAACCAATCTACCAGTAAACACGACGTTGTTTAAAACTCAATTCCATACACAAAAAAGCTCTCCACCTGTGACTAGAAATGCAAGCCATACAAGCACTCCAAAAATACCAAGCCCTCCAGTGCAAAGGAAGCTGCCTAGTCCAACATCCCAACAGAAGTCACCCAGTCCCAGTGCTCAAAGGAAACTCCCTAGCCCACCACCCCATCAAAAGTCACACAGTCTTGGTTTTCAGCGGAAGCTCCCAAGTCCACCGCCCCATCAAAAGTCACCAAGCCCTGTGGTTCAAAGGAAGCTTTCTAATTCTCCATCCCACCAAAACTCAACAAGTCTACTTAATCAGAGGAAGCTCCCTAGTCCTCCCTGTCAAAGGAAACTATCAAGCCCACCTCAAGGGCAAAGACAACCAAGTCCACCAAATCAGAGTAGCCTACCAAGTCCACCAAGCAGTTGTCGAGATCCAAGTCCACCCATATACTGTACACCTTCTCCACCAATGTCACCATCATTTTCATACAAGGGTGCACGGCGGGGCTCTGATGATCTACAACTTTCCTCAAAATGGATTGGCAATGCCCAGTCAATATTTTGCCCATCATCTAACTCCTTGTTTGAAACCAAACCAACCACCCCACCAACCTTTTCTACTAAAGAAACTCCCCCCCAAAGCAATGGGACTACCCCTCATCTGAGACACAGCTTTTCCAGTCGCCCAAATGAAGACCAACACAGACGAATTGCAATGAGTGCTGCCAACCCTCAGCCTTTTGTACGGAGGAGTTACTCTGATCGGAGGCCACGAGTACAACTTCGTCTTCCGGTGTCAATCTCTGCATCTGCAGTCAGCGAACCCAGTCTTCAGCAAATAGGGTAAGTCATTTATATTTTGTAGGATAAGCTATTGCACTATAATGCAGTCTAAAATTGGGCAGTTTTCTGTTTCATAACTGTGCCAGTTTGTCTGTTGTATGGGTCGTGTACATCAACCACACTGTTTTTACTATTATCTGTATTGTGCATATTCTATTTCTTTTTTACCCTAATGAAAATGCTAATGCTCTGATTAGCTACTTTGCCTTCCTTCCCTTAAACATTCTAATGGTCTGGTTGGCTGGTTTTTCAATCCCCATGAACATTCTAATGCTCTGACTGGCTGTTTTCCCGATTAACATTCTAATGCTCTGACTGGCTGTTTTCCCTATTAACATTCTAATGCTCTGATTGGCTAATTTCTGTATCCCTAGTAACATTCTAAAGCTCTGACTGGCTACTTTCTCTGTCCCTATGGACTTTCTAATGCTCTGACTGGCTGCTTTCCCTATTATCATTCTAATGCTCTGATTTGCTAATTTCTGAATCCCTATTAACATTCTAAAACTCTGATTGGCTACTTTTTCTGTCCCTATGAACATTCTAATACTATTACTGGCTACTTTCTCTATCAGGGAATGTGCATTAAAACTAGCACTTCCTTTATACTTAAATATACTATTACTTAGCCTTTAGAGTGCTTCCACACCCCTATTTTTATACTACTTTCTCTATCCCAATAACATCATATAATGCTGTGACTGTGACCATTCTAAGTCTCTGATTGACTGCTTTCTCTATCCCTATGAAAATTCTAATAAGCATAGGACTAGGGGGCCTGGGGCCACACACCCCAGGCCTCCTGCCTCAGACGCAAACCCCCTAAGGCCAGTGAAGGAGGTTGGCAGCTGCAGAAAAGGCTTCATGCAGGGAGCTAGTCTGGGCTGGTGGGGCTCACTAAGGCCAGGGCCCACCTGTTTTTTTTCCAGGTGTCCCATGGGCCCAGTGTAATTCTGATTATAATGCTCTTAAGCAGTGCTGTCCAACTGGTGGCCCGCGGGCTGCATGTGGTCCATGACCCCCCTTGTGTTGTCCCCCACATGAAAGTCTGCGTGATGTGACTGATTACCTTGTGTAAACTTTAAAAAGTACTGTGATTAACTGGCCCATGCATTGTTTACTCCTCAAATTCAGACTGTAATCACCTGCATTGTTCACACAAGTAACACTTCTCTTGTTCACACCCCTAAAGCCCTGTACTGTTTACACCTGAGACCTAGACTGAAGCTGCCCACATTGTTCACCTGGGGTACTAGCACTGTGTCACTGTATGTAGTACATCTTAGAGTGGTCCTGATAGGTTTCCCTGTCTGTCTGCTTGTCCTATGCTCCGTGTGTGTGCCATACTCTGTCTGACCTATGCTCCGTGTGTATGCCATACTCTGCCTGACCTATGCTCCCCGTGTGTGCCATACTCTGTCTGACCTATGCTCCGTGTGTGTGCCATAATCTGCATGCCCTATGGTCCCTGTGTGTGCCATACTCTGCCTGCCCTATGCTTCTTGTGTGTGCCAGAGTCTACATGTCCTATGCTCCTTGTGTATGCCATACTCTGCCTGTCCTATGCTCCCTGTGTGTGCCATACTCTGTCTGCCCTATGGTCCCTGTGTGTGCCATACTCTGCCTGCCCTATGCTTCTTGTGTGTGCCAGAGTCTACATGTCCTATGCTCCTTGTGTATGCCATACTCTGCCTGTCCTATGCTCCCTGTGTGTGCCATACTCTGCCTGCCCTATGCTCTGTGTGATTGCCATACTCTGCCTGTCACATGTGAGCCTGATATGGTTTGTTCTGGGGGTTTATTAGCATTTTGAAATTGTTGTTGGGCCCCCCTAAGGTGTTTAATTATTTGCTGGGGGGGGGGGTTGCTGTGTCATCCACAGGGGAGGAGGAGGCATTTGGATAATATTACATCAACTTTTTCACATATGAGTGATATCCCTGCAGTGAACACTGCATCTGCTGCACACAGCTTGGCGAAATGTTTTGACCACACCCATTTTGTAGCCACACCCATTAAATACCATGTCCAATTTACAAAATTTGGCAGGCTATGGAAAGTCTGAAAACATTTCTAGGGGTTTTAGGGTCATGTTTTGTGTGTTATTACAGTTTTGCTAATGAGGTGAATACCCTTTAAGCTACTAGTTTTAGTTTCTTTCAAGAAAACTGCTTATCTTAAATAGTTACAATTGTATCTTTCCTTATTTTGAATAGTTATAGTTAATGTATCTCAGTTCAGGTGCAGAGTATTCTGGGCTCTCTGCCAAAACAGCCTCTTTCAATTAAAGTTTTAGAAACGTATCTTTTTCTGGCATCAGGGCAGGAGATCAAAGAGAAACTTGGGACATTTCAGTAATAATCCTGGGGACCGTGGGCTGAGTTGTCAAAATCAGGACAGAAAACGAGACAGTTGGGAAGTATGAGGACCAACCATTTGTGCTACCACCATTAATGTGGAAATGGTCTTAAAAGTTTTTGTGGTAACGTGGGCGTGGTTTAAAGTGGGTGTGGTTCAACAAGAGGGAGTGGTCAACACTGGCTTCCATTATCGGCCACCACCACATAGGTCAGAAAAATTCTGACCCTCGGTACCACATGAGTTGGACAACACTGCTCTAATGGACTGGGCACTGTCTCTTGCTGGCTACTTTTTCTAGACCTGTAACATCATAATGCTCTTACTGGGTGCTGTCTCTTACTGGTTACTTTCTCTATCCCTATGAACATTCTAATGCTCTGACTGACTACTTTCTCTATCCCTATGAACATTCTAATGCTCTGACTGACTACTTTCTCTATCCCTATGAACATTCTAATGCTCTGACTGACTACTTTCTCTATCCCTATAACATCATAATGCTCTGACTAAGTGCTGTCACTTACTTATTGGTTACTTTCCCTATCCCTGTGAACATTCTAATGTTCTTACTTGGTACTGTCTCTTCTTTGCTGGTTACCTCTCTATCCTCTTTCTCTATCCTCAATGCTCTGACTGTCTACTTTCTCTAGTTCTACAACACCATAATGCTCTAATTTATTATATATTATATCATATTCTCTACTCATATGAACATTTACTGATTCATCCTGTGACTGTATAGTTCCTACTCCCCCCCGCTGATGCCCACCATGGCCAGCTAGTGCTTTGGGCCCTGAAAAATATTTTAGCTGACATATAACTCAGAAACAGAGAATTAGAACATTATAATATTTAATAATATAAATATAATTCAGGTTTTCCTGTAACCAGCTTGAACTATTCAGCAGTAATATTTGATCATTCTGATGTAGTTAATATTTTGAAAGTTAATGTCTTACTACACTGTCACCTTCCCCTTCAGTCTCCAGCTTTACCCTACAGTGTTCATCCTGCCCTACTGTCACTGTCTTGCCAAAAAGTCATCATGTTTTCCTAACATTACTAACTAGTCCTACAGCCATCGTCTTGTCCTACTGTCTTCGGCATCTCCTCCTGTCTCTATGTTTTCCTACTGTCTCCATCTTGTCCTACTGTCTCTGGCATCTCCTTCTGTCTCTATATTGCCCTACTGTCTCCATCTTGTCCTACTGTCTCCGGCATCTCCTCCTGTCTCTATATTGCCATACTGTCTCCATCTTGCTCTTCTGTCTCCATCTTGTCCTACTGTCATTATCTTGCCCTACTGTCTCCATCTTGCCCTTCAGTCTTCATCTTGTCCTACTGTCATCATCTTGCCCTTCTGTCATCATCTTGCCCTACTGTCTCCATCTTGCTCTACTGTCTCCATCTTTTCCTACTGTCTCCATCTTGCCCTACTGTCTCCATCTTGTCCTACTGTCTCCATCTTGTCCTACTGTCTCCGGCATCTCCTCCTGTCTCTATATTGCCATACTGTCTCCATCTTGCCCTTCTGTCTCCATCTTGTCCTACTGTCATTATCTTTCCCTACTGTCTCCATCTTGCCCTTCAGTCTTCATCTTGCCCTTCAGTCTTCATCTTGCCCTTCTGTCATTATCTTGCCCTACTGTCTCCATCTTACCCTACTGTCTTCATCTTGTCCTACTGTCATCATCTTGCCCTACTGTCTCCATCTTGCTCTACTGTCTCCATTTTGTCCTACTGTCTCCATCTTGCCCTACTGTCTCCATCGTGTCCTACTGTCTCTGGCATCTCCTCTTGTCTCTATATTGCCCTACTGTCTCCATCTTGCCCTTCTGTCTCCATCTTGTCCTACTGTCTCCATCTTTCCTTACTGTCTCCATCTTGCCCTTCTGTCTCCAGCTTGTCCTACTGTCATCATTTTGTCCTACTGTCTCCATCTTGCTCTACTGTCTCCATCTTGTCCTACTGTCTCCATCTTGTCCTACTGTCTCCGGCATCTCCTCCTGTCTCTATATTGCCATACTGTCTCCATCTAGCCCTTCGGTCTCCATCTTGTCCTACTGTCATTATCTTTCCCTACTGTCTCCATCTTGCCCTTCAGTCTTCATCTTCTCCTTCTGTCATCATCTTGCCCTTCTGTCATTATCTTGCCCTACTGTCTCCATCTTGCCCTTCTGTCTCCATCTTGTCCTACTGTCATCATCTTGCCCTACTGTCTCCATCGTGTCCTACTGTCTCCATCTTGTCCTACTGTCCCCATCTTGCCCTACTGTCTCCATCGTGTCCTACTGTCTCTGGCATCTCCTCTTGTCTCTATATTGCCCTACTGTCTCCATCTTGCCCTTCTGTCTCCATCTTGTCCTACTGTCTACATCTTTCCCAACTGTCTCCATGTTGCCCTTCTGTCTCCAGCTTGTCCTACTGTCATCATCTTGTCCTACTGTCTCCATCTTGTCCTACTATCTGCATCTTGCCCTACTGTCTCAATCTTGTCTCACTGTCTCCGGCATCTCCTCTTGTCTCTATATTGCCCTACTGTCTCCATCTTGCCCTTCTGTCTCCATCTTGCCCTACTGTCTCCATCTTGTCTTCTGTCTTCATCTTGCCCTTCTGTCTCCATCTTGCCCTACTTTCTCCATTCTGTACTACTGTCTCCATATTGTACTGCTGTCACCATTTTACCCTACTATTGCTATTTCCCCCCAACTACGGTGACCTTGCCATACTGTCACCATCTTTCCCCACTGTCACTAATCATGGTATACTGAAACCCTGCAGCCTGAAATCATAACCATTTACTGCAAAAATAAAAGTAATTTAATTACAAAAGGAACCAGTTGCAGGGTGTATTCCTATGCTATTAACTACAAATACTAAAGTTAACGCTCAAGGGAAATTCCCCTTTAGGATGGAAGGATCAGTAGAATTGGTGTTTACACCAGAGGAACATATTTTCTTTAGTTGCATAAAGGCTGCAGCAAGGGGATTAGGTCTGTCCTGGTATTCAGCTAATAATAGGATCAGCCCCTCCTCTTAGCACAGTACAGTTGCTTCTCATTATCGTCTTCATTAATCCTCTTTTCTTGTTTCAGCTGTGAGGTGCCCACTCGGAGGGAGAGTGAGCCATGGGCTGGGCAGAGCCTGGCTGACCTCAGAGCCTCGGACCCAGATCTGTGTATTGTGGGACAAGGGTTCCAGCCGGAGTGACTTCACCAAAAATGGCAAAAAATGGATGGAAGAGACTTGCCTTCCCCATACAGACATGAATGTGCACTACTCATTTGTGTTATGCACTTTATACGCTGTTCCTTATACTCTTTACTTCATATTTTATTTACTATCTAATTACTGGTGCCAGAAGTTCATGGAGTATGTTGCTCCCAGTGTCAAACAGGATTCCCTGAAAAAGTGTTTGATTGGGGGCCGACAGAATATAGATGAGCTATGTGGCTTTGAATTGGGTGACCATTGCTTGGGCTCTAGAAACTGTAAAACCTATAGGATGGTCAGGTGCTCAGATAAAGGTAAGTGGCCCTTCCAGTGTCACAGCCTGGTGTCATGGGACAGGAGTCTCAGCTACAGCACTGAATTGAGAGCACATGTATGTTAGTAAATGAGGCTTTGCATCGGGAGCACCAGGTACCAGCGCTCATCACCAGTGCCTTTGGGGAAAGAAAAATTACCCTTAAACTTTTCCTGATGAAATAATTACTTTAATACTTCAATCTTAGTCACAAGAGAATCTAAATGAGCTAAATTAACTCTGTAGCATTAAAGGGGAGATACACCCTCCTGACAATTTAAAGCCTGCTGTTGTTATATGCATGGCCGAATTTATACATAGGGCGCCCCTAGGCCGAGACCTCATGTTGCCCCCATTTCCCACTTCAGCCTCCCCTTTATATGGGTACATAGGCATGCACAAGACTTTTCTTGTCGGCATGCCGCCCCTAAAATTATGATGCCCTATGCCCGAACCTTTGTGGCCTTGCCACAGATCCGGGCCTGGTTATATGCCACCCTGGCAACCAGGGGTTAAATGAATGATTGAATGACAGGCAGATCCTCCAATAAGAAATCACTCAGCTGGCCTAGCATGGTAGGGTAAGTGATAGTGATTATGTTGGACATTGGATCACTGACAGCTCCAGATACAAAGTGACAGGACAGTTCCAAACGTGTGCTGTTCTGAGGGGCAACGTCGTCTCCTCTTCAGTTGTCAGCAGTGCTGCAAAATCCTTGGGTGGAGGGAATAATGCTGCCTCTGCATAGTGACTTCTCAATGGGTAAGCTGTTTGCAAATTAACCACCACAGTAGGCAATAAAATGCTATAAATTGCAAATTTGTCCAGCTTTAAACTGTGCTCAATCAACCACAATCTATACAAACACAAAATACATTAATGGTATTAAACAAATACCGTGGTACATTATATAAGAGCATCAATATTCTCCAGAAGGGTTAGGATCCCTTTAATGAGATAGCCACACCCCTTGCTTTGTCTCATTAAATTAAGAGTGAAGAAGCAGGGCCTACCATTTGTGCATTTCATTGAAGCTTATCTAAACCTTTTAGCGGCAGCAGCCATATTGCTCAGCCTCAGCAGACGCATTCTCTGTGAATATCAGCATTTAGGGACATCTGAAAAGTATGAAACCCCCTACAAGAATTATGCGAATGAATTACTAAATCTTAAATCACACGGCATGTAACTTCTTATTTCTGGTTTAGATCCAGACTAATTGTCATGCTTCTAGATCAGCCCCAGTCTTCCTTTAGTAATGCAGGTTGGCTCACAGCCTGCTCAGAGTTCCTGCACTATTTCACTTTAACTAAATGATAATAATCGGTGGGATAGAATGGCTGCATTCATTATGTAACATGATCTGGAACTCCCAGCTATTTTTGTAGTCACTGCGTATAATGTAAATGTCCCCAATATGCAATGTCCCCAACTGTATCATTTCCCAGCAAAACCCTGAGCCCCAATCCTGTGCTCCTATCAGCACAAATGGGAAAATAAGACTAAGCACCCAATATAATCCTGTCAGCTAGGACTTCAGTTTTCCAATCACGTGTACAGTATACGGCCCACCTCTAGGTTTCATTTAAAGCAGAGTGCCTGTGTATTGTCAGTCTTCTTGTGTATCTCTGTGACTGTTACTGTATCACTTAGACTGTCACTTTTTTACCATTTTGTATCAAGTCAATATTTAATAAAAATGGTTGGAAACAAACTGATTTGTCTCCGGACTAGATACATTGATGATAAGAGTCCTTCGCGGACCCGACCCGAATTTGCAACCCGCAGCTTGCTACCCGATCTGGACCCGGAACTGCCTTATCCACAACCCTTTCCGCAACCCGCCGATCAAACAGGAAGTGATGTTGTAGCAAACTGGAAGTGACATCAACAAAAGAGGGGGCGGGGACAGAAGCAAGTTTAAAAGGAGTAAAATATAGACAATAGTACATATAGGGTTGCCACCTGTCCGGATTTGACCCGGACAGCCCGGTATTTTGAGGGGCTGCCCGGGTCTATACTTCCTGCCCGGTTTTCCAAATAAGGAAAACCAGGCGGGATTGCCTCGATTGACACGGTGATCGGCCCTGCCCACTGACGTCACGGGTCCGCCCACTGACGTCATGGATGCGCCCCCCGCCCGGTCTCAGCCAGACATAAAATTGGCAACCCTAAATACATAACATAAGAAATTTAGATGACCCGCAGACCCATTTATACCTGCATCTATACGCTCACCTGAAAAACCTCCCCTCATTCTGCAGAATGCCTGCTTTTTTTTGCGGGTAACCCACAGGTACCCAACCTGCTGCAGGACTCTAGTTGATGATATACACTATAAACTTCGGCAATCTCATACACACTAGTTTATACTGCTCCCCCAACATTGTCAGCACCTGTCATGTGGGTTGGCATCTTATTGGCCTGACCGGTATTAGGCCAGAGTTCAGCCATATATCTGTTGGGCAGGTTTGAAAATCAGTCCATTTATGCGACCTGCTTCCAAATGACTTCAATATGCACCTGTGATTATTTGATTGTTGAACCAGGGTAGGTGCCACAATAGGTAAAAATCCTCTAATTGGATGTGCCCAGCTCTTTTCCCTATTAAAGGGGTGGTTCACCTTTAGGGTCAGGCCACACGAGCAGATTCGGGGAGATTAGTCACCCTAGCGACAAATCTCCGCTTCTTCAGGGTGACTAATCTCCCCAAACTGCTTCCCCATGTCTTCTGCCAGCTTTAATGAAAAAAACGCCTGCGCCAATGCACTCGCAGCACTTCGATTTCCGAGGTCGCCCTAAGTTTACTCGTGAGGAAACTTCGGGCGACTTCAGAAATTGAAGAGCCACAAGTGCATTGGCGCAGGTGGAAGACACGGGGAAGCAGTTTGTGGAGATTAGTCGCCCCAAAGAAGAGGAAACTAAATCTCCCCGAATCTCCAGGTGTGCCCTTACCCTTAAGTTAACTTTTATTATGTTATAGAATGGCTAGTTCTAAGCAACTTTCCAATTGGTTTTCACTTTTTCTTTTTTATAGTTTTTGAATTATTTGCCTTTTTCTTCTGACCCTTTCCAGCTTTCAAATGGGGGTCAATGACCCCATCTGAAAAACAATTGCTCTGTAAGGCTACACATGTATTGTTATTGATATTTTTTATTACTCATCTTTCTAAGCAGGCCCCCTGCTATTCACATTCCAGTTTCTTATTCAAATCAATGCATGGTTGCCAGGGTAATTTAGACCCTAGCAACCAGATTGCTGAAATTGTAAACCGCAGAGCTGAAGAATAAAAAGCTGAATAACTCAAAAAACATGATAAATAATAAAAAATGAAACTAATTGCAAATTGTCTCAGAATATCACTCTCTACATCATAAAAAGTTTGTTTAAAGGTGAACAACCCCTTTACAAGGCATAACGCCAACATCACATCTCTCAGATATGGTTCCATCAGAAGAAGGCAGTTATTATGGATACATTCAGCATCCTACCACTAAGTAGTCATGCAGAGTGTGGATTTTATATGTGTCGCTTTAATAAAAAGGTAGGTTGAAAATAAAATCCCTGCTACATATTGTATTGGCAGCTCAGTGGCAGAATTGGGGCCATGCCAGGGAATAACAACAACCCTCAAAATCCTACATTTCTGGCTCAGATGACTCACATAGCAAGTCTGTACCTGTACACGTACCTCAGGCTGCCAGGCTAATTCAAGGCTTAATACTAAATACTGTACTAATAACAACTTTAATAGGTTGACTGAGCCTTGTTAACCCCTTGCTAACACAGAGAAAGTGATAGAAAAGCATAGATAATTGATTGTATACTGATCATTAGTGATCAGCGCTCACCCCAAATCTCACCCTAACTGGCCTGGGTTCCTTGAACTTACAAGGTTACAGATATTATACACCCTACTGTAAATTATAATGAGATTAGAAGACACTGAGGAGTTCTGTGACTATATACAGGCCCGGATTTGTGGCGAGGCTGGGCCCACGGCGGCGAAATTTTAGATGCAGCATGCCGCCAGCCGCATCCTAAAGTGTGAGGAACGCAGCACTCCCCAGCGATATGAAGCGAACTTGCGTGGGGAGAGGCAACGATTGCGCGCTGATATCGGGCGGGAACAGCCCCTAAGTTTGCTCATAGTCTGTACAGAGAGATGCCATAAAACTATTGCACCAGGAAAAAACCCGGTGGGCAGCGGCTCTGTTGGGCCTCGCCAGCCCAGACCCACTCCCTGCACTGCTGCTGCTTTCCACCCTCCATGACCCCGGCTACGGCACGCAGGAAAAGTTACGCATGTGAGGTGGGGGGGATGTGCAGATTGTTGCTGGTATGCTCAGGGTTAAACTGGACCAGCGAGATACAGAGAAAATACCTCAGATGGCCCCAACCTTCGTAGGCCCCCTCTCGCCCGATCACAAGTTAATGTAAAAGATATGCAGCATAGCAGAGGCAGCAAAGGACAGAGAGGGTGTGTATGTTGTGACGGTGGGCCCTTCATGTTGCAAGGTGGGGCCCTTGTAGTCTAAGCCCTGGAACCCAGTCCAAAGCACCAGCCTTTGAGAGCTTATTATTAGGGGCTTCTCAGTGGACTGGTAATTTGTCTTATCAGCTCATTCGAGGTTCTTGAGAACCAGAAGTGACAGTAAGTGCAAAAGTGAGAGTAGCTTCATATTCTTGTTAAGTGCCAGATATAACGGAAACCATAGATCTTTCTTTATTACAACAATTGGCAAAGAGATATCATCAGCACAAGCCCTAATAATTCAGCTAATGTTGAAAAGGGGGTGTATAGTGTCCTTTTAAGTTGCCATTGACAACCTCATGGGGTGCAAGCAAGTGCAAGAGCCCTAGGTGGGTCATGTATTGAAATACCCAGCTGAAGGCTCGACAGTTCCGCTTTACTAAAACTGAACTGAAGTCACCCCTACTCTCTAGGTGGTTTACCACAGTTTTCTGCTGTATTTGTTGCTTTCCACAACGAAGCAGCTGCACCTTGAACCATTTCTTCTTTCTTCCATCACTCTGAGCATTATAGGCACGACAAAAAGATTGTAGAAAAATATGGCTTTAATGCTAGGACGATACAGTATTTACACAGGTAAAGCCAACGACTGGATATTGTACAGATGATAAACTACATATTCTGATTGATCCTCTGTGTTGACATTATCTTTATGGAATAACAATAATATAATATAGAACCTTTTTCTTTACATTCTTTCTCTATAATAAAGTGCCTGGATTATCAGAGCCTGACGGAGATCTAAATAAAGGGTGTCATGGGGGTGAGAAGCAAAGTATGGAATGGCCACTTCACTTACTGACTTGTACAACCGGACACGTTCAAACAAAAGGCTGGATAAGTGGGTGGAGTTTGTTTTTAGCGTACCTATGGACAGATATTGGAATGAGTGATTGTAGTGATGAAGAGACCTTTCATAATGTGCTGTATAAACTTATCTGCAACCAGGACAAAGGCTTTTTTTTATAACAAAACAAAAAAAATCTGCTGTTAAAGGGGAAGGCAGTCAGATTCCCATTAATCAACACGTTATTTACTAAATACAATCAATATACACAATAGCTTGTTTAGTTGTAAAAGAGACCAAACACCCTGTTGGTATGAGGGCACTTTGTACTTAAACAAGTGGGGGCTTAGCTTTCCTTGGCTAGGGTGCTGTTTATAAGGAGAAGCAGGACATGAGCATCCTATAAATTATGCCCTCAAGCTATCCTATGTAATGGAAAATAAACCTACTACTAGATGAGATTTATCTCCCCTTTAAATGAATTGATGACGGGAAATCTACATTTAATATAAATTATAAAAATAACGCCAATTGTTTTCTTTAATCTTCAGCCATAAGTCTTATTTCCAGCACAAGGGATTTGATAGTGGCTGGATCATTATGAGGCCATTAAAACAATACAGAGTCTCATCAATACTGACCATTTCTTCATTAGTTGCTCCATTAAGTGCATCGGACACAAAGGAAAAGACTGGCAATTTAGATCCAAAAAGGACTTTTTTTTAAGGAAAATCCCATCTTCCTCTACCAACTTGGGTCCACTGATATGGCTTTGTGCCGTGGTAGGACCTCCTCTTTAAGGCAGTGACCTTCAACCTGTGGCTCTTAAGCTGGCCATAGACCCAAAGATAAAATCGTAGGAATCTTCGTTTTGTATGATTTTCGGACAGTGTGTGGATGTCTCAAGATTTTTCATACCATGGCGATCGGTTGTTTAGCAGATCAGACAAGTTAGAAGATTTCCATTGGCTAAGGATAATATCTCTGCATGTATTGTCTATCTGACAATATCAATGGGTGACTGTCACTACTATTTTTCATACATAATTTTCATGTGATTTCTGTCTTTGAACTAATGACCCAGCGTCATCTGATTTGTTCTTTATACTACTTTATTTTACTCTGAACGGTTAGTGGAAGGTCGGGAGATTGCAACGAACGAGCGTGCGTCGGAGAAAATGATAAATCTGCATGTCTATGGCCAGCTTTAGTCTTGTGCCTTGAAGGGGGGTGTTGTTAATCAAAAAGCTGTACTTGTTGGGGTAGGGCACAGGTTGAGGAACACTGGAATGGTAGATTTTATTGCCGTTGTGTTCCTAATATGTCAGCCAGCATCTTGATGGCATGTTTTGGTTGGCCAGACGTGTACTCTTCAAGGCTGGGTCCCATTTCTTTATAAAGGGTTTTGGCCAATTTGCTGACCACCTCTTTGAAGTTGCCATTCCGTCCAGGGAAAACACCGTTCCCTGTGATGTTAGACAAGAAATACCAAAGCACTGGTAGAACGTGGCGCTCCACCGCTTGAGGCTTCCGTGGGTAGACAGATGTTACAAGACCTGTGGGTCAGAAGAAGACATCTAAGTCACCAACTATAACGGAATAACTTAAGTGGGGACCAATAGTATTTTCAACCTCAGAAACACGGATGCGATTTGAAGGCTGATTTCCCTGGTTCACAAAAAGATTTAGGTTTCTGTCAGGAGAATTTTAGTTTGAGCCTGGACAATTAAATGTTTGCCTTATATCATCTCCCTCTGCGGAGATCAGGAACGTGTGTCCTATCACATATGAGTATTATGGGAAATACATTAAAAGGCACCCTCCGACCCAAACGCAGTCCTTGAGTGCAGCTCCACTTACACCTATACAATCATTACATTCACATGGTTCAGATGTGCATATTAATATTAGGCAGAGACAGAGTAAGTGGAAGCTCATGATAGGAGGACCTAAATAGCTGTAAGCTAACAACTAAGTTCAAATATAGCTGATGTACCAGTGACTGCATATACCAGTTATATGTAATCAATTAAAGAACAGACAAAATACACCACGTTTAATGAAGAAGCAGGAGCAGATTTTTAAATTTGGGTGCCTTTACATGTCAGTGTGTACAAAATGTATGTACTTGTGCATTCTACAAGAACAACACAACAACTGCAGCACTCGGTATTTATCAGCGCAAGAATAGGATTGGTCTAATGACATAAACACATATTATTTTGGGGAGGGGAATCAGTCAATTATTGTGTGGGTGTTTTGGGGTTGTTCACCTTTAAATTCAGCGGCTCTCCAGTTTGAAGTTTCTGCAATACAGTTGCTATGGTCCCAATTACCCTAGCAACCATGCACTGAGGAGACTAATATGAATAGGAAATGCCTGAATATATATATATGAAAATATGATTATATAAAGTAGCAATAACAATAAATGTATAGCCTTACAGAACATTTGTTTTTTTTAGATGGGGTCAGTGACCCCTTATGTGACAGCTAGAAACAGTCAGGAGAAGAAGGCAAACAATCAAAAACAACTGTAAAAAAGAGAAAATTAAGGTACATTGCAAAGTTACTTAGAATTAGCCACTCTATAACATGTTAAAAGTTAATTTAAAGGTGAACCACACCTTGAAAGGAACAGTACCACCAAAAATTATTTTTAAGTAATGAAAATATAATGTACTGTTGTCCTGCACTGGTAAAATTGGTGTGTTTGCTTAAAAAATGCTTACATAGTTTATATGAGCAAGTTGCTGTGTAGCCATGGGGGCAGACATTCAAAGCTGAACAAGGAGAAAAGGCACAGGATACTTAAGGTGGCCATAGACTCAAAGATCCGCTTGCTTAGCGACATCGCCAAACGAGCGGATCTTTCCCCGATATGCCACTAAACAGCATGGCTATATCGGGGTAATTCGAACGTTCGGCCGTACGGTCGAACGATCGAATTACGATGCGCCAAGGGGCTCCGACGGGTCGGTCAGTTAAAAATCCAACCTTCCCGATCTATATCGTGGCCAGATATCGATCGGGAAGACCCGTCGGAAGACCCCATACACGGGCAGATAAGCTGTCAAATTGGTCCAAACGACCGATATCGGCAGCTTTATCTGCCCGTGTATGGCCACCTTTAGCAGATAAGCTCTGTAGTATACAATGGGATTCTTCAGAACGTATCTGTTATCTACTGTGTATCCTGTGCTTGAATGGCTGCCCCCATGGCTACACATCAGCTTGTTTATATAAACTATAGTAGTATTTATCCATTATCTACTGTGTATCCTGTGTTTGAATGGCTGCCCCATAGCTACACAGCAGCTTGTTTATATAAACTATAGTAGTACTTATCCGTTATCTACTCTGTATCCTGTGCTTGAATGGCTGCCCCATAGCTACACAGCAGCTTGTTTATATAAACTATAGTAGTACTTATCTGTTATCAACTGTGTATCCTGTGCTTGAATGGCTGCCCCCATGGCTACACAGCAGCTTGTTTATATAAACTATAGTAGTACTTATCTCTTATCTACTGTGTATCCTGTGCTTGAATGGCTGCCCCCATGGCTACACAGCAGCTTGTTTATTTAAACTATAGTAGTACTTATCTCTTATCTACTGTGTATCCTGTGCCTGAATGGCTGCCCCCATGGCTACACAACAGCTTGTTTATATAAACTATTTTAGAGTTTCTGAAGCAAACACACCAGTTTCACCAGTGTAAGGCAAAACTGTATTATATTGTCATTCTTTTAAAACACTTTTATTTTTTCGTTGTTACTGTTCCTTTAAAGAAATACATTAGGTATTTAATAAGTTTCTTATTGAATTTACCGGACAGATGTTCTGTGATGTCACTCATGGCTCGGCCGCTGATGAAACGGATTCTGCTGGCAAATGGCTGCAACAACCACAAATTGTCTGCAAAATTGTGAATAATAAAAACGTGAATAATGATATTGTGGGAGGCAGATATACCCCCGCATATAATTATATAATAATAATAATATTAATAAAATAAACAGCAGTTTATTTGGACAGTTAGAAGGAATGTACATTGGAAAGGTGCTTAGAATTCTATTTCCATTCATTTTTGGGTTTACAGGTTTGGTAGGATATTGTCCCCGTATGATTGTCCTTCCCAGTTGGGTTCAGCAGTGATACCTATGTTAGCAATGAGCGTATCCAGCACCATCCCCGCAGCCGTGTAAATCCCAGAATGCTTGCAGTTCAGATTGTCCGTCACCACCGTTACCATAGGAACCAGAACCTGTTGCAGACTCTCCTTCAGGAGCGGGATCATGAGCACGGCCGACTCTAATGCAAACTGATTGACTTTCTTATTGGCGTCTTGCAGCCGTGGGTTAAAGGAGTCAAAAATCTGTGTAGTGGAAAAAAATATTTACATTTATTGTAATCCATGAAAAAAAAATTCTACACTCCCATAATAAGTTATAAAAATGTTCATAAATGTGTTTTTGTTAAGTCTTAAAGGAGAAGGAAACATTAAAACTAAGTAAGCCTTACCAGAAAGGTCCACCTACATATACCAGTGAACCCTCAAAGTAATGCTGCTCTGAGTCCCCTGTCAAAAGAAACACAGTATTTCTTTCCATCTATTGTGTATATGGGCTTCTGTATCAGACTTCCTGTTTTCTGCATAAACCTCCAGACTTAGGGCTTGAGCATGCTCAGTTTGCTCCTCTCTCCCTCCATTTTCACCCCTCCCTCCTCCCCTCCCTGCTGTAATCTGAGCCCAGAGCTATGAGTAAGCAGGGGGAGACTCAGGCAGGAAGTGATGTCAAAACAAGCTAATATGGCAGCTGCTATCCTAAACAAACAGAGAGAGCTTCTAGAGATGTTTACTCAGGTATGGTAAAGCATTCTACAGATTAAATATAGTGTGATAGCTTTCACTATTGTGGCTAATCTATTGGTAATAAATTGCTTTGATGGCTTTCCTTCTCCTTTAAGTCTATATTTATATTTTCAGGGTTGAACTGGCCAATCAGGAGATCTGCCCGTTGTTTTGCTGGGATCCCTAGTCTGTCCATTGCCCTCCTCCATTATAATAGGCCACTGTATGAGTTTCACACCTGAACATCCTGTCCAATCACAGTATTCTGTGCTTATAAGCATGGTCCCATCAGAATGTCAGCTAGCAGATAAGGGCCTGCTAGACACAATAAAAAAGAATCTGTAATTCTATAAAAAGAGAATAGTTCCCCTTTAACACCGACCTGTGTGATATTAGCAGTGACAAATTTCGGGTTGTTCCTGGAATATTCCAGAACAAGGGTCACACCATCCATTTTGCTCTGAAAGTCCTTGGCCGTTAATAATTTGCTGAGCTCCTTGAGCTGCTCTGTGACCTCCGCGGCCCGGACAGGCTGCCGTCTTGGCACAGGGGACTCTTGAGGTTCCGGTTCTACTTCTCTTGGCCTACTGAAATATTAAAGGGACAGTGAGCATGTGTGTTAGGATTTACTTGTACATTTTTTTTAATGAAACACCCTAATGCACCTATTTAGTGCTACCAATTCCTATTTTTATAGGGAAATGAGAGCAGAGCAGGCAGTAACACTTTCCTCTTGTCTCTGTCCTTCTGTATGAGTGTGATATTATTGGCTGACAGGTTAGTCTAAATTATTTTAATATTCTTTTGTAAAGTTTTCAATAAAAAACATGAAAACCCTATATATTAGTCACCTATCTAGTTCTAACAGTCCTAGAATGATTCAGAACAAAACCCACCTTTGTTCTGGAGCCGGGCTTTCCTTTGGAAGCACAGCGATGCTCTTCTGGGCAGACCTCTGACACTTGGCAGAAGGGGCTTGTGAAAGACTGTCAGTGGTTTCCTAGAATTCATTAGAAGGAAGTTCAGTAGGCATCAGGCTCTATTATCAGAGGCAAATTACAAGGCTGGACAATAACATATACAGCATAAGAAAAGCTGGCTATATAAAGCATTTATAAAGAGGCAAACAGGTACCAACCTACAGCCCTGTGTGTGTCCCAGCACAAGCTAAAACTAAAGACCTCTAATACTATTGACCATGAGTCTTAAAGGGTGGTTCACCTTAAAGTTAACTTGTAGTATGTTAAAGAATGACGTGACTACTTCTAAGCAACTTTTCACTTGGTCTTAATTTTTCCTTTTTTTTATAGTTTTTTAAAAGAATTATTTTCCTTCTTATTCTGACTCTTTCCAGCTTTCACATGGGGGGGGCACTGACCCCTTCTAAAAACAAATACTCTGTAAGGCTACAAGTTTGTTGTTGCTACTTTCTATTCAGGCCTCTCCTATTCACATTTCAGTCTCTAATTCATATCAATGCATGGTTGCTAGGGTAATTTGTACCCTAGCCACCAGATTGCTAAAACTGAAAACTGGAGAGCTGCTGAATAAAAAGCTAAATAACTCAAACACCACAAATAATAAAAAATGAAAACCAATTGCAAATGGTCTCAGAATATCCCTCTCTACATCAAGCTAAAAGTTAACAACCCCTTTAAGGAAATTGGTAGATATATCCCTTTAATTACATAGTTTCACTCTAGTGATGTTCCCTCCCTCCACCCGTTCCCGCATCCCCCCCTTTTATTGACCCGTGCAACCCGCCGTGCTGATGATGTCACAAAAGGGGCAGGGCAAGCACGCGTGCGTCTATAGAAGCGGAAGTTGGAAAAGAGAGCAGTCAGAAGAGCCCAAATCCGAGCCACCCAGGGGAGATCCTGGCCCCTCCGCCGCCTGAGGCAGCAGCAGTTGCTGCTGCCCCCCCTCCCCCGGAAATTCCCTCTTAAAGTACCAGGAGCAGCATTTTTGCTGCCCCTGGTACCTAGTGGGGTGCTGCCGCCTTAGGCGACAGCCTCAACTTGCCTCATTGGCGAAGCACCCCTAGAGCCACCCACAACCCGAAAATGGGGGTTCGAGGTGGGCCCGAACCCACGGGTATTAGGTCGGCCCGCACATCACTATTACACTCTGCCCCTGTGTTGTTGCCACTAAGAGGGTCACATACTTTCTGCTTGACGGTGGCTATGAGGTCCCGCAGATCATGAGAAGGAATCAATCGCTCCATCTGGCTCTCAAATTTTGGGTTTCCCATCAGCAGGCAGAACATCCTGCGCCCATAGAATCTGCAGTAACAAACATTGTTTTATTGTATATTTAGTCATAATCTGGGAGTCATACAGTTCAGTGCCAGAATGGGTTATATACAAAATATACACAGTTTCCACTGTTTATATGTTTATATACAGAGCCACAGGGTGGCTCTGAGGCAATGGATTTATAAAAGAAGCAAATCCCAGAAAAGGGTCAGTAAAGCAGATGCCAGATTAACCTATTAATCAACGTGACACTCTGTAGGGCAGGGCTGTACAACGTCCGGTTAAAACGGGTTCGGTATTAGTGATAGTGTTCCATAATGGCTTCATTTGGACTAACGGATTCGTTCATTTAAAGGGTATATGATAAACATTTACTCTCTCAAAACGAAATTCTTTATAGTGCCGCCATATATGCCCACGTGTACAGTATATCTGTCCTATAACACTGAGAATATTTCCCTATATATGTCCATGAAATAGAGCGGTTTATTTATGAAAAGTTTGTGCAAATGGGCCACAAATGCAGTTCTGGGGTCTGCACTGTACATTCATATCCCACTGCTTGTGTACTGCTGACTCTGACCACTAGAGGGCAGCCATTGCAGTTTTAGCTTTGTACTTGTTGCACATGATCTGAATTTCATTGCGTGAGTACATAGATAGGATTGATGTCTAGGAGCCCTCCATCTGTTGCTGTACTATGGGGTAGATTTAGTTAGAAGTTAGTTAGTGAAGTTAGAGGTCGCCACAGTCCACTAGAGTGAAATTCCGCCACTCTCCATTTTCTATGGGATTTTGAAAGGCGTATTTATCAAAGGATGAACTTTCACTTTCACCCATTGATAAATACTCTTTTAAAAATCTCATAGAAATGAATGGAGAGTGGTGGCATTTCACTCTAGAGGACTGTGGCGACCCCTAACTTCACTCTTTGATAAATATACCCCTATACAGTGTCTGACTGGGACACCCGGGGCCCACCCAAAAACCTTAGACCAGGGGCCCACCAAGAAAATTTAGACCAGGGGCCCACTCTAAGTATTATTTTTCCTCTTTTTCCTCACCTCAATCAAACTCTATTCTCCTAGTCTCTTCAAGTTATACATACTGTAACCTATTATTCCATCTATTTAGCCTCTTTTTCTCATAGAAATAGGGAATGGCCATGAAATAGGCCAAATGTTTAGCAGCATGAGGGCCCACTGACACCTGGGCCCACCGGGAGTTTTCCTGGTATCCCGGTGGGCCAGTCCGACACTGCCCCTATATATATATATATATATATATATATATATCAGAATCTCCCTCTGACTGTCTAAGTTGGGCATTGATGTTTATAGATGAAAAATGGGTCCATTCAGAGGTAAAGCACCATCTGGTGGTAAAAGGTGGTATCACACAGATGTTATCTTAGTTCTGAGTATGTTAAAGTACCAGTAACACAAGGAATTGCCCTCTAAATCTTCGGGGGGGGGGGGTTATTATAGGTGTTATGGTTCCAAGGGATCCAAGAGTTGTAGCCCTGGATTGGAAACTGATATATTGTGCAGCTATGTATGTCCCAAATGTTACACTTTTCCTGGGCCCCAGAGTAAAATTTGGATTTCCTGATAACATCCCTTGCACCTGAGCCATAGAGAAGTACCTGGTGTCCTGCTGCCTATCTTGGTTCAGTCTGACCACCGTGCGCAGCATTGTGTCGTTACTCTCCCTGGTTCCAGATAGGAGTCTCTCCGCCCCCAGCTGTTCCATCACATTTAGAAGGTATTTAGCCGAACACTTCCGAACTGAGCTGTTCCGGTGGCTGCAAAAAGAAGTATGGCATAAAGCAGGAATTCTGTCAGTATAGAGGTTTCTTACTGTACATGCCAGGAAGCACAGTCTGTGGCTGGTTAAGGATTCTGGGATTTTGAGTTCTTGAGAATGTATGTACTCATTTAGAAACATATATGATTGCTACCCAAACAGGAGGACACTGGCAGTGTGCTGTTTGTTTGGATCCATCCAACCTGAGCGTCTGCCGGTCCGGTCTGCCCCACTGCTTGGATACGAAGGTAGGAAGTCACACAGCTACTGTTAGTTATACCTTCATTCGCCTTCATGTGGGGACAGAACAGGCAGGGCACCTCATCTCAAGAAAAGACAGTTCTATATAAGAAGAAATGTGCAGGAAACATGTGTTTTGCTCACCACAGACCTGACACATTTGCTTACAGCTCTCTTCTCTCTGCTCTCCAGAGAAGGAGCCCAGAAGATTGGGAGTAGACTTGGTGCCTGTTGGCAGAACTCACTTGAGATAGACAGGGGGAATACATATCTGAATGAAAAGGAGTACCACCCATAAGGAACGTACAAGGACCACCCCTTCTCTTACCCAAATCTTTGAGAACAGAAAGAACACAGACTTATTGGTAAAAGTGTCAGGATTGAGGTAAGTGCTATTGAGCTCTATAACCTAGAGACAAAGCGGGATACCCTCACACACCTGATGCCTCCAGCCATCAGCGCAGGCAAAGTCTTGGATGGGCTCACGTTTTCCACCATGATACCGAGGGATTTTTCCGATTCCTCCCGAATAAACTCGTTGGTGTCCCCAATTTTGTGGAGCAGAACACGTGAAATATCCTCTACCTCTGGGTCCATGCTCTTCTTAAGGTGTTTAAAAAGGTCACCTAGGGTTCGAATGGCATAACGGGACACCTTGGACCGCAAATTGCTGACCTGTAATTACAAAACTGCACAAAATGAAGTGTTTGTGGTGCATCTACTATATATACTGAGAACATTGCTCATACATGCATGTTGTCCTCAATGGTTGTCAATAGTATCCTTCTTGTCCTACTTGGAGCTACCAACCTAGAACTTCCCAATGGTTGGCAGCAGTGTGCCAGGGATTACTAGACAAGAACTCTGCAAGAATTTCCAACAGTAGTCTAAATGACTTCATGGGGGCAGCAAGTCTAGAATTCCTTAATATTGGCTAACAGTAACTTGGTGGTAGCAGCCTTTCTTATTCTTCCAAGGTGGTCAATCCAGATCTTTAAGACCTTTAAACCCAATTCTTTCTGGCACTGCCAACCTAGAACACTCCAGCAGTAGCTTTCATTAGTCTACAAGCTACTCGGCATCATCACTGGCTTCCAATCACTTGGTACATTCTAAAGAAAAGTAGAAGGAACTGGAAATTGGCCATATTCTTCATATCAGAGGCCCATTATATAAGAGAGAATGACTAACCTAAAACCTCCTTGTGCCAAATGTATGATCGAAGCTACTCAAAACAAGGCAAACTTCTGTATATTTATTGGGAATTATCCCAAACTGTACCAAGTGCCAAGACCTGCATATGGGCTGCTTTATATAATTCCACAAACAAAAATGTACCTCTCTGGTCACTGACGTGGAGACATCATGGAGCCGGGAGTAGAGTACATCGGGGTGACAGGATGACAGGCACCTCACACTACTGAGACCCTTCTCCTTTTGCTCCCTATAAACACAACAACCAACACAATATCAACACTGAACAGAGTATTGTTTCTACCCTCTTGTGTATCTGAGTGTGGGACTTCCTCTGCTCCACAGGATGTGATATGTGCTCAGCTCTGATTGACAGGAGCATCTTCCTATCTGTCAGAACTTGGAGGAAACTCCACCCCTGACACACTAAAGAACAGAAAGCACACTCTGCACGGAGAAATGTGATCTCTTATAACTTAAATAATGCACAACGTAAGGGTATTGCAGGTATGGGACCTGGTGCTTTCCAGATCACAGATCTTTCCTTAATTTGGATCTTCAATCCTTAAATCTACTAAAAAATCATTTAAACATTAATTAAACCCAATAGGCTTGTTTTGCCGTCAACAGCATTTAATCGCATCTTTGTTTGGTTCAAGTACAAGGTCCTTTCTTATTATTTACTTTATTATTACAGAGAAAAGGGAGATAATTTTTCAAAATTTGAATTATTTGGATGGGAGTTGGCCTTCGCGTAATTTAGAGCTTTCCGGATAACCGGTTTCCAGCTAATGAATCCTATACCTGTATTATGTTAGAAATTCAGTGCGGCCGCTAGTTTTATTATGTTAATATCACTTTAGGTTGTAGAAGCCTAGAAACTAGACAAAAAAGGCAAAACATTCAAAACGACTAATGAGACAAATTATGTTAGAGCACCACTGTCTGCATCATGTTACTAAATAATCTCAGCCTCCCGCACTACCAGTAGGCTTTGCAGTTGGGGCAGAGAAGGGCAAGTGGATGTCCAGCAGGCTTTGACTGTGGAGGGAATGCTTGGAATCACAGTTTAAGACCATCTGCCCATACCTAAGTCAATGTATAATTAAAATTCCACTCTCACCAGTCTTTGTTGTTAAGTTGCCGTAGGGCTTCGATCAACCCTTGCTCAGGGTGAGACATGGGACCAATGCTTTGTCCTCCATTCTCTGAGTCCGAGTCCCACTCTAAGCAATCCTGGAAGTAGGCAGGCAGGGAATAGGCTGGAAGAGAATAAAGTTCCATCAGTTCCATCTACTGTAGCCCTGAGTATAAGGGACCCCTGCAGGGCCGGAACTAGGGGTAGGCAGAAGAGGCACTTGCCTAGGGCGCAGAGGCACAGGGGCGCCAGGCACGTACCTCTTCTGACGCCTTCCCCTAGCTCGGACCGCTATGTTCATTAGCTGTGGCCGCACTGCTACGTAGTTTACACATGCGCACTCGCACATTTTCTGCGCATCCGCGAGCGGCGGGGGTGAAGTATTGCCCGGGTTGCCTAGGGCGCCCGGCTGAGTAGGCCCGGCACTGGACCCCTGTCACTTATATATGTAGGGGATTTTGAATGCCTGACTACCATTCTGTCACACTACAAGCCAGATTGATCAGCTAAAAATTCTGCCACTTAGGAGAGAAAAGTAGCTCAAATCTCTCCTAGGGTCTCTCCTCTCCTGAGTTTGTGAGAGCTCTGTGGCCAAGCTCAGGGTTAAGGGCATATGTAGTGGATCCTCTGCTGGCATAGAAATGCCAGTGCCTACATTGTCTGCCTGTCACTGTGAACACGGAGCAGATTGGCTCAAAAATTCTCATATCCAACATCTGCCCATGTGTGCAGTGACAGGTAGAATGGCAGAGATTGGATCACTGGTGTCTCTCCTCCGACAGAAACACTGCCAATGAAGGATCCATAATGTGTGCCCTTAGCCCTAACCAATAGGGGGTGCCCAACCCCATTGCTGCTGCCCAAGGCTGTTCTTCTACCATCCTGCTGTCTTCTGGATCAGTGGTGAACCCACAAACCCTTATACAGTATATATCCAGCTACGTAATACTATAAGCCCCTACCTGACGCATGCCGCATGTCGTTGGCTGAAGAGTCTTGGTTTACAGGTGGGATTCTGGGTAGGGAGGTTCGACTCACAAATTTGGTTGCAGAGTAACTGGCTGTGATTCGGCGTTTATCCGAGGTTCCTGGGATTGTGGCGGCACCATTTAGACTGACAGACACAGATGTTGAAGGGTCTGTAAAGAGAAGGAGAAAAAATGATGTTTTATTTGGAATAGTACCCTTATAACATCAATATTGGGGTTCAACCAAAAACTGTACATTTGCATGACTGACTGATAGCAGAGCTAGACAAAACAGTTTAAGCTCACTTCCAACCTCCAATTTTTTATGAGGCGTCTATTTATAAACAATTCTTTTTAGGGAATATCTCAATCCCACTGTGAAAAATCCATATCTTCATATATAAACTACTAATTGCCTCCTCAAAACTATAAACGTGCTCACCCTTTAAACCCGGTGACCTGGGTGTACATACCGCAGGTCCCACACTGCTGGGCACACGATACTTTACATTCAATGCATAGAAGATTTGGGAAAAGCCGCACTCACCAAAGTAGACGAGTGGCCCCGGTACATCGCCCCGAACCCGTAGCTGTGGGTGATGTGCATTTAAAACCAAAAATTTCTGGCAAGCACTCAGAAGTCCACTCGTAGGGTAAAACCATTAAAGGAAAACTATACCCCCAAAATGAATACTTAAGCAACAGATAGTTTATATCAAATTGAATGACATATTAAAGAATCTTACCAAACTGGAATATATATTTACATAAATATTGCTCTTTTACATCTCTTGCCTTGAACCACCATTTCGTGACTCTATCTGTGCTGCCTCAGAGATCACCTGACCAGAAATACTACAACACTAACTGTAACAGGAAGAAGTGAGGAAGCAAAAGGCAGAACTCTGTCTGTTAATTGGCTCATGTGACCTTACATGTGGTTTGTATGTGTGCACAGTGAATCTTACGATCTCAGGGGGCGGCCCTTATTTTTTAAAATGGCAATTTTCTATTTATGATTACCCAATGGCACATACTACTAAAAAAGTATATTATTATGATAATGGTTCATTTACATGAAGCAGGGTTTTACACATGAGCAGTTTTACTCAGTATCTTTAAATAGAGACCTACATTGTTTGGGGGGTATAGTTTTCCTTTAAAGTTTATTTCAGCAGATTAAAAACATTGCAGTCCTGACACATTTTGTATCAAAGATACATAGTCATAGGCACAACACACTTTTTATCAAACGGCCATTTAAATCTAAAGCCCGGAAATGACTTCATCACCCACTTAATGTTAATTAAAATCATCTGTTTACCACCCCCTGTCTCTTTAATCAGCTGAAACATCCTGTAACAATATATCTAAAAATGATCGCTTGACCACAGACCATATCTATCTGATATATTAAAATATTTGTATTGAAAAAGTAAAAAAGTATGTTACCACATAATTTTTATAAATATATATTAACCATCCAAAATTGTATAATATCAGAGTATATCGCTGGTTTTTTTCTCTTTTCGGAAGCCATTACTCGCAATCAAATACGATTTGCTTTACCCGATATGTAGAGGACCGGTTCAAAGGAATCTAATTAAAATTAAAATACAGTCTGACATATTTTTTATCTAACTTTTAGTGCAATATTTCATGATTATAAATACATCTATATAAACTTTTAGTTACCAAAAGCGCAATATCACATATACATTATTTTTAGCACTAAACAATGTAAAGGTTGTTAGTCCTAAACACAGCAAGTTATGTCAAACTTCAAATTAAGCCCTGCTGGTTGTCGCATTCCTAATGTGAATATCCAGAACGCTGACTGATAGCAGAGCAAGGTTTTAAACCTGTTCACTACTGATCAGTCTTGCAAAAATAGTTGGTAAGCTGAATCTGAAGCTAAAATGGAATAAAGCATCTTGATTGGTGCATATATACGAATTCATTTCAGGAGAGGAGAATACAGCTGGAAAAACTAAGAGTACATCATGTGCTTGGAATAACCTAATGAAACAAATACTTATTTTGTACAACCTTTTTAAAGGGAAACTAACCGCGTTGGTCTGTCTACTACGCTGTTGATTCCTTGTGGCCATGAGCATTCAATTTGGATTGCAAGCTCTGTTGGAGAGGGAATCATTGTGCCTGAATAACTATAAAAGAGTAAGGATAATTCTAGGAGTACATCATTCTAGTTCCCTCTCATTGGTTAGCTGGCCTCCCTTATGGTTTAGGTGACTTACAGTCCAGGCAGATTTCTCCGGGATCCACAAGCTGAAGCCGATCCCAGAGCTGCTGCTGGTTTCTCCTTTTATTCTGCAGAATATTCTCCATTTCCAGCTGCTTCTGTCTCATCTTGTCCTGGGCCGACTTGGATATGGTGAAATTTATCTGGAATGGGAACAGATAGAGATGGGAATGACTCAAAGTCATGCTCCAAAAATGAAGTTGGGCCAGTCCCTGGCTCAGACCTTTTCCATGATAAGCCCTGGATTTGCTCCCTTTCTAAAAGGCATCATCCCTTCCATCTCTCACTCTAACAACCCTTTTAACTCAAAGTGAATAATAATGTTGCCAAATTGCAGGGTAGTTGTCAGTGACTTGGGCTGAAGCTGCCATCATTCCCAGAACCACAGACTGCTGACACTGGCACAGTATTTAAACAAAGGGAAATTGGAATCTCCCCTATGGAAATGTGTAATTAAACCTAAAAGTGTCACATTATGAACAATAGAGGACAGTGTGGTTATAAACGGAATCTGTGGTATAATCCCATTTAGGCCAATACAGACCCTTCCTGTGTTTTCCTTCCACTCTTCGCCAGACTGGGATAACTGCTTCCCATCTCTCCCAAAGGAAATTGCCTTTGATTCCATATATGTCCCAGAATCCTTTGCCACCAGGCCACCCTGCTGATCTTGGTAGGGAACAGATTCCAGACTTCGGCTTTCTAGAATGAATAGGCAATTAAGGAATAAACTTTGTCGGATAGTAAACTGATTTGAAATACAATCCAAAGTGATTATATGAGAGGGAGCTTGAGATGCTGTTATGTTTTGGTACCCGAGGATTAAGTAGAGTATAACAGTGATTTATTAGCAGGTTCATGCAGCCATTACACTTCAACAGTAACTTCAACTCAAATACTATAGAAAGTGCTATGTACACAGTATAACTCTTGTGCACAGTGACACCTACAGGCCATTTTTATAAACACCACAGATGCCACATGTAATTGCCTGGCTAAGACAACCAAGTGTTCATGATTTTTCATGATTATTTTGGCAAGATGTATGGGATTAATGAGACACATTATGGCAGCTCCCACTCAAAGGAATAAAGATAACTAGACAAATAAATAGGTCTCAGTGGGCAGAACCAGCTATGTCAGTTTATTGTAAATATAATGTATAGGATGACAAATGTATTCTGGTTTATTGTCCCTTTAAGACTACCGCCTATAAATAAAGTGTTTATCTCTTTAAGATGCTGAATCCATAAGTTCCTGCCCATTGGCCCAGAGCTGTCTGACAGTTTGGTTTAGGGACAAATAAAGGGGATACAATGAAATATCTCCTCTAACAAGGGATTATCGTATCTACCCGGCTGGGTGACTAATCTCCCCGAATCTGCCCGTTTGTCTCTGCCCTAAACTATACTGTGAAAACATGCAAGAAAACGTACGTCCAATACAGCAGGGACAGCCCCCTATGTTTGCTCATAGCCTGTACAGAGAGAAACCATAAAACTATGGCAGCATAGGTATTCCTATTGTGTGTTTTTCCTGATCAAAAAGACGGGGATATTTTCTTTCTTTTCTCCTATATAATAAACTTAAATACTGACAGAAGTCAGATCCCCTCTTTCTAATCCAATTTACATATCTGAAGATAGATCATTCCTTTTAATTGAGCATAGGTATTCCCCTGTACTAAGCACAATTCAGCAGGAACAGTCCCCTAAGTTTGCTCATAGTCTGTATAGAGATCCCATAAAACTATGGCAGCATAGGTATTACTCTGTACTAAGCACAATTCAGCAGGAACAGCCCCTAAATTTACTCATAGCCTGTAAGAAGAGATACCATAAAATGATGGCAGCATAGGTATTCCCCTGTACTAAGCATAATTCAGCAGGAACAGCCCCTAAGTTTGCTCATAGCCTATAAGGAGAGATACCATTAACTATAGAAGCATAGGTATTCCTCTGTACTAAGCACAATTCAGCAGGAACAGCCCCCTAAGTTTGCTTATAGCCTGTACAGAGAGATACCATAAAACTATGGCAGTATAGGTATTCCCTGTGCTAAGCACAATTCAGCAGGAACAGCCCCTTGAGTTGGCTCATAGTCTGTACAGAGAGATACCATAAATAAAACTATGGCAGCCTAGGTATTCCATGTACTAAGCACAATTCAGCAGGATCAGCCCAATAAGTTTGCTCGTAGCAATTCATACATAAGTCCCTCTGTTTCTCCCGTGCTTTGACTTCATTCCTTTGTACCCCAGCCTGTTGTTTATTATTGTTGATTTAGATAAGGGGAGCGCTCGACATTGTGATACTATTTGGGTTCAGTTTGTGTAACAAATACAATAGGGACACTGTGTCCATCCCATATGAATAATGCAATAGTAGATTTCTTGGCTATTTCCTACCAACTACTATCTGGTTGTTGCCAAGACCACACTGTGTTGTTCCACTGAATTAATGACCATAAAGATCTTATCGTGTTATAGTTCTGGGAAGGAATGATATCCACTGGTGTCGCAATATGGAAGGTGGGGAGTCAAAATCAAATTTAGACAATATACACAAGTAAAATGGCAGTGCTCACAGGAAATATTAACCCTCAATATGAATTTAAAATTGCTCAGAGCACCCTTCTGTTCATTTTTGCAATTTACATTGCATATTTTTCTAGTTTTCATATTATGTGATGTTTTAACATAGTGCATTTGAAAAAACAGCGCCACCTGCTGATAATTTCAGCTCACTCTTAGTGAGAAGTCATGTGATGTTTTGCTTAGAAAAGTTGTCTAAGCAGAACAACATCATAAGACTTTCCTCTTCTCATTAGCTTCATTTTCTGCCAAATGTGGACAGTTGGATGAAGAGAAGGTGGCGCTAGTGAAATTCATTATATTAGCATTAATGGCTAATACCATGAAAACAAGAAAAAATAATTAATGTAAATAGCACAAGTCCTCAGAACAGTAAATTTACATTCATTTATTTCAAAGGTTTACATTTCCTTTAACCAATAATAAAAGTGGGAATAGTCAGTAGCTGGGTGGTCTGTGGGTAAGAAATATGTTTTTACTTAGTGTATGTGTATAGCACAGGATATTGCTGCTACAAGTTACATAGTTACATAGTTACATAGTTAAATTGGGTTGAAAAAAGACAAAGTCCATCAAGTTCAACCCTTCCAAATGAAAACCCAGCATCCATACACACACCCCTCCCTACTTTTAATTAAAATTCTATATACCCATACCTATACTAACTATAGAGTTTAGTATCACAATAGCCTTTGATATTATGTCTGTCCAGTGACTAGCTAAAAAGAAATCGCTCCATTATACAGTTTATAGCACAAGAACAGGTATATAATTTCTTGCAAACACTTACACATGTATTTGTTACCAGGAAGATAAAGAGATAAATCATTTATTTGTGTCACTCACCCAATGGTTTATGTGGCCTTTCTTCAAGGATCCTGCTCTGGTGAGAACTGTAAATTGAAGAATTAAGATTTATGGAATTGAAAGTGTTTAGTTCAGTAGTATTAGTATCCAACAGATCTGCCCGAGCCCTGTGTTTAACCTGCCATGTGTTCTGGGGTATTATACATGAAACTGACACTGTATTTATCCTGCTGTGTGTTCTGGGGTATTATACATGGAATTGGCACTTTATTTATACTGCAATGTGTTCTGGGGTATTATACATGGGACTGGCACTGTATTTATCCTGCCTTGTGTTCTGGGGTATTATACATGGAATTGGCACTGTATTTATCCTGCCATGTGTTCTGAGGTATTATATATGGAATTTGAACTATATTTATCCTGCCATGTGTTCTGGGTTATTATACATGGAGCTGGCACTGTATTTATCCTGCTGTCTGATCTGCGGTATTATATATTGGACTGACACTGTATTTATCCTGCCCTGTGTTCTGGGATATTATACATGGAACTGACACTGTATTTATCCTACAATGTGTTCTGGGGTATTATACATGGAATTGGCACTTTATTTATACTGCAATGTGTTCTGGGGTATTATACATGGAATTGGCACTGTATTTATCCTGCCATGTGTTCTGGGGTATTATACATGGAGCTGGCACTGTATTTATCCTGCTGTGTGATCTGGGGTATTATCCATGGGACTGGCACTGTATTTATCCTGCAATGTGTTCTGGGGTATTATACATGGGACTGGCACTGTATTTATCCTGCCATGTGTTCTGGGGTATAATAAATGAAACTGGTACTGTATTTATTCTGCCATGTGTTCTGCGGTATTATACATGGAACAGCTAACTGTATTTATCCTGCCTTGTGTTCTGGGTTATTATCCATGGGACTGGCACTGTATTTATCCTGCAATGTGTTCTGGGGTATAATAAATGAAACTGGTACTGTATTTATTCTGCCATGTGTTCTGAGGTATTATACATGGAACTGGTACTGTATTTATTCTGCCATGTGTTCTGAGGTATTATCCATGGGACTGGCACTGTATTTATCCTGCAATGTGTTCTGGGGTATTATACATGGGACTGGCACTGTATTTATCCTGCCATGTGTTCTGGGGTATTATACATGGAGCTGGCACTGTATTTATCCTGCTGTGTGATCTGGGGTATTATCCATGGGACTGGCACTGTATTTATCCTGCAATGTGTTCTGGGGTATTATACATGGGACTGGCACTGTATTTATCCTGCCATGTGTTCTGGGGTATAATAAATGAAACTGGTACTGTATTTATTCTGCCATGTGTTCTGCGGTATTATACATGGAACTGCTAACTGTATTTATCCTGCCATGTGTTCTGGGTTATTATCCATGGGACTGGCACTGTATTTATCCTGCAATGTGTTCTGGGGTATAATAAATGAAACTGGTACTGTATTTATTCTGCCATGTGTTCTGAGGTATTATCCATGGGACTGGCACTGTATTTATCCTGCCATGTGTTCTGGGGTATAATAAATGAAACTGGTACTGTATTTATTCTGCCATGTGTTCTGGGGTATTATAAATGAAACTGGTACTGTATTTATTCTGCCATGTGCTGTGGGGTATTATACATGGGACTGGCACTGTATTTATCCTGCTGTGTGTTCTTGAGTATTATACATGGAACTGACACTGTTTTTATCCTGCTGTGTGTTCTTGGGTGTTAGACATGGAACTGGCACTGTATTTATTCTGCCATGTGTTCTGGGGTATTTTACATGGAACCGGTACTGTATTTATTCTGCCATGTGTTCTGGGGTATTTTACATGGAACCGGTACTGTATTTATTCTGCCATGTGTTCTGGGGTATTATCCATGGGACTGGCACTGTATTTATCCTGCCATGTGTTCTGGGGTATAATAAATGAAACTGGTACTGTATTTATTCTGCCATGTGTTCTGGGGTATAATAAATGAAACTGGTACTGTATTTATCCTGCCATGTGCTGTGGGGTATTATACATGGGACTGGCACTGTATTTATCCTGCTGTGTGTTCTTGAGTATTATACATGGAACTGACACTGTTTTTATCCTGCTGTGTGTTCTTGGGTGTTAGACATGGAACTGGCACTGTATTTATCCTGCTGTGTGTTCTTGCGTATTATACATGGAACTGGATTACTGTATTCAATGTATGTATTTAATTAGCATTTCCAAAACACAAGAATAATATCCCTGCTATGGGGAGATATACAGTAAGCTTTGCTTTGGGACACCAAATAATGCCACTGAAGCGCATTAAGAATAAATATGTAGAATCCAAACTTGTAATGTTACAGTAGGTAAAATGGGGATGATGGTGATGATGAATTCTGTTTCATTTGTCTGTGGGTAACAAATCACAGGTTGGTTCCATGTTGTTTGGGGAAAAGCCTGTCCTTATAAATAGATGCAATACTAACCTTTCCTGCTTACGACTCTGTCTCAGATCATGAATATCTCTGGGAACCTGAGAGGAAGCATCCACCATTGGCTCAGAAACCATTCCCAAGGATTTGGGGATTGGGGGGATCACAATTCCACTGAGTGCTGTCCACTTCATATCTGTACTGTAACGTGGGTGCTGCAGGGAGTTGTGTAGGTGCTGCAGAGAGTGTATTTGTAATTAAACATTTTAAAGGGCAAATATTCTCTTTATTTGCATCTCTCAAATGAAACATTCTTATTTTTAGATAGAAATCTAGCACAGCAGCTGGTACTGAGTATTATGTGGGAGCTGCTGTACATGGTTTCTTTATTCCCCACTGACAGACATATAAATGCATGAAACTGGTCATTAGATCTCTCAGAACAAAGATGAGAAAATTCCTCGAGTTCCTTGTCACTCAGAAAGTGAATTTGATCGGTGCCGGTGTTTGTTTTCAGTGAAACCTGAAGATAAACTCCAGCACAATAACAAATGGGTATCTATGGCGAGCAGCAAAGCTCTAACACTGTCAGCCAATCACCATTCACCTACAGTGGAAAGTTCTGCTACTCATTCACACAATGAATCTGTCGCTGCCAGAGGGCACCGATCCTGGGTGGGGCCCCAATGTTAAAGGGACAAAAGAATCATCTTAGCAATAATGGTATGAGACCTGTTATCCAGAATGCTCATGACCTGGGGTTTTCCGCATAATAAGCCTTTCTGTAATTTGGATCTTTGCACCTAAAGTCTACTAGAAAATCATATAAACATTAAATAAACCCAATAGGCTGGGTTTGCTTCTAATAAGGATTAATTCTATCTTAGTTTGCAAGCTACTGTTTTATTATTGCAGAGAAAAAGGAAAATTATTTAAAAAAAATTGGATTATCTGGATAAAATGGAGTCTATAGGAGATGACTATTCCATTATTCAGAGCTTTCTGGATAACGGATACCATACCTGTAGTATTATTACATGTATAACTGAGGCCTATAGACGGCTCTAAAGCTCTAGGTTGACCAAGGGATTTCCAAGATTCAATACAACTATACAACTCAATTGTTTCTTACAAAACAGTTCTGTAAAGTCTATCAAACAAGCTAATAAGGAAAGCGCTCTTATATTATCTAGAATGCTCAGGGCCTGGGGTTTTCCGGATAATGGATCTTTCTGTAATTTGGATCATAGTATCTTAATATCTTAGTTTGAATCAAGTATACGGTACAGTTTAATTATTTCTGAGAAAAAGGAAATTATTTTAAAAGACTTTGATTATTTGGATAAAATTATGGGAGATGGCCTTCCCTTAATTTGGAGCTTTCTGGATAATGGGTTTCTGGATAACAAATCATTTCTTAATGAGCCCAAAATGCACCATCACCCTAGATATTCCATCTAGTAAAAATCCAGAGGGAATATAACTGCTGTATGGTGCCTGAAAGGGGATATCAACTTCTTAAAGGGGTTGTTCACCGTTGAGTTAACTTTTAGTATGATTGTAGAGAATGAAATTTGTAGACAATTTGCAATTGGTTTTCATTTGTTATCATTTGTAGCTTTTGAGTTATTTAGCTCTTTATTCAGCAGCTTTCCAGTTTGCTATTTCAGCAATCTGGTTGCCCAGGTCCAAATTATCCTAGCAACCATGTATTGATTTGAATAAGAGACTTGTTTATGGATAGGAGAGGTCTGAAGAGAAAGATGAGTAATAACAAGTAGCAATAACAATAAATGTGTAGCCTTACAGAGCTTTTGTTTTTACATGGGGTCAGTGATTCCCATTTTAAAAGCTGGAAAGAGTCAGAAGATATGGGCAAATAATTGAAAAAATTATAAAAATAAATAATGAAGACCAACTGAAAAGTTTCTTCCGTTCTATAACATACTAAAAGTTAACTTGAAGGTGAACCACCCCTTTAAAGTATGCTTTGTTTCAATAGCACCAGCATAGAAGAAATTCTGCTTAATAGAGATTGTGAGTACAGGGCCGCCATCAGGGGGGGACAGGGGGGACAAGCGTACCGGGCCCGGGCATGAAGGGGGGCCCGGCAGCGCTGCATTTTTTTGAAGATCCGGGCCCCCCTTACGAGCGCCCGAGCCGTACGTCTTGCCTCTTCAGTGCCGAATGCGGAAGTGCCGAAAAGCCGAAGCCGATGCGACGAAAAGACCCGAAGTCACGGAAAAAGCCGAAGTCCCGAAGTCACGAAGCGCCGAAAAGACCCGAAGTCACGAAAACAGCCGAAGCCGAAGTCCTGAAGCAGCGCAAAGACCCGAAGTCACGAAAACAGCCGAAGTCCTGAAGCGGTGAAAAGACCCGAAGTCACGAAAGGAGGCGAAGTTGAAGTACTGAAGCCATGAGTTCAATTCTACTGAACACCAGTTTGTGTTTTTTTTAATCCCCTGGCCACCAATGTATTATTTTAATATTCTATAGGCCCCTGCCACCAATCTTTTTTTTAAAACTTTTGTTTTTGGGGCCCCAATTTTTTTTTAACTCGTAAGGGGCCCCTTGCCACCATTGTTTTTTTTTGGGTTTTTTTTTTAAAAAAAAAATTAATTTTCTTTTTGGTGGCCCCAAATTTTTTTAACTTGTAAGGGGGCCCCTGCCACCAGTTTTTTTTTTTTCCAAAAAATTTTTTTTTCTCCAAATTTTTTTTTGGGGCCCCAATTTGTTTTTAACTTATAAGGGGGCCCCTGCCGCCAATGTTTTTTTTTTTTTCAAAAAAAAAATTTTTTTTCAAATTTTTTTTTGGGGCCCCAATTTGTTTTTAACTTATAAGGGGGCCCCTGCCGCCAATGTTTTTTTTTTTTTCAAAAAAAAATTAATTTTTTTTCAAATTTTTTTTTGGGGCCCCAATTTGTTTTTAACTTATAAGGGGGCCCCTGCCGCCAATGTTTTTTTTTTTTTTTCAAATTTTTTTTTGGGGCCCCAATTTGTTTTTAACTTAGAAGGGGGCCCCTGCCACCAATGTTTGTTTATTTTTTAGTTTTTTTTACATTTTTTTTTGTTGGGGCCCCAAGTTTTTTTAACAGGGGGCCCCTGCCACCAATGTTTTTAAAAAAAAAAAATTGTAATTTTTTTTTTTTGGGGCCCCAATTTTTTTATAAGGGGGCCCTGACCATCAATAGCTTTTTACAACTTGTGTGGGGGGGGGTTACTTTTTTAGCGCTGATGTCTGTGTGGTCTTTTAACTGCGATGTGGGCGGGATATGGGGCGGAGCTTGGTCGTCAGTGTGGGCGGGGCCCAGGGGGCCCCAAAAATTTTGTTGTACGGGGCCCCGTGATTTCTAATGGCGGCCCTGTGTGAGTATATCAGTCCCTGTCCTAGTGCAAATTACATGGTTATGTGAGTCTGTCCAACTTGGAGAGTACAGCACTGATGGTAGGGTGATACTATTGTATCTGTAATTAAAGGAGACATATAGGCTAAATGAAGAAACCCTAATTTTGTAGGCAATTAGAGTAGGGATACACCGAATCCACTATTTTAGATTCGGCCGAACCCCCAAATCCTTTGTGAAAGATTCGGCCGAATACAGATCCAAATCCTAATTTGCATATGCAAATTAGGGGTGGGAAGGGGAAAAAATGTACTTCCTTGTTTTGTGACAAAAAGTCACGTGATTTCCCTACCCGCTCCTAATTTGAATCTGCAAAATAGGATTCGGATTTGGTTAGGCCAGGCAGAAGGATTTGGCCAAATCAGAATCCTGCTGAAAAAGAGATGCACCGAATCCTGGATTCGGTGCATCCCTAATTATGAGTAATATATGGTGTTGCTTTTACATGGGGCTAAAAAATGCTTTAAAAATGTCCCCTTTATTAGAGCTCCCTATAGATGTTTTCTGGTCCCTGTTTCAAATGAGAGGTGGGCGGGTCCTAACCGCTCCTGCCAAAAGCACAGTAGGAGGGGGACAGCCAATCACAGCCCTGCAATCACACAAGCACAGACAGGCGTCAGTTCCCTATCAGGTCCTGCTAGCTGCTGATTGGTTCCTCTCCTACAGTACAGTGAGCTGAGTGCCGCCGGCTCCCCTGCACAGCCTGGGAATTCAGGGAGCAAGAAGTGGAAGAGAAGGGAGGGATTATTAGGGTTTTTATATAAATCAGCCTGAAACACTATTTTTAAGCACAATTCTTCCATATCTAAATGAGTATAACGCACTGGAACCTTCTTATTTTTTCCACAAAATGTCTCCTTTAAGTTTTGGATGAGCTGGGGGGGGCAGTATATGGCCCCATTTAATTCACCTTAATCTCAAACAATAGTAACAGCGGTACCTCCATAGATGCTGGCGAATGTCCATCTGGAAGTTCCGGGAACATTAGTGCGTCAGTGATTGGCTTATAGGTCTGAGCGGAAGATTCAGTTACTGCTGCAGTTTGTGGTGTCGGACTCCTTTGTGGGCTCCGTTGTATTGGGGGCACTGGCGGTGTAGCATTCAGCAGCCTCTGGGAGGCGCTTCTGGGAACAGCAGGTTTGAGCGGGGGCCCAGCTGAATTGGCACCATCATTTGGGACTAAAGGGACAAAGAGAAAATATGAGATTAATTATTTTGTGTTGGCTGAAAGTATAAAAATCTGAGGAATCAATCTGTTTCTATAGATGGCAATCACAGGTATCCCTCGCTTACACCTTACTGTTCTATTCATCTATAGGTGGGATAGTTCTGGGTGCAACCTACCTTAAAATGTAATATTTGTGCTAACCTAAATCTAATCAGTCCTGTGGTCAGTTAAAAATTACAAATGCTTATAGGGCCAGCTTGAGCAGTAGGTCTTGACCTGACCAAGGTCAAGACTTGACTTGATCATCCTCTAAACAGGCTAGACCAACTTAAAGTCAATGAGAACATTAGAATGTTGAGGGGCAGCAAACCTGTTGCAATTAGAGCACTAGTAAACTCACATGGACTTGGCCAACTTATAGCCTATCACACATAAAAATATACGTCAGACAAGACCTACTGGTCTAAACATTCACTGGACTAGACCAAATTGTGGCTAATTACACCATTAAACATTTACTGGGCTAGACCAACTTGAAGCCAATCACACAATGAGAACATTCAATGGACTAAACCAATTAGTGATCAATCACACTATTAGAACCTAACCACTAGGCTAGACCAACCTGCAGCCAATCATGAGCATTACATTAGAAATACAAAAGTTGACCCTTGTGACCCATTAAGGCTTCAAGGAGTCTCACCTCCTTTGGGCCCCTCTGATAGTTTCCTTTTAAGTTTGTCCTTGAGGTGGGCAGTTTCCAGCATTGCACTATCCACTTCTTGCTCCCATTGCTTTTTCCTTTCCCCTAGGAGCAGATCATTTCTTCCCTGTATCTCCAGTGGAAGGGGCTTTATCTCCTGACTCTGGAACTCATCCCCCCACAGATAGGACCTCTTCATCTGGAAGCTTAGTGTCGACTGAATCGCAGCTGTTATAGAGGCAATGATATCATTATAAGTGACTGTGTCACCATTCAGAACCCGCTGGCATGGAGACACTTTACATCATACAGCTCATGTCACCCTAATCTGTGCTTTTACCTGTTTCAGCTGCTGCCCATCTGCTGCCACAAAGCTGGATATTTGAGTCAACACTCCCATTCATCATAGATCCATAACCAGGTTTCATTTTGGGTACGCTGCCACAATAAACAGCAACAGGAGCCCTGAATGTGGCTTTAACAAAACGATAGAAATATGAGGGGAAAAGTAAAGTTTTAGTCTAACAATAGTAGGCAAAAGTCTGAAAGCTGGTAATTCTTCTGGGATACTATGGAGAGATGGAAGCTGGTGGATAAAACACTGGGGGAGACAGGAGCTGGTGGATAACAGACTGGGGGAGACAGGAGCTGGTGGATAACAGACTGGGGGAGACAGAAGCTGGTGGATAACAGACTGGGGGAGACAGGAGCTGGTGGATAACAGACTGGGGGAGACAGGAGCTGGTGGATAACAGACTGGGGGACACAGGAGCTGGTGGATAACAGACTGGGGGAGACAGGAGCTGGTGGATAACAGACTGGGGGAGACAGGAGTTAGTGGATGACAGACTGGGGGAGACAGGAGCTGGTGGATAACAAACTGGGGGAGACAGGAGCTGGTGCATAACAAATATAGAGAACATCAGCTGAACACACACATCAAGCCCCTACAACTCACTCTTTGTAAGTTAGAATTACTGCAAATATTTTCATAGAACACACCATGTGAGAATAAAAGGGAAGAGCTCTAATCACTTGATCCAACCATGTAAAGAGTGCAGGGGAGACAGGTAAAAAAAAATAACGTGCGCTATGTGATACTAGGTATAAAATTAATATTGTAGCTTTAATTCTGTGTAAGCTTCTATTAGTGTTCTAGCCACACCCATTGCTTGAGTCACAGACTTGCTTCCTGGCACAGCATGGTGGAAGCATGTCTGCTTGTTTTCTGTGAGCCCCACAATAAAAAAAAATCAGGGCCCTCTAATCTATTGAAATTAGATATTTTTCATAAACAACAGTGCCCCACTAGATTTCTCAGCAGAACCTGCTTCCTCTATGGTTTAGTACCATTACAGTACACACAATACAATGTATTTGTGTTACATAAGGGAAGAGTCATCTCAGTACTATCTGTACATGGGATTCAGGCCGTTACCTGCAGTAAAGTCATTATGTGCCATCCTGCCGTCACTGAGGCTTCAGGGACAGTGGGAAATATCTGCAGTTCTTGGCATGAGTTTGGCCACTTCTCTTCCTCAGGCTCCTAAAGAACAGAAGTAATTGCACATTAACAGACCTCTCTTTATTTGGAAATAAAAAGTCAGGATAACTTACGTTAAAGCACTTTACTCCCTGCATTACTTCAAGCTTAGTGGGCAGACAGCAAAAACAATTGCCCTTACATTGCCCTGAATGGCAATAGACAATCCTGGCCAGTAAAACTGAATGTATCTGATCCCCATTGTGCAGCAGTCCTGCCCTGCTTTATGGCTGAGATTCTAGCTATCTGTATAACAGAACATTCTGTCCCAGTGGCTGCACAGATCCTATCTGATCCTCATTGTAAGCAGCAGTCCTGTCCTGCTTTATGGCTGAGATTCTAGCTATCTGTGTAACAGAACACTCTGTCCCAGTGGCTGCACAGATCCTATCTGATCCCCATTGTAAGCAGCAGTCCTGCCCTGCTTTATGGCTGAGATTCTAGCTATCTGTATAAGAGAGCATTCTGTCCCATCCTACATAATCACTTATTATAAGAGCAGCCACAGCATTAGTACAAAGGCTTTTCTCCTAGAAGTAAGCAGATTTCCCCATCACTGGCACAAAAGGATTTGTTATGGACAAGGAAGTGAGTATGTGGAATTTGCTGCCAAGGGACGCTGAGTTGAGTTTATATCAGACTAAGGTGCCAAGTTTTTGAACTGCAAAGTCATTTTGATTAATAACATCTTAATTAAACATTGAGGGATGTTAATGAAATTAACACAGAAACCTCCATGCACCACCAACATTTTGGAAATTGAAAGAGGGACCAAAAGATTTGCTGTGCGTAGCATGACGAAAATGTTCTGGTCATGCCCATTTTGGGGCCATACCCCCTAATTACCATGTTCATTTTACAAAATTTGGAAGGTTATGACAGTTCTGTGGTTTTTATGTGTCATTACAGTTTTGCTAATGAAGGTGAATTGCCCTTTAAGCTCACAGTCACAGTTTCCCCAAGAGTCCTGCTTAGCTTAAATAGTTACAATTGTTTCTTTGATTATCATAAATTGTTACAATATATCTAAGTGCACCTGTCACATATTCTGGGCTCTCTGCCAAAAAGTTTTAGAAACATTGTATCTTTTTCTGGCTGTTCAGTGCAGGAGATCAAAGAGAAAGTTGGGACATTTCAGTAACAATCCAGGACTGCGGGCTGAGCTGTCAAAATTGGGACTGTACCACGAAAAACAGGTCATTTGGAAGGTATGCACTTGTCTCCCATCCCATACAAAATGTAGAGAAATTGTGTGCCTTTTCTGTGTTCTTCAGTGTGTCAGTGGGCATTGCCTGTGTGCTAGAAACAATCCAAAGAACCCAGAAAGGTCCCCCTGTAGGAAATAGCAATATAGCATAGGGCCTGGACTGGTCGTCTGTGAGTCTGGGAAATGCCCAATGGGCCACCCTCTTCGTAATGTAAATGGGCCACTGGTACATTTCTATTATGCAAATAAGCTGCTGTAGGTGCCGATGCAGTTCAGCCCGCACCTAGCCTCACTAACCAATGGAGAAAGAAAAGAGTAATCAGCGAGGATCTGGAGGCTAATAACGCATGTGTATTTATGGAGCACAGAATGGGAAGCAATAGAAGGCTGTATATATGGTGGAAGCAGCACTTGTAACAGGACTGCCAGGTTGGGCCTGAGAATTGAAGTAAGGTACTTTTACATAATCACGGAGGTTCAGCAGAGATTTATGAAGCAGCAGCTTGCTCCAAGTGTAGCTATTCTATGTTTGAGAAGTCGCCCCCCCCCCCTGAGGAGCAAGTCAGGAATAGCAAAAGGAAGGATCAGGGCATGAAACACCCTCTTGTGTTATCTCTTAAGCAATGGCACATTACAACTCCCAGCATTTTATAGTGAGAAAGAATAAAATTCTGTGTATTCAGATTACCCCACGAGTCTCCCTGACTCTGTTCTCAAGCTAGCCTTGGTACTACCAGTATAGGATCCGTTATCCGGAAACCAATTATCCAGAAAGCTCTAAATTACAGAAAGGCCATCTCCCATACACTCCATTTTATCCAAATAATTAAAATTTTTAAAAATGATTTCCCTTTTCTCTGTAATAATAAAACAGTAGCTTGTACTTGATCCCAACTATGATATAATTAATCCTTATTGGAAGCAAAACCGGCCTATTGTCATATGTTGCCCATTTACTTAGCTCGAGTGAAGGAATAGAGGAAAAATAGTTCGAATTTCCAATGGTTTTTTTGGCTACTTCGACCATCGAAAGGGCTACTTCGACCTTCGACTTCGAATCGAACGATTCGAACTACAAATCTTTCGACTTTTCGACTTTTCGATAGTTGAAGTACTGTCTCTTTAAAAAATTCTTCGACCCCCCAGTTTGCCACCTAAAACCTACCGATGCCAATGTAAGCCTATGGGGAAGGTCCCCATAGACTTCCTAACAATTTTCTGATCAAAGGAATATTCGATTGATGGATTAAAATCCTTCGAATCGTTCGATTAGAAGGATTTTATCGTTCGATCTAACGATTATTCCTTCGATCGTTCGATCACAGGAATAGCGGTAAATCCTTCGACTTCGATATTTAAAGTTGAAGGATTTTACTTCGACCCTAGGTAAATGTGCCCCTTAATGTTAATGTTTAATAGACTTAGGGCATGAAGATCCAAATTATGGAAAGATCTGTTATCCAGAAAAACCCCAGGTCCCGAGCATTCTGGATAACATGTCCCATACCTGTACTACCTTGACCTTGAGGGAGACCATTTCATTTGTTATTTATACAGTTCTTTGTTTGTCTGTGCTGTGCAGCAATACCTTTATGATCTCATGATGGTAACACCTTTATGTAAGTTCTTATGTCAAACGTTCCCAAGTTTATAAAATCTCTGTGATTTCTCGAGTCAGGGTTCCGACTCTTTGTTAGTTCAGAATCCACAGAGCTTGTGTCAAATAAACTCTATCTTTTCACCTCAAGTCGACTCCGGTTGCTGAAGTTCCACAACAATAGGAATATTGTGGTATAGCTAATCTATTCACTGCCACTTTTCAAGGTTTGTTAAAAATAATGTCTGCTGTTTATTTAGCTATTTATGCAGGGTGATGGTAAAGGCTAAGGGTAAGGGCATACCTGGCGATTCGGGGAGATATAGACGACTGGCGACTTATCGCCTCTTCTTTGGGGCGACTAATCTCCCCGAACGGCTTCCCCCTGTCTTCTGCCGGCTATAATGAAAAATCGCCTGCGGCATGGCACACGCGCCACTTCATTTTCGGAAGTCGCCTGAAGTTTCCTTGTGAGCAAACTTAAGGGTTGTGGCACACGGGGGGATTTAGTCATCTGCGATAAATCTTCTTTACTGAGGATGACTAATCTCCCAAAATGCCTTCCCACCAGCAAAAATGTGAATCGCCAGCGAGATGGCATAAGCCTCACTTCGGTTTTCTGAAGTCGTCTGAATGTTGACTCACAAGGAAACTTCTGGCGAATTCTGAAAACTGAAGCAACACATATGCCATCCCGCTGGCGATTCCGGTGGGAAGGCACTTTGGGGGGATTTGTCGCCCGCAGTAGTGAAGATTTATCACAGGCGACTAAATCTCCTTGTGTGCCACCACCCTTACTGGTTCACAAAATGCAGCAGTTACTTATCATACCATTACCCAAATGTCTGTTATTTTATGTGGGTTTTGGTGATCATATGCTTTATGGTGACCTTGTTATATTCAGAGAAATTCCACATATAGAAAATACTTATTTGCCACAGAGCTTTGCAGGGTCCCATTTGTGCATTCTAACTTTGAGATAATAGTGTTTATGGGATTCTATGAGTTATTTTTCCTGGGCAAACCTTGTGTCTTTTATTAAATATGTTGGTTTATGTATAGCATTTATTGCCATTTAAAACCTGTATATGATATAATAGCATGAATGAGGCTGCTTAGATTTTTTTGCCAGGGCCCTGTATTGCACTAATTATATATGTAGCACCTGGTGCCCATCACCACCAACCCACACAATTCCCACAATCCCCCTATTGAAGAGCAAGTTGAAGAAAAAGAAAATACAAAACAACAGGTGTAATTTGCTGCACTCTTTCTGCTCTGTGATTCTCCAGTGCACAAAGCTAATGAGACCCATTTCAGCTCATGCTAGAGAAACTATTGTTTTGTTTGTTCATCTGATGCCAAAGTGCAGTGAACTGAGCAGTGTAATGGGCTCATGGCACGGAAACTTGTAATATCCAACACTTCTAACGAGGTTCCGCATTCCATTGAATTAATTTCCTTTCTGCAAAGGAATCAATGGAATATGATATGAATGGAAGATGCATTGCTCACCAGCCTATGCCTATTATCAGAATCCTCATTTGGTGTCTGGCCACACAGGCAGATTCGGGGAGATTAGTCGCCAGGCGACTCATAGTTTATAGTCTGTACAGAGAGATACCATAGTAAGGCTGAATTCTAAGCGTCTGGCCACACGGGCATATTTGGGGAGATTAGTCGCCAGACGACAAATCTCCTCTTCTTTGCGGCGACTAATCTCCGCCGGCTAAAATGTAAAACGCCTGGGGGCAGGCACACGGATCGCTTTGTTTTCCGTAGTCGCCCAAAGTTTCCTTGTGAGGCAATTACGGGCGACTTTGGAAAACAAAGCGTTCCGTGTGCCTGCCCCCAGGCGATTTACATTTTCCTGCTGAATTGTGCTTAGTACAGGGGAATACCTATGCTGCCATAGTTTTATGGTATCTCTCTGTACAGACTATGAGCAAACTTAGGGGCTGTTCCTGCTGAATTGTGCATCGTATCTATAGTTATGTGCAAGCACAATATTTATATGGGTGTGTGTAAGAGGCAAGTGAATGTGTGTTAGTGACTGCACGTGTATGTTTGCTTTCTTTTACAAATAAAAGGCATGAGCCCCAAGAGACATCTATTTTGAGAACCCCTATTGCCAAAGGATAGTTTGAGTCAGTAAATATATCACAGCAGATAAGAAATCTATACCCCTTTGTGTTGGTGCAGGATCTGTTTGTCAAGTGTTACACAATCACACAATGTATATTTATTCTTATTTGAGTTTGTATTTGTCTGATAAAATCTTGTGCTATTAATAGTAGCACATCTTAAAAGCTCTGGAGGGAACAGTGTGTTTTGTCCCCTGTCTGGTGCCAAGTTTCTGCATGAAACAGTGCAAATCATTTCTTTATTTTATAATGCAGCCGCTCCAGAGCTTTCATTACCTTTTGCTATCACACTTGTTCTCAACATCTAGTGGGTTTAGTGTTGGGAGAAGGGGTACACACATGTGCATATGGAGGAGGAAAGGTCCATGACTAAATAAGATACTTGAGAGTTTTCTAGTGGAGGCAAATAGATCAGGGAACATAGAAGTTTTCACCCAATGTTCATTTGCCTTGAATTCTTTACTGTGTTTGGTGTGAGAAGGGTTCCCTGTCTCAAACTGCAAATACAGATGGGTCTGTTTTGGATAGTCATGTGCCTGGGACTGTATTTAGGTTCCATATTTCTAGGGACGCTCCAGCCATTAAATGGGTTGTTCACCTTTCAATTAACTTTTAATAAGATGTAGAAATTGATATTCTGAGACAATTGACATTGGTTTTCATTTATTATTATTTGTGTTTTTTGAGTTATTTATAGGGCTGCACCAAATCCACTATTTTAGGATTCAGCTGAATCCTAAATCCTTTGTGAAAGATTCAGCCAAATCCCGAACCATATTCAAACCCTAATTTGCTTTTGTAAATTAGGGAAAGAAGGAGGAAAGATAATGTTAAATGTACTGTTTTGCTAACCTTTTTCTTCCCTGACCCTCCAAGAGGCGGCCATGATATCATGGCTCTGCTCAATTTTGGCATCATTTCCGCCCCTCTGGCTATTACAGACTGACATTTTTGACACCGCCCCCCTGCTGGCAAGTAAATTCAGTCTGAAAAGGTGGAAACCCTAAAGCTGGCCATAGACGTTGAGATTTTTAAAAGATCAGATACCGATCGTGAGACCACGATCTTCTCAGAACGATTGTACGAATTGACCATCAACTAAAAAGACCAATTTGCCAGGAAAACAAAGGGGAGCTGCCTGCTTGGCCCTGCAAACATAGATAGATTGCACTGGGGCCGACAAAGATTTTTTGACCTGGCCGATCAATTTCCTGACAGATGTTGGCCGAAAAATCGTAAGATGTACGATCATCCGAATACCACTAACCGCACGATAATTTCGAAGGATTGGTCGGGCTTCCCTAAAATCGGTCGTTCGGCAAGAAGAATCGTCGCGTCTATGGGGACCTTTAAGGCCCGACAATCGGATCATAATGCAGGAAGTATGGGCGTTTGGATTGTGGGACTACATCAATGAACAGATGTGGTCCATGATCCAACGGGATTTTTAAACCCTGCCTAATCAACATCTGGCCAACTTTCGGCCAGATATCGATCGGGAAAGCCCGTCGGAGGGCCCCATACATGGGCCAATAAGCTGCTGACTCCTTAAAGGAGAACGAAAACCTCTACCCCCCACCCTCCATAGTCCCCCCTCCCTGCCCCCCCTGCACAGGTGTTAGTACCTAAAAATGCCCCTAAGCCTTTCATTACCCCTTGATGCAGAGTCAGCACAGCGGAGCTCACGGGCGCCATCTTCTGGCGCTTCTGTAATCTTCGGATCACTTCGGCAATTTCCGTGGCTTCTGCCGCATGCGCAGTTGTTTGGGACCTGAATATTGCAACAACTGTGAATGTGCTGATACTCCGCTTACTTACTGAAGACTGAAGATGGCGCCGTGAGCTCCGCTGCGCTGACTCTGCATCCAGGGGTAATTAAAGACTTAGGTTCATTTACAGGTATTGACACCTGTGCGCGGGGGAACAGTGAGGGGGCGACTATGGAGGGTAGGTGTTTTCATTAGTTTGGGGGTTTGCTTCTCCTTTACGTGAGGGGATGGTTCTGACTCTTGAAGCAGTAGCATAGATGTAGCAGAAGCCAGCTGACCTTGAGGAGAACTAACTTCTACTACATTATTCCAAGAATTTGATGCAAAGAGCAGAGAGAGACAGACAGTGGCAATTACATTAACACAGAACTATAAACCCAGTGAAATTGTTGAATGAATAGATACTGGGAGGTTGCTTAGAATGAGATTTGTTGGCCTCTATATTTTGCTATTCCCGGAGCGTTTACTTGCCCAAACACAAACACATTCTTGGCGTGAGCAGCATCTATGGGATTAGTTCTGTCACCAGAGAATAATCCTTCTCGCAACGAACACAATAAACAATTAGTGGCGCAAAGGTAAATAAACCTGGGTTAGTGATGTTCAGCCCAGTTATTTGCCAGTTTGGGAAGTTCAGTTCATCCCTGGATCCATATAAACACTATTACTGTTTATATCTAAGTGCCCTGATACCTATGTACTGCTCCTGGAATTTGATATTTATACAAAAAATCCCTGGTGTTTTGGCTCCATGACTTATTCTTTATAAAATTCCAACAAAGTGACTCCCAGAAGGAAATTACACTATTGCTCTATTATACAGATAGCTAGAATCTCAGCCATAAAGCAGGGCAGGACTGCTGCTTACAATGGGGATCAGATAGAATCTGTGCAGCCACTGGGACAGAATGCTCTGTTATACAGATAGCTAGAATCTCAGCCATAAAGCAGGACAGGACTGCTGCTTACAATGTGGATCAGATGTGATCTATGCAGCCACTGGGACAGAATGCTCTGTTATACAGATAGCTAGAATCTCAGCCATAAAGCAGGGCAGGACTGCTGCTTACAATGGGGATCAGATAGAATCTATGCAGCCACTGGGACAGAATGCTCTGTTATACAGATAGCTAGAATCTCAGCCATAAAGCAGGACAGGACTGCTGCTTACAATGTGGATCAGATGTGATCTATGCAGCCACTGGGACAGAATGCTCTGTTATACAGATAGCTAGAATCTCAGCCATAAAGCAGGACAGGACTGCTGTTTACAATGTGGATCAGATGTGATCTATGCAGCCACTGGGACAGAATGCTCTGTTATACAGATAGCTAGAATCTCAGCCATAAAGCAGAGCAGGACTGCTGCTTACAATGGGGATCAGATAGGATCTGTGCAGCCACTGGGACAGAATGTTCTGTTATACAGATAGCTAGAATCTCAGCCATAATGCAGGACTGCTGCTAACAATGGGGATCAGATAGGATTAGAATCACTGTGACTAAAATACACAAATACAAACTGTGAAGCTATTAACTTGAGTTAAGCATATATATTTTCTCTGATTCGTAAACTAGCAGAAGAGAGGAGAGCCAGTCCACTTAGTAAGACAAAAAAAAGTTGATTTTACTCTTATCTCTTAGGGTGGTGGCAGATGTGGCTATTCCAGGGAGTTAGTCGCCCAGCGTCAAATCTCCTCTTCTTTGGGCGACTAATCTCCCCGAAATCGCCGGAGGGATGGCACTCTGATTGCTTCAGTTTTCGGAAGTCGCCCAAAGTTTCCTCGTGAGGCAACTTCGGGCGAAATCAGAAAGCAGATCGATCCGAGTGCCATCCCACCGATGATTCACATTTTTGCCGGCAGGAAGGCATTTCGGGGGGAGATTAGTTGCCCAAAGAAGAGGAGTTTTGTTGCTGGGCGTGTAATCTCCCCAGAATCACCACGTCTGCCACCAGCCTTAAAAGTTTTTTCATGAATCCTTTAAATCTTTCTTAAATATCAGAGAAGGATCTATAGCACCTAAGAGGCCTGTTTATAGAGCCGCATGTTTCTTCTTATGTGAAATGTTACACACTTCCCAAAATCCTCCATTAAATAGAACATGTCACGGCAATGTACACTGAATACACTGTTTATATGATGGCATCATGGAAGATTAACACAGTGAATGTACTATTTATACTGTAACTGAAGAGCCTAAGGCAAATGTGGCAACCACTTCAGTGGGAAAATGCTAAATACAGACCATGCCTCGTGCCATTAACCTGAATGGTAATCACCAGTCATTGCAAACACAGGGGTGGATTTTGGAGTAAAAACACTCAGGTGTACATCTTTGCCCTAAGTCCACCATGTGACAGTCGAATACCATTTAAGTAAAATATAAGTAGAACATGATATATTAATACAAGGGCACATTTAAGCGATTGAATGGAGCCCTTCAGACCCTCTGATGGGCCCAACCAACTATCTGGCCAAAAATTACCCAGCTGTCAATCAGGCAGGTTTCAAGGACTGCATCGTCTCGTTGATGCTGTTCTCGCTCCAACTTATTCCTGTTGTTGGAATCCGATCAAAACAATCAGATTAGCCTGATATCCTCCAGAATAATTGAACTATATTAAAGGGGATGTTCACCCTTAAATTAATTTTAATATTCGAATTCTGAGTTATTTAGCTTTTAATTCAGCAGCTCTCCAGTTTGCAGTTTCAGTGTGCAGTCTGGTTGAAAGCTAGCAAGAGTCAGAAGAAGAAGGCAAATAATTCCAAAACTTTAAAAAATAAATAATGAAGACTAATTGAAAAGTTGCTTAGAATTGATCATTCTATAACAAATACAAGTCAACTTAAAGGAAGGTGAACCAAATCTCCTCTTCTTCAGGGCGACAAATCTCCCCAAACTGCCTCCCGCCGGCTAGAATGAAAATCGCCGTTAGGATGGCGACCAGAGCGCTTCATTTTCTGAAGTTGGCTCACGAGGAAACTATGGGCATCATCGGAAAACGAAGCCGCTCCAAGTGCCATCCCGCCGGCGATTTCGATTCTAGCCGGCGGGAGGCAGTTCGGGGAGATTAGTCTCCCCAAAGAAGAGGCGATTTATCGCCAGGTGACTAAATCTCCCTGATTGTGTGTCTCTGCCCTAATTTTGTCATCAAAATAACCCACTTTCTATGCCCTGGACCAATGAATATGACTAAATCCCCAGCCACTTGCTTTGTGACAGGCTCTGACCCCTCAATGTCCGAACCACTTGATGTTACAACCCCGCCATTTTGTTACATCACAACCCACCCCTTATGGACTCACAACCAGCCGCCCGGTATTCTTTGGCTGAAAAGGTGTCAACTCTATGTGAAATACTTCAAGAGATACTTTCTAAGCTCATTATTTACATTATAAATAATAATTTTCATTTCATATCTCAAAAAGAATTATCATGTTTCTTGTTTCCATGGTAATGGCTACTTCCTGCTCATCATGTGACTGGCTATACTTGCTTCCAGTCAGAAAATACCAACTTCATGGCTGGGATTCTGGATATACAGAATAACCGGGTTACTGCCCGACAAGATGGCAACAACAATAATCCTCTCACTCAGTCAGACTCATTTGCTAACCAGGGGCAAAGCTATACCTGGGCAGTAACCCATAGCAACCAATCTTTGATCAGCTTTGTTCTGATAGAATCAGCAATTTGATTGGTTGCCATGGGTCACTGCAGTATTGCATCACTACCTATTGTTAATAAATGAGCCATATCCAATTGTTATATGGAAGGAACCCAGACTAAGTCTGACACTCACACACAAGGGATTGTGTTATTATCTGCTTTGCACTATTTTTATGTACACAATTAATGAATCAGATTGTTCAGCTGTCAGTTCAGGAGCTGCGCTTTCTGTGCGACAACGGAATTCTGCTGCTCATGTTTAGCCACTGACGTGAAAGGAAAACATCTAAAAATACAGTTGCCAAAAATCAGTTGGTTTAAGACCCAGCAGGATTCTGGGAGTTGCGATTCTTCAATAGGAAAACCGCTGCAGTTTGGACATACCCTAATTTACAGTATATATTAAAAAAACAAACAATTATTATATAATACACATTCTGTCGTGTTGCTGAGATACCAAGTCAATGCATTGCCCTAAACCAATCTCCCCGCTCAGCATCATAGGGACAACAGTCACTCAACCCCTCCCATTCATTTGTCATTACACTGAGATGTTCTGTATTAACTGACCATAAATAATATATTCTCACAGCTTCTTATTACTAAACACAAACAGGGTCAAGGACTACTGACCCAAATATTCATAGGGCAACACCCATGCGGTGACACCACAAAGCAACAGAGAACTCCACACCAACCAACCTTCACGCCAGCATATGAGCCAATCATAAATAACAACTATTGTCTGTGAGGCTACAATTTTATTGTTACTTTTTTTCTTCCTTATCTTCATATGTATCTATTTATGTGGCTGACTCTTTCAAACCACTACCTGGTTGCTAGGTTAAATTGAACCCTAGCAACCAGATAGCTGTTAAAATTTCAAACTGGAATGCTTCTGCACAAAACAAAGCTAATTAATTAAAAAAATTAATTTAAATATCAAGCCAGCTGCAACCTGTCTCAGAATAGCATTCTTAACATCATACTAAAAGTTACTTTAAAGGCGAACAGCCTATTTTATTATGATGATGATGATTAAGAAGAAGAAGATGAAGAAGAAATAATGTAACCTAGTATCCTACAGCCTCAGGCTTTTATTTGAATGTTTACCAGGTCCCTCAAAAAGGGACAAAAGTAACAAATGCAAATGCTGCATTTAGGCTATAGACACACAGGCTGTTTTCAGCGGCTGTTGTCAGCCTGCAAAATTGGGCTGATCTCAGCCAGTGTGTGACCACACACAGGCTGATCAGATTCAAATCAATGGAGCAGGGGCACTGAACAGATCTGCTTTTCTCAGCCTCCAAAATTGCTCAGCTGGTAAAAATTAAGCATTATCCCAATGTTATTATTAGAGAAAAAGCATAAAAATTAAAGAAGGCCAGTATTTTTTTCAAGAAAAGGTGGCAACCCTATTACAGATATATAGAAACATTGGGGTAACAGTCACCCTGCTATAGTTCCAGGGGCACCTATGGCACAAATAAGCCCTCACCCTAAATGTCCTTCAGACTGGACCCCCTTAGTTCATAACAAGGTTACAGATATATAGAAATATTGGGGTAACAGTCACCCTGCTATAGTTCCAAGGGTACCCAGGGTACAAATAAGCACTCACCCCAAATCTCCCCCTAACTGACCTTCAGGCCGGACCCCATTAGCTCATAACAAGATTACAGATATATAGAAAAATGGGGTGACAGTCACCCTGCTATAGTTCCAGGGGTACCCAGGGCACAAATAAGCACTCACCCCAAATCTCCCCCTAACTGGCCTTCAGACTGGGCCCCCTTAGCTCATAACAAGGTTACAGATATATAGAAACATTGGGGTAACAGTCACCCTGCTATAGTTCCAGGGGTACCCAGGGCACAAATAAGCACTCACCCCAAATCTCCCCCTAACTGGCCTTCAGGCTGTAACAAGGTTACAGATATATAGAAAAAATGGGGTGACAGTCACCCTCCTATAGTTCCAGGGGTACCCAGGGCATAAATAAAAACACACAGATTAGATTGAGTTAGTGGGAAAAACAGTAATTGTGGGTGTGTATAGTAAGGCAAGATTGTATCAGTAACACTTTATATCAGTGTGTTAATATAGTAACTCCCAGCAGACAGCTGGTAAAAAGTCTCTGTGCATTGGCACCACATACCTGTAAGAAATCCCTGCTCCTGCTGATCCCACGGCCCCTGTAAGCTGCTGCCTGAGAGGAAGGAATCCAGAGACAGGAGGAGTGAGACAGGTAGGACACGCACACTTACCTAAGGCAAACAGGGCTGCTTGGCAACTGCAGGATCAGAGCTGAGGTGTGAGTGAAGGGGCAGGCCGGGCATTGTTATGCTAATGTAACAGGTTGCACCGAGTGTCCTTGGCAGCACCAGGGCTCTCTCTGTACATTAACCCTTTCTCTGCCAGCCTGGCCTCTGCATTCCTGCAGTCACATACACCACAGGGCAAAACCGTTTATGGAAGCTGCTTAGCCCTGCAAAACTGTCACATAAGTCACAAATCCTTTCCTTGTAATCTTTCTGAACAGTCCTGCTGCTCGTGCTGCCAAGTTAAGCTTAGAGCTAGAGAGGCTGTCTGAGCATGCTGGGAGTTGTACCTGAACAGCTAAAGAGATTTGGGTTACACTGATATGATATGAACTGTTACTGCCACCATATTGCCCTATATTTGCCATCTTTACCTGCTGTCTCTAAAAGTTGGGAATTGCAGCAATTTAGACATCCATTGTGTATATCTATTTAACCATTGCTACACAATATGATATGCTCTTTGGGCAACTGAGAGTATAGACTGATGCCCTTTATTAATTATATTCATTTGCTCGGCACTTGTTTCAGAACGATTTCAGAAAATCATTCTAAGGGCTCTTACACATGAGCGTTCCGACCTGCGCTCCCCTGCGTTCCGTTTTTTTGGCGTTCAGCCACAGGGGAGCGCAGGAATAGACGCAAGTCATTATTTGAAATGGGGCTGTACTCACACAGGCGCGTGTAGGCGCCGAACGCAGGTTCAGACGCAACATGCTGCATTTTTCCTGCGTTCGGCGCCTACACGCGCCTGAGTGAGTACAGCCCCATTTCAAATAATGACTTGCGTCTATTCCTGCGCTCCCCTGCGGCTGAACGCCAAAAAACGGAACGCAGGGGAGCGCAGGTCGGAACGCCCGTGTGTAAGAGCCCTTAGGCCTATGTCATCTGGTGGAGTATATCAGCCAGACCAGTATTGACCTGTTATCCAGAATGTTCGGGACCTGGAGTTTTCCGGTTAACGGATCTTTCAATAATTTGGATCTTCATACCTTAAGTCTACTATAAAATCATGTAAACATTAAATAAACCCAATAAACTTGTATTGCTTCCAATAAGGATTAATTATATATTAGTTTGAATTAAATACAAGGTATTGTTTTTCGATTACAGAGAAAAAGGAAATAATTTGTAAAAATTTGTATTGTTTTATTATTATAATGGAGTCTATGGGAAATGGCCTTTCCATAATTCGGAGCTTTCTGGTTAATGGGTTTCCGGATAACAGATCCCATACCTGTACTGACACTGATATAAGTGGGTGACAGGGAAAGTAAAAGGTACCTTGCTGCAAAACATCCCCTCTGCCATCAACCTTAGCAGTTTGTGTTCAAAGCCCCAGGGAGCTTTGTACAGATTGTTTTGTTTACAGAAGGGTTAATATTTCATATTTATTATGATTAATATACTGTTTAAGGACAATACATATTACATTTAAATTGTAAGGTCTACAGATTAGGGACCTCCGTCCTCTTGTCTCTTTGACACCTAGCTCTGGGGAAACTTTAATACAACTGTACATTGTATTTATTATTGTATTATATTATTTATATCTATTATTGTAATGACCCCTGTTTGTTACATTAATTTATTGTTCCACTGTACAGTTCTGCATATATAAGTAGCGCTATATAAATAAAATATATATACATACTAATGGGTGGGAGCAGCCATATCGCTGTAACATTCCTCTAAGCCCACTGATTGGCGTGATTAATCCAGCCCTTTGCTGAATTGTTTACAGTAACAATTATCACATGAGTGTGAACTGCTGAGGACAAGGGTAACTGAGCAGCTCATTGCATGGGATACCTACACATGCAGCCTTATTACTCCGGTGCTCAGTTACAGTGCAATTGTTATTTATGGCTGTTACTGATACCTATGAGACCTATTGTCAGGGGAAATTATAGCTTTCACGGGGTTCAGCTTCCATTTATATACCCATTAACAGGCAGCAATAATTTAGTGTATACATTACCCACAGCAACGGAACTACTAGTGGTCAGAAGAGAATTACTCTGCAGGGGAATGTAATATGGCAACACCTACATCTTAATTTACCTATAAATATACAGAAAATTATAAGCTATGTGCTTATATTGTAAGTGATATTCACTGTTAAGTCAATGTTATAGAATGGCTAATTAGAAGCAACTTTTCAATTGGCTTTAATCTTTTCTTTTTAATAGTCTTTTAATTATTTGCCTTTTTCTTCTGACACTTTCCAGCTGTCAAATGGGGGTCACTGACCCCATCTAAAAATAAATGCTCTGTAAGGTTACAAAATGTATTGTAATTGCTACTTTTTATTACTCATCTTTCTATTCAGGCCCTCTCCTATTCATATTCCAGTCCCTTATTCAAATCAATACATGGTTGCTATGATAATTTGGACCCTAGCAACCAGATTGCTGAAATTGCAAAGTGGAGAGCTGTGGAATAAAGAGCTAAATAACCCAGAAACCACAAATAATAAAAAAAATTAAATAATTGCAAATTGTCTCAGAATATCACTCTCTACATCATACTAAAATTTGTTTAAAGGTGAAAGATTGCTTGGCTGGTACCACTAGTAAAGAGCAGTGAAAGGAGGAGCCCATCTGATGGTCAAATGAAAGGGGCATTGCTTATTAACTATCTTGTGTTACCTTGTCACTATAAGGGTACCCTATGTTAGGTAAGGGGGAGGCTGAACCAAAAAGTCAGAAGACCTTGAGTCTAAGAGGAAAAAAAGCAAATAATATCTAAATGCATTTCTCCAAACATCTGAAAATGAAATGTTTGGCCACAGTCCTATGTTCCTGACCACACCCAGTTCCACAAAGACATGCCCCTTTTCTGACAAAAACCCTGCCTCATTTCAGATAAGACCTTTTGGGGTCTGAGAGATTCAGCACTTTAAATATTTCAAAAAGACTTGGGGATAATATGTAACATAGTAAATAAGCACATGGGTCCTGAAAAAAGCCCTACAAAAAACAACTACAAAAAACATTCGTCACTCTTCATTATAACATAATATAATATATTAAAATATATATACCAACCCCACAGACTATGGCCATAGACAGTGGGGTTGGGATATACTGTAGGTATATATATAAGTTTTCTTTATTAAGTTATAATAAAGATGTTTTTTGGAGTGCGGAATGTTTTTTTTTTGTAGATTATGGGTTATGGGGGAAATGACTGAATCAGGGGCGTAACTACAGATAGGGTTGCCACCTTTTCTTCAAAAAAATACTGGGCTTCCTATATTTTTATGCATTTCCCCTATCAATTACATTGGGATCAAGCTTAATTTTTACCGGCCAGGCAGGTAAAATACCGGGTAGGTTGCAACCCTTACTACAGAGGAAGCAGACCCTGCAGGAGGTTGCAGGAGGCCCAGGAGAGTAGAGGGCCCAGCAAGGCCCTAATTGATGAACAATTTCAATATATCTTGGTAGAATAGATCAATCTAGCAATGTTTTGGGGCCCGTCCTAGACTGAATTTGCTGGGGGGCCCAGTAACATCTATTTATGCCACTGGATTGAATGGGAGGCATCCCTGACCATAGATTACCGATGTGATGGATTTTTGGTGGGGGAACAAGCAGTGGGTGGGGCCTGGAAGTTCAGGAAGTATTATGTAACTATAGCAACACTGTGCTTTTCAGCTGTTTAATGTTACTGCATGGAGTGAATGAAAGAAATCGTGCTTCTTGAAAGATTGATGGATTTACATGTTTGGGTTTCCTTTAAGAATTATAAAAATACTTTTGCCTCCACAAACAATCATTTAAATTTCCAGTCTTCACACGTGCTCCAGTGGCCTGCTTTAGTAAATACAACAGGTTTCTTGTGATTTACCTCAGATCTCTTGACTGATCGTATCTAAACATAACTCTGGGCCAGACAGAACCAAACAGCTGTCCATTCAGTACCCAGTCACACCCATGCTTGTTTACACAGACACACAGTCCTCTGTTATAGGCTTGTTCTCCGAAAACTTCATTTTTCACTGAAAGTGAAAATCAGGTTTTACACTCAAGTGCATCTTTGTCCAATGCAACTCAGGCTGAGCTGGGAGTTCTGGGAGTTCCATAGTAACGGCATTCTTTCAGCATGGCTGCCTGTATAATTAGGGTGCCACTGTGACGCACCCACTCACAAGTGTCATTAGAAAAGGGAGATGTGACTTGATGCACTTTTGCGGGTGACAGGGACCTGCAGAACTAGTACATGACTATTATTGCCCATTATTATATATATCGCACTCTGACCTACTCTGTTCTCCTTGGCAGCAGTGTTTCTGTTATTGCCTTGGGCAAAAATACCATTACCTGTAACTATTCATGGAACTGACTGACTGGAAATGACACAGAAATATATCTCTACATCATGTGATTTGGTATAAGCTCAGCATGGACACAGTAGGACGAGATGGCCAGGGCCGGCCTTATCAACTGTGGGGCTTAGTTTTGTAGGGGTGCATGAATCCAGGATTCGGTTTGGGATTTGGCCTTTTTCAGCAGGATTCGGATTCAGCCGAATCTTTGTGCATGGCCAAAACGAATCAGAATCCTAATTTGCATATGTAAATTAGGGCTGTGAAGGAATATCATGAGACTTTTCATCACAAAACAAGGAAGCAAAAAAAAGTTTTGCCCACTTTTTCCTTTCCCGACCCTAATTTGCAAATAGAAATTAGGATTCAGTTCAGTATTCGGCCAAATCTTTTACAAAGGATTTGGGGATTCGCTAAATCCCAAATAGTGGATTTGGTGCATCCCTACAGTTTTTACCATTCTGGTGGGGCCTCTAGACCGTGTTTTGTTGAATGACAGGCCATGGGGACTCCAAATATGACAAAATAGTCAGTATTATTTATCTGGAGCCATAAGACATTGTAGCAAGTAAAGGTGCAGAGAGTATGTTCATAAGAATCAAGTAATGTCTGTACATCCTTCCTGGCAAAAATAAACAGCCGTCCTGTCTTTATGGCAGGGATATTGTAGTTACTGAATCAGTGTCGGACTGGCCCACTGGTATATCAGGAAAACTCCCGGTGGGCCCAGGTGTCAGTGGGCCCTCATGCTGCTAAACATTTGGCATATTTCATGGCCATTCCCTATTTTTATGAGAAAAAGAGGCAAAATAGATGGAATAATAGATTACAGTATGTATAACTTAAAGAGACGAGGAGAATAGAGGTTGAGTGAGGAGAGGGAAAAAAATAGTACTGAGAGTGGGCCCCTGGTCTAAATTTTCTTGGTGGGCCCCTGGTCTAAGGTTTTTGGGTGGGACCCTGGTGTCCCAGTCCGACACTGGACACAGGATCAGAGCAGTATTCAAACACATAGCAGGCTCAACTGCCCTTTATCTGAAAGGCTACTTTATGTATACAGTACTGCTGCCTCATACCTTCCAAGATTTTGGAAATAGAAAGAGGGACAAAGAGATTTGCGGCGCGGATTGCCTGTTTTGTGGCCACACCCCTTAATTACCATGTCCATTTTACAAAATTTGTCAGGTTATGAAATTATAAATACATTTTTAGGCGAGTCTAAGTTCTCCCAAGAGACCTGCTTATTTTTCAATTGTTACAAAAGTATCTAAGTATCTATTCTGAGCTCTCTGGGTAGATATTGGGCGGTTGTGGTTCGGGAAAAACCCAACCCGCACATCACTAGTTGGTAGGTATGCTGCCTTGTTTTACTTGATTTTCCTTCCTGCCCCTAATTTGCATATACAAATTAGGATTCGGTTAGGTCAGGCATAGAGATTTGGCCGAATCTTAATCCTGCTGTAAAAGGTTGAATTCTGTCTGTATCCCAAACTGAATCCTGGATTCAGTGCATCCCTAGCAATGGCATACAATTTCTTTCAGCTGGTTTAGCTTCCATGTTTTCCCATGCTAAAAAAAACTATTTTGGCTGACATTTTCCCAGTGTTCCAATGCAATGGGACATATAGATGCAGATAGAAAGAAAGGTCAAATTAAGTGGGAAAAGTAATAACTTCAAGAGAATCTGAAATCTTAGACTCAAGATTTCAGATTTCCCCAAATTGCTTTTCCACTGGCAATAAAGTAAATCACCAGTGGGAAAACATACGTGGCGCTTTGTTTTCCAAATGAAGTTGCCTTGTGAGCAATGCATATGGTTACTCCCGGTGAGAAAACGTTTTGGGAAGCCACGGTATCATAGATTTAAATGCGTGTGACAAAATTTCCTGTGTGCCAGTACCCTAAACGTTTAGTGTGCTAGAAACGAACAGATCCCTATTGAAAAAGTAACAATATTATATAGAAAGTAGGGGGTTATTATTATATCGCAATGGTATTCCAGTACGCCTCTTAACAATACATTTAGTTAATCCTGCCCTGAATAGAATTCCAGCCTCTATCAATAGATTAATGTTTGCACGTGGATATATACTGTACATACAGCTTGTTTGTTCTGACCCTATTAGAGCTCTAATTGGCGCCTGCTGGTGACAGACACCCCTCTCCTGAGATGGATGATCCTCCAGCAAAGCCCAGACGCAGGTTCGTTAAGTAGCGACAAGTCCTTTCAACTCTCACTACTGGGTAGGCTCTGTGACTTTGTTTACACTAAACACAGTAACTTTCACTAATCTTTCAGCCATGGGGAGAGAGACGATTCTCAGAATTCCAGGACACACTGGCGGTATTGCCAAGAATGCCAGTATTATTTGAAACAATGCAACACAAAGATTGTACTTAAAGCGAGACCTGCCTGGAATTATAAGGAAATTCTGGAGTCAGAACTGCAGGGCTGCCGACCCTTTAAAGCAGTGATCCCCAACCAGTAGCTCGTGAGTAACATGTTGCTCTCCAACCCCTTGGATGTTGCTCCCAGTGGCCTCAAAACAGGTGCTTTTTTGAATTCCAGGCTTGGAGGCAAGTTTTGGTTTTATAAAGACCAGGCGTACTGCCAAACAGAGTCTCAATGTAGGTTTACAATCCACATAGGGGCTACCAAGGCACCCCAAGAACATTTTTCATGCTTGTGTTGATTCCCAATTCCTTTTACTTCTGAATGTTGGTCACGGGTTCAAAAGGTTTGGGATCTCTGGAGGAGCCAGCCTGAATTAGTGTCTTAGGGCTCTTACTCATGAGCGTTTTTACCTGCGCTCCCCTGCATTCCGTTTTTCGGCGTTCAGCCGCAGGGGAGCGCAGGAATAGACGCATTTCATTATTTCAAATGGGGCTGTACTCAGACAGGCGCGTGTAGGCACCGAACGCAGGAAAAATGCAGCATGTTGCGTCTCAACCTGCGTTCGGCACCTACATGCGCCTGTGTGAGTACACCCCCATTTGAAATAATGAAATGCGTCTATTCGTGCGCTCCCCTGCGGCTGAACGCCGAAAAACGGAACGCAGGGGAACGCAGGTAAAAACGCTCATGAGTAAGAGCCCTTAATCCTCAGTGGGTGAGTTATATAATTCAGGTTGCACTATTAACTTGTTATGATCATCTACCATTACTTTTATTTACAGGGGGCAGGCACAGTGACTGGCAGCTCATTGGTTGGACTATTTATAGAGCAGTCAGTGCATTTGGGTCCCCAAAAATTATTGGGTCTGATGAGCTAATAACTTTCATTGTGTAATAGAATGGCTCATTTTAAGCAACTTTTTATTTGTCCTTTATTTTTTTATTTTTTACATATTTGAATTATTAGCTTATTCTTCTGACTCTTTCCAGCTTTCACATGGGGGTCAGTGACCCATCTAAAAACAACTGCTCTGTTGGGCTACAAATGTATTGTTATTGCTCATCTTTCTATTCTGGCCCTTCAGTATTCATATTCCAGTCCCTTATTCAAGTCAAATAATGGTTGCTAGGGTAACTAACAACCAGCATGCTGCAATTGCAAACTGCTGAGCTGCTGAATAAAAGGCTAAATATCTAAAAAAAAAAAAAAAAATAAGAAAATGAAAACCAATTGTAAATTGTCTCAGGACATCACCCTCTATTCATCATGCTAAAAGTTAATTGAAAGGTGAACAACCCTTGTAAGAAGTCTATAAAGACAATCTGCACCAGGTTACTGTACTATTGCAGTGATAACATTGCCGAGAGTGATTTCTAGAGCATTTGCGGCAATGTCATATTCTGTGGATTTTAGTAAAACATTCTCTCTGTTTTTAGATTTCAGTTGCCCGATCCACCTAGTGGCAGGATGCAAAAACCTTTCATCAATAAAATTTGAATTCAGGGTTTGATTCTCAAAGGTATAAAAATAACATTTAAAGAAGTATGAGGAGCAACAAAAAAAATTAGGACACATTACAATTAAGGAAATCATCAATCGGTTTTGCCAAAGGACAATTTCCTGAATACAAGATTAACAAAAAGATTAAGTGAAGACACCTCTATACTACACAAAAAGTGACCCCTGTGTGACAATGTCCAGCAGGTATAACCCACCCACTGACTTTTCCCCAAACCCCACCTACTTTCCTATAAGCCACACCTCTTTCTGACCACCATGTTGTGTACAGTTTTATTGACACTGGGTCACCAGATATATTCCATATGCAGAGTTCTAAAAATAAAGCCCTGTGCAGTCCCTACCCCAGGGATAGTTACACTAAAGTAGCAATAATGGCCTCCCTTGGAATGGTTTCCAGGAACAAGCAGTGTCCCCAGGGGAAAGGGTTATTAGAACGCCAGGATGATGTAAATACTGATAGCGGAAAGTCCAGAAAAAGAAACAGAAAATAGCCTTCTGAGAAAATGGGGAGTTAATATGAATGAGGCACGGGGCTTTGGGTGCTATTTTTACAATGCATAATTTTTTTCGTACAGTTCATGGTGCTTGAGTAAGTATTCATTGGCTGCTCTTAGCTGGTCATGTGCCATAGGCACCTCCCAACATTTTGGAAACAGAAAGAGGGACAAAAAGATTTGCCACAAAATGTTTGGACCACGCCCATTTTTTTGTGGCCACCCCCCAATTACCATATCCATTTTACAAAATCTGGCAGGTTATGAAAGTTTGAACACATTTCTGTGGATTGTATGTGTTATTACAGTTTTGCTAATGAAGGTGAATTGCCCTTTAGGGCAGAGAAACACACTCAGATTCGGGGAGATTAGTCGCCCAGCGACAAATCTCTTCTTCTTCGGGGCGACTAATCTCCCAGAACTGCCTCCCGCCAGCTAGAATGTAAAGTGCCGGCGGGACGGCCATGGGTGCGATTCATTTTCCAAAGTCGCCAGAAGTTGTCTCACGAGAAAACTTGGGTCGACTTTGGAAAACTCCCGGCTAAATCTCCCCAAATCTGAGCGTCTCTGCCCTTAAGCTGTGAGTCTAAATTCTCCCAAGAGACCTGCTTATTTTAAACTGTTACAAAAGTATCTATTCTGGGCTCTCTGCCAAAAGCCAATTAAGTTAGAAACTTTTTATCTTTTACTGGCTGTTCAGTGTAGGAGATCAAAGAGAAAGTCGGGACATTTCGGTAACAAATACAGGACTGCAGGTTGAGCTTTCAAAATCGGGACTGTCCCGCTCAAAACGGACCAATTGGGAGGTATGCTCCATTGCATGCTGGGAAAACATGGCAAGTGGTGCCACTTTCAAATTTTTAAATTGAAAAACAAGCAACATAAATAATATTCAGATCACTCCCTGGTTGCTAAGGTAAATTGTACCCTAGCAACCCAGTAGCAAATGAAACTCCTAACTGGAGAGCTGCAGTATAAAAAGCTAAATAACTCAAAAAACCACAAATTATAAAAAATTAAAACCAATTGCAAATTGTCTAAGAATATCACTCTACGACATCATGCCAATAGTTAACTCAAAGGTGGATAAAAGAGTACTGGCAATGATTAGCTTTTTAAGGGGCAGGGGGATTTTAGTAAGAGGTTGGGGGGCACAGGGTAACCTCTCACACCGATGGGTCTCAGGTGCCTAGGTTAACCCTAAATATCCTTTTCAGATTCAGAGACTAATGTAGGAACATAATCCTGCAACACTAACGTGTGTAATCACCAATTAATCACCTTTTAATGATCTACATAACAGTCTCTTTCACTTGCACATAAATCATTCATGAGTCCAAGTGAAATGTTGTCTCTCTTGGCTGCTGGGAGAATTCTATAACCAGGTCATTAGAGAAGGAAGTGCAGATGGAGCTGTTTAACACGTGCCAGAAACAGATGGGATTCAGGGTTATGCATGGTTTTTGTGTATAGAAAGGTGTCTTGAGTCTGATCAATGTATTACTAAACCAGGTAATACCCAGGGACATAATGGGGGTCAGCTTGACTGGGGGACACATGGAATGACAGTTTCTTTTTTTCAACCTAAATATAATTGATGTGTGTAAATGGAAAATATTAATTCAGGTGTAATAATGGAGTCTGGTGATTGGCTAAATTAGAGCAGTACGAGCCTTCCTTGGATGTAAGTGACCTGTGCTTTCTACCTGGCTGCACCCAGTCTAACCCCCTGACTCCCAGACCCCCACCCCCCGAGGAGCAGCTTGCTTCTGATAAGGCCACCTTAGGGAGATGGAGCTGCTAAAGCCTACAAAAGGTAGGGCACATAGGGCAACTACTATACAGGCAAGATTAGCCCCAGTGCACCATTTCTTACATAAACCTGTTTGTGGGATTTATCTGCATTCATTGTTTATCCAATATCCACATCAAGAGTCATGGTATGAGGTATGCATCAGTATCAATTTGTTTAGTTAAATAGCCCCATGCTGTCATTCAGGGGTATGCCTGGGGTGAAATTTAGTGCAGGGTTGTTCCTAATGTATCCCCCATACCCACCAGTTTGTTGATGTCATCCCCTCTATACACCCAGCAATTCGGGTGCACCCTGAATATGTTCCAAACACAAAGGGGGAGAGAGGTGGGCAATATACACAAAATACAAACATTACAGGCCAATATCCCGCATGTGCCAGTCCACCTCCGTCCCTTACGTAAAGACCAGACCTCACCTTTGGCTCTTTCCAATGTACAGGAACCTGCAATAATTACTGTTAAATACATTGTTACTCTGCATTCACAGGAAAATATCATGAGCAGGACAACAGGACTCCCTTGTAAGCTGCCAATGACATGTATTAGGGTCAGTCCACACGGGCAGATTCGGGGAGAATAGTCGCCCCAGCAATAAATCGCCTCTTCTTTGGGGCGAAAGTCTCCTGAACTGCCTGCCCTCCGCCGGCTAAAATGGAAATCGCATGCGGCAATTCACATTCACTCCTAGTGAGGCAACTTTGGGCGACTTCGGAAAACGAAGTTGCCTCATGAGGAAACTTCGGGTGACTTCGGAAAATGAAGCGATGCGTGTGAATTGCCGCAGGCGATTTTAATTTTAGCCGGCGGAGGGCAGGGGGAAGGCAGTTCGTGGAGATTGTCGCCCAGAAGAAGAGGCGATTTATTGCTTGGGCGACTAATCTCCCCGAATCTGCTCGTGTGGACTGACTCTTAGGGGAAAAAAGCCCAAACCAGATAGGCAAGTTAGTTTTACAGCTTGAGAAACAGATACTGATTGTAAGCTCTTTTTGAATCAGAAGCAAGAATGGGAGAGAATGAATTAAAAGGTATTTTTTGTAAGATTCTTATATACCTCACCTATGACCCACTGAGTTGTTTGGTGGGATTTATGCCCCCCCCCCCAATAGGGAGCAAAGGAAGATTAATAACCCCTCCAAATTGTGTCTGTAAATTACCCTTCCATTTAGACTGTAAGCCCTATGGGCAGGGACCTCTATTCTGTTGTTTCCTTGACATTGAGCACTTAATCTTTAATTGCAATTATATTTTGTATTTATGTGAATTGCATTTTAATAATGTACTTATTGGAACTTATTGGTATTGACCCCATTTGTTCTACTAATTTATTGTTCTGCTGTACAGTGCTTTGTCCTCAAGGAGCTCTATGCTAATAAAAATATACATACATACATACATACTTAACCCTCAACTCACAGCACTTGCTGAAATTGGGTGATTTGGTGACACCTGCAGGCCTGCTAATGACATTACACCCTACGATAGCATTCTATGCATACATATTCATAATTGGCCCATAAAGACCCATAAAGGAGCAGAGCTTACCCAAAAAACAGGGTGGGATTTAGCACCATAAAATGAAATCTATACAGGTTTGGGATTCGGTATCCGGAAACCCGTTATCCTATCTCGTAATGCTCCGAATTGCGTAAAAGCCGTCTTCCATAGACTTCAATAATAAGCAAATAATTCTGATTTTTTAAAAATGATTTCCTTTTTCGCTGTAATAATAAAACAGTAGCTTGTACTTGATCCCGACTAAGATATAATTAATCCTTACTTGAGGAAAAAACAGCCTTTTGGGTTTTATTTAATGTTTAAATCATATATTAGTAGACATAAAGTATGGAGATCCAGAGGAAGGAAAATACTACTTATTCAGAAATCCACAGGTCCTGAGCATTCTGGATAACAGGCCCCATATCTGTATTTCTGCACTGGATAATACTGAATTGTGATGTCAATGCAAATGAGTATGTTCATTTACTATTTTAATAGGGTCCTTTGAAGCTGCACACTGTTATTTAAAAATATATTAACCTTTCTCAACAGAGAATGGAAGAGGTAATACTTAGCTCTTGACAATTATTTTTAGTCTGAATATACAGGGTTGTTCATAGTGTTGAAAGGCCTTAGAATAGCCGGCTAATTCTGAGCCCATGATATTGGGCATTTCTTTTGACTACTTATCATGGCCCTTGGGGTTTTTTTTTTGTTGTATTTTTAGGTTTTCAGACTAAAGGAAGGCTTTGGGAATGAAGGATTAAGGGGGAAGTCAATGCCTTACAGAACATAGGAAACCCCTCCTATAGGAGAATTGTTATAAAATTATTAGTTTAGGACCAGCAACCCCCCCAAATCCATACTGCCGTAACCCACTAGGAGTATTGTACACAGCACTTGTACTAATATCCATAGAAATTAATAGGTGGATCATCCTGTTTTATAGGTTGTTTTCCACAAGCATCAGCACAGCAGCCCTGTGTATTACTAGTGACCCTCTATATGTTGCAGTACAACTCCTAGCACCCTACAAGTTGCATTTCAAGATCCAGATGGATCTAATGTCCCAGTAGAACATATTATTTACCTTGTCAGAAGGATCTAGGTGCCTTTATCAGTCCTACCAACATGGGGTGCCAGTCAGCCCACTAGAACAAGTCACGAGAAGTTGCACTCCACTTGACCAGGTAACAGAAGACGATACTCAGGGGCTGCTCGCAGCCTGTCTGCCCCCTGATAGATGGGAGAAAAGTTGTCGGCTCCAGGCCACTGGGCTTTTTCTTGGTCTTTTCATTGATGGAGCCAAGGGAAGGAATGTTTCTGTCGTCCCCCTAGCAACGGGTTCCCATGGCACTAAATCATTCAGAGCTCGGTGCCCCCCCTTAGTCGGCAGCACAATCTAAAGAATGAGATCGTTATTAAGACTCCCAGCGAGAGATTAGCCACACCCCAAGTGGGGGAACAGGGGGACTGGACAGGTTCTCTGCTGTCAGATACAAACTTCATCTCCAGCACAGAAACCCCCCCCCGAAAAGTCAGTTCTTGCTAACTAGAGAAAATGAAATTCTAAGAAACTTCCCAATATCTGTTCATTCAACATTCTCACTGGGTTAATTGTAAATATAATTGCTGTTGAAAACTTACCTGCTTATATTCTCCGCACTGCTGGTTCTGACTCATTACTGTGGAAATTCCCTTAAACATCTACATTCCACAAAGCTGAATCTAGTTTCTAGGGCCACATTGACACAGCAGAGGTTGCACTGTTATTGCTCCCAAAATCCAAAGGGCTCAGGCTTTCTGTTCTCTAGCTGGGACCTCCAGTCAGTTAGGTTAGTGAACCAAACTCCCATGATCCTCTGAACACAACCTTGATGAATAGCCAGAACTCAGTTGTGTTTAACTCTCATTACAAACTCATTTGTTGTAGCCAAGAAGACGCTAATTGCCCTTACACCAATTCATTGGAGAGCACGGATTGGTTCAGGAAAAAGGGAAGATATTGGTTGGAGTAAAAAGGAAAGAGCCTCCCATATTTCCTTCCCAACTGAGAACCTGCTAACTACAAAGACCTTCCCCTTCTTGCTGCCATCACCAGTTGGTAGCAGGTTCGTAATCCTATAAACGCGGGGTATCTGGCTCCATCACCCCATTATCATAGCTGAAATGAATTTCTGGTTATTACAGTCTCACCCCTCCGGGCCTGCAGGACACCAGTTACTTTCAATGAGAGATGTGTTGGCTTAGTCCATATCTACTGGCAGCAGCTCCAGGGCATCTGCATATACATCAAAGCTCAACTTGGGGAGTCCATCCTTTGTATTATTCCTTATTAGATGTTCACAGCAGGACATAATCATGCACGAATAGCGCTCACTTGTACCATGGCAAAGCCAGCTGTGCTCCTAGAATGTAAGGAATCCTCCCAACACATATTATGGATTTAATAGGCCGCAGGTGAATATTCATGAAAGTTGCTGCAACTGGCCAGGAAGTCTTCAATGATCAATGAAACACCCCCTGCCCTGCAGAATGTTTGAGGCATTTTTATATATATAAGCCATCATGCAAGGTGCACATCTGAGTAGACGTGTATTCAATTCATCTAAGGTTGTGCTTTGCAAAAGACTGTCTGCCATCCAATGACTTTTATACCTTGAATATAAGATCTCATCCCTTAGAGCAGTGATTCCCAACCAGTAGCTCGCGAGTAACCTGTTGCTCTCCAACCCCTTGGATGTTGCTCCCAGTGGCCTCAAAGCAGGTGTTTCTTTTTGAATTCCAGGCTTGGAGGCAAGTTTTGGTTGTATGAAAGCCAGGTGTACTGATAAACAGAGCCTCAGTGTAGGTTGACAATCCACATAGGAGCTAACAAATACCCAATCACAGCCCTTATTTGGGACCCCAAGAAAATTTTTCATGCATGTGTTGCTCCCCAACTCCTATTACTTCTGAATGTTGCTCATGGGTTCAAAAAGTTGGGGATCCCTGCCTTAGATTGACCTTGTACATGTATAGGATTCAGTTACCTGGAAACCTGTTATCCAGAAAGTTCCAAATAACTTTCCCCACTGAGTGCATTTGAATCAAATTAGTTTACATTTACTTTTTTCTCTGGACTAATGAAACCGTACTTTGTACTGATCCCAACTGTAACACAACCAATGCTTATTGTAAGCAAAACAAACCTTTCAGGGTTCATGTAAAGTTAAAAATTATTTTTTAGTAGACAGAGGTTTTCTGTTGTGATTTTTATGATGTCGTTTTTATTTCTAAATTACACTTTTTACACTGCAAATAATTCACTCTACAATATAAAATTTCATTTCAGAACCAGCAAGTGTATTTTCTTTAAAGTTGTAATATTGGTGTGTAGGTGCATCTCAGGTCATTTTGCCTGGTCATGTGCTTTCAGAAAGAGCAGCACTCAATGTAACTGAATGTGTTGCAGTGGGACCTGGATTTTACTACTGAGTGCTGTTCTTAGATCTACCAGGCAGCTGTTGTGTTAGGGAGCTGCTATCTAGTTACCTTCCCATTGTTCTCTTGTTAGGCTGCTGGGGGGGAGGGAGGGGTGATATCACTCCAACTTGCAGTACAGCAGTAAAGAGTGACTGAAGTTTATCAGAGCACAAGTCACATGATTGGGGCAGCTGGGAAACTGACAATACGTCTAGCCCCATGTGAGAATTCAAAATTAAATATAAAAAAAAAAATCTGTTTGCTCTTTTGAGAAACCAATTTCACTGCAGAATTCTTATGGAGCAGCACTATTAACATGCGTTTTGAGAAAAACATTTTTTCCCATGACAGTATCCCTTTAAGGTATTGTAACCCAAATTACAGAAAGATCCCTTAACTGGAAAACAGGGCCCAAGCATTGTCCATAACAGTTTCTGTAAATATATTCTATTTCCATTGATAAGAAACATGCCTTGCTTTGAGCAGTTCCCCCTCTTGGATCTTGTTAGGCATCTTGTGTGTCAGTGGCTCTGCACAGGCTCAGTGAGCTCTGGGCTGGGGAGAAGCTAAGCTTAGGGGTCGGGAGAAATCATTAAGCAGAAAGTGAGGTTCATCTGTCAGAGGCTGATGCTACAGGGTTGATTGTGAATCAATTCTGATGCAGAACGCACAGATTTCTATGCTGCCATGTACTGTAAATCTAAATCCATTACTCAGCCTTGTATTGTGAATGTTCTATTGTATATATACTGTATAACGTGAGTGCGTCCATCAGCTCAGGGAAGTTACAGCAGCACAAAGCATGTTCTGGGCATTAATTTAAAATATGGGGAACTACTGGGGCATCATCACGAGAATAAAGTGTTACTGCTAAAAGCATCTGGGGGCTGTGGCTGGTACAGAAACCCATAACATGAAGTGTAGCATTTCTATACCAATTGTTGAGATTTAGTTCTTTAAATCGGAAACTGAATCTGGCAAATTTTAGGTCAGAATTTAGAGAATTGTCTCCTGTAATAAGGAATGCACCGAATAGAGGATTTGGTTCGGGGTACGGCCTTTTCGAATCCGTCTGCCCGGTCAAACCTAATTTGCATATGCAAATTAGGAGCGGGGAGGGAAATCACGCGTCTGTCACAAAACCAGAATGAATGTTTTGCCCTTCCACCCATAATTTGTATATGTAAATTAGGATTCAGTTCGGTATTTGGCCAAATCTTTCGCGAAGGATTCGGGTGGGGGGGTTAAGCCAAATCCAAAACCTCATGTACCCCTGAATGTCAGAGAAATTGGTTAAAAGTCGATTAGAGGAGAACTATATATTTATTCACTTTACAGTGGAGCCATCACGGCATTGGCCAATAACAGCTGTTTATAGACAAATATACTGTACATTATACTGGTGGATAAAGCAGTGCAGTCCGCTCTCTGAAAAATTTGAAAAAAAATCAAACTGGTTTTTACTTTGAATACAAAAATGAGATCCCACAATCTGCTGCGCAAAGTAAAATTTAAAAAAAAAAAAAATTATGATATAAAATCAAGTCCACAATATTTACTTCACACGCGCCCGACATCGGGAGTTTTATGGCACTCAGTCCTGGGCTGTCCTTATGTACAGACTGAACGGGAGACGTTTGATTTACAGTGAGGAATATTCATTGTACAAAAAAGTCAATTTTTCAGATTTTTTTTGCTCAAAAGCTCGACTCTATAAGCGCGCACGGTGGGAATTAATCATGTTTTGAAAAGCTCTGCCCCCCTAGGAAATGGCGCAGGACCAACAGGCAGAGAGTCGTCACTGTGGGTTAATGAGAAATTTTGACGAACAAAAACAAAAAAAAGTTCTCACTTTTTTTTTTTTTTTTTTTTAAACTTCACATCATGCCGACCGTGTCCTGTACAGGAGGGAGGTCAGTGATACAAGTGTATGTGAATACAGGGGGGCCGTATCATCTCGCGGCCGCAAACTCAGTAAAACGCAAATTAAAAAATAAAAAGTAACGTTTACCATACGGCGGCAGTGGTTCATTTATTCCAAACACAAATGAAAAAAAAAAAAAAAAGAAGGTCCATAAACAGGTGACTGGGTCGCCGGGAGAACAGAGAGAAAGATCTGATTTTTTCGGAGGTGAGAAAGGCAGGTCATGGCTAACATTCTGTGGCTGAAATCCTCTGGGACCGCTAGGGCTCAAGTCTACACAGTGAACTGGTGAGGCCGAAGGCTCCGGGGAGCAGCCAGGGTCCACTACAGAGGGGGTGGAGTCTATTCCTCTTCACTTTCATTGCCAGCGTCCAGATCAGAATCCCCATTTACTTTGCCCACATTCATGTCTTCAGACTCCTCCTCTTCCGAAGTTTCACCCTCATCTTCCTCCATATGCTCCTCCTCTCCTTCTGCCCAATCCTCCTGCAAATCAACAGGAGAAGCTCAGGGCTGTTGTACAGACCAACGATACAAGAAACCAACACAAACAGCGGCATTTACACTCCCCAGCGCCAACACAAAGATCACACACTTACATCAGACTCCTGCTCCCCATGCAGCTCATCATCAGACTCTTCAGAAGATTCTGAAACCGAAGGAAACATAAGTGAGAACTTTGCTCCCTCATTTGCACAATGATAGAACTAGGGATGCACCGAATCCAGGATTCGGTTCGGGATTCTGCCTTTCAGCAGGATTCGGTCGAATCCTTCTGCCCAGCTGAACCGAATCCTAATTTGCATATGCAAATTAGGGGCAGGGAGGGAAAACGTGCGACTTTTTGTCAGAAAACAATGAAGGTAAAATGCTTTCCCCTTCCCATCCCTAAATAACATATGCAAATTAGGTTTCGGTTCGGTATTCAGCCAAATCATTCACGAAGGATTCGGGGGTTCGGCTGAATCCAAAATAGTGGATTCGGTGCATCCCTAGATAGAACATCTAGCTTGGAGTGTTTAATTCTGTCTAGTAGTAAAAGCAACCAATCCGTAGTTGGCTTGTATGAGTTCAAGCAGTTAGTACAGGTATGGGACCCTTTATCCGGAAACCAGTTATCCAGAAAGCTTCGAATTACGGAAAGGATGTCGCCAATAGACTCCATTTTATCCAAATTTTTCAAAATGATTTCCTTTTTCTCTATAATAATAATAATAATAATAATAATAATAATAATAATAATAATAATAATAATAATAAAACAGTAGCCTGTACTTGATTTAAACTAAGATATAATTAATCCTTATTTGAAACAAAACCAGCCTATTGAGTTTATTTAATGTTTACATGATTTTCTAGTAGACTTAAGGTATGAAAATCCAAATTACAGAAAGATCCATTATCCAGAAAACCCCAGGTCCGGAGCATTCTGGATAACATAACAGGTCCCATACCCGTATAATGAGTAACAAGGAAAATCTGAAAAGCATTCAAACAAGCAAACAATGAATACAGTAGCAGCTGTTTATATTGACAGTGTATTCAGCTGTCAGACATAGGAGCTGTGCTTGATGGCCAGGCTTTTTTTTGGAGACAACTAAACCCCCTGTGTCTCAAGTCCTGGCAGCTCTTTGCTTACTCTAGAACCTAGGGCTGTAAATATTCCCTGGGTGACTAAGCTTGGTGGGTAGATGGATAAGAGAAAATTTGTAGCAGCTAATAAGCCCCAATGGTACACACAACTACTCTCCACGTCTGTCCAAAAAAGCTTCACTCAGTCCTGGATGTCAGTATCCAAAAGAAAAAGTAGTGAACATAATATAAATGTGATCCTACACCCCATTAAAAGCCACAATTGTCAAACAATGTGTTAATCTAATTACTACTGAAAGCAGCGTCTGGCTGATTATATATTCAGCACTGCTGGTTCAGACTCCCGACAAGCTGGTCGAGGGAAACAGACCTAAAGAACCGACTAATGCAACATTGTTTCCGGAGAATGGATTTAGTAGCAATTACATGCAACACTAAAACGTTTTATTGAATGGATATTGGAAAACTGCTTATAATTTTATGAGATTTTATGAGTGGAGTTCCCCTTTAAAGGAACAGTTCAGTGTAAAAATAAAAACTGGGTAAATAGACTGGATGTCTAACAGAACACTACTTCCTGCTTTTCAGCTCTCTAACTCGGAGTTAGTCAGAGACTTGAAGGGGGGCCACATGGGACATAACTGAGTTTGCAGTTGATCCTCAGCATTCAGCTCAGATTCAAAAGTTATGAATAAGAAGTCTCTGATTGGTTACCAGGCAGTAACCAATCAGTGGAAACCAAGAGAGCTGCAAAGCAGGAAGCAGTGTTCTGGCTATTATGTTAGACATCCAGTCACTCCAGTCTTTACACATTACATTTTTGGCTAACTAACTATATTAGAAACATTTTTTATTTTGCACATCCTATTTCTTTACACAGTTTTTAACTTTATACTGAACAATTTCTATAAACAAAAAATAAATAAAGCAGAGAAGTTCAATGTTTACTGGGAAGAGAGCTCAGGGAACAGTTCTGGCCCATTTTATAGGTAAAGAATGGTCACTGACCCCATTGATAACCTTCCCCATGACATCTGGTGTAAACAACTAACCTACAGCTAAACATTCTCAAACACAATAGGACAGCAATGCTTGTAACCCCGCCCCTGATGCCAATCCTAGTGTGGCACTTTATACAAAACAGTTACTAATTGGATCTTTACTCACCTTCTTCATAGACCAGTTTTGCCTCCTGATCAAGCGATGTACTTTGGACTCTTTGAGCCGCAGACACCTACACCACAGGGGGGACACAGTAAGTAAAGCGGGTTTAGCAACAGTGATTCTACTCGCAGTATTATAAAACATCTAGAGTCTGGTCTAGTAACCCATAGCAACCAGTCATTAGTATTACAGCAGTCTGTATAACCAAAAAAGAATAATTTGATTGGCTGCTACAGGTTAATGATAGACAAGTGTTGAATTATACAGTTTAACAAGAAAAAAAACCAAAACATTCCACAGCAATGGGGCAAAGTCGATTATCGGTACAGGTATGGGATCTGTTATCCAGAATGCTCAGGACCTGGGTTTTTTTTTTTTTCTGTAATTTGGATCTATATACCTTTAGTCTACTAGAAAATCATGTAGACATTAAATAAACCCAATAGGATTAATTCTCTTAGTTGGGATCAAGTACAAGGTACTGTTTTTTTTTTTTATTACAGAGAAAAAGGAAATCATTTTTAAAATCTACATTACTTGGATAAAATTGAGTCTATGGAAGAGACGCCAATTCTGTCCGTAATTTGGAGCTTTCTGGATGATCCCATAACTGTACTTTCAACGTTCTTCTGCAGATGGGATAACGAGAGGAATCTACTGGGACATTAGCGTCAGCCCCATGGAACAGAATTATGAGAAAATGAGAGGGAGGGTCTTTTAAAATGAACATGGAATTGGTGTAACAAGTGAGGAATAACTGCCCCCACCCAGAGGACACTGACCTGTGTTATGATTAGATAGAGCTTCCCATTGAGCCGAGACAGTTTGTGCAGGTTTTTCACTCTGTTCTCCATGAGTTGGTACAACATCCCCAGCTGTGGGACCAAGTCCGGCAACTGCACAGAGGGAACAACAACATGATTAACCCTTCACATGTAAGTCACATGTGGTTTCTACATTCAGACACAAAACACAATCAGTTTGACGTGTTTGCTCTCGGAGTGGTTTGTCATTGAAGGTGTGGCTTGTACCATTGTGCTGTTACCCAAGCACCAATCCGACACAGAGACACAAACTTTACTTCTCCAGTATTGTGGCACTGCTTATCCACATAGTAAAACTGGAGTAAACTCCGGGCATTCAGAAATCTGTATATTGCATGCGAGTGCCCATATCATATGCCTCAGACCCACTGAATCCCATAGGGAGCCTGAGCAGCAGAGTCTAGAAAGCACATCTTCCCCGAGCAAGCAACATGGCAACTCTTCCCCCATATATATTTAGCAAATGAATGCTCTGTGCATGCACTGCTGTTTTAGGTAAATGCAAAGAGAAACCCAATTTAAAACAGTTAGCAAATTTGCACCTGGGCAGTAACCCATGGCAGCCAACCAGATCAGTTCTTTCAGTTCTCAACCCACAGCTGGCTGAAAGAAAAGCTAATCACTGATTGGTTGCTATGGGTTACTGCCCTGGTGCAAATTTGCCCAATGTTTATAAAGGAGCCCCAGTAGATTCCCTTATTTAGTGATAAAGGCAGAAGTTCAGACACAAATACTAAACTAAATAAATTCCGGCTGCCGATAGACAATAGCACAGAGCGCACAATACTTACAGTGGAAAGGTAGGAAGCATGGAGGACCAACACAGCCTTTAGCCATCTCACCATCAGTATGGTACTGGAGAGAAATAGACAAAGGTCACAAAATAACCCAATAGCTAGAACATTACATTATAGACAAGGGCCAACGGTCTGTTGCTTATGGAAATATACAAATATCAACGAAGGATGGAGTGTGTGTGCCCTGGTGCCCCCAGAGGTGCCGTTCAGACTATTGCACTCATACACCATGTTTAACAGAACCTTCTCTGATTTCATCACTGAGGCCTCTAAAGATGAAACACTTGCAAAGTCAAGAAACTAAACAGGACCCCCTATCGCCCCAACATGTGCAATGCCACAGAGTTTCCGCTCACCTCAAAGGATGTCCTTGTAATCTCCTTGTTAGCTAAAAAATAAATGCAAATATATTAGCAAACAGGCAACACCACTGGGTCATCAAATGCTCCTGCCTAATGTGCCAAGTCCATAGTCAGATATGGGCAGCGCTTCATGCTCATTCCAACTAGAGAACACCCCCGTGTAACTCAGAACAGAGAAATTCACCCGTGGGAAGGAGGTAGCAAATGGCCATACAGGATCTATTCAAAGCACAACAGCTTGAGGGATACAACATGGCAGCCAGGATATACATGGCACTGTATTCAGCAGCAGCTAGAACACAGGTTAAGAGGGAACATTGGTTGGAAAAGAATATTCCAGCCCCATCTACTCACAGACCCCCAAACTGATCACTGGGTAACAGCTGCACCAGTAAAATAGGGGCACTTACCTCGTGCACCAGGGGGATGACGGCATGAACGGGAATCCTGGCCACAGTCTTCCTTATTAAGGACTCGTTTTTGGTCTGAAAGACTTTCTGCAAGAAACAGGCAGTCAGTTAATGTTGGCTTCAAAGAACTGGGCATAGAGCAAAATGTCAGATAGCAAGAGCCATTGAAGATAAAGATCCCTTATTGGAACTAGCGCACCTCAAGCTTTATATTGAAGGGGTGGATTACCTTTCAGGATATTATAGAAAGGCAATTTCTAAGCAGCTTTTCTATTAGTCTCCATTATTTTTTATATTAGAACGTTTCTGACTCCTTCAAGCTTTCAAATGGGGGGAGGGGGTCACTGAACTCATCTAAAAAAATAAATAAATGTTTTGCAAGGCTGCAAGTGTATTGTTACTTTTTATAACTCATCTTTTTATTCAGGCCTCTCCTATTCATATTCAAGTGTATTATTTAAATCAAGGCAGGGTTGCTAGGGGCATTTTGACCTTCAAGTTAACTCAAAGGTGAACAACCCCTTTAGAAGTTTTTAGAAGGCCAACGAAATGCAGATGCACACCTGGTCCCTCTTTCAACGTTCACAGTGCATGGAACATAAGAGGACGGCACCTCCAATAAATGGTACGTAAATAGAATTAATCCAGCACACGAAATCTGCTCAAGGGTTATTACCCGTGTTTAATGCCAAGCCAAACGGAGTTAAAACACCAAAATCTGGAGGGATGGAGATAACCTCATAGTTTCTGCATAATAAAGCAACACACCCAGTAGAGTAGTTTCTGCATAATAAAGTAACACACCCAGTAGAGTATAGTCCCCCAACCGGCCCCAAGACTTACATTCAGAATGTTTAGATCGTTGCTTTCCAGGCCTTGCACCAGCAATACGGCAAAGTTGTCAGTCTGCGGCAAGGCTCCTTTACTCGGCACGTTGGTGGGGTCTATATCCATAGCGCCAAGACGATCCTCTATGCTGGCCTTGGGGAAAGACCATTTGCAAATTAACAAAGAGAGACTTAAATAAACGTGCAGCAGCCAATCAGAAATCTGCTTACATTAGCTGAAATAAACTTGCACTAGATTGATGAACGCCAACTGCCAATTGGTTGCTACAGGGCTACTAGCAAAGGTTCCAGTCATTAGCACCATCAGAGAATCTACCCCAAAACAATGGCGTTGGATGTATCGGTGGTTTCTGCTCAGACAGCCAAGAGAAATGTGTCGTCACAGATTGTCAGACACAAGCGAAACCAGAGGCAACTCATCACAGCAGGACCAAATCATTGGAAGTGGCAATCAGAGAATCATAAAGGTGAATATGGAGCCTCACCTCATTGTCTCCTGGCTTCCTCTTGCTCTCCTGCTTTTTGGTATGTGCCAAGGCAGCTGAAATTGCCGAGCTGTGACCTGGGATTCCTGGTGTTAGAACCTTCGAGTCTGAATTTACAACTGGAGTTTTCACCTAAAGGAAAGCGAAAGTAAATATTATGAACTAGGCACATTATGGCCGTCAGTTAGCCAAATGCCTTATTCTCTGGCCACACAGACAAAAGTTGCACCTTTGTGCAAAGAAGGGGGAACACACAAATATTTACTGCTGAAACAGATAAGACATTCCAAGAGAATTACACAAAGTCACATAGATTTGTCAAAAATACAAGACAAGCAACACAGTCTGTGCAGCAAGATGACAAATCTATGGGGTTAGGAGTGGGTGATGTTAAAAGTCAGAATTTTGCACATTTAAACCCTTCTGGAGGGTAGTTAAGTTGTGCTGAGGAAAGGGCTCCTGGTGGGGGACCCAACGAGGGGAAAACCTTCATGATTTCTGGGGGAAAGAGACAAGCGGAGACTATCTTTGGGGCTTCAAGAACAGATCTACACTGAATCGAGGAAGAAGTGGGTGAATCTTTGTGGTGCTTTCAGTTATGACCCAGTAGGTAGGGGGCTGCTATGGGAGGAAAGTGATCGAAATTGAGGTGACGGAGCAGCGGCAAACATCTGCTGTTCCTTTTTTCTACGAGCCTTAGATCTGAAAGGATTTGTGAAGATGGTAACACCCCAACTGAAAAAGGAAATTAATCCAATACTAACGCGGCCCTTTGGATACAAGGAGATACAGGCTGTGCCATGACAGGGAAGCCAACCAAGCACTTATAAGGTAAGAAAAAAGCAGCACCAGGATGCGGGGGTTTGTGAGCATGCTCAGACAGCCAAGAGATTGGAACATCACTAGGTTTCAGAATTGTGCGAAACCATTCTCTGATCATCATCACAGCATGCTGCTGCCACCAGTGCAAAGAGACCCTTCCATAACCATTAGTGTACCATACACTAAACCTTGCTCTCAGTGTAGAATAGTTTCCTTCCTGCAGTTTGTACAACACAAACAGGGAACTCAAGAGTTAACCTCTTCCCCCTGGAATAACCTACCTTTGTTACAGGCATGTCCTTTCTGAGAGACACTGTCTTTTGGATGTCGCGGATAAGACAAATGTTGGGTTCATCGCTTTTCAGCGCCTGATGGAAAAAGAGGAAGAGGTTTATCAGGAGAGGTGCATAGAAGTAATTCTAAAAACAACTGGACTTGCCGAGTAATCACTGAAGGGGTTTCACTACTCATCCGAGCAGCTTCTTCAGTTTAAGGGTTGTGCACACAATCAGTTATGCAAATATGTGAACCAAAAAAACACCTATTTTAACAGCCTGTGCAGAATGATTTGGCCACAAGAGCGGATCTGTGATTGGAAGTCGGCCACAATTCAGCACCAGTGAAAGGGACGGCTCAAACTTTGCTCAGACACAGCCAAGGAAATAGGTGTCCTCATTATTACACATTCAGTGATGGAAACCACAATATAAAGTCATCACAGCAAAGTTTGGGCAGACGTGGCCAACCCACTGGCAAGAACCCATTGCCACTGCTTAGGGCAGAGACTTACCACTCTCTCAATGATAGGCTGTAAGGTGCTGCCATAGAACATGAGCAGGGACTGTCTGTCTGCACAGAAAGCAGCTGCCAGAATAGGGATGGGCTTGGGGGTGGAGTCATCACTGCCCGACGTTGCGATCTGTACTGTACAAGTAGGCGCGATTGGCTTCTTGTGAGTTCTTAGAGGAGAAAAGGGAAAACATCAGCAAAAATAAATATGATATACTGAAAACAAACAATTAAGAGGACATGGTTCCACGCTCTTTACCTTACCCGTTTAACACATGTTCAAATAAGTGCAACTGCCCATCCCGGCAAACAACCGCCAGCTTCAGCGGCTGAAACACAATAAAGAGGATTGGGGAAATTAGCGACTGGGCCCGTACACCAAGAGGGGAATAGGGTATTTGGAAATAAGAGACTGGAAGGGCCATGCGAGTGTAGTGGGACGATTGATATCGGCATACCACATACAGATAAGCCAATTCAGTAAGGCCCACGTGCAATAATCTTGCTATCCAACATACAAACAGGGAATGTAAGGGTTAACAGCCCTGTCAAGGTCAGATAGCAAATCCACCCCCCCCCCCCATGTATAGTGACTTTAGGCCACAGTTCTAGATCAAAGCTACAGTTTTATTTTACTGACCCTAAACCGTCCCAAGACCACTTACCTCCTCTTTGCTCTCGGTTGTACTCAGGTCCATGAATACGGGTGGTTCTGTGAGAGTGAAGGATAGGACAGAACTTTTGTCCTTTGCAGACCGAACCTGCCTGAAAGCAGAGCAGCTGTTAATGGATCTGTGCAATAGACACACCAGTTATACCTATTGAGAGAAGTACCACACTGGGGGGGCTGCCATGCTGTAAAGCAACCCCCCACCACCGGGGAACCAACTCACTAATCTGCCATTTCCGCTCCTTTAACCAGTGCAGTGCCAAATTGGCATATTAATTCATACAGATACAGGAGCCGCGCTGAGATAGACACAAGGAGCCCCCATTGGAGGGGGGGGATGACAATACTCAGACACAGCCAAGGTAAGGAGTCTTCACCTAAAATCAGTGAGTTGAAACCACAGTGTTTGGCATCATCACCGTATTGGCCCCACTGAGGAGAGGCTAAGGGCAGAGCATGTGGAACGACAGACCCAGTGGGTCACAAACAAACCAACTCTGACTGAGCTACAAAGTAGATTTAACACCAACACTAGGTGGCGCTATTCTGTACCAAATGAACATTACCCAGCACAATCATCAAGTGGACAAGTGACTTACCATACGCTGACCAATCGGTCGTGCACAGCGCTGGACAGGAAATAAAGACCTGCTGTGTCTTGGATAGACCGAGACTCCCGGGGAGGCTGCACTGTCAGGAATATGAGCGACGTGACTGCGGTCGAGTGCCCTGTAAATTGCTAGAGACAGCGACAGTCAGGAGAGAGAGAGAGACACTAAGTTAATAACATTAACTGAAAATTATAATTTTAGCTTTAATAGGTCTGGGAATTTTTTAATATGCTAGTGTTTTGATTAGCTTCCTGTTCTTATGCCAAATGTCCTGATTGGCTACAAGTGGGTAAGAGCGCATACAGCATCCCCATATATAAATTAAACGCACTAATTTAAGCACACACAGTACAGGCACTGCATTAGAAAGAATGTGCCCCCCTGCAGGTCTGGACTTGGGAGTCAAAATAGGCCCAGGCATTCCAAATACATAGAGGCCCAAACAACCCCACTACAGCCAACTAAATAGATCCTTTCAATGGCACCTTTTAGCAGCCCCTCACAGATTGCCAGTCTGGGCCTCCCCACCTGCTTAGCAAACTCAGTGGGGGAAGGGGTAGAGCTGCCAGTTCTCAGACACAGCCAAGGTACGGGGTCTTCACCAAAAATCAGTGAGTCGAAACCACAATGTTTGGCATCATCACAGTATTTGTCCCAAATGATTCTATCACTTCTATATATCTGTGCAGGCAGCAATGATCGACAGATTCACCTCTAAACTGAAGCTATCAAGGGGCGGGCACAACAACTTTCAGAGATGGGGGGGCAACACTTGCACAAACCCCTAAGAGTAGCCTCTGAATAAGTAAAAGGGGTGAGCAGTGGATCTGAGAAATCACTTTCAGGGCACAGGGCTGCTGCACAAGGAATTTACATAAACAGTTGTGGTTCCCAAGACCCCAATATGCACATGTGGAAATATGAAAGTGCTACAGTTCAGCACAGGGGAGATATTTTAGCCAATGAGACAAGCAGAAGATTTACCAGATGAGCATTTGGTACTGCATCAGGGCTACTGGCCAATAGGAACGCGGCACTTACCCTGTAGACTTCTTTGGTCTCCAGATCCCAGAGTTTGATGGTTCTTCCCGCCGACAGCAACATCTTCCCATCAGGGCTGATGCACAAACTGCTGACGCTGCTGTTGTCTCCTTTCCATTTGCTTGGGGAGGGGGAGAATCAGGTTAATACCCCCCTAAACTCAATAGCCAATAACTGCCCCCCCCACCACCTCAATCTCAATACACCCCCATCCAAGCTCGCTCAGACAGCCAAGAGGAACAAGGTGACGTCACTGCTTCTCAGAAACAAGCGAAACCAATGTGAGAGTCATCACAGCGGCACTGGGAGTCAAAGGCCATCATTTTCTTGGTTTAATTTTGAAAGGGTAATTCAACTTCAAGTTAACTTTTAGTAGGTCATAAATTTGTCAATTCATAGCAACTTTTCAACTGATATTCATTTCTTATAGTTTTTTTTTTTTAATAAATTACCTTCTTTCTAAATTTTTGCAGCTTTCAAATGGGGTCACTGATCCCAGCAGACCTTAAACTATTGCTGCGGCCGAATCCCGGATTGGGTGCATTCCCAAACATAACAGAAAATAGATTTTCCTAAAAGGAATGCTGGGAGTAGGAGCTCAAACCAACAGGTGGAGCAACCTACAGTAGATATTTCTGATCCTTTGCATGTAGGGTGAACTCTACTGGCCAAGAAATACTCAAATGCAGGAAACTCACCACTTGACTTTACAGGTCTGTGTGTTCCATTCAATGATGTGTTTGTCTTCTGAGCAACTGTACAAGGAACCGTTCTCGTGGTGCCACCTCACGCAGTTCACCCTGCTGTCATGCCCTCCATCCTGCAGGATACCAGGAGTTAGCACCCAAAAAAACCCAAGCCCAACACATTAAACTGTAATTGTATAAATATAATGTAAGTATTTATTGACAATTGGAAATAAAGTGTTTTTGGAGCATGGGGGAAACCCACACAGGTATGGGGAGAACATACAAACTCCCTGCAGATGAAGCCCTGGCTGGAATTGAACCTGGGACCCCGGCACTGCAATTGGCTGGTATGGATCCCTGCAGTACACACACACAAACTCACCAGCTTGCTCTGTAGCTCTCCCTTAACAATGCTGTACAGTAAAATGGTGCCAGTGGCTGTGCCGATGGTGAGAAGGTCGTACTGCCCGTCCCTGTCTGCCGCCTCTGATTTCCTTTTCTTTTTCTGATGAGTTTCCTAATAAGGACAGGAGAGAAATGTCGACATTATTCCTTTAAATCAACTCCTATTCACACATATGCCCATCAAACACAAAGACAACACACTAAACTGCAGGGGGTGAAAACTTACTGTTATTTGTCTGAGATAAAATACAACTCCCAGGACCCTTGCAGAGTCAATGATGAGAGCTGCAGTTCAGAGGGGTAGAAAGCAGATTGAAATTGGGCTGTTTGGGCAGCCAAAAATACCCACCTCAAAAGGGCCCAGAGAGAGAGAGGGGTGGGACAATCAGTCTGTTACATCGCAAGAGGATAACTGCTAAGTTTTAAAGGGAAAGTGTACATTACAGAATGGCCCATTCTAAGCAAAATGTAATCTTTTGTTTAAAGGGGTGGCTTATTTTTAAGTTGACTTTTAGCGTTATAGAATGACACGTTCTAAGCAGCTTTTCAATTGGCCATTATTAATTTGAGTTTATTTTCTTCTGCTGACACATTCCAGCTTTCAAATGAGGGGGGGGGGGTCACTGTATCTATTGTTATTGCTACATTTTATTGCTCATCTTTATATTCAGGCCTCACCTATTCATATTCCAGTCTCTTATACAAATCAATGCAGGGTCGTTAGGGTTAAAAGCTAAATAACAAAAAACACAGAAAATGAACCAATTGCAAATCAGAAGATCACTCTTCATCATATTCAAAGTTAACGCAAAAGTTAACTTAAAAGGGGTTGTCTACCTTCCAAAAACTTTAATTGTTTTCAGATTGTTCATCAGAAAAAGACTTTCAAATACTTTCCATTTTTTCAATTACTTTCGTATCCCTTTAAACCTTAAGTTTAAAGGGATACGGTCATGGGAAAAAACATTTTTTCAAAATGAATCAGTTAATAGTGTTGCTCCAGCAGTATTCTGCACTGAAATCCATTTCTCAAAAAATCTGACATGGGGCTAGACATATTGTCAATTTCCCAGCTGCCCCAAGTCATGTGACTTTTGCTCTGATAAACTTCAATCACTCTTTACTGCAAGTTGGAGTGATATCGCTCCCCTCCCTCCCCCCCCCTCACTGAGACACGTTCAGTTACATTGAGAAAGAAAAACATCAGCCTGCCAGAAAGCATTTCTCTCCTAAAGTGCAGGCACAAGTCACATGACATGGGGCAGCTGGGAAATTGACAAAATGTCTAGCCCCATGTCAGATTTCAAAATTGAATATAAAAAAATCTGTTTGCTGTTTAGAGAAATGGATTTCAGTGCAGAATTCTGCTGGAGCAGCACTATTAACTGATGTGTTTTGAAAAAAAAAAAAAAAAAAATCATGTTTTCCCTTTAAAGTTTAATGTTCCTGTCTCTGGTGCTCAGCTCAGTCATTCAGTTACAGACTTATTTAGTTGATACATTTCTCAGCAGCATCTCTGGAGTATTAGCAACTATTGTATCAATTCTAACAGCTGCCTGTAATGAAACCCAGAGATTCTGTTCAGCAGGGAAAAGATAAGAAATGTATCAACTAAATGTACCAATTTAGAACAGTTTAGAAAGTCAGATTCCCATTCCCCCCACAGCTGCTTTGGAAGGTGAAAAATGAAACTTTACACTTCAATATTAGAAAAATGGTCACATTAGAAAAAAGAAAGTAATTGGGGAAAAAAAAGTTTATTTTTCTGGTGAATTATCAGACATCAACTGAAAAAATAATAAATAAAAAGTGTTGGAATGTGAACAATCGCTTTAATTTAAATATTGTCCCCAGCTGCACTGTTTCCCTTGCTCAATCTGCCCCAAAAGTTCATAAACTGCTGCAGTGACAAACTTTCTGAAAAGTTCCTTTCGAGCTTGAGTGGGGGGGAGAGAATTTCCTGGTACTCACGTTACTTCCCTCCTAGCAAGGGCTGTGTCTTATATCTCCTCCTCATGGAAACCAGCCTGTATTTCTAACATGCTTCTTGTTTAAAGGGAACTCCATCCAAAATGGGGTTTTTTTTTCTTTGCCCAATGAAAAGGTAATTCCAAGCAAATTCCCAACATCTCTTTATTCCACACTCTCACTGGGTTTATGGTTACATGTAGCTGTCTTTGTGTCTGTATCTTTCTGCCCTATGGGTCTGATTCTTGAAACAATGTAGCAAAACGAATTCCTTAATTATAGACCTGCTCCCTGTGACATCACAAAAGGGGCGGGGCAGGCACAAGTTTATACATTTAGGGGCCGGCAGTGTCAGATTGTTGGCTGGGAGAGCTGAAAACAGCGCTCGAACCAAACCCACCCTGAAGGTTTTTTTTTTTTGCAGTAGTGGGTCCAAACACTCCTGACCCGCAGGTTTTGGGCCGGTCCGCACATCACTAGCGTGTGTTAATCAGCTGACACCCATTTACACGGTTTCAAGAGTGAAAACCAGCAGTGCAGAAAATATAAACATCTCCCCAGTGAAGCAGAGCAGCAGTGTTGGCAGGGAGTTGGCTGCTTGTACACAGGATAAACTTTTTGCCACTATTTGACAGCATGGAAAGTAAAGAGACGTTACACAAGACTCCCGTGTGCTCTACGGGCTGAGCCAGTAATCAAAATTCAGAGGCATCGGATTGTGATCAAATTGGAGCAATAGTGAGTTGAATATTTCCAACATGTCAGTGACTTCAGCTTTCACCTTTGTATTGTCACTCCCTTCAATAACACAAGTGACACAGATAAGTGCAACACACACACACACACATACTGTATATACACACACGTCCTATTCACACAGTCACATTAGGATATTAGTAGATGCGTGTAGAAGTGATGAGGACACAAAAAACCCCTCTCTCTATCAGGTACTTGAGTAAATGCTATAAAACCAAATGTTTTTCTTAGAGCTGATGTACATGGGAAAGTCTACTGTTCCATTGGCACGTTGCTTGGAATCAATAGGAGAACTTACAATCCAAAGTCTCTAAGTCAGGGATGCCCAAAAGGAAGATCAGGATCTACCAGTAGATCTTTAGCTGGTGATGAGTAGATCTCAACAAACAGCTTGTCTACACCAGTTCATGCTTTTCATTCAGATATTTATTATGTTAAGGTTACATAAGAATAGTTTTGTGAAATATAGCAATATAAATTCTCATAAATCAATATTTAAGTAATATTTTCCATGGGACAGAATGCTAACAATGCTTTTATGGATGTAGATCATAATGGGACATCATGACTAAAAGTAGACTTCACTTTAGTAAGGTATGGGCCCTCCTGATCTAAGTATTCCAAGGGGCAGAACCTGATCACTCCCGTGTCTTTGAAAATGTGGTATTAGTCTCAATGTGCATAAAAGTTTATTTTGCACTGCAGATTGCCCCCTCATCCTATTAACAGACTTGAGAAAGGAGGCCTCCTAAACATTGTGGGGATCTCAATAAAACTTTTACCATTTAGCACGAAAGCTTCTGTGTGTGCCATCTGATTTTCCATGAAAATCTCTCTCTCTCTGCAATTAGACTGCCACTGGGGCAGAGACAGTCAGTGCTAAGCAGGAGGCGGGACCAGGGAAACCACCAGTCAGCACGTGTGACCAGCATGGTGTCAGCCCCTGGGCCCGTCAGGCTGCACTAGTGCAACACAAGTATCACTCTGCACTGCCGCATGGGGGGCACCAACAGTAACAGCACGAGATCCTGCACCTGAACGTGACAACAATGTTGGGGGTCTGTGGGTGACTCTATAGTGGGACAGACACACATGGGGGTTTATGGGCACCGTAAAGTTGTAAGAGGAAGGATAAGAGTTGGGTTGATAAACAGGGGGTACAAAATACTGGGGGGGGGATATAAATAAGGGATTGAGACTCCACTGGGGATAAGAGGTGAGTTATATAATACAGACCTGGACTGGCAATCTGTGGGTTCTGGCAAATGCCAGAGGGGCTGCCATAGAAAGTCACTATTTAGTGGGCTGGTGGGAGTTGACTGGGCCTCTCTGTACTTGGACCTATTTTGACTCCCAGACCTGCTGGAATGATTAACCCTGCACCCCCCTCATTGCCCATAAGACACCCACTAATATACATGGGGGGGCTCTATAAATTAAGATTCCCGCAAGGAAGTTTGTAACTGCTGGAGGCACAATACAGTATAATACAATCTAATATAATGGAGATTCCTGGGACACGTTATGATTAATTAAAGGATTATGGTTTGTGGGGGGGGGGGATATGCGAGATATTTAAGTTGATCAGAGATTTAAAGGGAGGGAAACTCAAAGCCCAGAAGGCGCAATACCCGCACGTTACAGCCCCGGCCAATCCAGCCCCATATCCCGGAGAGGGAATAGAGATTAAGCGGCCCTCCTGCCTCCGCTCCAAACTCACCTTGTCGGCTCGGCCCTGTGCCCACGCCAGGCAGGTACAAGTAGCGCTGAGATGGGCAGAGGGGACATATTCCTTTCTCAAGCCCCCGCCTTGTGTGTCCCACACTTGGATCCTCCCGTCGGGTCCGGACAGAGCCAGTAGGTCCCGGCTGCGCGGGGAGAAGGCGCACGGTGGGGGAAGCAGCTCGTACACGCCGCCCGCTGCCGCCATTGCTCGTTCCGCCACAAGCCACGTGTTTAAGGCTGAGGCATGCGCAGAGCGGCGTGGGAGGGGCTTGCTGTCAGGAGAACGTCCTCCGAACGTGACGTCACCACTCGCTAGAAGCCGCTGGGCATCATGGCGGCGGCCACAGTACTTGCACGTGGAATCAGAATGACAGGGATCCAGCGCTCAAAACTATTCCTAAACATGGGAAACAGATATACAAGGCCAGTCATGGGCCAAAGAGAAACAGAACAAACCATCAGAACCAAAGGGAGAAACATTTCAATCAGAAATATCCTGTGACTCAAACATATAAAAATAGAAATTATTTTATTCGAAATTACGTTGGAAAATACATATGTGTAGACCCCCATAGTTCTCTGCCTTAACAGTTTCTAATATATATATATATATACACACACAATAGTTATGTCAGTGTCTTATTGGCCCCCTATAACTTCTGAGCCCCACAGATGACACAGGGATTAGAAACAAACATTTAGCATGAATTGTACAGTCTACAACATTAGCCATGTGTGATCTACATTCAAGTGGCTCAGTACAGTGGGGTGCAGTGGAGAAGCATTTGTACAGCTGTGTGTACAGGAAGAATAAGTCCATACAGTGCAGGGGGCCCAGACTGTAGTTCTATAGGCCAAACTGAGTGTGCAGCACAAGTGTTTGAAGCTCCTCTGTGGTGTCCCCAAAACTCAGATTACTGGCCCCTTGTAACTGACTTGCTGTATATTTTATCTAATGATGTCTAGAAATATACCTGCTACTAAACTTCTGTCAGTAGCAACAAATGATTCCAATCTAAAGATAAACATATCGTTTTCAGTGCATAAATGGAGGAACTGTGTTTAACTGCAATTAATGGAAATTTGGGGGTTAAAAACATAATGAAAATGAGCAGCAACATTTGATCTCTCTTTACATTTGTTGTTCATAAAGGGCGGCCCTTTTAATTATTATAATGTGAGGATAAGGCTGCCACCTGTTTGGTTTTGACCTGCAATACATACCTCCCAACTGTCCCTCTTTCGGAGGGACAGTCCCTCTTTTGACAGCTCAACCTGCAGTTCCTCATTTGTTCTGGAAAGTCCCTATTTTCTCTGCACTGAACAGCCAGAAAAAGAAACAAAGTTTCTCACTTTTTAGCAGAGAGCCCAGAACACCTAACAGGTGCTTTGATAAGATACTTTGCAACAATTTTGAAACACAAAAAAACAGTTTAAATAAGAAGAATTTTCAAACTTTCATAACCTGCTAAATTTTGTAAAATGAACATGGTAATTAGGGAGTGTAGCCACAGAAAGGGGCGTGGTCAAAAAAATTTGCTGTGCTATGTGCGAGAAAAATGTTTGTCCCTCTTTTTTCTTCCAAAATGTTGGGAGGTATGCATCATGCAATACCACATACAGTACCACATCTCTCACCCACTTAATTCTGACCTTGCCCACTCCCACACCTTGTGTATTATTCCCTTCCCTTTAGAGTATAAGCTCTTTCTGCACAGGGCCTTCCTCACCTTTTGTACCGGCATTGATTGTGATGTATGTAACTCAATATGTTCTATGTATATAATTCATGTGATTTAGTTGTATAAACACATTTACTTTACAGTGCTACGGAATATGTTGGCGCTATATAAATACATGTTAATAAAAAAATAATAATAGTTTGGGTTACAACTGCCTGTTCAGGCTTCAGCCTTGTGAAACCCTAACAATGATCTTCTGGCCAATGACCGCCTATGATGGCAAAACCACGCCCACACCAAGCACAGACATGCCCCCAAATGTCATAACCCCACCCCCATTTGTCACTGCCCCACCCCCATACCATCATCCCGCCCCTTGATCGGTTTTGCGGAAGTCAAAGGTGGCAGCTACATTGTGGGTGTTTGGGGGGTGTCACATGAGAAATTCCTGAAGTTGTATATTGGGGTACACTCCCTCCTTTACTATTGGAAGATCACACCTTGGATATTCTAGAGTTAAAGCTCAAGGCCCCCCAGGGATTGCAGGAAAGCGAGGCCCCCTAATAAAATGAATGGAGTCACAGGGAGTACCAAACTACAACTCTCCGGCAGTTCTTAAACTACTAATCCCAGCATCCTCTTTAACTAAGAGCCAATATCGTTACGGCCTTAGTTGTACATAAATAAAATGATAAATATCTACCAGTTATTATTATACATAGGCGATACCCTCTCTCTGTTTTACTAAAAACGCTACGATCACAGCCCCGCGCCCAGAGAAAGAATTACTTTTATTGTCTCGGCAAAGGGGAGACTATAGAGTATAAATTACATTCGGCGTCAGCTTCCCCCCAGGGAGGAATAATATTGGGGGGCAGTAGGAAAATGAAGCACTGTCTGCGCACACGGCAAAAATCACATGGGGAATCAGCCCACGTGGGAGCACTTCCTTGTTGTCGCCGGTTGATGACATCACGGAGCTTGACTTTAACTCTTGAGAGCACTGTCTCCTCTACGGGTGAAGAAGAACGAAAGAAGGGTCAGGATGCTGCAGCGCTGTGTGGGGAGGGTGCCCTCATTGTGTCATGCAGTATCAAGCTGTAGAGTGTCAGCTTCTGGGTGCCAGGCAGCCACTAGATTGAGTGCAGGACTGACATGCAGACATCATGTGCAGCACTTTGCTTGCTACCCAGGCACCCCAGGAGCTGGTGATCCCAACAATAACACTGACAGCACTGGAGATGGGACCTTGGACAACACCCCAGCGTTGGATATTTCACCCTCTAATGACCAGATCCAAACTAGGTCTGAGAGGGGCAGAAGGGCATGGGGGCGCTCTTTGTCTCCCCTAGACAGACTCAGTCAGATGATCCCTCCCCAGTTTATCTCACAAGAAATCCAAGATCTGAGAAGTGCAGGAGGAACATCACTGCAGGAGGAGCTAGTATCTACTCCATCACTGCAGGAGGAGCCAGTATCTACCCCATCACTGCAGGAGGAGCCAGTATCTACCCCATCACTGCAGGAGGAATCAGTATCTACCCCATCACTGCAGGAGGAATCAGTATCTACCCCATCACTGCAGGAGGAATCGGTATCTACCCCATCACTGCAGGAGGAATCAGTATCTACCCCATCACTGCAGGAGGAACCGGTATTTACCCCATCACTGCAGGGGGAACCCTCTAGGCTTGACCCACCGCCTCCCCTTGGAACAGCATTTATACCAGGGGAACTGGCCATTGCTGAGTTTAAGAGAAGACATTATACTGAGTTTAAGAAAATGTTCACTCTCACTGATAGTGGCAAACTCAACAGCAACTGGGGGGTCATTGGGCACAACGAGATTGTGGGCAAACTGCCAGGGCAGAGACTAAGGACTTCTCGTGGCTTTGAATTACTGCTCAAAAGGCCGTCTCTAACGGAATACATCTTATTAATGAAGAGGGGCCCCACTATCTCTTATCCAAAGGTTGTTCATTTTATTGGCCACATGCTGAATGTGGGAGAATAGTTGCTCCTATGGATCTGGCTAAAATGTAGAGCAGCCCCACCTCTGGTGCACCCTAGTCTGCATGTCTGAATGATACTTACACTAGGGGACTCCCATGTACTGCCCTCCATCCATCCGCTGTCTCTGCTGTATTTAGATCAAGGTGTATCTCTAAGGTGCAACTTTGGGAACATTTCGCCCATTCCTTGCCCCATGTTTTTTGAATAAATATCCAGATAATCTTAATTTTTATCCCGTGCATGTTTGGTCTGAATGGCAGACGGGATGATGACTAGGAAAGGGACTCAACAGAAAATACTAAAACATAATAAAAATCCTGCCTAAACCCAAAATATTAATTTATGGAGAGGGGGGCCATTCAGTGATCATCTGAGCGCATGTGCAATGTACACTCTTGTGGCTATTCCCAGGCTATTAAAGGGGAACTATTGTGAAAATGAACATTTTATAAGAAATAAGATACTTTCTAAATACAATCAAATATTCTGAACTGTTTCTGAAATAATCAAGTTTATCTTCACTATTCCTCTCTCAGCATCTGTTTCTCTTCATTCTGTCTTCATGCAGCAGTTGGGTGTCAGTTATTCATTGACAGTTAGATCCAATATATCTTATAGGGGGCTCATTTTGCCTAGAAGATGTATTAGAGCTCACTCAAATAACTGATTCCAGTACAAACAAAATGTAACAAAATAACTGCCTTTTGCACAAATTCTGCATGTAGAGAGACATGATGTCTGGTGAGCTCTAATACATCTGCTAGGCAAAATGAGCCCCCCTATAAGATATATTGGATCTAAGGGCAGGGGCACACAAGCAGATTCGGGGACATTTAGTCGCCTGGCGATTAATCGCCTCTTCTTTGGGGCGACAATCTCCCCGAACTGCCTTCCACCTGCTAAAAAGAAAAATCGCCTGCGGTAATGCACTCGCGGCGAAAAATGGTTTGTAACACTACAAATGTATTGTTATTGCTACTTGTACTCATCTATCTATTCAGGCCTCTCCTATTCATATTCCGAATCCTAGATTTGGTTTGGGACTCGGCCTTTTTCAGCAGGATTTTGCCGAATCCTTGTGCCTGGCTGAACCTAATCTGAATCCCAATTTGCATATGTAGATTAGGGGTGGGAAGGGAAATCACATGACTTTGTCACAAAAGAAGAATTTCTTCTTATATATATATATATATATATATATATATATATATATATATAGATATATATAGATATATATATCACCATCGATGACGGCACTCCATAATCAATCAGGCTTAGACAGGAGATCTAATCATTCAGAGGTTTATCAGTGGACCAACGTTTTGATTCCTTACAGGAATCTTCGCCAGGGTGAAAACAGTGCCAGAACACAGAAAACCAGTTTAAACACCTTAAACCTCGGAATGATTAGATCTCCTGTCTAAGCCTGATTGATTATGGAGTGCCGTCATTGATGGGGATAGCTATATGGTTGTGCATTCCTAATTTGCTTGGACTATATATATATATATATATATATATATATATATATATATATATATATGATCCATTATCTGTAAACCTGTTATCCAGATAGCTCCAAATTACTAAAAGGCTGGCTTCCATAGACTCCATTTCATCCAAATAATCTACATTTTCCAAAATGATTTATTTTTCTGTGTAATAATAAAACCGTACCTTGTACTTGATCCCAACAAAGATATAATAATCAGCAAAACCAGCCTACTGGGTTTATTTAATGTTTACATGATTTTCTAGTAGACCTAAGGTATGAAGATCCAAATTACAGATAGATCTGTTATCTGGAAAACCCCTGGTCCCCAGCATTCTGGATAACAGGTTCCATACCTAAATATGAATTATTAAATCCTCTCTGTTTCCCCTCAGGATATTGCAGAGATGATGATGATGATGGATGTAAGCCCTGGGAACGTTGTGTTAGAAGCTGGTTCCGGTTCTGGAGGACTCACTTTGTTCTTATCAAGAGCAGGTACTTTGGATTCATTCACTCAAGCTGGGTGTGTATGAACCAATCTGCTCATCCTGTGTGCTCATTTCAACCAGATTGGCAGACATGAGTACTTGCAAGGGTCTGTCTCACATTGGCATTATGAAAGCTTAGGCTCATACAACCCCTGCATTTAAAGGAGAGTTAAACCCTACAAATGAATATGGCTAAAAATACCATATTTTATATCCTGAACTTATTGCAGCAGCCTAAAGTTTCAGCTTGTCAATAGCAGCAATGATCCAGGACTTCAAACTTGTCACAGGGGGTCACCATCTTGGAAAGTGTCTGTGACACTCACATGCTCAGTGGGCTCTGAGCAGCTGTTGAGAAGCTAAGCTTAGGGCTCGTCACTAATTATCCAGCAGAAAATGAGGTTGGTCTGTAATATAAGCTGATGCTACAGGGCTGATTATTAAATTCTGATGCTAATTGCACTGGTTTCTGTGCTGCCATGTAGTAATTATCTGTATTAATTACTAATAAGCCTTATAGTGTGACATTTCTGTTCTATGTGTACTGTATATTGTGAGTGGGTCCCTAAGCTCAGTAAGTGACAGCAGCACAGAGCATGTGCAGTGAATCAGCAGAAAAGAAGATGGGGAGCTACTGGGGCATCTTTGGAGACACAGATCTTTACTGCTAAAGGGCTGTGGTTGCCTTGGGCTGGTACAGAAGCACAAAACATTATGTACAACATTTCTAGCTACTTCTTTAGTTAACCTTTAGTTCTCCTTTAAAATTAGGCCTATGGTCCTCTTTCAGTGCTCTGAATTTTGATTGGTTGCTTCTTGTTTTGGTCGCTGAGCTGAGATGAAATGAATAATAAAATTGGGGCTACACGATAGTAGAAAAAGTCTGTTTGGTGTGGAGTGCAGCAGCTCTGGGCACGTGTCAGTCTCTTCCATGTTTAGGAGAATATTATATAGGTTAAAATAATATATTTTTTAATCCCCTTACAGTGGGTTTGGAGGGCCGTGTTTACAGCTTTGAAGTACGTGCAGATCACCATGCGATAGCAAAGAAAAATGTCAGAAAGTGGAAGAGCTCCTGGGACATACAGAGCAGTCACCCTTGGCCGGAAAATGTACATTTTATCAACCAGGACCTGTCGGCTGCTTTGCCTGACATGGGATCTGTGGCCTTTGATGCAGTAAGTAGGTTTCTTGTTGTTGCTTTGTACAAATGATTGCATACAACTTCTTCCCTGTGTTACATAACAGAAATCACTATTTTCTGTAAGCTCTGTACTCCATTAGAGCATGATGGGAGATGTAGGCTAAGCAAATGTTTCCCTGCTAGCACATTAGGTTGCTCCCTGTAGCTGCAACCAACCCAGCATAAATCTCTACTACACTTTAAAGGAAAACTATACCCCCAAAATGAATACTTAAGCAACAGATAGTTTATATCAAATTGAATGACATATTAAAGAATCTTACCAAACTGGAATATATATTTACATAAATATTGCCCTTTTACATCTCTTGCCTTGAACCACCATTTCGTGACTCTATCTGTGCTGCTTCAGAGATCACCTGACCAGAAATACTACAACACTAACTGTAACAGGAAGAAGTGAGGAAGCAAAAGGCAGAACTCTGTCTGTTAATTGGCTCATGTGACCTTACATGTGGTTTGTATGTGTGCACAGTGAATCGTACGATCTCAGGGGGCGGCCCTTATTTTTTAAAATGGCAATTTTCTATTTATGATTACCCAATGGCACATACTGCTAAAAAAGTATATTATTATGATAATGGTTCATTTACATGAAGCAGGGTTTTACACATGAGCTGTTTTACTCAGTATCTTTTAATAGAGACCTACATTGTTTGGGGGGTATAGTTTTCCTTTAAAGGAGAATTAAAGCTTTTTTTTTTGGAAAAACATTCGAATAGAATTTGATCTAATGCGCTTTCGTATTAGATTCGTACGATTCTAATTCGGCCAAATGCGGACCTATTCGACCAAAAAAAAAAATTCGACTAAATTTTGGTTGTTCTTTTTGAATTCGAATTTCAACGTTTTTTCAATTCGAAATTGGACCCTTGATAAATATGCCTCATAGAATAGAAATGTCTCAATATAAGTAATACAGATAATTACTACATGGCAGCACAGAAACCAGTGCAATTAGCATCAGAATTTAATAATCAGCAAACCTGTAGCATCAGCTTATATTACTGGTCAACCTCATTTTCTGCTGGATAATTAGTGACGACCCCTAAGCTTAGCTTCTCAACAGCTGCTCAGAGCCCACTGAGCATGTGAGTGTCACAGACACTTTCCAAGATGGTGACCCCCTGTGACAAGTTTGAAGTCCTGGGTCATTGCTGCTATTGACAAGCTGAAACTTTAGGCTGGTGCAATAAGTTCACTATATAAAATATGGTATTTTTACCCATATTCATTTTTAGGGTTTAGTTCTCCTTTAAAACATAAACTGGCACCAATCACCTTAAAGGGGTGGTTCACCTTTAAGTTAACTTTTGGTATGTTATAGAATGGTCAATTCTAAGCAAATTTCCCATTGGTCTTCATTATTTATTTATCTAAAAAAACAAATGCTCTGTAAGGCTACATAATTAGGGGCACATTTATCAAGGATTGAATTTCGAAGTAAAAAAACTTCGAATATCATAATCTCATATTCAAATCAATGCATGGTTACTAGGGTAGTTTAAACCCTAGCAACCAGATGGCTGAAATTGCAAACTGGAAAGCTGCTGAATAAAGCGAAATAACTCAAAAACCTTAAATAATAAAAACCAGTTGCAGATTATCTCAGAATATCACTCTCTACACCAGGGATCTGCAACCTTGGCTCTCCAGCTGTTAAGGAACTACAAGTCCCACAATGCATTTGCCTTTAGACTCCTTTAAAAGGCTCATTCATTGCATTGTGGGACTTGTAGTTCCTTAATAGCTGGAGAGCCAAGGTTGCAGATCCCTGCTCTACACCATACTAAAAGTTAATTTAAAGGTGAACTACCCCTTTAAATGTAGCGTGCAGTAACGATGCCCAATAGTTAAACTATTGAATGGTTGCTATGGGTAACTAGACAGGGCAAAACTCCTTTTTTCCTTTATTTTGATTTAGGGATGCACCGAATCCAGGATTCGTTTTGAGATTCGGCTTTTTTCAGCCGAATCCTTCTGCCAGGCCAAACCAAATCTGAATTTGATTATGTAAATTAGGGGCGGGTGAGGGAAATTTCATGACTTTTTGTCACAAAACAAAGAAGTAAAAAATGCATTTTTTTCCCTTCCCACCCCTAATTTGCATATGCGAATTAGGACTCGGTTCAGTATTCGGGAAAATCTTTTGCGAAGGATTCGGGGTTTGGCTGAATCCAAAATAGTGGATTCTGTACATCCCTGTTTTGATTACATTTTTATTACAGGTGGCTCTGGACATGCTGAACCCCCAGGTTGCATTACCTGCGATACTGCAGAATCTGAAGCAGGGAGGAGTTTGTGCGGTGTATGTAGCAAAGTAAGTACAACGTGCATAGTGGAATACACCGCGGCGTAACTTATATAGGGAATATGTAGTGGCGTACAGGGATAAAGTTAATAAAAATGAAATTTTAAATAAATAATTATAGGTCAAAAAAATGGGATGAATTAACAAAATTAACTAAATTAATAATTCAGCAAGATGGTGCTTTTTACTGTAGATTCTAGAGTGGTTGGCATGTAAAGGGTTAAACCTAACCTATTAATTTTTTGATGGAAATGGAAATATGTAACTGCCGCTAGAGCGCCCTTGTCTTTGCTGATGGCGAAACCTCCTTCCACCCAGTCTCAAAACATACAGTCTTATCTCTGTCACTATAGAAGGGGATGAAAGATCAGTGGGTGACTCTCCTACACGTGTGTCACTATCATGATTTTTATTCCATATTCAGAGAGTTGCTGGGGCAGGGCCAGAGCTATTATTAGAGGGGGTGCAATTCCAGTAAATATGCTTATTGCAGCATACAAAATGGCACACTATTTCAGAGGGTCATCATGAGACACTATTCCACCTTCTCTCCTCTTTCTCCCTCATCATTTCTTTCTATTCAAATTTTGAACATTTCCAGAATCTCCAACCCTTCAGGCATATATTAACCCCATCAACACTGACAAACATGTGCTCCAGCATAAAAAAAAATGCCAATTTTTAAATTTGTATATATATATATATATATATATATATATATATATATATATATATATATGGGCAAATTTACTTAAGGTCGAATATCGAGGGTTAATTAACCCTCGATATTCGACTGCCGAATTGAAATCCTTCGACTTTGAATATCGAAGTCAAAGGATTTACCGCAACGATTAAACCCTTCGAATCGTTCGATTCGAAGGATTTTAATCCATCGATCAAAAGACTTTTCTTCGACCCAAAAAAGCTAGCAAAGCCTATGGTGACCTTCCCCATAGGCTAACATTGACTTTGGTAGGTTTTAGGTGGCGAACTAGGGGGTCGAAGTTTTTTTTTAAAGAGACAGTACTTCGACTATCGAATGGTCGAATAGTCGAACGATTTTTAGTTCGAATCGTTCAATTCGAAGTCGTAGTCGAAGGTCGAAGTAGCCCATTTCGATGGTCGAAGTAGCCAAAAAAACCATTCGAAATTCGACGTTTTTTTCTTTCTATTCCTTCACTCGAGCTAAGTAAATGGGCCCCATAATGTTGAGCCAATTAATGCTCTAGAGTAGTATACTATGTTTATGATTTTATGCTATCACTATATAACGGATATTTATTGCACTATTTAGAGCACTATGTGAATTAATATTTTTGATGTTGGTTATCTATTCCCATGAAATAATGTATATGAATTTTAATCTGAGAATATGCACTTTATACACATAATTGTAATATATGAATGAGTAGAAGGTTTGGTAATATTTGGCTATACTGTTCATATAGATAATGAGGGGGAGTGATCATCTCAGAACTGGAGATACTATAATTATTGTTCATTTGAGTGGTGAAAATGTTATTGTAGTACTTTATGAGGTATGATAACCTGGTATGTAGTTAATCATAGATGAAATATTTTATAAAATGGATCTGCCAGATTGTGCTCCGATCATGAGAGATCTCTCCCCTTCTTTTAAGTAATGATGGGATTTTAATATAGTTTTATATAGAAATTTAAAGTATATACAGTGTGGAAATATTTATTGGTGTTTTGCACATGTGCACTTTAAGGAAAATATATTGATACTGTATAACAGGTACACTTTAAGCGCAGTAAATGAGCATATGGGAGTGATTATGTTTGCATAAGATGGATGCACAATTTTGCACTGATTAGTGGATTTTGGAATAAAAGATTTGCAATAAGCATATTTACTGGAATTGCACCCCTTTATAGTCGAATTTGAATTCTTAAAGGACTAGAGTTTGATTCTTAAAAATCTAATTACATTTTTTTAAACTCTAGCCCTTTAAGAATTTGACTATTCGCCATCTAAAACCTGCCGAATTCATGTATAAGTCAATGGGAGAGGTCCAGCGATCAGTTTGGTGATGTTTGTAGCCTTCCTGACATTCAAGTTTTTTCCGGAGGAAAAAAACTCAAATCGAATTTTTTTTAACTCTAATCTAATTCTGTTCGAGTTTTCGGATCGGTAATATTCGACAGAGTTGTAATAATTTGATTTTATTAATAAATTTCCCCAAGTTGAATTTCGAATTCAATCGATTTTAAGGGAGTTTGAAAAAACTCGTCTTCAAATCTTGGTGGCCTAATTCACTGATTTAATTACGACCTTTGACAATGTGGTAATTGTACATTCCTTGCAGCTTTGGGAATGAGTGAGTGACATATAAAAGGAAACGTTGGCCAACTAATAGAATATGCATAAACATACACTCAAACAGCGTGCTGGCACAAGGAGACAAGCTCATCAGTTTTGCTTGATCTTTACTAATAGTCTTTACCTTTCCACGTAAGTTTTGGGACTCCGCCATATTGTCCTGACATTGTGTCATCACTCCATGAAATTGAAGCCAAACACAGCAAAATAATAACTGGCAAATATTCTCTGTTCTCATATGAAAGCATCACCCAAGTCATCGACCTGCTTGAAGGAATCCGCTCTTGTCAGCTGTCCCTGCTGTGTGAAAAGATAAAGGAGATCTCTGTGAAGGACTGGCTGGTGGCTCCGGCTGTACGCAAGGACGGGACAATATCCCAACGAGTGGAACCCCAGTGGAATACAGAGTCGGATGTGGAACTTCATCATGAAGAACTCAACGCTGACAGTAGGGAAAACTTTATCTTTAGTGTTTTAAATGCATTCACTTTAAAGGGGTGTTTCATCTTCAATTTAACGTTTAATATGTTATAGAATGGCTAATTCTAAGCAACTTAGTTTTAGTATAGTATAGTTCTTTAATTATTTGCCTTTTTCTTCTGAATCTTTCCAGCTTTCAAATGAGGGTCACTGACCCCATCTAAAAAACAAATGCTTTGTAAAGCTACAAATGTATTATTATTGCTACTTTTTATTACTCATCTTTCTATTCAGGCCTCTCCTATTCATATTCCAGTCTCTTATTCCAATCAGTGTATGGTTGCTAGGGTAATTAGGACCCTAGCAACCATATTGCTGAAATTGCAAACTGGAGAGCTGCTGGATAAAAAGCTAAATAACTCAAAAACCACAAATAATAAAAATATTAAGACCAATTGCAAATTGTCTCAGAATATCACTCTCTACATCATACTAAAAATTAATTTACAAGTGAACGAATCCTTTAATAGACAGTAATTAATCCTCTTAAAGGGGTGGTTCACCTTAAAGGGGAAGGAAACCTAGTCGGCGCAAACCCCCCACCCCCCCTCCCGTTTGTTGCCCACCCTCCCTCCTCCCCCCTGGCCTACCCGTCCCACTGGGCAAATGCCCCTAACTTGTTACTTACCCTTCTGCACAGGTCCAGTCCAGGGAGTTCACAGACGACATCTTCTTCCACGCGATCTTCTTCCTGCTGTGAACGGCGTTTTGGCGCATGCGCAGTAGAATCATTTCGCCGGTACGGATCTACTGCGCATGCGCCAAAAGTCACGCGCATGCGCAGTAGATCGTACCGGCGAAATGATCCTACTGCGCATGCGCCGTTCACAGCAGGAAGAAGATCGCGTGGAAGAAGATGTCGTCTGTGAACTCCCTGGACTGGACCTGCGCAGAAGGGTAAGTAACAAGTTAGGGGCATTTGCCCAGTGGAACGGGTAGGCCAGGTTGGAGGAGGGAGGGTGGGCAACAAACGGGAGGGGGGGTGGGGGGTTTGCGCCGACTAGGTTTCCTTCCCCTTTAAAACAACTAGTTGTTTTCCGATAGATCACCAAAAATAACGACTTTTTCCAATGACTTTCTATTTTCTACGTGTGACCTTTTTTCTAATATTGAAGTGTTACGTGTCATTTTTCACCTTCTGAAGCAGCTCTGGGAGGGGGGGTCACCGACCCTATAAACTGTTTTAAATTGATACATTTAGTTGATACATTTATTATCTTTGTCCCTGCTGAGCAGAATCTCTGGGTTTCATTACAGGCAGCTGTTAGAATTGATACAATAGTTGCTAATACTCCAGAGATGTATCAACTAAATGTTGCAAAACTGTAACAGTTCAGAATCTGCACCTGAATTACTGAGCTGCCAGACTCAAACACCAGAGACACGAACATTCAACTTTAAACTTAGATTTTGGAAAAACAGTAAAAAATAAATAATGGAAAGTAATTGAAAAAAAGTCTTTATTTCTAAAAACAACTTAATTAAAAAAAAATGTTTGGAAGGTGAACAACCCCTTTAATATCCCAGACAATACAGTTGACTGAATAAACATGCACTATAATTTGGTGGGGGTTACTTTATAAAGTGGCCTCAAAGCAGGAGCTTATTTTTGAATTTCAGGCTTGGAGGCACGTTTTAAGGTGGCCATACATGGATAGATCTGCTCGTTTGGCGATGTCGCCAAACGAGCGGATCTCCCTCCGATATGCCCACCTTGAGGGCCCAACGATCGGATCCTAGCATTCGGCAAACGGGCGGTCGGATTGCGGGACCGCATCAACGAACAGATGCGGCCGCGATCTGACGGGATTTTCTGTCCCATCCGATCGAGATCTGGCCGACTTTCGGCCAGATCTCGATCGGAGAAGCCCGTCGGGGGCCCCCATACACGGGCCAATAAGCTGCCGACACAGTCTGTCGGCAGCTTTTATCGGCCCGTGTATGGCCACCTTTAGTTGCATAAAAACCAGATGTACTGCCAAACAGAGTCTCAATGTAGGTTGACAATCCATATAGGGGTTACCAAATAACCAATCACAGCCCTTATTTGGCACCCCAGGAACATTTTTCATGCTAGTGTTGCTCCACTCTTTTTACTTCTAAATGTTGCTCTCGGGTTGAAAAGGTTGGGGATCCCTGGTCTACACCATACTAAAAGTTAATTTTAAAGGAGAAGGAAACCCTTTTGCAAAAAACCGTACCCCCCCCACATAGACCCCCCTCCCTCCTGGCTAACTACCCCCCCCCCACGTGGAACCGCCCCGTACTTTATACTTACCCCTCGGTGCAGATTCTTCCAGCGGAGTTGCACGCATCCATCTTCCAGCTCTTCTGTAAACTGACTGGGAGATCAGTATTTCTGCACATGCATAGTTGGAGCAGTTTGCGCAACTACGCATGCGCAGAATTACACTGAAATTGCCAATCTCCCAGTCAGCTTACCGAGGACACGAAAGATGGAGCGTGGAACTCAGCTGGAAGAATCTGTGCCGGGGGGTATGTATGTAGTATGGGCCATTTCCCCAGGGGGGAGGAGGGTCTACGTGGGATGGGGGGGTGCAGGGTTTTTTTGCAAAAGGGTTTCCTTCTCCTTTAAGGTGTACAACCCCTTTAAGATGTCTGTTGCTGTTTTCCTGACATATATGACTTAGCAAAAATATATAGCTGGAAATTCTTTGCATTCCTGGACGGTCCTGTAATTGGCATGAACTCTTAAAAATCCACCCTGCTTTGTTCACTAGTTGCTTATGCGAGCCATTGGTTGCACTGTTGCACAGATTCTTCACTTCTATTCAGTCTGGAATTTTAACAAGTATCTGGTGGTCTTTCGGGATCTGACTTACCTCCAGCTAATAAGCAGCGGTTTGAGTGATAGACTGAAAGATGAATAAAAGGCGTGAAAATGAAAATACAGCAATAAAAATAATAAAAGCTTGTAAATTAGCCTGCTGTGTGGGTGCCAGGTATAGTTGACCCCTGCAGCCAGATCACTTTTTGTTTTTCTACATAGTTGCAGCACTGCATGGGGCTCTGTAGTCCATAGCTACGTCAGCCCAATCCAGCCTGTAACTGTGTCATGGTCCATCCCACCACCCACACCACAACGTAATAAAAAAATGGAATACGATTAACAGAAAGTAATTGTATTAAACACAGACCAAAAATGATGTTCTGTTTTTATTTGCTTATGACTGTTCTGCTCTCTATTCACTGTGTTTCCCATCTCTACAGCTGAGGAGCTTTCTAATGCTGTAAAACCCTTTGGACAAGTGCCTTATATTGCTCGGCCGTTGCCATGGCAATCAGGTCATACAGGTAAAAAAAAAAAAAAAGTACCATGTTCTAGCTTTTAGGATAAGTAAACCTTTAAAATAAATGAATGTACAATTGATGAGAGTGCTAGCCTAAGCACTTTTTTACATACAATATTAATTTTCTTTTTATTCCAAGACACACGTACTGTTAATGTGAATGAATTTTGTTACAACAGCGACACCTGCCGGTCAGTTTCTGACCACCAATTAGTCAAAGAAGTTGTCAGGAGAGAGAAGGAGGCTGCTCTGATGTTCTTCTGCTTAAGATTTGAGAAAGGTTTCTGATTTTTTTCCTAAGCAGCATCTATCTTTCTACTGATTACTTCCTTGACTAATTGGTGGTCAGAAACTGACCAGCAGCTGGTGCTGTTGTAACAAAATTCATTCAAAGGTCCAGTAACATCAAATTTTTTTTTGTAAAATTCATTAGTATACAATGAAAAAAAAAACACAAAGACAAATGAAACTTTGAAATCGCTAAGTCTTTATTAAGAAATAACTTACTGAAATTTTGCTTGCACTCCTCTTCAGAAAAGGCGACGATCCATCGTACGGTGCTTGATTTCTCCTCCCTGGCTATCTCCTATAAGGAAGGCAGGGAGGAGAAATCGAGCGGATGGATCACCTTTTCTAAAGAGTAGCGCAAGCAGAGTTTCGGCAAGTTATTTCTTAATAAAAACTTAGTGATTTCAAAGTTTCATTTGTCTTTGTTTTTTTTTCATTGTATACTAACGAATTGTTTGTTTTTTTTAAATTGATGTTACTGGTCCTTTAACAGTACATGTATGTATCCCTTAATATTTTGGAATAAAAAGAAAATAAATAATGAATGTAAATTACATAAGTGCTTAGAATAGCACTCTCATTTTCACTTATTTTAAAGGTTTACTTATCCTTTATGAAAAAATATACAGAATGTATTCTTAACAGCTGAGATTTAATTACTGTGAAATTCTGCCAGCCGCAGAGTATGATAAAAAGACAAATCCAGATTTATACGAAACCCTGTAAATAATATATTACATATATTTATCTATATAAGTGCTTTATTTTTTCTGCCTTAATTATTAACAGCAGTATTGTATATCTCTTCCTTTTGTAGCTTTTCTTGTTCAGCTGAGGAAGATCAGAGCAGCTCCTAACTGCACAGAACCGGAAGACTCCAGTTAATGAAATTATTTTCTATATACTTTAAACATATTTCATTCTCTGTTATAAACATCAATTTAGATTTAAAAGAACTCGATGTGAAATGAAAGTGACATATACTTTGGACATCTCTGTATAGCTAAGTGCAGCCCCATTATTGCTCAGGACGGACTTTATTCTTTGTTATGTGTAAACCACTCCATGGATCTGTCTTGTGAGCTGCAGCGTCTCCTCTGCTGGTGGATTTCATGAGGTTCTATAAAGAATGAAAGTAAAGCCCATGTGAAGGATTTATGAGATTATTTAAAGCCTTAAAGTGATACTGACACTTAAAAACTACTTTTTAAAATATGAATGTACATTAAAAGTTACCTATAGGTCATGTAGATATTTTTTTTTTCTTCTAAGTTATTGTTAGCTGAAGTTTCTAAACCTGACTGTTTTGCCAACCTGACTGTCCCATCTCAGCCTGTCAGTTAAAGTTTACAATGCTAACGGACTCCTGCTGCACAAAAATGGCAGCCCCCTCATACAGGAACATGGGGCATCAGACAGGTAATGTAAAAGCATTGTGCAAATACTTTATGGCAAAGTTATAAGTGTCTTTCAAAGTCAATAGTATGATGTAAAAAAGAGTTTAATATCTGGTATCAGTATCTCTTTAATGGCGTTTCCTCTCAAACTCTTTCACACTGAAATGATTAAGTTAATGATTAAGTTAATGCTATGTTATCACGTAAAAGAAAATTGAATCTTCTTTAATAAGCTTCTTAAGCCACTTGGTTAAATAACAAGTTTCAATTGGTACTGATATCTTGCCAACTACACAGACCCTACATTGCAGACAGCAAAGTTACAAAGTGCCAGTGACATTGATTTTACTTGTCCAGGTTCTATGTGAAACAGAACAACATGCTGCACTGGCAATCAGCAGTTTGAAGGGTCAGTAACACTAATAAATGAAAGGGTTTTATGTGCAATTAAAGGATAAGCAAAGGCATAATCACTGGGAGTGGGAGGCAGTAGGCAGTCCCTAGTACAGTGATCCCCAACCAGTGGCTCGTGAGCAACATGTTGCTCACCAAGCCTTTGGATGTTGCTTTCAGTGGCCTCAAAGCAGGTGATTATTTTTGAAATCCAGGTTTGGAGGCAAGTTTTGGGTGCATAAAAAACAGGTCTACTGCCAAACAGAGTCTCCTGTAGGCTGCCAGTCCACACAGAGTCTACCAAATGGCCAATCACAGCCCTTGTTTGGCATACCCAAGGGACTTTTTTCATGTTTGTGTTGCTCCTCAACTCACGGGTAAAAAAAGTTTGGGGACCCCTGCCCTAGTGATTATAATCGCTTACTTGAGAACCCAGGCTGGTGCTCCTGTTCACTGAGAACTGCACTATCCCAGGACACTACTGTAACAGCACCACACTGCAATCTTTATTTTCTTCCAGCCTGCTCTTTGGCTGTACATAGTACCCTGGGATGGGGGGAGTGCCTAACATTTTTTATGCTTTTTGTGATATACATAATGTACTGTTTACCTAAACTGCATCAGACATTAAAATGCAGTTTATAATACTGTAGGGGTCCAAAGAACAAACTGCTTAGAAGACAGAAGTTTAGTATTTATTGGGGCCCATAATCCCCCACTGTGCAACATGAATGCAATGAACACACTTGCCTGTTTTAATCATAAAAAATCCATAGTTTTTATTTCTTGAGCTAAGGGCAGAGAAACGATCATATTCGGGGAGATTAGTCGCCTGGCGTTACATCTTCTTCGGGGTGACTAATCTCCCCGAACTGCCTTCCCACCGGCTAGAATGTATATCGCCGGTGGGATGGCAATTGGAGCGCTTCGGTTTCCGAAGTTGCCTCACAAGGAAACTTCGGGCGACTTCAGAAAATGATTGCCATCCCGCCGGTGATTTTCATTCTTGCCAGCAGGAAGGCAGTTCGGGGAGATAAGTCGCCAGGTGACTAATCTCCTTGAATCTGACCGTGTATCTCTGCCCTAAAAAGGGCAAAGAAGCTACTACCATGTTTGATCCTTGTGAGGTAATAATTATATTCCCAGTGCACAGCCCCTCCCTCCCCCTTTGTTATGACTGTTTTGTTAGCATTATGCAGGGGGATTATCTGTGCACTGGTAATCTAAATATCGATCTCGCAAGGACCAAACATTGCTTAGGTTCAGTTTCCCTGTTTGCCCTGTTTAGCTCAAGAAATAACCCTAGATTTTTTCTTAGTGAAGGCAGATGTGCTTAGTGAACCAGGAAAAAGGCACCTGAGTGCTAGATGTAAAATAGTGCACATATATATATAAAATTGTGGCCAGCCCCCCCCCCCCACATTATAAGAAAATTGGTGTCCAGGGCCCCTTAAACGTCCATGCCTTCCCGAAGTCAGCAGCTCTCAGAAAGATGGGGGGCCCGGATAAGTGTGGCGTGGCCAAGGCCCCCCTTACCCTCGGGCCCCCTACAACTCTTCCCCCTGTCCCCCCTGATGGCTGCCCTGTTCATGGCCCACCACATACCTGAGATGACATTTCTCAAGGCAAATTTGCCTCTTTTCAGTTGCAGGCGCTGTATGCTAGACCCTCTAAAGCTCAAAGTTAAAATGAAAAACAATTTTATATGGAATAATATAAAATTTGGACACACCTCTATTAATGCTGCAGCCATGTGGATCATTCACCATTTTCTCCCCCGACGATTGTGATGAATTCTGTGGTAAAATGTGTTTGTTTACCTGTAATGTGGTACTGGATGAGGAAGATGTGGTACTAAATGAGGAAGTTGTTGAATTTGATAAACCCAGTACCGTCAGTCTCCCTTTCTTACCACAGACAGTGCAGTCTTGTGGTGTAGCAGAAGGCCCACGGGGCAGATAAACATCATCTTTACTATAATTTCTAACTGCTCCACTATGGTGCTCTGAACGCTCCCTCTGCCAGATATAATGGGTTGGTGCAATTGCCATTACCTAAAGCACAATATTACATTTAGGAAAGCTAAAAGAAACTAAACACAACCTAAAATTAGGACTAATCAATATACCACTGCTCACTCCAATCACAAAAGGGCATACAGAATATATAATTTATTATTCTTTATTTACCCTTTATCCCAGTGGACCTATCACATTTACACTAGGGGCATATTCACTTGGAGATATTTATGGGCAGATTTATCAAAGGTCGAATTTTGAATTGATGTGAATTTTCTTTTTTAATCTAATAAATTTGAATGTATTCACAACTGAAATGGGAGGTTATTTATGAAAATGTGAACGTTCGATCAAATGGAAACAATCTGAAATTTTTTTGTGCTGTTTTTATCAAAACAGCACAGGTCAAATAATATCTGCCAGAAGCCGATACACAAAACCGATTAATAATATAATATGCAGACTGCACTGGGTCCTGTTTTGTCATGTAATCTAATGTGGATTTTATAGTTTTTGTATTGTTTAATACAAACTTTCTCCAACTCTCCTGAACCAGTGGCTGCAGCAAAATAATCCTTCAGTGAGAATCTCAGTTTATCTGTTTTAATCTGGCTCCATGATCTTTGTCCCTGCAGCTGGAGTTGGAAACAGAGGATGTGAAGACAAAATTAAAATCCCATTTTTACTTTATTAACTGAAAAAGAAACCTATCCCCAATAATAAATATCTACAGTTTTTATAACAAACCTGACTGTAGGCAGTGAAATTCCCCCTTCATTTACTCGCTCTAACTGCTGCGGATACGAATTTCTACACAGTTGCCGGCTGCTCTACAGGTAAACAAACAAAGCTGCTCAAGTTCTGGGAGGTAAGGTGAGGGGGCTCCCCCTGCTGTTTGAAGGTATGATCATTTCCTTGCAGAGCAGTTAGGGACCGTCTGAAGTTTCCTATCTGCATCAGTCAAAGCAAGTAAACTAAGAGAGGATTTCACTACATACAGTCAGGTTTCTTATAAAGACTGTAGACATTTTTTTAATTAAAATATATTGGCAACAGGTTTCTTTTTCATTAAAGAAAGTAAAAATGGGATTTTATTTTTTTGCCTTTACATTTCCTTTAATAAATTTTCCCCTTAATCTTCCTGTATGTTTTTTTGCAGTGTGGCAGGTGCCATTTGGATCTGCAGTGACAAATGAAGTTGCATTGTGGGTAAAAATACACCTGATAAATTGGGACCAATATTTTGTAGACAAGCCTTTAGACTTTGAGGTATCCATCAGGCATTCCGTGTACCTCAAGTGTAATGCAGTCAGTTTTTCTACATCGGCTTCATCATAAGGCACTATTACTAAGTGAAAAGAAAGGCACAGAAATAAAACAGAATGATCCATGCTATTCCATTAGGGGGAGCACTTCATTCTACTAATGTGGAAAATAAAAGGTGTTTTTTTTAAAGAGGTGCAGAGCAATGTAATTATTAAGACTTGTGTATCATAAATGTGCATAAACTGAGCCTCAGCATTCACTTGTGTAATGTGGTGGCATTTATGAGGTTATGGAACACACAGACAGGCACTGCTAACCTAATATTGAACAGGCATTACAAAATAAACATAGATACATATAGTTTTCTTCCCTGCTACAATTCCAACTTGAGATACAATTTCCAGTATATTTTAAACCCAGTGGCTACAATGGTAACTCAGCAACAGCTTAAATGGGTTGTTCATCTTTTTATTAACATTATATATGATGTATAGAGAGTGATATTCTGAGACGATTTGCAATTGGTTTTTATTATTTGTGGTTTGTGAGTTATTTATCTTTTTATTCAGCAGCTCACCAGTTTGCAATGTCAGCAATCTGGTTTAGGGTTTAGTTCTCCTTTAAGGTACGAAGATCCAAATTACAGAAAGATCCATTATTCTGAAAACCCAGGCCCTAAGCATTCTGGGTAACACGTTCCTTACCTGTACTCTAATACTCGTGTGTCTAGTGTTTTAATATCTGGGTAGACTTGTTTGAAGGAATACAAAAATAAATAAAACACCTTGATATAATAGGATGCCAGAACTTACCTCTTCACAGCACCGCCTACTGACTGCTGCTCTATAGTCAATTTTTGACCACAGGTCATCTCTTGACTTGAGAAAATGTGGATAAAGCTTCCTCCATTTTTCGCCTAAGGCCCAAGGAAATATTTCATACTTGGATTCTTCCTCATCCTCCTCAACTGTATTTGCCAAATACCTACAGAACAAAAATGAATTTACAAAATATTAAATGATCTATTCATTAGGGATGTACTGAATCCACTATTTTGGATTCGGCTGAACCCCCGAAACCTTCGCGAAAGATTCGGCCGAACCCCCGAAACCTTCGCGAAAGATTCGGCCGAATACCGAACCGAATCCAAACCCTAATATGCTAATTAGGGGTCGGAAGGGGGAAATATTTTTTACTTCCTAGTTGTGTGACAAAAAGTCACGCGATTTCCCTCCCCGCCCCTAATTTACATATGCATATTAGGATTCAGTTTCGGCAGAAGGATTCGGCCGAATCCTGGCCAAATCCCGAACCGAATCCTGGATTCGGTGCATCCCTACTATTCATAGAAATATACATCTCTCATTGCACCTGATGTGCTTTTTTTTTTTACACAGAGATTAAATAGATTAGTGATCCACATTGCTGTCTAATAAAGTGTTAGGATTGACTCTTGTTTTTTAACTGATACAAATTTAATGTCTGCGGAGATAACCATAGTCGTTTTTAAATGGAACCGCAGAGTAGTCCATGGTTTAGAGACATACTTTACAAACCCTGTGTAACATTCTTAAATATAGATATTTTCAAAAATGGAGACAATGATTGATACAGTAACAATATCACAAGAATAATGTTTTAAATGACTTGCAATACACTTACAATGCAGCAAAGAAGTTCATCCTGTTATACTCATTTATACGGAATCCAGCTCTCTTGAAATAAACAAAGGTCATAGCCAAAAGATACTGTGCAGAAAATAATGAAACATGTAAATATTTTTTGCAAGCTTTTTGATTCACTACATTGATTTACTACACGATAAAAGAAATGTGATAATGCATGGCAAGAATGTGTTATTACACAAAATCAAGAAGCAAGTTCAGGAGGTCTTCTCCCTCAAGTACACACAAAGGTTAGGGATTGTGCATAGTGTTTATTCACATCAGTGCATGGTTGCTGGGATAATTTGGACCCTCTCTTATTTGGAAAACCCCAGGTCCCAAACATTCTGGATAACAGGTCCCATACCTGTACATACAGGGTCCATAACTATATGAAAAAACTCTGTTCCTGCTACATGCTGGGCAGCCACCAATATAATTTTATTCCTTTGTGCAGGACATACGGTAATTCTCATAACACAGAAATAAAGAGAAAAGGTAAGTTGTATTTTAGAAACATAATTGTAAAACACTGATCCTGCAGTAATATATCTTTGATATCTATTTGGAAAACACATTTTTGCGAGTCATATTAGTAACTTTATCCTAATGAGTGATTATTACCTTGTCAGCGATTTTACAACAACAATCCATCCACAAGAAATCCTGGATCAAGTCATCATCTAATACAAAGAAAAAATTGCATTTACTACAGATAAAGTATGCCTATACTGTATGTTCTCCCAGCAATGATAATAGGAGTATTATATAACTGTAACACTGTAATAAATGTTTGTATTTAAAGGAATAACCTGCTGTACAATCACCTTGGATTTCCATGACCGTGTCAGTGTACCTTTTTTTGATGGTCACATAATTCCTCCATGACTTCCTTATATCCTTATCATTTACAGTAGGGGGTAGATTATCGCTTATAATACATGAGTGATACTCAGAGTTCTCGGTATAGCCTGCTGTCTTGTACCTTTATATGGACACAGAACCTCTCAGCAGTGTCGCACTGGCCCACAGGGATACCAGGGAAACTCCCGGTGGGCCCAGGTGTCAGTGGGCCCTTTTGCTTCTAACCATTTGGCCAATTTCATGGTCATTCCCTATTTCTTTATGGGAACAAATGCGTAATAATGGAAGAATATAGTAAGTATATAAAAGACTATGAGAATAAAGAGTTTGAGTGAGGAGAAGAAGAGTAATAGTTTGGAAAGTGCGCCAACGGTCTAAGGTTTTCTGGTGGGCCCCTGGCATCCCAGTCCGAAACTTCCCCTCAGTGACTTCTAATATCCTTATAATCTACAGTAGGGGGCATATTACCCATTATAATACATGAGTGATACACAGAGTTCCCTGTATAACTCAGCCTGCAGCCTTATGTCTTTATATGGTCACAGAACCCCTTAGTGACTTCTAATATCCTTATCATTTACAGTAGGGGGTCCATTATCCCTCATAATACATGTGTGTTACTCAGAGTTACCTGTATAACTTAGCCTGCAGCCTTATGTCTTTATATGGTCCCAGAACCCCTCATTGACTTCTAATATCCTTATAATCTACAGTTGGGGGTACCTAATTCCTTATAATACACGAGTGATACACAGAGTTCCCTGTATAACTCAGCCTGCAGCCTTATGTCTTTATATGGTCACAGAACCCCTTAGTGACTTCTAATATCCTTATCATTTACAGTAGGTACATTATCCCTTATAATACATGAGTGATTCTCAGAGTTGTGTATCCTTATCCTTGTGTATCAGTATCCTTGTGTCTTATATAAGAGTACAGTGGCTCCTAATATCCCTATAATTTACATTAGGGGGGTTCATTATCATCATCTGCATTTAAAAAGTATCTAACTTACCAAAAAGTTTAAAAAAAGCGGTCATCTCTTTGCGTTGTATTATTAGACATGGCCCTTTTAGGCGTTTAAGTCCATTGTTACTATACCCATTTCTTTCATGACATTCTTGGCTTTCATTAGCTAATGGATGCTTTGCCTGAATGTTTTTCTTCTGCTGCATTCTTGAGCTGGATTTCAGACACACTGTAACTACACTGGGAGTCTGCCGGCAGGCCTGGTTATGCCTCATGTTTTAATCATACGTCCTATATCAGAATAAAGCAAGGTACAGGCAGGGGATAATGAAACAGTATATGATTTACTGTAATATGCAAATTATTATGCAGAGTTGATTCTCACACACAGGAAACGAGGGAGATGATTTAACAGTAATACATACCATCCTTTTTACAAGCAGTACAGGTATGGGACCTGTTATCTAGAATGCTCGGGACCTGATGTTTTCTGAATAATTGATCTTTCTGTAATTTTGGTCTTTATACCTTAAAGGGATACTGTCATGGGAAAAAATTTTTTTTCAAAATGAATCCGTTCCTAGTGCTGCTCCAGCAGAATTCTGCACTGAAATCCATTTCTCAAAAGAGCAAACAGATTGTTTTATATTCAGTTTTGAAATCTGACATGGGGCTAGACATATTGTCAATTTCCCAGCTGCCCCAAGTCATGTGACTTGTGCTCTGATAAACTTCAATCACTCTTTACTGCTGTACTGCAAGTTGGAGTGATATCACCCCCTCCCTTTCCCCCCCCCAGCAGCCAAACAAAAGAACAATGGGAAGGTAACCAGATAACAGCTCCCTAACACAAGATAACAGCTGCCTGGTAGATCTAAGAAAACACTAATAGTAAAAACCCATGTCTCACTACGACACATTCAGTTACATTGAGAAGGAAAAACAGCAGCCTGCAAGAAAGCATTTCTCTCCTAAAGTGCAGGCACAAGTCACATGACCAGGGGCAGCTGGGAAATTGACAAAATGTCTAGCCCCACACACAGGCAGATTTGGGGAGATTAGTCGCCTGGCGACAAACCTCCTCTTCTTCGGGGCGACTTATCTCTTCGAACTGCCTCCCTGCTGGCTAAAATGTAAATCGCCGGCGGGATGGCACTTGGCGCGATTCATTTTCCGAAGTCGCCTCACGAGGAAACGAACCGATCTTTCCATAATTTGGATCTTCATACCTTAAATGGCACCTGTTAGGTAAAAATGTCATCCTCAACCAAAGGTGCAGGCTAATAGAGCTCACATTCCAGTTGGGGATAACAGTAGTTTTTTTTTTAAGAAAAAAAAGGCTCCCCGCCGGTGCTAGGCTACCCTCACTGGAAGGGAACTCTCAGTGCGAGCAGCCATGTCCGGTCACTCGCATGTGCATAATGAACAGCTGGCCCGAATTGCTCATTATGCGCGTGATGTCACATGTGCGTTATGCGCATGAGAGTGACACAACATGGCTGCTTGCACCAGGAGCTCCCTCCCGGAACGGGTAGAGCAAGGCTGCCAGCGGGGGGGCATTTTTTTTTAAAAAAACTACTGTTATCCCCAACCGGAATCCTGGCTCTATAAGCCCGCACCTTTGGTTGGGGATAACAGGTGCCCTTTAAGCCTACTAGAAATGAATATACGCATTAAATTGGTAAAAGTACAAGATTTTATTTTATTACTACAGAGAAATAGGAAATATTTATTTTTAAATGTGAAGTATTTGGATAAAATGGAGTCTATGGGAGACTGCCATCCTGTAATTCTGAGCTTTCTGGATAACAGGTTTCCGGATAAATGATCCCATACTGTACAGGAATCCATGACAAGCCAGGTGAGGGATTATTTCGACCACAATTCTTGGTATCCCCCCAAGCCCGACAGCTGAGGTTGTGGACTATAAGATCTCCCAGCATGCCACAGCCACTGATATTGCTTAATTACAACTCCCAGCAGCATCCATGTGGGCTAATGTTGTAACAGTACAACTCCCAGAACCTCTGACAGCAGGGCATGGGAGTTGCCACGTCAGTAAATCAAATACCCCACTTGGGCATTGAGTAAAAACGCAGCATGTTGTGGAAAATAAATTTCTCATGATAAATGTGCCTCAGTGTCAATGCCAAACAGTGCACATGGCTGACACTATGTTCTTGTACAGTAAGAAAGGGTTCATTAAACGCGGGAAATCTCCTCCATGTGTGGAGTAAATGTACGTACATGTAAACCCCTCAGGGCCTCGAGCGCGAAGTAGAATTATATTTTCAGCCAAACTCTCACCTCAGTCACCACAGAATGTTTATAACTTGCCGCCACGGTTTTATCCAGTCAGGATCTGCCTTCCCTGAAGTGCCGCCAATCAGCGAACATGCTGGTGGCGCTGCGCGAACAAACCCCGCCCACCTGTCGGTGTGTGAGAGGGAAACGCGGGAAGGATAAGTGGGCGGGGCAGAGAGTAAGCAGGACGGCTGTGTGCAGTACAGAAAGTCTGTCAGAAATGGCATGGCTGTGTGGAGTCATCTCCAGCTGCATAAACATGACAACCACTGTAAAATTACAGTAACATTACAGTAAATTACAGTAACAGCCTTGTTGGTTTTAAACTAAGGTTGAGGCAAAGGACAGATTTTGAGCCATCGTGTGTCTGAGAACATTAAAGTCGGATTCCTTTTTGCGCCATTTTAGAAGCGAGTTATGTAATGAAAGTGGGGATGCACCAAATAGAGCATTCAGTTCTGCCCGTCTGAGCCAAATACTAATTTGCATATGCAAATTGGGGACAGGGAGGGAAATCGCAACTTTTTGTCAAAACAAGGAAGTAAAAAATCTTTTCCCCTTCATCACCTCTAATTTGCATATACAAATTAGGATTTGGTTCAGCATTCAGCCGAATCTTTTGCGAAGGATTCGGGGGTTCATCCGAATCCAAAATAGTGGATTCCGTGCATCCCTAAATGAAAGGCATTAAGTTTGCCCAGTAGCCGTGACCCAAAACCACCAATCAGCAGGAAGCATTTGCTGGTCACCTGTTCAGAGGCAATCATCTTATTGGTTGCTGTTGGTCAGGGCCGGAACTAAGGGTAGGCAGAGTAGGCACGTGCCTAGGGCGAAAGCTGGGGGGGCGCCAGGCACGTACCTGCTCTGTCGCCTACCCCGTGTCCGGTCCTGTCTCTCCCAGACTGCCTAGTGTAACTTTAACGAAAATGCGCATGCGCGAACACCATTTCGCGCATGCGCGCTGGAGCATAATTTCACGCATGCACGCTGGAGCCTAATTTCGGGCATGCGCAGTTTCGCGCACACTGAGCCGGCGCCGTACCCGCCAGCTTGCCTAGGGCGCCTGGCCGGGTTGGCCCGGCTCTGCTATTGGTTGCTGCTCCTGGGCAAACTTAGTGCCTTTTATTACAAATGCGGCAGGTCTGGACTGAGATTCTAAATATGCCCTGGCATTTCAGCTACACAGAGGCTCAAACAGACCCCACATACCCAATAAATAGTGCCTGTCTAAGGCAACTTACAGCAGCCCCTCTGGCATTTGCCAGAACCCACAGATTGCCAGTCCGGGCCTGATATGCGGGGATGGTGTTTGGAATGCGCAGTTTGGTGGCTTTCTGCAGTCTTCTGATTGGCCAATAGGTGTCACAAATGCACAAGGAATGAATAGTGAATCAATTCTGCACTGTGAGAATGGGATCTTAAATATTGCCCAATATACATAAAAGAAATCATTTTTTTTTACAATAAAATATAAACATACGCAAAGGACTGCAGAACTGGGATTAAAAAGCACCGCTCCAGTACGAATCTACGTTGCTGCAGGATCAGAACATGATGTAAATTCCAAAATGGGGTGGCAATTAGGGGACAATGCCCCGGACCCTACACTTGAGAGGGAGGAGCAAACATGCTTTGGTGCAGAAATGGTATCCACGTAATACAATTAATAACGGGAGCACCTTTTTCATGGTGGAAAGCGCAATGCCTGCCCAATGACACATAGCCCTGCCAGCTGCAGTATTAACATGTCCTGCTTATTGGGGTCTACAGAGTGGAATGGGCTCAGCGCTTTCAGACTTGTCTATGGTTGCCACCTTTTATGGAAAAAAATACTTGCCTTCCTATATACTTATCTTTTTTCCAATTAATAAAATTGAGATCAACCATAATTTTTACCGGCTATGCCAGTAAAATACCGGCCCGGTGGCAACCCTACACTTGTCCCAGGCCCCTCAACCCTTAAAGGGGAACTATAGCGAACATTAAAATTTAATATAAGCTTCATCATACTGAAATAAGAAACTTTGTAAAAACAATTAATTCAAAATTCTGCATTGTTTCTGAAATAATCAAGTTTATCTTCACTATTCTTCTCTCAGCATCTGTTTCTCCTCATTCTGTCTTCATTCAGGAGTTGGGTGTCAGATATTCATTGACAGTTTAATCCAATATATCTTTTAGGGGGGGCTCGTTTCCTAGCAGATGAATTAGAGCTCACTCAAATAACTGATTCCAGTTCAAAAAAATCTAACAAAATAACTGCCTTTTGCACAAATCCTGCACGTAGAGAGACATGATGTCTGGTGATTTTAATAGAGTGAGCTCTATTACATCTTCTAGGCAAAAGGAGCCCCCCTATAAGATATATTGGATCTAACTGTCTGTCAATGAATATCTGACACCCAACTGCTGCATGAAGACAGAATGAAGAGAAACAGATGCTGAGAGAGGAATAGTGAACATAAACTTGATTATTTCAGAAATGGTACAGAATTTTTAATCCACCATATTTAGAAAGTTTCTTATTTCACTATGCTGAAGCTTATTTTAAATTTACATTTTTGCAATAGTTCCCCTTTAAGATCTGCTCTGACTATAGCAGAGCCGGGCCAACCCGGGCAGGTGCCCTAGGCAGCCTGGTGGGCCACGGCGCTGGCTCTGTGCGCGTTCGACTGCGTATGCGCAAAACTTCGCTCCAGCACGCATGCGCAAAATGTGTGCGGGCATGCGCAGAAGTGCATTTACACGGAAGACACCAGTGGCAGTCGGGGAGAGATGGGACCGGACACGGGGTAGGCGACAGAGCAGGTACGTGCCTGGCGCACCCTCAGCTTTGCGCCCTAGGCACGTGCCTACTCTGCTTACCCCTAGTTCCGGCCCTGGACTATAGACAGAGGAGACTCTGCTTTGGGGACCCCCCAGGTTGTAACTAAATCCAAAAGAACCTGGTACTGCCTTTAGAAATGAATGATGATATAGCAGTGTGTGCGGGTCGGCACCTCTCCAGACTCCAGTTCATGCTGTGCGTGTTATGGCTGCGTGGCACACAAGCTTCACATGAGCAGGACACGAGGGCACGGAGTCCGTTTGCATGCAATGAATAGCACCCTTGTGTTTATACATCACACGGCAGACGGCCAAATCCTCCACATTATAATCCCCAGTCCTGGTTCTGTTTATTTACCTGCACAGAAAACTGGAGCAGGAAAGAAGACTGGAGGCTTTCTATGCTTCACATTAGCAGATGTACAGCACAAGGAGGCCCTGACAGCCTAGTTCTTGAGGCTAGCAACCAGGGGCGCCATTAGAAATCACGGGGCCCCGTACAACAAAATTTTCGGGGCCCACGCTAGCGCCCAAGCCCCACCCCAGATCCTACCCACTCCACATCACAGTTAAAAGACCACATAGACATCAGCGCTAAAAATGTAACCCCACACACACAAGTTATAAAAAGCTATTGATTCTCAGGGCCCCCTTATAAGTAAAAAAATAAAAACATTGGCACCATGGCCCCCCATAAAAGTTTTTTTTTTTTTAAAAAAAAAAAGCATTGGTGCCAGGGTCCCCCTTACAAGTAAAAAATAAATTGGGTCCCCAAAAATATTTTTTAAAAAAACTTTTGCGCCCCCAAATTTTTTTTAAAAAAAAATATTGGTGCCAGAGCCCCCCTTACAAGTTAAAAAAATCGGGGCCCCAAAAATAATTAAAAAAAAAAAACATTGGTAGCCAGGGCCTATAGAATATTAAAATAATACATTGGTGGCCAGGGGATTAAAAAACAAATTGGTGTTCAGTAGAATTTAACTTGTGGCTTCAGGACTTCAACTTCGCCTCCTTTCGTGACTTTGGGTCTTTTCGTCGCTTCAGGACTTCAATTTAGTCTCTTTTCGTGACTTTGGGTCTTTTCGCTGCTTAGACTGTTTTCGCGGCTTCAGGTCCTTCGGCTGTTCGGCTTTTAGACACTTCCGCATTTCGGCTGTTCGGGACGTCCAAAATGGCCGCACGGCTTAGGCGCTGTCAAGGGGGGCCCGGGTCTTTCAAAACTGCAGCACTGCCGGCCCCCATTCACCCGCTGATGGCGGCTCTGCTGGTAACCCCCACTTACATGACCATATACTATGTTTAGTCATTTACATTGAACATTCCCATATACAGTATACAACAGGCATATTCTCTGTATATTCTCTTTGCCCAAAACATATCAACATACTTCTTCTCCCACCATATTTCCTCAGTTAGATCACTTAGTGCCCAGTTCCAAACTGTCCCTAGAAGCAACTGTTTATCAGTGAGGTGTTCATCACCAATTCTAGGCATTAGCTGAAATGGCATGATGTTGCCACTGGACTCTGGAGCAGTGTAAATACATTCTTGGCCGTCATAATGTGGCAGTCTGATAGACGAGCCCATGTTATTTGAATGCCAGGAGAAAATTACCTTTGTAAATGTGTAATACTGTTATGTTTTGGGGAGAAGTCTGGGGCAGTTTTCCATGCTTTCCTGATCCCAGCAATAGCAAATCTTAAAGGGAATCTAAACCTAAAAATGAATGGATAATAACTCAATTGATGTAATTCTGCGAGCACTTTTTGCAGTTTAAATAATTTTACTATTTTTAATGGCTTCTGAGATGGTAACAGTTTTAGACTGCTAATACCAGATTATGGGACAGTGTCGACCGCGCTGTCTCACAACAGTTTAAAGGAGACATTTTGGGGCAGATTTACTAAGGTCGAATGAATAATTTGAATTGAAAAATAGTCGAATTTCGAAGTATTTTTTTGGGTACTTCGACCATCAAATTGGTCAAATTCGATCGAATCGAATGATTAAAACGATTCAAAGTAAAAATCATTCGACTATTCGATAATCGAAGTACGGTCTGTTTAAGTACGTCGGATATATGTACACAATAAAAGTATTTTGATGGATCACAAATTGGAGTGCGGGTCTTTTCAACAAATTTGTATGCAACACGTTTGACCCTGCACCCGTATTTACCAAATAAAGTCAGGTACTGGGATAAAAAAAAAAAAAACTGGCCTTGCTTGGCTCTTAGCTCATGAATATATTGAAAGGCCTGGAAGCGTAACCAAGAGGCGAGAGCCAGGGAAACTCAGTGGGGAATGTTCCACTCGCTCCACATAAAGCATACACAGCAATTACATCTCAAAGCAGAGCAAATGAGATAAAAATCACAGGCAGAAATAGCTTAACAAAGCATGAACAGAGCCAAGGAGGGAGCTTTAATGAGGAAAGTCATTAAATGGAAGATTGCAACCCCCCCCCCCACACCCAGAAAGAGAGATGTTTAGTAAATAAGATTCTAGCATTTAACTCCCTCATTTATATAGAAACCCCAACCAAATTCTAGTGCATGTTTACTCAATCCTCTGAATTTTCTAGGATATTAAGAGGTTTAATTACTGTTCATTAAAGGGGTTGTTCACTTTTAAATTAACTTTTAGTATGATGCAGAGAATGATACTCTGAGACAATTTGCAATTGGTTATAATTTTTTTAGGGGCTGTTCCTGCAGAATTGTGCTTAGTACAGGGAATACCTATGCTGCCATAGTTTTATGGGATCTTTCTGTACAGACTATGAGCAAACTAAGGGGCTGTTCCTGCTGAACTGTGCTTCGTACAGAGGAATACCTATGCTGTCATAGTTTTATGGTATCTATAGGTATAGAGTATTCGCGACAGTGATACGCAATATGTTGGCGCTATATAAATACATGTTAATAATAATAAATTGCAAACTTAGGGGACTGTTCCTGCTGAATTGTGCTTTGTACAGAGGAATACCTATGCTGCCATAGTTTTATGGGATCTCTCTGTACAGGCTATGAGCAAACTTAGGGGCTGTTCCTGCTGAATTGTGCTTAGTACAGAGGAATACCTATGCTGCCATAGTTTTATGGGATCTCTCTGTACAGAGTTTGAGCAAACTTAGGGGACTGTTCCTGCTGAATTGTGCTTAGTACAGGGGAATACCTATGCTGCCATAGTTTTATGGTATATATTTTATAATATTTGTAGGATGACTGACAAACTGCATGCTAATTTGGAAAAGCAGTGCCCTGTTACACCTCAAGTTGTTTTTCACACATTGCCCTTCAGATGGGAAAATCACTACCTTTTAGATGCAAACCCAACCCCTTTCTAAGTTGCACCAAAAAACAGAAATAGAATGTGTGTATGGATATTATTGCCTGGCCAATGGTGAATTTATAGGAAGAAATTTTGGACAGACCAATCCAACAGCAAATCTGATCAGAATCGGGCTGTACCTCTCTCACACTGCTGGGCCACTGGCTGAACAAGCAATTTGTGTTTTCCCATGTCCAGACTCATGTTAGATAACAGCAACATTACTTAGTACAGCTGGTCATACACAGGGTGAAAAAACTGCCACTTCGGTCCCTTTAGACAAGGGATCCCCAACCTTTTAAACCCATGAGCAACATTCAGAAGTAAAAGGAGTTGGGGAGCAACACTAGCATGAAAAATGTTCCCAGGGTTCCAAATAAGGGTTGTGATTGGTTATTTGGTAGCCCCTATGTGGATTGCCAACCTACATTGAGACTCTGGCAGTGCACCTGGTTTTTATACAACCAAAACTTGCCTCCAAGTCTGAAATTAAAAAATATAAGCTCCTGCTTTAGGCCACTGGGAGCAACATCAAAGGGGTTGGTGAGTAACATGTTGCTTATGAGCTACTGGTTGGGGATTACTGCTCTAGCCAGAGTCAGCAGCTTATTGGCCAATGTATGCGGCCTACTCACTGGCCTGCCTACCCAATATTTGGCTGAAAGTTATATCACTTTTGCAGGTTTTAAACTGCCATCCATCAAGCCTCCATAGGCCCTGCTCTATTATCCAACTGTAGGACCCTGGGCCAATGATTGGATCAGCCCACTTCAGCACAGAGTGTGGGGGGGACCGAATTGGATGGATTGTGGTGTATGGCCACCTTAAAGTGGTGGTTCACCTTTAAGTTAACTTTTATTAGGTTATAGAACAGCCAATTCTAAGCAACTTTTCAATCGGTTTTCATTATTTATTTTTATAGTTTTAAAGTTATTTGCCTTTTTCTTCTGCTTTCAAATGGGCATCACGGACTCCCTTCTAAAAAAACAAATGCTCTGTAAGGGTACAAATGTATTGCCATTTTTATTACTGATCCTTCTATTCAGGCCTCTCATTCAGATTTCAGTCTCTTATTAAAATCAACGCATGGTTGCTAGGTTAATTTGGACCCTAGTTACCAGATTGCTTAAATGGATACTGTTATGGGAAAAAAAAAATTTTTCAAAATGAATCAGTTAATAGTGCTGCTCCAGCAGAATTCTGCACTGAAATCCATTTCTCAAAAGAGCAAACAGATTTTTTTATATTCAATTTTGAAATCTGACATGGGGCTAGACATATTGTCAATTTCCCAGCTGTCCCTGGTCATGTGACTTGTGCCTGCACTTTAGTAGAGAAATGCTTTCTGGCAGGCTGCCGTTTTTTCCTTCTCAATGTAACTGAAGGAGTCTCAGTGGGACATGGGTTTTTACTATTGAGTGTTGTTCTTAGATCTACCAGGCAGCTGTTATCTTGTGTTAGGGAGCTGTTATCTGGTTACCTTCCCATTGTTCTTTTTGTTTGGCTGCTGGGGGGGAAGGGAGGGGGTGATATCACTCCAACTTGCAGTACAGCAGTAAAGAGTGATTGAAGTTTATCAGAGCACAAGTCACATGACTTGGGGCAGCTGGGAAATTGACAATATGTCTAGCCCCATGTCAGATTTCAAAATTGAATATAAAAAAAAATCTGTTTGCTCTTTTGAGAAATGGATTTCAGTGCAGAATTCTGCTGGAGCAGCACTATTAACGGATTCATTTTGAAAAAAAATTTTTTCCCCATGACAGTATCCCTTTAAGATGCAAATTGAAGAGCTGCTAAATGCAAAATCCACAAATAATAAAAAATGAAAACTTGCATATTGTCGCAGTCTCTACATCATACTAAAATTTATCTCAAAGGTAAACAACCCATTTAAAGGGGTTGTGCACCTTTCAATTAACTTTTAGTAAAATTTAGAAAGCGATATTAATTGTATTGTTATTGCTGGCTTTTGAGTTATTCAGCAGCTCTCCAGTTTAAAATTTCAGCAACCTGGTTGCTAGAGTCCAAATTACCCTAGCAACCATACACTGATCTGAATTAGAGGCTGGAATATTAATAGGAGAAGGTCAAAATAGAAAGAGTAATAAAAAGTAGCAATAACAATACATTTGTAGCTTTACTGGGCATTTGTTTTGTAGCTGGGGGGTCAGTGATCCCCAATTGAAAGCTGGAAAGTCAGTAGGAGGCAAATTCAGAAACTATAAGAAAAGATTAAAGCCAATCGAAAAGTTGCTTAGAATTAGCCATTCTATAACATACTAATGGGCAGATTTATAAAAGGTCAAATTTATGTGATTTTTTTTTTTTACGCTAATAAATTTGAATATACTCAACTCAAATGGTAAATTAAGAAAAAAAATTGAATGCAATATTTGATCGAATAGTCCCGACCCAAAATTTGAATCGAATTTTCCCTTTGAAAAAAACTCGAACGTCAGGAAGGCAATGAACATATTCAGATGTGTCAATGGACTTCTAAGTGAACCGTCAGGTTTTAGGTGTGCGAATATTCGAATTACAACAGTTTCCATGGTTGAGTAGTGATAAGTCTCATAATCAGATGTTTGAATTTTGACACCAACATAAATCTTTGAAAATTCGAATTTACTATTTGACCCTTAATAAATCTGCCCCTAAAAGTTAACTTACAGAAAAACTATACCCCCACAATGAATACTTAAGCAACAGTTTCTATCATATCAAGTGGCATATTAAAAAATCTTACCAAACTTGTATATATATTTAAATAAATAAATATTGTCCTTTTACATCTCGTCTTTCATGATGGTCTGTGTGCTGCCTCAGAGATCACCTGACAAGAAATACTGCAGCTCTGACTGTAACAGGAAGAAGTGTGGAAGCAAAAGACACAACTCTGTCTGTTCATTGGCTCATGTGACCCAACGAGTATAGCTTGTTTGTGTGCACTGTGAATCATACGATGCCAGGGGGCGGCCCATGTTTTTTAAAATGGCAGTTTTCTATTTATGTTAAACCCAATGGCACATACTACTAGAAAAGTATATTATTATGAAAATTGTTTATTTACATTAAGCAGTGTTTTACATAAGAGCTGTTTTATGCCATATCTTTTTATAGAGACCTACATTGTTTAGGGGGGGTTTAGTTTTCCTTTAAAGGTGAACCACCCCTTTAAGCCTACTTTAAGGGAAGGCATGCAATGACCACATCAAAAAGTCTTAGAGCAGTGCGAGTTCCCTAAATGTTGTAATTATTAATGATCAACTATATTAACTTTTCTAATGATATTTTATTGAATTAACGGTAGGAATACAACAAAAGGAGAGTTAAAGCAGTTAAGTCGATCGCTTGTAAAGAATACAACGCATTCAAAAAGGTACAATTTCTGTGGCGGCTGCTTGTATAATGTGAAGAGTGATTTGCTTATGAGAATGAGAGCAGGGATGCTAGCAGAGCATTAACAGCTTGCTAATCCTGTCCTTTATACATAAGTGACTAAAGCACAATGGAGCTTACCTCATTCCTACCATCCCCAATTAGAATGGCAAAAGAAAAGTAAGGTTGTAAAATACAGAGAAAAAACAAAAATAATTTAAATTAAAGGGAAAAAGATGCTCCAAGAAAGAGATTTAATTATAAATTCAGTCATGTAGACAGTAGAAAGGTATTGGAGGGGACAGGCTTCATCTACACATGCTGTATTTTAATGGACTATAGAATAAGGTAGAAACAAATAGCCTTCCCGTGAATGTTTAAGACTCACAGAGACATTTGATCGCATTGTGTAAGCAATGGAGGCTAAACAGAGGTTTAACGAGATCTATCGCAAAAATTAAAATTTAATATAAGCTTCATCTTGCTGAAATAAGAAACTTTCTGAATACAATCAATTAAATGATCTGTACCATTTAAGAAATAATCAAGTTTATCTTCACTCTTCCCCTCTGAGCAACCTGTCTCTCTTCATTCTGTCTTCATGCAGTAGGTGGAGTCAGTTTTTAATTGACAGTAAGGTGTTTTTTTGGGGGGGGGGGTTGCACTCTTAACCTAGTGCGCACTTTAAAAAAAAAAAAAACCAGCTCTGATGGAAATCCTGTTTCTGTGTGTGCAAGGTGTTTGCCAGTCTGTTATTTTGTTATCTTTTGTTTGTGCTGGAGTTGCTTATTTGAGTTATTCTGCTATAAAATGGAGCTAGAGTCCTGCGCGGGTCCATTTTTTGGAACTCAACCTCGAACCCGCATTCTTACCAGCTTGGACCCACAAGTACCATTAAGCTGTAATGCCCTAAAAGGGTTCCAATAAAGGCATTTTAATTTTCAAGGAAGGTGGTGCTGTTTCATCTTGTAACCGCGAGTACCTTATCCACAACCCGGACCTGCTGACCACCAAGAATCAGGAAGTGCTGTCATTGTAAACCGGAAGTGACATCATCGGAAGTAGGCGTGATCAGAAAAAAAGGAGTAAAACACGCTATTGAGAAGACCCATGGCCCGACCCGCAAAATCGCTGACCCGTGTCTATACCCGCACCCGGAACTTTTACACGCAGGGTACCGCAGGTTTTTGCGGGTAACGACCTGCTGCAGGACTCTAAATGCAGTCCCCTAAATGATATATTAGACCTACCGGTCAATCAAAATCTAACCCAGACCTGAGCATGAAGAGTGACAGGCTGTGGAGAATGAGATACTGAAGAGTAACTTGATTATTTCTTAAATGGTACAGAATTTTTAATTGATTGTATTTAGAAAGTCTTATTATTGAAGCTTATATTAAATTATTTTCATGATAGAGCCCCTTTAACATTGAGAGATATGATACATTGTGTTATTCTACTGTGCAACTATCTGTTCATTGTCCTCAAAGCTGAACGTATCAAAGGGCAAGCAGTCAACAAAAAAAACTTTGGCACGGACCATTCATACCAAGGAGCAAAAGTCATCTTTAATGTCAAAGCAGATTAACTGGAAAAAGTGGTCATATGTCAGACAAAAAAAAACAAAAACACAAAAACGAGAAAAACGAAGCATGTTGAAGGGCGAAGTGGCCAAATACTGCAGAGCACAATGGTGAACAGTCGGTGCAAACTGGAAATGATGGCTAATAACACACACAAACACACACAGAGTAAAGGAAATAAAAGCAGTGAACTTTAGAGACAACAGTAAAGTTAAACCCCCCCCTTCAAAGCCAGAGGAGTGGGCACCCGTGCACTGCAAACTCCTCTGGCGCTGGATGTTTGAATAGGAAAAAAAAAGAAAAAGAAAAGTTACAATTGAATTAATTCCTGCGGTTACGGTCAATTGGAGGATGCACCGAAGAACCAGCCAGCAGAGCGAATGAGAGATAATGCTATCGTAGAACTTTGGCTTTCAAAATCCCTAAATTTTCTGCGCACCTCTCAGGGCCCCTTAGTACCCTCAGAATTTTTTTTGTACAGAGATGGAGTCGGCAACACCAACTCGGCTTGTATAAGGTGCTTAATTTATGCTGCAAGTGATACAATTTTGAACAATTTTTTGGTTTTTTATTTAATTTTTTTTTCTAGCTGGGAATCTTTTACCTGTCTCATGAAGGTAAATGCATGTGATATTGTAAAAGGGGATCAGAATGGCTGGGTGATTTTACAGTGCACACTTATTATAAGGTGGAGTTTGTCTTGATGGAGATCACATGGTGCTTCATCCTACAGGGATCCGCTTCACCTCTTCTTTGGAGGATTGGCTGTCCGAGGAGGCGTCACTGGGCGGCCAGAGTTCAATCCCCCGTATTGGTATTTTGCTTTCTTTTCGGATGGTTTCAAAATCTGCAATTCAAAAATACATCAACACTACTGGTAGTCTTTTGCTGAATTAAAATACATACTTCACTATTTTGTGTTCCTTTCCTTGTTCATCAAAGGTATTGAAGATTTTATATGTTGTGTGTGGCATGTATACCTCTTGTATCTGGCGAGTAGGGGGACATAGTTGGCCAGCTTAAATATATTGCAGTATAAGGACAAACAATCCCTGTTTTGTTTAAAGGGTAAGGCATTTTTCAGTTGCTTAAAGGAGAAGGAAAGGTTAAAACTAAGTAAGCTTTATCAGAAAGGTCTATACAAACACACCTGTAAACTCTCAAAGTAATGCTGCTCTGAACCAACTGTCAAAAGAAACACCTCATTTCCTTCCTTCTATTATATTTCTATTCCTTCTATTATATACATATATGGGCTTCGGTATCAGACTTCCTGTTTTCAGCATAAACTCCAGGGCTAGGGCATGAGCATGTTCAGTTTGCTCCTCTCTCCCTCCCTTTCCCCCCAACTGCTGTAATCTGAGCCCAAAGCTATGAGTGAGCAGGGAGAGACTCAGGCAGGAGGAGATGTCACACCAAGCTAGTATGGCAGCTGCTATCCTAAACAAACAGAGCTTCTAGAGCCGTTTACTCAGTTATGGTAAAGCATTCTGCAGAATAAATATAGTCTTATAGCTTGCACTATTGTGGCTAATCTATTGGCAATAAAATGCTTTGGTAGCTTTCCTTCTCCTTTAAGGCACAAATTGTCTCAATGTCCTAAATATATTGATAATGGGTTAAGTGCATAGGACTTCTTATATTTGTCTGTTTGAGTAGGAAATCTCCCCAGCGAGGCACATATCACCTTCACTGATTTGCAATCGGGTGCCTCTGTTGGGCCCTGGGCCAACAACTGGATCAACCAATTTGGCCCAGCGCATAACCCCTTTATTTAAAGTTATTTTTAAAACCTACATTTCAGAAAAAAACATGTCAGACAATACCAAGTGATATTTGCCAACAGTAGCCAAGTAATACCTGAAAAGAGCACATTAGGGTCTCGTCGACACTCATCATGCCCCCAGCATTATCAAACTCGCCACAGTAATTTGGAGCAGAGAAGAGGGTGACCAGCTGACGCTTGGCAAAGAATTCATACCCATCTTCTACCACCTGTTAAACAGAGAAAAGTCCTGGTGATTTCAACAAGAGCGGCCATGTTCCTCTTCAAACGACAAGCAGAGCCAGAGCTAATGTAGAATATTACAATATACTTTGCTGAATCAGGGATATGGGCTTTCTCTAACAATTTGCTTGCTCAACTTACTCTGATCTCCTGGATCTGCCATTCAGTTCATAAGGGAGTTTCTGCTATGGCTTTTAGTCCATTTAAATGCTGCTACTATGAACTAATACAACAGGGGAATGGGTACCGATGAGACCCCCTGTTTGGTTCAGGATTTCAGTTGGGGCCAGTGTATTTATGTGACTGCCACCTTAAAGGAGAAATCAACCCATTTGTAAAAAAACAGAGTACCCCCATCCCAGGTAGACCTAACTCTTCACCCCAAACCTCACCACCCGGTTTGCGACAACTGTGCATGCGTGGAATTACACGGAAATTGCTGACCTCCCAGTCAGCATACCGAGGAGCTGGAAGATGGATGTGTGGAACTCCACTGGCAGAATCTGCGCCGAGGGGTAAGTAAGTATGGGGCATTTCCCCGGGGGCAGTTAGCCTGGGGGGAGGAGGGAGGGAGGCAGGTCAACCTGGGGTGGGGGGTAATCGGTTTTTTACAAATGGGTTGATTTCTCCTTTAAAGGACAATGTAATGGTATAGATCACTTTTATTTTATAAAGAAAAACTGCTCCAGCAAAGACTTTCATCTATTCATCTAAACGGAAATATACATATATACATATATACACACACACACACACACACACGTTGGATTTGCTTCTTTAAACATACAGACATCTATCCGTAGATTACATGACATTCATTAGAGTGCATAACAATTGTATACAAGTTATTTTAAAAGGTGCGCATGAATGAGAGGGACACATTAACCCAGGAAGGAAGAGAAGATCAAATACCTACCTGATGGGCCCGACAGATCAGATCTAGATCGTGGCGATTCAGGAATTTACTAACGACGTCTGCCCCGAATGTGAAGGAAACGCCACGATCATTCTCGCCCCAGCCTTGGACATCTTTATCTGGATCCGACCACAGTAAGTCACAGAGCAACCCTGGCAGAGAGGAGAGACCGTGTTACTTAGGTGCTCCCCGATACAACCGCACATGTTGTCATAGTAATGTCTGGTGCAGGTGTCAGTTGAGCACAGGATTTACAACTTCTAAAGCAAATGCATTTAAGATGGGCATGTTGTGGGCTCAACAAACACAACCAGACTATACCGACCAGTGAGAAAGCAGAAATCCTTGCACTCTTTACATATACTATGAACAATTTAAAGGGGTTGTTCACCTTTAAATGAACTTTTAGTATGATGTAGATGTGATATTGAGACATTTTGCAATTGGTTTTCATTATTTTTATTATTTGAGGCTTTTGAGTTAGCTTTTTATTCAACAGCTTTCCAGCTTGCAATTTCAGTTATTTGGTTGCTACGATCCAAATAATCCTAGCAACCATGTACTGATGTCAACGAGAGACTGGACTATGACTAGGAGAGGCCTAAATAGAAAGAGGAGTAATAAAAATGAGCAGTAACAATACATTTGTAGCCTTTCAAAGTATCTGTTGTTTAAATGGAGTCAGTAACTCCCATTTGAAATTGGAGTCAGAAGAAGGCAATTTATTCAGAAACCGTACAAAATAAACAATTAAGACCAATTGAAAAGTTGCTTAGAATTCTAGAACATACTACAAGTTAACTTGAAGGTGAACCTCCCCTTTAACTTATAGTTTGATAAAAAAGCCCAATGCATGAAATATTTATGAACAATGACATTTACAATTCACATTTTAAACCGGTTACTGTTCATTCAGCCTGTGAGAGAATACATGTGGCCTTTCCACTATGAACGAAAGATATAATGAAGTAGATGGCAAGGACTATTCTAGCGACAACAAATATTCTACAAGATGAGAGATGCGCTTGTATTTAAGAGATGGTCACAAGAGATTATTCAACGGCTGTCGTGTGTAAGCCTTGGTGTCAAGGGCATGGAAATGTGCTGCTCTACATCATAAAGCCCACACACCTTCCAACATGCTTAACACTTGCAGATGTTTTGCACATTATTATTGAGTCGCTGTGTGTATTTACTGTATCTGACATTAATGCAAATCTGAAATGCTGTAAAAATAAAGATACACATTCATCACAGAGAGCATCCTTATGCTTTAAATGTGATGTATAAAGAATGAATGCTCTGGGCACACAAGAAGTTGTACTGTAATTTCTAAGAGAAGCTACATGGAGGCTCCAAATAAACAATGGAAGAATGTTCTGCTGGCAGAACAAGTTTTAATCTCTCAATAGACACTAAGAGGCAGATTTTTTGGGTCAAAACTCTTAAATTCGAATTGTGAATTATCCAAACTCGATCGGAGTTTTAATTTTAATTAGAATTTGAGATTTATCATACTCTGGCCCTTTAAGAACTCAAATTCGACTATTCCCAACTTAAACCTGCTGAATTGCTGTATAAGTCAATGGGAGAAGTCCAGGGATCATTTTGGTGATGATTGCAGCCTTCCTGACATTCGAATATTTTTTTTGAGAGAAAAAAAATCGAGTCTTTTAAATTTGAAGTTTTTTGAATTTAAATCAAATTCGATTTGTGTTTTTGAGTTGATTCAATTCATCCAAGTTGAAAAAAGTCAAAAAACAAATTTCGCATAAATTCGACCCTTGATTAATGTGCCTCTAAAGCTCTGATTTTCAAGGAAGTGTATTTTCCATATTAAAATGTGATGGAAAGTTGCATCTTGTGTTAATAGGGTGTAGTGAGGCTGTATACCTTACCACCGCCAAAAGCTCTGCGCCACTTAAAGGCATATCCAAAAAATATATATTATCAAAGTTCTGCTGCTCATCCCCATGTTGCAATTAAAACCAGTTGGGTGCATGGGTGTGTGGCTTATATCATATATTGAACAAAACAAATTACCCCAGCACTCCTATTATATAGCCTTTAGGAAAAAAAACAGATTGAAAGGAAAATGTCTGTATGTAGTAAAAAGAGACACTTTTACTGTTCGTACAAAGTATGCATAAGCTGATGCACCCGTGTGTCCATGCATCAGTCCTAACTAAAGCTGGCCATAGATGTTGAGATTTTTAAAAGATCCGATCCTCATCGTGAGACCACGATTATCTCGGAAAGATCATACGAATTGGCCATCAACTAAAAAGACCAATTTGCCAGGAAAACAAAGGGGAGCTGCCTGCTTGGCCCTGCAAAAATAGATAGATTGCACTGGGACCAACAAAGATTTTTTGACCTGGCCAATCAATTTCCTGACAGATGTCGGCCGAAAAATCAGAAGATGTATGATCGTTCGAATCCCACTAACACGATAATTTCAAAGGATTGATTGGACTTCCCTAAAATCGGTCGTTCGGCAAGAAGAATTGTCGCGTCTATGGGGAGCTTAAGTGAAAAGAGTATTTTCTTTGGGAGGAGAAGGACCATACCTGCTCCTCTCTTTATTTATTATTTATCCATTTATCTTTTATTTAGGTCATGCCAAATAAAGAGAGATGCATGTATGGTCTCTCTTTTTTTTTTTTCTTTTGTATTTTATACTTAATATGACATGTTAATAGGATTACTAATGAACTCTCTACAGCAGGGTTTGGAAACCAAAACAAGTTTTCTAAAGAGGACAAAATTATACTGAATGTAATCCACACTCCTAAAGACACAACCCAATGGTAAGCAAGAGTGGCCCTTTAAAGGAAAACTATACCCCCAAAATGAATACTTAAGCAACAGATAGTTTATATATTACGTGGCATATTAAAGAATCTTACCAAACTGGAATATATATTTAAGTAAATATTGCCCTTTTAGATCTCTTGCCTTGAACCCCCATTTTGTGATGGTCTGTGTGCTGCCTCAGAGATCACCTGACCAGAAATACTGCAGCTCTAACTGTAACAGGAAGAAGTGTGGAAGCAAAAGTCACAACTCTCTCTATTAATTGGCTCATGTGACCTAGGAAGTATAGTTTGTTTGGTATAATTGTGTGCATAGTGAATCGTATGATCCCAGGGAGCGGCCGTAATTTTTTTAAAATGGCAATTTTCTATTTATGATTACCCAATTGCACATACTACTAGAAAAGTATATTATTATGAAAATGGTTTGTTTACACGAAGCAGGATTTTACATAAGAGCTGTTTTATGCAATATCTTTTTATAGAGACCTACATTGTTTGGGGGGTATAGTTTTCCTTTAAGGTGGGGAAGTGTAAAGATACAGCACTGTGTCTGTTTCAACTACTAATACACTTGGAATGGGTTTCAAGTCATTATCAGCTGTCACAAAACTGCACCTGGTGCTTACAATTTCTCCTCCAACCCACAGGGCTAAATATTTTGTCATATGCCAGGAGGCAGGTTTGTGTTTTGATGAATCAGCAGGCTATGATACACATGATGTCAGACAGGTCTCCTAACAAAGGGTGGGATACACAGGAGTCCCTATGCACAATTGCAATGCCATAACATATAGGGTCAGGGCACACGCTCAGATTCGGGGAGATTAGTTGCCCCGCGACAAATCTCTTCTTTGTGGCGACTAATCTCCCCAAACTGCCTCACGAGGAAACTTTGAGCAAATTCGGAAAATGAAGCGCTCAGAGTGCCATCCCGCCAATGATTTACATTCTAGTCGGCGGGAGGCAGTTTGGGGAGATTAGTCGCCCCGAAGAAGAGGAGATTTGTCACCGGGCGACTAATCTCCCCAAAACTGAGCGCGACCCTAAAGTACAGAGAAATTTAAAGAAAGCTCATACTGCAAATGGACAGAAATCGGAATATCGTGAAGCCTATTGTTTCCCCCCACAAATAACGGTAATGTAGATATTGTTGAACTGAACAGAAGTTGTTTTGAAATGACAGAGCCACTTAAACATGAAATCCTACCGCCATGGCGGTATTATTTTACTAGCTAGGGGTGAGCAATGCACTTCTTGAATTTCAATGAGGTTTGTCCAGGCCGCTATTTATATCTGGCATTCTAAAGAGTTGGCAGCTGTCCTGAAAGGCTGTGTAATGTCACCGAGCAAGGACTTGCTGCTGCTCATCTGCACAGGGAATATAGATGCAAGGAACAGTCACTACATAGAATGAGCTACAAAAATTCTGCAATGTCGAAGGCATATAGTATGGCAGCTCCCAAAAGATGTATGTAGCGAATAAAATATATAGTGAATAAAGTACTCCTTATTGTAAAATATACGGATATTATAAGTCACAGAGGAGTTCCATGACCGTATAAAACCTTTTACACAGGTCATGGAACTCTAAGGTTACTTCTGATATCCTCATACAACAACAGGGACTTTATTATACTACACAAGTTTTAGTGAGTCATGCGACAAAAATGACATCACTAAGCTCCGTTTATAACTGATGACATCACTAAGTTCCGTTTATAACTGATGACATTACTAAGAGCCGTTTATAAGGATATCATTTACAGGATATTCATGGCTTTTGTGTATTTTATGGAATATTATATGCATTCTGACCCCACCAGAAGGGAATGCATTGTTGAACTGATGACAGCCCCTCTTACCGGTGTCTGGAACATCTGTTGGTCTCATGATTCTGCGGATTTGTTCCATGGACTGGAGATCTGGTGATAGACCTGAAACAATTAAGCACAAGAAAGATGGATATATGTAAGCAAGGTGGAGCTATAAAGCTGTGGTATCCAACCTTTTCCGTGTGGCAAGCAGATAATCCTGCACAAATAAATCCATGTCTGTGTTGCCCCTCATACAACCCCATCTGAAGTCTGCATGGGGCCCCAGGGATAAACAACCCTGCTGTACTAAACACAAACTTTCCATTACAAATTTCAGTCCCATAGCTATAAAATCCCCAGGCCTGTAAGCAGCAAGATTGAGCATGCCGTCACCAATTATGTGCTGTAAGAGCAGGCAGCAATAAATCATCAATAGACTGTAATAAACAATGAGAGAGATCCAGTTGGACCAGTCCTGTCACATACGGCCCAGTGATAAAGACCAGAGAAACCACTGCCCAGGCTAATCCTACTAGTACTAGCTGCACCTTGCTGCTACAAGAATTATCAAGAGAATAAACAGCAACAGCATTTATATTTACCAGCTGTTACTTAATGTAGAGGGTGCCTAACACTCGGCCTGTACAGAGAGATACCAATAAACTATGGCAGCATATGTATCACCCTGTACTAAGCACAATTCGGCAGGTACAGTCCCCTAAGTTTGCTCATAGTCTGTACAGGGAGATACCATACAACTATGGCAGCATAGGTATTCCCCTGTACTAAGCACAATTCAGCCGGAACAACATTAAAATAATTTATATTGTGTAAGTAAAGTTTATTTTGCCTAACTAAAATGATAAAATAGGATTCGGAATCATTTCATTATTTCTTATTTCTAACAGGTCCACTTTAAGTTATTTGTATATGAAAGCAGTGTTTGTCTGTCCTTTATTTTGTATGCCCTGGTGGCTTAGACTGTTAATACAATTTAAGACAAGGCAGTTGATTGTCTTTGCTCGGGACCTCAGGCGTTTTGCCATATTGTTCAAAAAGTAACAGCCAGGATCTAAATAAATGCTGCTTTCAATAACAATTCTTTTTGCAAAAACTAACTTTAAAAAAAAACATTGAAAATGTTTAATTAATGCACATTGGGAACTTGCTTAGAAAAAGTTCTTTTATTAGCTAAATTTTTAGGTCGTACATGCTCTTTAACTTCTGTTATTAACACAGCCTGCTATGGTTTACATTTTCTTCATGTGTCATTACCCTAAAAGGAAAGGTACAGTCAGAATTGTTCCTTTAGATCCCGTGAGCACAACTTGAGGGTCAGTTAGTGGTGATATTTGCTCAGACGATTTTTATATACACACGAACTAAGGGGTTTATCAAATTATGGACACCAAAGGTGGGCTTAAACCCGTCAGAAATCCCTGCTGTACACGAAGCCAAATTCAGAAGTAACAAAGCAGGTATATCCAGTACCGTTTATATACTTATGTGGGGAACAGGGTAACTGCACTTATACAGGATTTAACTGAAACATCTGAGCCAGCACAGCATAACTAAATAACGTTAGCAACACAACTGCACTGGCCATTACAGAGCCATCAGGTTATAGCCCCAGGCCTGTCACTCTCCAGCACAGATTCACCAATAATGATAGAGCCTACGGCAAAACATGATGGAATGGAATAAGGACAAGCGTTTTGCTATAGGCAGGATCCAGATAAGACAACTGTGACCTTGTGGTAGCATACGGCAAACATACGTACATAAAGGAATCTTATTGGCTTACACACGTTAAAAAAATAAATAAATTTTAAAAAAAATGGAATACCTCCATGGCAACAGAAAATCTTTTCATCCACAATGGCAGCAATAGGCAGGCAATTGAAGCAGTCTGTAAAAGTCTTCCAAAGTTTTATGTTAAATCTCCGTTTGCCTAGAGAATGAGAAATGAGAAATAGCACAAAGAGCTCTTTACGCACTGCAAGGCACCTAGGTAAAATATGATATAAACGCAGAAATATATAAATACATTTAGGGGAAATTGATGGGTCTATTGTGATATTCACGCAGCCACCAAAAAAGGTCTCTCTCAAAGAAACCTGTTTTGCCAGTGCTGGATGGAGGAAAATAATAAGTAAAGAAATAACAATGGTTCATGTTGTTGGTGTTACAAGTACTCTAGGCCTTCCTTCTACCCCTTCTTTTAACTATTCCATTTGGTGCACGCTTTTTCAGAGAGATACCATAAAACTATGGCGGCATAGCTATTCCCCTGTACTAAGCACAATTCAGCAGGAACAGCCCCTAAGTTTGCTCATAGTCTGTAGAGAGAGATCCCATAAAACTATGGCAGCATAGGTATTCCTCTGTACTAAGCACAATTCAGCAGGAACAACCCAAGTTTGCCCATAGCCTGTACAGAGAGATACCATAAAACTACAGTGTTATAGGTATTCCCTTGTAATTGCCACAATAAAGTGGGAGAACCTGATAATCTTTTGAAACTTTAAAGGCTTTCTGTCGTTGTTGAACTGCAGAACAGGGTAGGCATGGGCAATCTGAGGCCTTGCTAATGATGGACAACAACATGGCTGTCTTGGAATTCTGGGTGAGCTTTCATTCAAACCATCACACACACAGACTAGAAGAGAATTATAATTTTTTTTTAAAAAAAAATGCAGACAGCCAAATTAGGTTAATTAAAGCAGGGCAAACTAAACCAAGTTTAACTTTCCATACTGTGTGTAGAATAGATACTGTGAACAAGTGAATCTGATAAAAATGGGAAGAGTGTGTAATGGAAGTATTTTAGGAACAGAGACATTTGGACCGAGCTACAGGCAAGAAGACACGAACTGCTACTACTGAAGTCTTAAGAAGGGAATTATTATTCAACAAAGCACAGATATTTTGCAGTGCATAAGAGAAAGGAATACCACCAGAGCTAAAAGAACATTTCACAAACACAAGGTTTAGAACTATTTATTGCTCTGGAATAGCACTGAATGGCTAAGCAGCACCCAATGAACAGGCACAGAGCCCAGTGTGAAACACTCACATTCATCATAGAAGCCGTAGATCCGGTTGATGCTCGCACACTCATGGTTTCCTCTGAGAAGGAAGAAATTTTCTGGATATTTGATTTTATATGCCAGCAGCAGGCAGATGGTTTCCAGCGACTGCTTCCCTCTGTCCACATAATCCCCCAGGAAGAGGTAATTGGCTTCTGGCGGAAAGCCACCATATTCAAACAACCGCAGTAAATCTGTGTACTGTCCATGGATATCACCTGCAGATGGAAAGAAAGGAAAAGGTTCAGTTATACAAAGCTGGAATACACAAAGAGGCAATCAGAGCAGAAAAGGGGAGGTTACATAGAAAAATGAACAGCATAATAAGAATATGGGTGTTAATTTCTAAAAACAAACATATTCTTTCACGTCTCAGACTGACGGCAGGATTACTTGGTTATGGTTATGATAAACAAGCTGGTGCCAGAGGTAATGTACCATATCTGACAATACATGGTGCATCAGCAGATGATTTCCTAATGTTCTGATCATTCAGTGTGTTGGGCTGAATAAATGGAACAAAAGAAAGGATTGCAGAGGATTGGCCAGCATTTGCCCATCTGAGCAGGACTAGAAGTTCCTGGGCACTGCATTAAAGGAGACATATAGGATTAATGAACCCCCCACCCCTAATTTTGTAGGCAATAATGTATACTGTAAGGTTTTACTTTTGTCCAAAAAAAATTATATTTTCTTTTAAAAAGGCCCCTTTACTGGAGCTCCCTATAGATCTGCTAAGGTCCCTGTAAAAGTTTCAAAAGAGAGGTGGGCATGTCCCAATGGTCCCTGCCAGAAGCATAGTAGGAGGGGGGACAGCCAATCACAGCCCTGCAGTCACACAAGCAAAAAGACAGGCTTCGGTTCTCTATAAGGTCAGCCTAGCTGCTGATTGGTTCCTGTCCTAGAGTGCATTGTGCCGCTGGCTCCCCTGCACAGCCTGGGAAAGGAGGCAGCAGGAAGTAGAACAGATGGGCAGGACTAGTAGGGTTTTTGGCAGAAATATGTATGTATGTTTTTATTTGTAAAGCACTGTTAAAAGGGATAGTTCACCTTCAAACAACTAGTTGTTTTTCAGAAAGATCACCATAAATAACGACTTTTTCCAATTACTTTCTATTTTCTGTGTCACCATTTTTCTAATATTGAAGTGTAAAGTGTCATTTTCCACCTTCTATAGCAGCTCGGGGGGGGGGGGAGTTGCCGACCCTGTAAACTGTTCTAAATTGATACATTTAGTTGATACATTTCTTATCTTTGTCCCTGCTGAGCAGAATCTCTGGGTTTCATGAAAGGCAGCTGTTAGAATTGATACAATAGTTGCCAATATTCCAGAGTTGCTTGTAGAAATGTATCAACTAAATGTTGCAAAAAACGGTTTAACGTCTGCACCTGAATTACTGAGCTATTCTGAGCTAAATCTGAAAAAAAAAATAAAAAAAAAATAGAGAGCGAGAGAGAGAGAGAGAGAGAGAGAGAGAGAGAGAGAGAGAGAGAGCGAGAGAGAGAGAGATTGATTGTATATGATGGGGAAAGACAAATCACAAATATACACAGAAATCAGATCAGGACAAAGAGCTATGTGGTAAGAGACAGTGGGAAGGAGGTCCCTGCCCCGTAGAGCTTACAGTCAAAGACTGGGGTGCCCAAAAGTTAGATCAGGATTTACCAGTAGACCTTTAGCTGGTGATCAGTAGATCTCCAGACGCTGTCGTCAATAAACAGCTTGGCTAAATCACCCTCCCGTTTCATTCATATATGTATTATGTTATGGTCACATAAATAGTTTTTTGTAATATAGCAATATACATTTTCTCGAAAATCAATATTTACGTAATATTTTCCATGGAACTGAATGCTAGCAATGTTTTATGGGGCATCGCCACTAAAAAAGTAGACCTTGCATCAGTAAAGTATGGGCAGTCCTGGTCTATTCTTGTTTTTTAATATAAAATGTCTCTTAACACACACACAGTATCCTATATGGGCCTACTTGGCAAGAATTGCTAGGCTCGTTTCCACAGTTATAAAGGTCAAAAACAATAAACACCATTACTATTGACAGCCCCAAGAAAGTGTGCTTAATTGTATTTGCATTGATACTACATGGCAGGCACCACACACATTAAATCTGCAAGACTGTGACAGAGAGAGGCAACCGACACCCTGTAGGAGAGCAATCACGCACTGCTGGTTCCGACACATGCACGCAGCAGTCACATGAGCCAGGGATGTTTATTACAGAAAGAGTGACATCACAGCACTGGCTACACCCATTTGTACTGTGTGAGACAGTTCTAGAATATCACAAGGCTCTAAGCTGCCATTTGGCCGATTGTGTACTGACTGTCACTGTGCCAGCATGATGATTTAGGATTCAGGGCTGGCGTTACTAAGGCCACAAGTGCAAATGTTTCCCGGGAAAAATGACAAATTCAGGACATGCGGCGAATGATTATGGTCGACCAGCACAGCGCAAAGGGGTAAGAAGTATATTGTAGCCATTGAAACAGCACTTGGGCACAAAGGAGAACGCAACTCAACTTTATTATATAAAGAAAACACAAGGTGCAACGAGCACAAGAGAGGATTGATGCGACTACAGTAATCAGTGTGAACTTAAAGAATTAAACCCTAAAACAATAAAATTATTGCACCAGCCTAACGTTTCAGCTTGTCAATAGCAGCAATGATCCAGGACTTCAAACTTGTCACAGGGGGTCACCATCTTGGAAAGTGTCTGTGACACTCACATGCTCAGTGGGCTCTGAGCAGCTGTTGAGAAGCTAAGCTTAGGGCTCGTCACTAATTATCCAGCAGAAAATGAGGTTGGCCTGTAATATAAGCTGATGCTACAGGTTTTCTGATTATTAAATTCTGATGCTAATTGCACTGGTTTCTGTGCTGCCATGTAGTAATTATCTGTATTAATTACTAATCAGCCTTATATTGTGACATTTCTATTCTATGTGTACTGTATATTGTGAGTGGGTCCCTAAGCTCAGTAAGTGACAGCAGCACAGAGCATGTGCAGTGAATCAGCAGAAAAGAAGATAGGGAGCTACTGGGGCATCTTTAGAGACACAGATCTTTACTGCTAAAGGGCTGTGGTTGCCTTGGGCTGGTACAGAAGAACAAAACATAACGTACAGCATTTCTACTGCTTTAGTTAGAGATACTGACACCAGAAATTAAACTCTTTTATACATATATCATAATATTGCCTTTGAAAGCTACTTATAACTTTGCCATAAAGTATTTGTGCAATACTTTTACATTACCTGTCTGATGCCCCATGTTCCTGTATGAGGGGGCTGCCATATTTGTGCAGCAGAAGTCTATTAGCATTAGAAACTTTCACTGACAGGCCGAGATGGGACAGTCAGGTTGGCAAAACAGTCAGGTTTAGGAACTTCAACTAACAATTGCTAACAAAAACAAACCTCTCAGCATAAAACGATCAACATAACCTATAAGTAGTTTTTTTTTAGTGTCAGTATCACTTTAAGCGTTGTAGTTTAACGCACAAAAATACAACTGATAAAGTTCCAGGTCTTCCAAATGCATCTGTACCAGATGCCTTGTTATATGTATAGTTTAACAGGGGTTTCTGACTGTGTAGGTCAAAAACTCCAGCAGTACAACTGCCAGATTTCGAAAGCACCACTCCAGAAACTGCATACTTTGGAAGAAATTTCTAAATTTTGGAAAGAAATTTCACGCATCACTGCTCAGTAGCTTTAATAGATGAGAGGATTAAAGATCCTTCTTGTGGCAACAATTAAAAGGAATTTATTTTTTTTCTTTAACACAGCAACCTCCCTTCTGACCCCAGAGGTCTCAGACTGGGGTCAGGGTCGCTCAGGTGTGGTTTTTAATGGAATAAATGGAGTCATAAATCATTTACCAAGTCTAGCCATTTATCAAGCCTAGCACTATATACAGTGCCATGATACTATCCAGTTGCATTTGCCAAGTGCACCTCATACTAATATAGGTGATCTAGAGGTATCATCAAGCATACTGAGAATCTCACCATTTAAAGGGCAATGAATAAAAAGATAATCCATAGACCAACATGTGACTATAACTATTCTATGATTATTTCTATTTTACATCTTTAATCAGACTATAAACAATGGGGTTATAAATATTCAATGATTGAGCCAGAAAACCCTAAAAAGCGAATATAAAAAGGTATTTTGGAATAAAAATATAAAGAAATCGTGCAGAATTTATGAGACGAGTATCTAGTGTGAGCATCTCAGAGTTCCCATTGCAACCTCAGTACTGAGATATCTAGGGACTAGAATAGATGATCGATATACAGTACACATACATACATAAGCCATGAATGTAAACTATATCCTTATAAACTGTGCTTAGTGATGTCATCGGTTATAATCTGATTTTAGTGATGTAATTTGTCACGACTCACTGAAACTTTTGTATTATTATAAAGTACCCCTCTTGCAAAATATGAGATTATTAGAGGTCAACTCTGTGTTCCATGACCTGTATATGGTCACGGAACTACTCAGTAACTATTCACTATATAACTTACAGATTTGCTCTAACTTGCAGCTTATTCCTCTAGTTACCGAGTTAATGGAGCATAAACCCAGGTGAAATAGTGTATATGCATATTCCTTTAAGATATCTGCCTTAAGGTGGCCATAGATGCAAAGATCCACTCGTTTGGCAACAAACATGGCTATATCGGGTGTAATCTGATTGTTCGGGCGTATGGCCAAACGATCCGATTACGATGTGCCGTGGGTTCCGGCGGGATCGGTCGGGTCAAAATCAAACCTGACCGCCGATCGACCAAACAAACGATCTCCGCCGGGCGAAAGATGTCGGCACACGCCACACACGATCCGAAAATCGTACAATAGGATCTGTGTGTCTATGGCCACCTTTACAGAGGAATAGGCTGAAAGATCTATGCCAAACGGATGAAACATATAATAGCAAAACATCACCAATCAGGCAGGGATCATAAATTCTCTCATGTACAGAATTTGGACCCCTCACCCACCCCAAAGGAGCAAGAGAAGCTTGGAAGCTACAGAAGAAAATGCTACAGGGAATAGTGTAGACCACCAAGGTGCATAAAAACAGTGTTGATCGAGAATATTATTTGTGCCCAGTTCAAGGTACAGACACCAAATGGCTCAAAACGTACAAAGATCTGAAATACATACAAGAAAGCCTACAAATAAAATATGTTCAGAAGTCATGAATTACTACTCCCAGCATTTACAGCCAACCCCCTCCCCCCCAAAATAGGCAGCCATGCTAATAATATAGGAGTATCTGTAAGGAGATATATGTGGAGCTGCCATGTTGTACTTGTCAAGACATTTGTTTACATCAGTACACACAGAAGACAAACTGGCTGACCTGACTGATCTCTATGTATTTTCTTTATTCCAAGTGTCAGCAGTCAACGCAATAACAGGTGCACATTACACATTACCCACTTGTCAACAGGACCACAGAACTGTTGCAGATGAAACAGCACCATCCAATGTAGAATGTCAAAAATTCCTTATAGGAAAGAATGACTTTGATCTGTAACAAACTGCAGGACTTATGCTGCCTTTTCCTAAGCTGCTTTGTGACCCACAAAGATTGTGCAGAAGTCGGCCTGAACCCACCTGACCTTCATGTTTTGGCTCGGACAGCACATCACTATAAACTATCAAATGAAAACAAAATGCAACATGTTTTGTCTCTATGTACTGGGCCTATTATCCAAGTATACACTTACCTCATGCCTGTGGAGGGATTATAATTAAAGGATGAGGTCTAATGAGTGCTTGGGCAGGCGGAGACCATAAACAACCTGTCCTGTATCATCAGGAGCTTGTGCAGACAACTCCCCCCCCCCCCCCCGAGTCAGACCATAGGGCCATGGTTCCTAAACTGTGGGGTTGGCCAGGAAAAGTCACTAGGATGGATACTTCTGAAGGTCCATTAGGATGAGATTTGAGACGTAAACTAATTTCCAGCCCTAGACACTAGTGATGTGCAGGCCAACCCGAAACCCGTGGGCGGGTTCAGGCCAACTCATCAGGTTGCGGGACCTAGTACTGCCGGCTTCCGGCGCCGGGACTTATAGACTTCCGCCTGCCTTTGCCCTGCCCCTTTTGTGATGTCACTGCGGGGCAGGCGCAGGTCTATAAAGAGGGCTGGAGCAGGCAGGGGCCAGGGAGAAATTCTCGACCCACACATTACTACTAGATGCTCTTCAAACTACAAATGGCTGGTTTTGCCATGTTTGCAACCATCTGTAACCTTGTCAAGGGAACCTTACAACAAATGTAGGACCTCACAGAGTGTCATAAACCAAAAGAAGTAAGAAAGCCTCCCCCCTAGCTCCATCAAAGAGCAGAGCAGCATTCCTCTCCCAAGCGTAACTGCCCTTATGATCCAGCTGTCACAACACACACTCGGTAGGAAAGCAACAAACACACTGTTCAGAGCCCATGAGACGTCAGAGTATGGATTTTAGGAGGCACTGAGCATCACATTAATTGGTTTTCATTTTTTTATTTATATATATATATATATATATATATATATATATATATATATATATATATATATATATATATATATATATATATATATATATATATATATATATATATATATATATATATATATCCATACAGAAAGCTGACGCACACTGGGATTTATCAAAAATAAAAACTTATTTTATTTGGATCGACGTTTCGGTCCACACACGGACCTTTATCAAGTATCTTGATAAAGGTCCGTGTGTGGACCGAAACGTCGATCCAAATAAAATAAGTTTTTATTTTTGATAAATCCCAGTGTGCGTCAGCTTTCTGTATGGTTATATGGCTTCTATCTGACTAGCACCTGGGTTTTGCCTAAGTAAGTGTGTGCCACAGCCTATCTATATATCTATATCTATCTATCTATCTATCTATATTATGCATTTATCATCTTTGTTCTCTTTCCAGTTCTGAAATGCGGTCACTGCCTACGGCTGCCAAAAACTATCCCTGAGGCTTGAACTTGTTACTTTTTATAACTTTTCTGCCTATGCAGTCCCTCTCATATCCCAAGTCCCAAAATAACAGATGGCATTTGTTTTAGTTTTTTTGGTGTTGTAGCTCTGGTTGCATGCAGAAACCCTACATCAGCTTTGGACATGAAAACATCCTCCTTTACAGAATTCCAGGCCTACTCAGCGTGTCTGCATAAATCTGATGAAACCTCTTGACTGATCAGTATCTGTTTATAATACACAAGAGCCATGAATATCATGTAAATTATATCCTTACAAAAGGCGCATAGTGATGTCATTGGTTATAATTGGAGCGTAGTGATTTAATTTGTCACATGACTCGCTGATACATCTGTATTATAAAAAAATAAAGTACCCCCTGTTGCAAAATATGAGGATATTAGAAGTTACCTCTGAGTTTCATGACCTGTATAAAAACACTCAGCCTTTGGCCTCGCACTTTTTATATGGTCATGGAAGTCCTCTGTAAGTTATAACATCCTATTTATTTTACAAGAGGGGGTACTTTATTCACTATATAATCTCTACTGTCTCTCAGTCAGAACCAGTGGTGTTTATCTTATACACTAATCTCTACTAAAATGTAGCAGAGTATCTGGGTGATTTCTGGTAGTCAGAAGCAGAGAACAGAAAGAAAAAGAGACACTGCTTTCAATATCAGTTACACAAATCCAGTGAGAATGTATACATTTTCAAAGCTTCTGGATGGAGGCCCCACTATGAACCCTTTACCTACACAAATATACCCAGAATAAAAGCATTATACAGCTGTATGCATTTATACAAGGCATGAATACAGGGACTTCAATATTCTGAAATTTTCTAGTAAATATTGCAGAACTGCCACCATGTGCTCATCCTGCAGGGTTTAAACTGTGTCTTACCTGCATCCTAAATTATTGATTAGTGCTGGAATAATTGCAATATGAATCGAGCGGAGTTTCTTGTGGAATGACAGAGATTTGTACACGTTCGGTGCTGTACAGATAAATAAGCCGTCCTCTGAAAGTCCTGCTTGGCTGCCGATACACAGCCAAATAAAACACACGCTACCTCTTTCTGCATCAAACCCTTGTGTAAGCAGAACCAGCAAGAACAAGGTACACTCACACACACAGAAGGAATATACACATCATTCAGGCTCTCCTCATGCACAAACAATGCCAGCAGTCAGGCAGATATTGCTTAATGCTCTCCTGCTAAAGGTAAATGGATTGTGTCACAACAGCTAAAAACAGGTGTGGCCAAATGTGGTTCCCAGCAACACCATACAGTCTTTATAAATATTCCCCAATGCAAATATTTTTGTATTTACAGATGTAGCAGTTGTGAAGTATAGGTAAGGGACAACTAAAGCCTGATAGATCAGTTTAGAAACTACAGTGAAACTTTAATTTTACATAACCTGATTTTAAGTTTTCCCTCATTTTACATTGTTGTTTTGTGGTCCCACCTATCTATTATGCATAATAGATTTCCCTGATTTTACATTTTCCTGGATTTTACACCATTTTTTTCTGGTCCACTGGAAAATGCAAAATGGGGGTTCTACTGTATATACCTTATGCACAGAGGTTACAGCACCAGTCTCCAAAGTTATCTCAAAGCTTCATTACCTTTCTGATTGGTCAGCCAACAACACAGTCCACCCCTTCTGCAACCAGGGAATTGTGGTGTTCCCTTGAGTCCAGATTATATAGGTCCAAACTTACCGCAGATCTTCAATGGGGCTTCCAACTCCAACAGGATTGGTTGACTCAGGAAGATCTCACGAGACTTTATACAGAGCCCTCGCACTTCTGCCTCTGTCATCTGCACAATCTTCCCCGGGCGACATCCTCGTACTGCAGGAGAAAAAAAAAAGTTCTGAGGTTACACTCAAAATAAAGCAGGACAAGAACAGTGCATCGTTATCTTTCTATGCAGCTCCACTACTATTCATCTTCCAGTCTCATGTACACTAGTGCCTGGTTGCTAGGGTGATTTGGACACCAGCAACCAGATAGCTGAATTTCCAAACTGGAGAGCTGTTAAACAAAATGCTAAATCAGAATATCAATCTCTGTATGATACTTAAAGTTAATTTTAAAGGTGAACAGCCCCTTTATCCCGCCAGCGATTTAGATTCTAGGCATTGCGGGGAGTTTAGTCGCAGAAAAAGAGGCAATTGTCGTTGGGCAATTAAATCTACCCAAATCTCCACGTGTGTCTCTGCCCTTGTTTTTTAGATAGGGTCAGTGACTCTCATTTGAAAGCTGGAAAGAGTTAGAAGAAGGCGGAACATAATTTAAAAAAGCTATAAAAATAAATAAATAAAGAAGACCTATTGAAAAGTTGCTTAGAACTGGCCATTGTAAAACATACTAAACGTTAACATACTAAACTATATTTCTGACTAAATACATCAGCATATATTTGATGTATTTTAGGTACATAGACCTTCAGTCAGTACGTGCGCACAGAACAAACCCCCACTTCACCAAACAATGAATGTATTGAGCAGCAATTAAGCACACAGCGGATCAAAGGATGAACAGTAAATGTAATGCTGTATTATACATACACACAATGCTGTATTCCAATAGAATGGCCATCTTCAAATAAAAGCCGTAATTAATGGAAGCCACTCAGAAAATGAGCTTATACAATATAAACAATCAGTCAGGCACTGTTGTTGGAAAGAAGCGGCCTTCCCCGGAATTAGACTGGCAGTGTATATACTGTAACCCAGAGGGCAAGAGCCTGGGTCTTTTTAGCACTTTGCAGCATCCTCACTATAGCCCAGTGCAAATGGACTTATAAGTGTATGTATGTATGTATGTATGTATGTATGTATGTATGTATGTATGTATGTATGTATGTATGTGTATATATGTTGACAAAGGCTCTAGATGCGTGTGCGAGTGTGATTTTTTAAAAAATAAAAAGCAATATATATATATATATATATATATATCTTTCTCTCAAATAAGGAGGATCTGCACTCTCAGGTCTTATACAAAATTATAAAATATTTTTATTTAAATGGGAGACTAATATAAATATTATAATGTTGTACAAGACCTGAGAGTGCGGATCCTCCTTATTTGATATAGATTTAAATGTTTGATACTGCACCCAGGCAAGTTGAACCATATGTCGGGAGTGCTGGATTCATCGTGGAATCTATCTATCTATCTATCTATCTATCTATCTATCTATCTATCTATCTATCTATCTATCTATCTATGAACAATAGACTGCAGGCTGCACACAGTGTCTGTGACAAAAGGATGCCAGGCTGATACCTGCTACCCAAGTCAACTAAGTAGCAACAGCTCAGTGCTCAGTTAATAGGAAAATAAAATTTGAAAAGTGAAAATCAGATGCCTGAGCACCCCCAAGTCTCGAGCGGAGACTGAAGAAAGTGATGTGAATTCAGTAACAAAGAATGTAAGTGCAAACATTTGATCTTGCCAGGCACTTGCAATTGCTTTTGCCTTGGCACCGCTAGATACACAAGCCTGACTGAAAAATTAGAATTCAAATTTACTTTTTGACCCTTAAAATGCAAAGATCCGGATTAGTTGCAGAAAATGTGGTTTCCTGCAATCACCTCCACTTGCCATGTGTAAAGCTTTTGACATGCAGCAATTCTAATGTTACTTAGGGAAAGGTATTTCCAGGAGATCTGTCACCTTCCTTGTGTGCCATTACCTTCAATGCAAAACAACTTGAATGGGCAAGTGAAGAAGCCAGGGGAAAAAGTAATTTTACAAAGCCCTCCAATGTCCTGCGACTCCTCCTCATGGCCTAATGAGTCAATTCAATTAAAAAAACAAAAACAAAGGGATGCGGAACAAGGCGATACCCAGGAATATCTGGGAACAAGGCGATACTCAGGAATATCTGGGAACAAGGCGATACCCAGGAATATCTGGGAACAAGGCGATACCCAGGAATATCTCGAAATCGCCTAGCGAGGCAATTTCGAGCGACAGTAGAGAAAAGATCGCCGCGTGTGTTTTTACGCTGGCGATTTGTCGCGATTCCCATAGACGCCAGCGCAAAAATTTCCCCAGCGATTGCTTAAAAGTCTCGCCAAAAAGTCGCGGCGAAAAGTCGCCGCGAGTCAAATCGCCTAGTGTGGCCTTAGCCTAAGGAGATTCCTTATCTGCATTCTTGTTCTACTGTTTTCACTATAAGTGCTCTGGAATTTGTGTGTTTTTTTTTAGAAAAGATAGCTTCTCAATCCAGTTAGTTAAAATAGAATTGAGACCACAGTTCCAGACCACTGACTTCTCTCTCTTTGTGGGGTCCCGCAGTTAGTAAAACAATCAGCTAGAAAATACGGGACTTCACCCATCTATTTAATTTCCTTTTCTTACCTTTTCTTGGAATCAGAGATAAACAATTGCACTTTAATTGATTCATAAGTGAATTGATCACAATCTGGTGGCACTTTATCACCCTTATTGGTGTTTTAGTTGATTTTTAGTAATTCAACAACCAATTAATGTTAAATGAATTGTTCATGAGTTAAAAATTACAAAGCATGCACAATATTTAAAAGAAAAATCAATTGTGTCTTAGTTTTACTCTATTTAATGCAATTTAATTAAGGTTAAGCACCAGCACTTTGTGGGACGAATTATTAAGGGGGGAACCAATAGATATAGAATCACGAGATTAAATGTTTAACTGAAATCAAATTACATAGTGATAATATATAACTTGTGTGTTTTTTCTGATCAAAAAGACGGGGATACTTTCTTTCTTTTCTCCTATACAAATATTTGTTAATATTTATCATTTTAGCATCCTAACATCACCTGCTTTCTCCCAGCAGTCACAGGCAACAAGGAAACAGTACTGCAACCACATTCATTATCAGCCAAAATAACCCCCAAACGGAGCATAAAAAAATGTCTCAGTTAGATTTTTCGCAGAACACTGCTAAACACTAGAAGGTACAGTAGTTCGCAATAAACCAGTTATTTCATCTGTTTATTACTAATTAAAATCTACAAAAGAGAATTAGTAAAGATTTCTAGCTAAATAGATACATCTGTGAATAAATTCATGCCGCACGCTTTTTCTTGATGTCTAAAAAAGGTCATAAAGAAAGTCCTCTAAATTGGGAAAATCTCCATCCTATAAATTTTCTCTAACAAAACAGAAATGCCTTTACATAAGAGGATCGCTAGTCTGCAATAATAAAGCCTGTAGTGGGTTTAATTATGGATTAAGGAAGTCGATATGATCGCAAGTAACAGGAAATACGGCTCGCAAGCAAAACAAAACTGAAAAACAGCACATTGAACCCATTGCTAATGACTTGTGACGTCTGGAAATTCACTGTAAGCTCTATGGGGCTGGAATATTGTGGAACATTATCGGCACCATTATTTACACAATGGTTGGAGCATCTCATGAAAATTTTGCTCATATCCTCATAGTCATTGTAAGTTAGGGTGAAAAAAAAGACATGCCCCTCCAGTTCCACCTTTTAAGGGTCTGGCCACACAATCTTCTGCGGGCAGGCAGACGGAACGCTTTGTTTTCCGAAGTCTCCCGTAATTGTCGACTTCGGAAAATGTAGCGCTCCGTGTGCCTGCCCCAAGGCGATTTACATTTTAGCCAGCAAAAGGCAGATCGGGGAAATTAGTCGCCGCGAAGAAGAGGAGATTTGTCGCCTGGCGACTTAATCTCCCCAAATCTGCTCGTGTGGTCAGACCCTAAAGGAGAAGGAAAGGCTAAAATTAAGTAAGCTTCATCAGAAAGGTCTATATAAATACACCAGTAAACCCACAAAGTAATGCTGCTCTGAATCCTCTGTCAAAAGAAACACCACATTGTTTTCCTTCTATTGTGTATTCATGGACTTCTGTATCAGACTTCCTGTTTTCAGCATAAGCTCCAGGGCTAGGGCTTGAGCATGCTCAGTTAGCTCAGAGCTAATAGAGCAGGGAAAGGACTCAGGCAGGAAGTGATGTCACAAGCTAATATGGCAGCTGCTATCCAGTGAGAGCTTCTAGAGTTGTTTACTCAGGTATGGTAAAGCAATCTGAAGAATAAATATAGTGTTATAGCCTGGACTAGGGTGGCTAATATATTGGCAATAAACTGCTTTGGTAGCTTTCCTTCTCCTTTAAGTCTATATATAACCTGCCTAACTGCTAGTCCTTCTCTCTTGAAAATTAGTGGTGTGCGGGTGGAGACTCTCGATCCACACGCGACCTGCCCCCTCCCAACCCGTATACGGCCCGGCCCACCGGTCTCCATCTATTTGTAGACCCGCCCCGCAGTGACGCCACAAAAAGGGTGGGGCAGGTGGGAGTCTATAAACTTAGTCGACCGAAGCCGGCAGTGCTAGGTTGTGGGTAGGGAGAGCAGGAGAATAGCTCAACCTGGACACTGCCGAGACCTGAAGATTTTGTGCAGGAACCTGCCCGAACCACGGGTTTTAGGCCGGCCCGCATATCACCACTTGAAGACTTTTATTCTGTCCATTTTGTAATTATTACATGTTTATATGTCTGTGTATATACCATCTGCAGTAGAATCAATTTGGCCTAGATTATTACTTGCTGCACCTGGAGAACACCCCTCACTGCTTGTGCTGCCTGCCGTATGTTTGAGTGGCAGCCATCCTCCTCGCTCATTCTGTCTGCCTCAAGACTTGAATGAAGACTACCTACTATCACTCCTGCTGCCTGCTCTAGACTTCAATAACTGACAGTTAACAACAGGGACAGGCAGTTGCTGCTCAACAAAACCTGATGTTGTTGCCATATATGAATATATGTGAATAACATTTTCCAATACAAGATTCTGTTTACACTGGCGTTTTCACTCCAAGTTCCACACTTTATCTTTGTATTGAATTCCGTGCCTGCCGAAATACAATGAGCTATTCATAGTCGGGCGCCCAATCCCGGCTTGTTACAACGCAACCTGGCGGTCTTTGCTGCATTAATCATTTAGTGCTTTGTATTGTTCTGCCACACACACCCTTTATTTCTACACTATAAACATTTTTACTTAGCCCTGAAATGCATTTTATATAACCAGGGTACTGCAAGAGATTATCTTTTAAACCCCAGGGAATTTGGGTAGTGTGCTCTGTATCTATTTAAGGCAAGTGTACTAAGCCAAGCAAGACTGTGGGGCCTATTTATTTGGAAGTGGAAAATATTTTATGCCTAAAAGGTATTTATAATACGGTATCACTCCCCTTACACCTAACTTAAGCCCCATCCATTACAATCACTGAAATCAGCCATTACAAACAGATATTTGGTATATTTAAAAAGGTGTGGTTTTTATTTTTTTAGATTAGGGGATAGCTCAAATTTAAATTAAACTTCACTATGATAGACAGAAATAGCCTGAGACAGCTTGCAATTGGTCTCCATTTTTTACGGTTTCAAATTTCTTTTCTTGTTTAGAAGCTCTCCCATTTGGACAGCTATCGTATAGCTAGGGTCCAGTTTAGCCTAGCAACCAGGCTGGAGGATAAATTAAAGGAACAGTAACATCAAAAATGAAAGTGTTTTAAAGTGATAAAAATATAACACAGTGTTGCCCTGCAGTGGTAAAACTGGTGTGTTTGCTTTCGAAACACTACTATTGTTTCTATAAATAAGCTGCTGTGTAGCAATGGGGGCAGCCATTGAAGCACAGGATACACAGTAGCTAACAGATAAACTCAGTAAAATCAATTTGTATACTACAGACCTTATCTCATCTACTGTATATCCTGTGCCTTTTCTCCTTTTTCAGCTTTCCTAGTGTAGGACAATAGTACATTATATGGTCATTCCTTAAAGGAACAGTTCAGTGTAAAAATAAAAACTGGGTAAATAGATAGGCTGTGCAGATTAAAAAAATGTTTCTAATATAGTTCGTTAGGCAAAAATGTAATGTATAAAGGCTGGAGTGACTGGATGTCTAATAATAGCCAGAATACTACTTCCTGCTTTTCAGCTCTCTAACTCTGAGTTAGTCAGCGACTTGAAAGGGGGCCACATGGTACATAACTATCAGTGAGTTTGCAATTGATCCTTAGCATGCAGCTCAGACTCAAAAGCAACCGATATGACCCATGTGGCCCCCCTCAAGTCACTGATTGGTTACTGCCTGGTAACCAGCAAAGCAGGTCCTATCATTCAGAAAAATAAAGGCACAAATTCTCAGGCCGACAGAATGGAGTATACTGGGGTTCTGCTGGCTCCATCTGTGTTTTTCTTCTTACTATGCACTGTCCCGTAACATTCTATGGTGCAGTATCAAAGCATTAAAGGAACAATAAACCAAAAAAAGTGTTTTAAAGCAATAAAAATGTAACTGTTGCGCTGCACTGGTAAACCTGATCTATAGGTCATATAAACAAGCTCCTGTGTATCAATGGCAGAAATTGAAAAAAAGACTATATGGCACAGGTTCATAACAGATAACACCATTATATTATACAGACCTTATCTGCTGTGTAACCCGAGCCTTCTCTCCTTTGAATGGCTGCCCCCATTGCTACACCAGCGTGTTTATATAAACTATAGCAGTGTTTCTGAAGCAAACACACCAGTTTTACCAGTGCAGGACAACACTGCATTATATTTTTATTACTTTAAAACACTTTTCAATAATTTTTATGTTACTGTTCCTTTAAGACCTCCAAGGCCAAGGAATAAAGCAGCCCTATACAAAGGCTGCTTCACTACATGGCAAATAGGATTTTACAGTAATGAGCAAAGGCTTGCACAACCCAGAAGTGATGATTAATCAATGCACTGCTTGCAACTCAGAATTACCAAGTGATTTATAGCCCACCCCCCTGTGATTGGCTGCAGAACAATCCAACCAAAGAGCCCACAGAACAATGCGACGGCTCCCATGTCACTGCAGAATCAGTGCGGACAATTAAACCCAAGGTGGCTGTGGATTTATGGCCTGGGCACGCTGACAACATGCTCCTGGCGCCTCTGCCTTTATGAAAGACTTTCTGGCTGGAGTTCCAGGATCTCGGATAGAATGGAAAGTGTCACGTTGGAAAATCACTGGAACATTACTGGGCTGGCAGCAAATGGAGATCCTGACCCCCTGCTGCTTTCATTAATGAGGAGCCTTCCATAAGGAGAAACGGGTCAATTAGTTTGAAGAGCAAGACGCTGTATTTATGGTTGGATCCATATTACAGCCAATGTCATAGACAAAGTCTGAAAAGTCGCCTGCGATAAAGCACACGCAGCGATGCGTTTTCCGAAGTTGCCTCACGGAGGAAACTTCGGGCGACTTCGGAAAACGCATCACCGCGTGTGCTTTAGCGCAGGCGACTTTTCATTATAGCCTATGGGAAGAAATCTCCTCGTGTGAACTAACCCTTAAGAATATCATTTACAGGATACATGTCTCGTGTATTATAGAGCTACAACTCAGACTGCTTGAGTCTTGCCAAATGCGTAACATTAAAGGGGGAACTATCGCGGAAATTGAAATAGCTTCAGCATAGTGAAATAAGAAACTTTCTAAATACAATCAATTAAAAAAATCTGTACAGTTTCTGAAATAATCAAGTTTTTCTTCACTATTCCTCTTTCAGCATCTGTTTCTCCTCATTCTGTCTTCATTCAGGAGTTGGGTGTCAGATGAATGATCCAATATATCTTATGGGGGGGGGGGGGGACTCCTTTTGCCTAGAAGATGTATTAGAGCTCACTCTATTAAAATCACCAGACATCATGTCTCTCTACATGCAGAATTTGTGCAAAAGGCAGTTATTTTGTTAGATTTTGTTTGTACAGGTATGGGATCCATTATCCGGAAACCCGTTATCCAGAAAGTTCTGAACTACAGAAAGGCCGTCTCCCATAGACTCCATTGTAATCAAATAATCCAAATTTTAAAAAATATTTCCTTTTTCTCTATAATAATACAACAGTATCTTGTACTTGATCCCAACTAAGATATAATTAATCCTTATTGGAAGCAAAACCATTTTATTGGGTTTATTTAATGTTTACATGATTTTGTAGTAGACTTAAGGTATGAAGTTCCAAATTACAGAAAGACCCGTTATCCGGAAAACCCCAGGTCCCGAGCATTCTGGATAACAGGTCCCATACCTGTACTGGAATCAGTTATTTGAGTGAGCTCCAATACATCTGCTAGAAAAGGAAGCCGACCTGTAAGATATATTGGATCATTCATCTGACACCCAACTAATGCATGAAGACGGAATGAAGAGAAACAGATGCTGAGAGAGGAATAGTGAACATAAACTTGCTTATTTCAGAAACAATGCAGAATTCTTAATTAATTGTATTTAGAAAGTTTCTTTCAGTATGATAAGGCGTATATTAAATTTTCATTTTCGCGATAGTACCCACCAGTGATTAAAACCACTTACCTGAGACCCTGGGTCAATGCTCCTGTTCTCCGAAAACTGCACCAGTCTGGTGTACTACTGTAGGGGCACCATGCCTCCATCTTGTTCCTGGATCCTTTCTATGGCCCAGTACAAGTGCTCACACGAGTAAAACTGTAAAAATGTGGGCGTTTCACTCTACTGAGCAGATGCACCTTGTAGGAACAGAAACACTGGCCTGGGGTCTCAGTTAAAGGATTACAATCCCCTGGGGTACCTAACATTTTGGCACACCCAATGATCATGCTTTTGCAGACATAGAACCCAGGCAGAACATCTTCCAGCCATGAAACATCCAAATTCCTTCATTTTGAAGGAAAACACGGCATTCTACATTGCAGTGCTAGAGTCATGCATCACTTTTAACATGAACACCCTACATCGGTCACACATTTAATCCTTTTTCTGCCAGCAATCTGGTGGCAAAACGGTTGCTAGACAACCTTACCCCTGGAGACACAGGTACTATATTGATGGCAGAATGTCACTTTCTCTGCTGGTCATGCTGTTGGTAGGGAAAGGGTTAAAGCACTAACCGTTCTACCCTGTAGAGAGAATGTGCAGCGCTGGTGGGATTATCCAGAGGATCAGCGTATATTTTTGCACAAGGAAAAACAAAAAGAAAGTGAGCAAAGCATTGCAAATCCGCTCATTAAATCAGATTAGACCGGCTATTTACAGAACCCTTGTGGGAAAGGGGGAGTTACATCTGAAATGCATGGACTGAACCAAGTAGTGTAAAGGTTCAGCGACTCTGCTTCCAAAGCCCAAATACATATAAATACACACGGGGAACATCCATGGTTTAATAGCAACAGTCCTTTGTCCCTTTAAGTTAATTTTTAGTATGTTCTAGAATAGACATTTGAAAAGTTGCTTAGAATTAGTCTCTAAGTTTCTCCTATTCCAGTGCCTTATTGAAATCAGTGCATGGTTGCTAGGGTAATTTGGACCCTAGCAACCAGATTGCTGAAACTGCAAAATGGAGAGCCAAATAACAAAAAACCACATTAAAAAATGAAAACCAATTACAAATTGTCTAACAATATCACTTTCTACATCATACTAAGAGTTAGTTTAAAGGTGAACTGCATGTAGGTAGCAGCACATCAACTGCCTAACTACAATTCATATACAAGATTTCCCACAGGAATTCCCAAGTGTCTGCAAAGAGTAGCAGCCTATATGGCACTGATCTTCAGCCTGTGTTTCTCCAGCTAAACTAAACAGCTTGTAGAAACAAAGTGAAGATCAGTGGTGCAATGCAATGGCAGCCTGGGACTTAATCACAGACTAATGCATGGCCCAATACCAGGCAGCACCCACATCAATTTAATGATCTGTACTACTTCATCCCTGGAGGCCAGTCCTAGCCCAAAGGCCACTGAACCAGAGCTGCTCAATTAGCCGCTCAGCACATCACTGATCGAAGGAATCTCCTTGGTATTCCAGGTTGCTGAAAGCAAGGATGGGGCATGTACCCACTGGGATTCTGTAGTATATTTTCCATTGCCTCTAATTAATGGTCCCATTTATTCCAGTGGATCTGCAGCGCCAGGAACAGAGCTGAAAATGGCCCAGCAGAATAGATCAAGGGCTATTTGCTTCCAATATAGCAGGCACATACCTGCATGGCATGAAAAGGGTTAATTAAACACACAGGAGTCAGCCCATACAATGCAGACGCAGCAGGGAAAACACGTCTACTACTTCATTTAAGGCCACATTGCTCATTTGAATCTGAGCAACTGGACTTAATTTGTGTGTTTGTTTATATAGTCACCATGCTTTTTTATTTTTCATCTTAAAAGGTTATACTGTGTGGTTTCTATGGTCAGTGTTCTGGAAACAAAATCTTATATTGCTTTCTTTCACATTTTTATAGAAGTGCTCTCCATTGCATTTTTACCTTGACAATGAACGGCCTGTTCCAAGCATGTCTAATCAGAACACCCCCATAGAATATCATATGCCCAGCCTGAGTGCTGTGGAGCAGAAAGTGAATAAAACCACAAATAACTGCAGCAAATTGCTAGTTAGTAATGTCTGCATCAGAGCAACGGTTATTTTGCAAATGTTTTGACAAACATGTTATACCATGTCTGAGATATCTGCTTGAAAGCAATTGCTGGGTAAAACCCAACCATTTTTCTATACAGATATGGAAGCTATTAACAAGAATGTTCTGGACCTAGTGTTTTCCGGGTAAGGGATCTTTCCGTAATTTGGATCATCATTCTTTTAAGTCTATAAAAATATAATTTGACTATTACGGGTACAATATCAGTAGAACAAAGATGGAGAAAGATACACTGGACTCTTCTGACAAAAAAAAAATTTTTTTTAAATAAATATATATATATATATATATATTTTTTTTTTTTTAGCTCAGCTGACAACAGTTCAAATTTAAACCTTCAAATAAAAAACAAACAAAAAAAAAAAGAATCAAAACAAAGTCACCAATACTTATTGAACATTAAGGGTCAGGCCACACAATCAGATTCGGGCAGATTAGTCGCCCCTCATGAGGCAACTTCGGGCGACTTAGGAAAACAAAGTGCCGCATGTGCATTCCGGCAGGCCATTTTCATTTGAGTTGGCGGAGGGCAGGCAGTTCGGGGAGATTGTCGCCCGAAGAAGAGGAGATTTGTTGTCGCTAGGACGACTAATTTCCCCGATTCTGCTCATGTGGCCTAACCCTTATACAAAACGTTTCTTCTGCCAAATTCACTAAACATTTAAGGAATAATTACTAGTCTTTTTCTAGTTGTTTAAACATTTTATAATGGTACCATGCTTTCCTAGAGAAAATCTTTTCAGCTTCACTTGAAGGTCTAACATTTGGCCAGGCACTACTCATTGAAGGTCCGTCCCACGTTTAGACAGGGCCAAATTTTTTTATGTTTTTTTTTTTTTTTTTTTTTTTTTTTAACAGTTTGTGGGTCAGATTCATATATTTATCTTTCGAACATTTGTGAAACTACTCCTCTGACCCAGAGTTTATATTTGGAATCTCTGCCATAAAGCCGAACAGGAATGTTGTTACTGGACAGGAAACATAACTAGACATGCGAGTACCAGCAAATACACTCCCCCACATAAGAACTACATTTTTAGAAGTCCAATTTTTTTTTTCAGAAGCAACACCAGTTCTGAGAAATAGAACAGGTAGGTAGGTAGGTAACAGGTGCTGTTATCCAGAATGCTTGGGACGTGGGGTTTTCCGGATAAAGGATCTTTCCGTAATTTGGATCTTCATACCCTAAGGCTACTAGACAATCATTTAAACATGAAATAAACTCAATAGGCTGGTTTTGCTTCCAATAATGATCAATTATATCTTAGTCTGGATCAATTACAAGCTACCGTTTTATTATCACAGAGAAAAAAGGAAATAATTGTGGATTATTTGGATAAAAATGGAGTCTATGGGAGACGGCCTTTACATAATTCAGAGTTTACTGGATAATAAGTTACCAGATAATGGATCTCACACCTGTACAGCTTTTCTTTTTTCAGAAATCTGTACTTTTTATTTATACAGACAGTATTCTACAAATATATGTGGGCAGTTGTAGAAAGTCGGTTATATTTAGGGATGCACAGAATCCACTATTCTGGTTTCGGTCAAACCCCCGAATCCTTCGTGAAAGTTTTGTCCAAATACCAAACCAAATCCGAATTTGCATATGCAAATTAGGGGTGGGAAGGGGAATACTTTTTTACTTCCTTGCTTTGTGACAAAAAGCCACGCAATTTTCCTCCAGGCCAGGTAGAAGGATTCGGCCGGTACCTAGTTATATTACAGCCAAATAAGGTTTGTAAGTTTTCTAAATATAATCGATTAAAAATGATGTACCATTTCTGAAATAATTAAGTTTATCTTCACTGTCCCTGTCTCAGCATCTGTTTTTCTTCATTCAGCAGTTGGGTGTCAGATAATCATTGACAGTTAGATCCAATATCTTATAGGGGGGCTCCTTTTGCCTAGAAGATGTATTTGAGCTCACTCTATTGAAATCACCAGATATGTCTCTCTACATGCAGAATTTGGGCAAAAGGCAGCTATTTTGTTAGATTTTGAGGGATAGTGAAGATAAACTATTATTTCAGAAACATTACAGCATTTTTAATTGATTGTATGTAGAAAGTTTCTTACTTCAGTATGATGAAGCTTATATTCAACTTTCAATTTCACGATCGTCCCCCTTTAATAATAATGGAACATCTCCTAGAAGACTTTTCAGTGCCAGTGTTCAGTAACATTCATGTCTCTCCTTATATGAACTCCCACAGAAGGGCTGAAGGTGAATAGGGCATGAGCGGGCAGAGTGCAATGCAGCACACGGAGTGATTTAAACCTCATAGACCTTCATGTAATAAACTGCTGCAGGTCTGGCTCCACAATACACAAGCCAGACATGTGCAGATAATCCCTGTAATACAAAATCTCAGATTAAACCTTCAGAAGGAACCTTACTTGCCCTCTGTAATGGACCATTGTTATATGAACACCTCACAACAGGCCCATAGCCCGTTCAGTACCACCTCCACAACCGATTGTTCTTTGGGAAGGTCTGATGAGAAACAATGTCCAGCTGAAATGTCAATAGTAAATTCTTGGATTTTTCTAACTGGCCCAACAGATATCTGTCCTATATTCAGAGAGATAATGTTTAGGCAACCCTGCATGAGGGCCCTATATATGGGCCAGTAAGGGTAAAGAGCACATGCTTAAAATTCGGGGAGATTTAGTTGCCCATCGACAAATTGGCTCTTCTCCTGGCGACTCATCTCCGAAAAAAGCCTTCCCGGTGGCTTGAATCTAAATCGCCGGCGGGATGGCACTCGGAGCAGTTTGTTTTCTGCTGGCAATTTAGATTGTAACAGGGGGAAGGCTTTTCGGGGAGACGAGTCGCCCAAAGAAGAGACAATTTGTCGTCGGGCGACTAAATCTCCCCGTATCTTAGCATGTGCCCTTACCCTAAACTCCCGACCCAGTCCAGTGGGACCAAGCTGGCAGATTTTATCAGCCTAGTTATGGCCTTAAGGGTAAGACTAAAAGCGTATTTGTTTCAGAAATTCTCTCCAGTGTTTCCCCTGGCAAGAGAAAAATAATGATATGCCTCCCCCTTCTCTCTTGTCCTATTAGTGTTTTTTGTTGAAGCCAGTAGGGCTGGGTGTATCTGCAAATATAGCACAAAGTTCTACCAGCTTCTGAAATATCCCAAAGGAAAATAAAAGAAAAAATGCACCGGGGGGTAGAAGAGAGCTGGCGGTGGGGGGAAAAATGCCAGGCAGTGTGCCCGGCAAAAAGGGCTGTAATAAATATGTGCCTCTTCACATCACCAGGGGACTGAAATTGCCATTGCAAGGAAGCAGACACGGAGGGGAATCCATAAACCAAAAAAGTGCAAGTAATTTAGATTCTAAATTTCAGCCATTCTACATATCTTCCATTAAAATGAAAGAAAATAAAACATTTCTAGGCAATTAACAGGCAGCACAACATGGTAAACATTTAAGGGTTAAAGTTCCATCATCCAGTCCCTGCCTCAAAGAAGCATACAAAAGAATGTCTCTTTCACATCCATATTTAGACACACACAGGTATGAGATCCCTTATTCAGAAACCTGTTAACCAGAAAGCTCAGGAATATGGAAAGGCCATCTCCTTTTTATCCAATTTCTAAAAATTATTTCCTTTTTCTCAGTAATAATAAAACAGTACCTTGTACTTGATCCAAAATAAGATATAGTTAATCCTGATTGAAGCAAAACCACTGTGTTTAACTTTTACATGATTTTAAATCAAAGGGGAACTCCCCAAAAACATAACAAGCTTTTTGAAAAGTAAACTTAATTTTAAGCAACTTTGCATATCTATATATGTATATAATATACATCAATTTAAAAATATGCAGACTTTTCATGATTTTTAATCGTTTGGACAGTTCCCTAAGCCTAGCCCCCTGCTCTCCTGCTGATCTTTCTGACTACTTTGCTAAGCTGGCTGACTACTGTTACTTTGTATCAACAGCCAGCTGTCCTCAGCCTGCACCCTCCGAATCCCACAATTCCTGCACACTTGATTTCAATAGGGAACGGAACATCACAGTGCAATGCATTATGGGTTATGTAGTTCCTGCATGCTGTCTGTAAGCTGTGGAGAAGTTGTTACATCAGTGTTTAGTCCCTCCTTCCCTGCCAGGATTTCAAATGATGCTGAAAGAGAAGAACTGTTAAGGGTTTAAGCACCAGGGCAAATTCGGGGAGATTTAGTCGCCTGGCTACGAAGCACCTCTTCTTTGGGGCGACAATCTCCCAGAACTGCCTTTCCCCTGCTACAATGAAAAAACGCCTGCGACAATGCACCGGCGGCACTTCGATTTCTGAAGTTTCCTCGTGAGGCAACTTCGGAAATCGAAGTGCAGCGAGTGCATTGGTGCAGGTGTTTTTTTTTTTCATTTTAGCAGGCGGTAGGCATGGGGAAGGCAGTTCGGGAAGATTGTCGCCCTCTGAAGAAGAGGCGATTAGTTGCCAGGCGACTAAATCTCCCTGAATCTGCCCGTGTGCTTAAACCCTAACAAGCGGGATTGCAGCACAGAGAATGGCATTTATTCATACTTCTTGATGAAACCGGTGACTGTGAAGGGTATATTAAGGGTTTCTGTGTTATGTGGGCCTCTTTATCAAATTTTGGTTTGGAAGCCGGAGATCCCCTTTAAGGTATGAATTTACAATCCAATTTACAGAAAGCAGTGTTGGACTGAGAAACCAGGCACCCACCAAAAAACCTTAGACCAGGGGCCCACCAAAGGTTTTTAGACCAGGGGCCCGCTCTCAGTACTATTTTCTTCCTCTCCTCACTCAACGTCTATTCAACTAGTCTCTTTTCTTTACATACTATAACCTATTATTCCACCTATTTAGCCTCTTTGTTCTTATAGAACTAGGGAACGGTCATCAAATCAGCCAAAAGTTTAGCAGCCCGAGGGACCACTGACACCTGGGCCCACCGGGAGTTTTCCTAGTATCCTGGTGGGCCAGTCCGACACGGACAGAAAGATCTATTATCCGGAAAGCCCAGGTCCCAAGCATTGTGGATAACAGTTCTCATAAACACACCTTCTTGATAAAGGTTCCAAGAGGGGCTGAAACGTTGCATACAGCATGTAAAATAAAGCACAAATTAAACACACTTTGAGTACTAGTACACAGACACGGTCCAAAATAGAAAACCAACACTCAAATGAATTGAATACTTTGCATTCTGCTCCAGCATATTATATGTATAAATAATCACCAGAATCCTGCACACAATTGCTCATTCATGTCACTTTACCTATGGCTAGGCACTTCAACTTCCTGTCCAATGTGTAGTTTAATGGTCTACTGTATAGAGCATTCCCAAAACACGGAATTAGGACAAAGACAGCCTCTATGTAATTACACTAAACAAAGTAAATCCTTTTAAGATCAGCACTAAATATAGCCATGTAAGGCTCTGGGGCCAAATAAAGCCTGTTCACTTGGCAGTCCTTAGACTACAATGTATATATTGAGGGAATATATCCTACTGTTCAACAGGAGTTTAACAAATAGTTCAACTAATCTGCATACTGTTTTAGTGAAAAACAAAATTATTATTTTTTTTATAAATATATAAAAAAAAAAATTAATTCCTTCACTGAACAATAACATTTAAAGTGCTGCACACTTAATCAAAAATTATCCTTGGAAGGCAGCAAATGTTAGTTCATAATTATACAAATATACAGATTTTTTTTCTAAATAATTATTATATATCATTAAATGTCTTGTTCTTAGCAACTTTTCAAACAGCATAAACATATATATTTTTTTTAATAGTTTTTAAAATTATTTTCCGTCCTCTCCTGTCTTTCCAGCTTTCAAAATCGGGATCACTGACTCCAACAGCCAAAAAAAACTCTGTGGGGCTACACTTGTATATATTTAGTCTCTCATTTAAAACCACTGCCTTGTGGATAGGGCAAATTGGACCACAGCAACCAGATAACTGTTGAAAGCCAAAATTCGAGAACTTTAAAACAAAAACTAAATAATTCCAAAAAATAAATGAAGATCTATTGCAAGTTGTCTCTAAATATGCCTGTCTGCATCAAACTTATTGATTGATTTTTATGGTGTTCTGCACCTTTTTGAAAAATAGTCCCTATGGCCAAAATAAGAAAGTGGATTTACTGAGGCACCGTAATAACACAAACACCAGAAAATAACCAGGCAGTGGCCCATGGGATAACACAACCGAACCCAATTAGTCATGTGGCTCCAGCACTTTTATCATCATTGCTGTGGAACCCTAAGGAATTCTTTGTTTGTTTCTGTAGATAGCTATGAAACCAACTCCAAACCATGCAAAATGTGCTCAGATGTAGCCAACACCTAGCAGAATGCTGAATTCAGTGCATCAATATAAAGCAAAAGGCAGCATGGGTATTTAGGATACACTGGTCCTTTTAGAGAGACTAGTGATGTGCGGGCCAGCCCAAAACCAGCGGGTTTACCTGGTTCAGGCCAACTACCGTAAAAAAATCTTTGGGTTCCTTCTGCTTTCCCCACTTGCAACCTCACACTGCCAGCTTCTGGGCTTCCGTTCCCTGAATTTAGACTTGCACTTGCCCTGCCCCTTTGATGACATCACAGCTGGGTGGGGGCGGGTCTATAAATACAGGGCATGGAGTGAGCCGGGATCGGGTTAGTGTCGGGTGCAAGTTATGGGGGAACTCTACCCACACCACTAATTTTTGTTCTTATTACTCTCAGCTCTTATTAAAAGGGGTAGGTCACATGCCAACACTTTTCAGTTCAGTTGGTTTCAGATAAATAAAGACTTTTTCCAATTACTTTCTATTTCTAGACTGTTTCTAATATTGAAGTGTAAAAGTTTCATTTTTCACCTTATGTCTTTCTAAAGCAGCTGGGGGGTAGCTGATTCTGTAACAGTTTTAAATTGATACATTAGTTGATGCATTGCTTATCTTTGGCCCGGTAGAATCCCTACAGCTGTTTCAACTGGTACAATAGTTGCCAACATTTTCAGATTAAACTAAATGTATCAACTAAAAGTAGCAAATTTTAACAGTTCAGAACGCTCAGAATCCCAACACCTTCTCCTATAAAATGAAAAACTGCATATAAAAAAATGAAAGCAGCCAATGCACATGCATCATACCCAAGATCAGCATATCACACCATGTTGTTGTTTTACTTTGTTTACTAGATGTTGCAGTTTATTTCCATTAAATGTTCATGAGCACCAGAAGATGGCAGGACTGATTATGCCAACCACACTAGTCTATCTAATGTGAATAAATTACTAATCAGCCTTGTATTGTGAATGTTATACTGTATATACACTATGGGGCAGATTTATCAAGGGTCAAATTTAAAATTCAAATTTTCTTTTTTTTTATGGTCAAAACAATCAAATTTGACTAGGGAGTTATTCAAATTTGATTTTCAACATTTATCATACTCTGGCCCTTTAAGAACTAAAAGGGAGACGTGCGGCGATCAATTTGGAGTTGTTTTCAGCCCTCCCGACATTCAAGTTTTTTCTCGATGCGAGTTTTTGGGTCGATTTAATTCAACAGAATTTGAAATTGAAATTGCTTTTTTTTTTTGGATTGGTCGAATTTTGAATTTGAGAGTTTTTTTAAAAACTCACATGAATTTAAAATTCGACCTTTGATAAATGTGCCTCTCAGTTTATGCAAGCGACAGCAACACAGGACTGTTCATAGGGTTAATGTTATGCCAATGCTAATAATCACAATCTGTATTTTAAATGGTTTGCGTAGTGGCACACAGGAAGATTCGTCGGCAACGATTATTTTATATGAGCTGCTGCAGGTAATCTCCCGAAAATGCCTCTCCATTAACAATAACTGAAATCCCTGGAGGTATTATTATTAACATGTATTTATATAGCACCAACATATTGCGTAGCACTGTATGCACAATATATTGCTAAATGGGTCAAAATTTACTTTGAAGGAATCTTCGGGCGATTTAGCTATAAATTTGGCCAGTGACTTCAATTAATGGCAATGGAGGGGCATTTTCAAAAGATATGCCGACCGCAGCCACACAAAAAATTGCGGGCGACAAATCTTCCCGTGTGCCACTGCCCTAAGTCTCAGAGTAGTTCTTGATGAGTGTTTAATCTGAAAGCAGAAATTCAGTTTTCTCTGGCAGCTGGAAAGCCTTTACTACTAGAAATACAATACTCTAAAAATAAAGAGCTGATTCTTGGATATTACAAACAGGCTAATTCCATCTCCATGCAAACGCAGTAAGACCCTTACAGCACGGCCAGCAGTAATACAAGATTCCTTCCAACAAACCAGACGCACTAGTTGCCTAAGCAATGGGAAATCTGCTTTAAACAAAGCCAAATATAGTAAGGTTGTGCCTGGATAGCCCAGACCATACAGCTCCCCTGAGAAACAACATCCCTGCTAGAAGCAGTCAGTACATGGCACGGCTGTAGCTAAGTACCTCTTACCTTATTACTGAGAGGCACATTCATCAAAAGTTGAATTTCAAATTCATGAGTCTTTAAAAACTCCCCTAAAATCCCATAAATTCTAAATTCGACCAATATAAATTTATTTAAAAAAAAAATTAAAATAAAATTTTTAAACACTCGGATGAATGTACTCGAGCCGAAAGCTTGAACTGAATTTGATTCGAATTTTAGAAACTCAGGAAGGCTGCAAACAACTCAAAATTGATCCCTGGATGTCTCCTATTGACTTAAACAGCAATTCGGCAGGTTTTAGGTGGCGAATAGTCAAATTCAAGTTCTTATAGGGCCACAGTATGATAAATCTTGAAAATGGAATTTCCTTTCTTTGCATGGCATTTAAAGTATAGCCAGAAACTAAAAATTCCATCTACTTGTACAGTTCACTGAGCTCAGCAACCAAAAAACAAGCTGATTGTAAGATTTTAATTATGTTGCAATTCTTATTTTTTATTGCTGATTGTTCTATTCGGGTCCCCTCCTAACAATCTTCTATTCCGTTATGAAATAAACTCTCCACTCTATGCATTCAGCTGAAACGGTCAGCTGCAGTTCCTAACAGCAACTGCAGTAGGTTGAAATCGTGATCTGCGAGAGACGTGACTATTGACTAACATGAATACATTAATACTGAATGGACTAGCCGGTGGCATTTGTAAGGATAGGAGACACTTACTAGGGAACACAGCAGGCAATGGGCTTAGTATGGACCACACAGACGAAGACAGAAAAATATTAACTTACCATCATCCTACCCATAAGAAGCTGAACTCTTCCGCTCACTTAATTCTAGTGATTATCCAGCTAGCTACATCAGATGTTGAGATTCGCTCATGAAGAAACAAATCAAATTTGTCACCCAAATGATAGGCCAAAACAAGGTAACCTTACTTTTCAAACCAGAAAATATAATCAATCAAACCACATGCAAGATTATGAAAAACTGTGAACAACCAGCAATCAAATGGGAAGATCATCGTTTTGGGCCCTTACATGGTGCAACAGGTGGGCAACTCAGTGTAGCGTGAGACCATCAAAAGTAAATGTTTACCTGTATATGAACAGCTTTACTGCAATGCTGCCAGCTTAGGCAGGGTAACAACCCCAAAATGTCTTGTTACTCCCTATAGACCTCAATATGGCACTTCCTAGAAGATCAGCCTCCTTCTTATATTTGCTAGCTTGGAACACCTAGAAGCACAGCCTTTTCCTGTACTCCCTAGGATTTCTCTTCTAGAACATCAGTCACCTTTCTATACTTGCTCGCTTGGCACGCCTAGAACCTCAGCCTTTTTCCTGTACTCCCCAGGATTTCACTTCTAGAACATCAGACTCTTTCTATACTCTCTAACATGGCAAACTGGTACATGAGCCTACTCCCTATACTCACTAGGGTGGCACAACTAAGTACATGAGCCTACTCCATATACTTGCATACATGATCCTACTTCTTATACTCTATAACAGGGATCCCCAACTAGTAGCTCGTGAGCAACATGTTGCTCTCCAACCCCTTGGATGTTGCTCCCAGTGGCCTCAAAGCAGGAGTTTATTTTTAATTCCAGGCTTGGAGGCAAGTTTTGGCTGCATTACAACCAGGTGTAATGCCAAACAGAGCATCAATGTAGGTTGACAATCCACATAGGGGCTACTAAATGGCCAATCACAGCCTGTATTTGGCACTCCAAGAACATTTTTCATGCTAGTGTTGCTCCCCATCTCCTTTAATTTCTGAATGTTGCTCACGGGTTCTAAAGGTTGGGGATCCCTGCTCTATAAAATGGGACTCATAGAACATAAACGTGCAATGTATACTCAGTCCTACATAATATTCTTAAAGTAGTCTACTTCCTGACCTATACACTCTCTTGCATAGCAGGCTAATTTTCATAACACCACCCCCATGTAGTACCCCATAAATATGAAGCTACACATTAAGACACATGAGAAGGAGGTACATACCCTGCAGAATTTACAATCTACATGGGAGGGAGGGTACCTTACTACAGGTATAAATAGGAGAGTAGCAAGTAATGCTATTCAGAATGGTAATCAATATATTCTCCCCTGTGTGGCAAATACACAAAGCAATCACCCTGTAAATTTTCATGCTGCATTGCCAGTTCTCTGACCTTTATAACAGAGTAAAGGTTATAGTAAAATCCAGTACACAAGAGTGATAGGGACCAAAAGTTTGGGACAATAAACAGAACATGCAAAACAGTATCGCAAGGAAATACTAAACACTTCTGTGTCACTTACAAGAAAACCAGGCACAGCGTAAGGACTATCTTCACATGTGTGCGCAGTGGGACATGTGGGTGTGCCTGGTTTCTTCGGTTGTAAATAACCAAAACCCTAATGAATCAATACATTGCACAAGCACATATCTTGCATAAACCACAAGTACAGCCACTAATGGTACATTTTATGTATGTCGGAGGCATACAATACACAATGTTTCAGTCTAAAAAAATATCATGCTCTGGGGTTGCTACAATATACATGAAAAATAATGTATTAACCATAGCCCCTTAGTGGATTTGTGCCTTTTACGGATGTGATATTTCCAGGAGCAACTGCAGAATGCACAGGCAGGGCAACACCAGAGACACCGCCGTGCTCTGTACTGTACTACTGTGCCCTTTACTTTTTAACCAAGGAATAAGGTCCATCATTTAACCGAAAACCTTTTTCAGTAACGGATGAGAAAATACAGTGCTGGCAGCCACATGCCATTGTAATTCTACAGTTCTACCGTATTTATTGTACAGAGCTGCAGAATATTCTGACCCTTAATAATTATGTAAAAAACAAATTACATAATAACCCATCAAAGTTATGTTCCCTGTGGTGCAAATCCTTCTACAATTAACACTTAACTGCCTGTCTAGTCACTGGCACCTTTTAACAGCTCACCTGTCCTATCATATTCCAAACCTCTTGGCACCTTCCTTTCCTAAAGCCAACGTACCCCTCTTTATCCTAAACCCCATCTGTACAATAACAGCCCATCCCACCTGGCCCTCCTCTGCACCCCATTAATCTCCCACCTGCTCTATGTCCCCCATTAATCTCCCACCTGCTCTATGTCCTCCATGAATCTCCCACCTGCTCTATGTTCCCCATGAATATCCCATCCCCCCTGCTCTATGTTCCCCATTAATATCCCACTTGCTCTATGTTCCCCATTAATAAACCACGTGCATTTATTAATTTCCAACAGCTGTAGTGTCTCTGGGCCCCATAACAGCCAACCCCCGCGCCCCAGAGACACCCCCTCCTCCAGGCCGAGGCTCAGCTCCAGTGTCACTGGCAGGGCAGACACTAGACTTTCCAAGCGCGCGATTCTCAGGCCCACAAGTTCACCACAGTATTTTATAAATACCATGTCCTGGCATATCCCAGGTACTTACCCTCCAGTAATCGGCTGATCAGACTGTCCACGTTCAGCTCTCCGTCCGCCATTTTGCGTTTCCCTCACCACAGCAGCTGAACTCGAGCCGGGCGTAGCCGCGTCACAACAGCGTATGGCCACGCCCAAAGGGAGGTCTCGATAGCAGAAAGACCAGTTACAGAAAAAGGGCGGGAGAAAACAGAACGCCAGTACCTTAGTTTAACAGACAGCGGAAACTCTGCTCGCCAGCCAATGGGAAGCGTCGTAATGGGCAACACATCTTAGAGCTCCGCCTCTCAAAGGAAAATACCACGCCCCTTATTACTTTAATACGTATCCACGTTATAATTATACGCATTTGAAGGTGGTTTTCGTGACAGTTGGCGGTGTTGGAATCATGATATCACTGCCAAGACCTTATGGTGCCGGAATGCTGTTTGCTCGTATTCCGACACGCCCCTTTGCTGTAAAGCCGTGTATAATTCTTTAGGGTTTGGCTCGTGTTTTGGGCTGTTACCCGTACCTCGGTATCCTAGCAGCCGTGACGTCAGCGCGAGCTGTGTCTCAAGATGCAGTGTGTGTGTTTGTTGTGTGAAGGGGCTGCGGGCCAAGTTCTCTCAGTCTTGTTCCATTATAAACCCGCTGCCGGCCTTTTCTACCCCAATGTGTGTGTATAACATAATATAATGGCAGTGGAAATAGACATCGTGATGATATGTTTGTCCACGCAAACATATCATCGCGAAACTATAGATTTATGTGGAATTAAAACATCTCATTTTCACGTTTATTTCAAAAATTAAAAAATTGCCTCAGCTGTGAACAAAATGATACAAACAAAATCATCATGTGTTGCTATATTATAGGAGTTTGCCACCTTCTCTGGAAAAAAATACCTGCCTTTCTATATATTTCTATATATTTATTTTTTTCCCCTATTAATAACATTGGGATTAACTATCACTTTTACAGGCCAGGCCGCTAGCTTGAGGCCCAGTGTTGGACTGGGGGATATTGGGTTTGCCAACTCAGGGGCCCCACACTTAGGGTTGCCACCTGGCTGGTATTTTACTGTCCTGGCCGGTAAAAATGATGGCTGATCCCAATGTTATTAATAGGGAAGAAAGATAAATATATAGGAAGGCTGGTATTTTTTTCCCAGAAAGGATGGCAACCCTAGCCACACCCCAGTTGTAGGCCCCAGTCACGAGCCCTTACATAGTAACATAGTAACACAGTAAGGAAGGTTGAAAAAGGACACACGTCCATCAAGTTCAACCTTTTTGTTATATTTTAATCTGCCTAACTGCCAGTTGATCCAGATGAAGGCAGAAAAAACCCAAGCATCTCCAATTTGCCTCAGAGGGGGAAAAAATTCCTTCCTGACTCCAAAATGGCAATGGGACTAGTCCCTGGATCAACTTGTACTATGAGCTATCTCCCATAACCCTGTATTCCTTCACTTGCTAAAAAGCAATCCAGCCCTTCCAACTGGCCCCTGCGTAAGTTTTAACCTTTTGAGCAGTGGTACAGGAGTGGCCACAGTTCCTGGCAGTAATCAGGCCTGGGTAGCAGGGCCCAAGAGGGCTGGAGCCTACCAGGTTTTTTTTTAATGGTGTTCCACTTGCCCATCCCAATCCTGGGGAAATAAACCACCCTGCTATTTAAAATCACTACCCTACATAGCCCCCCAGCCTAGGTGTTACATCCTGTAATTGCCCATAATTCTTTACTTAACTCTCCTTGCAGAGTCAGCGCAGCGGAGCTCACGGACACCGTCTTCCGGCTCTTCCGTCTTCTTCGGTTCTTCTTCCTTCCCTTCGGCAATTTCTGTCACGCTGACGGCACATGCGCAGTTGTCACGAACCAGAAGTGCCTGAAAAGTCCAAAATAGTCGTACCACAGAAACTGATAGGATAGGGACCTCTCACAGGTCTGAGATGGAGTATTTCTGGATTCAGACATTTTCCATCCTCGGAGTATTATAAATCTCGAAAAATTCAGTTTTTTTGGATTCGAACTTTAATAAATAACCAGCTAAAATTTAACTTAAATGTGAAACACCCCTTTATGGAACCCTCATTTCCCAGGTGGCAGGTTCCCTTGTGTGGTCTGCTGTATGTTAGTTACATACGCCACTGCTAACTTGAATGGAAACTGTATATTGGAGCATTTTTTGGACTGAAAACTAGCTATGTTTGGACGGAAAAGTTATCAAACCTATGTTGCCTTGTGTTTTCCATACCAATGAATGGTAACAGCAGGCAGTGGTTGTTTAATGAGAGGTGGGGCCCTAGGCTACATTTACAGATCACTCTTCTAGGCTACTGTTGGGTCTTAATGCGTGCAGATCCAGGCACACATGCACCCAAGCTCACTACACCGTGTTGGCTTCAGCCTGCGCACTGGGTCTGCATGCGTCCGGGCTAGGGTTGCCACCTTTTCTGGAAAAAAAATACCGGCCTTCCTATATATTTATCTTTTTTCCCTATTAATAACATTGGGATCAACCGTCATTTTTACCGGCCAGGTGGCAACCCTAGTCCGGGCACAGACCCTCCCAGCAGTTGTGCCCAACCTGACCCAGCAGCGCAAATAAAATAAAATAGTAAACGAAAATAATAATTGGAAAAAAAAAACTAGATGGGCCCCTAGGCTATAGCATAGTGGAGCCTGTGGATTAATCTGCCCATGGCAGCAGGTAGCAATAACAGGTTTATGTTTATTGCAGTGCAAAAATGTACAGTCCTGAGTATACTGGTATAGTATAGTAAATATACATATATAATACACAAAAGCCATGAATATGCTGTAAATTATATCCTTATAAACGGTGAGTTCTGATGTCATCAGTTATAAACGGTGAGTTCTGATGTCATTTCTGTCACACGACTCACTGGAACTTGTGTATTATAATAAATAAAGTACCCCCACTTGCAAAATATGAGGATATTAGAAGTTACCTCGGAGTTCCATGACCTGTATAAAAACACTCGGCCTTTGGCCTCGTGTTTTTATATGGTCATGAAACTCCTTGGTAACTTATAATATCCTTATCTTTTACAAGAGGGGGTACTTTATTCACTATATACGTTATACATAGTATTTACTTTATAACTGAGGTGTAGTTGGTTTAGCTGTGCAGACCAAAGTTACAGTGTGTTGCTAGGGAGTGTGAATATATTTAATTTCATTGGTTTTAAAGGAGAACTAAAGCTTAACCAAAGAGTAGGCTAGAAATGTTGTACATTATGTTTTGGGCTTCTGTACCAGCCCAAGGCAATCACAGCCCTTTACCGGTAAAGATCTGTGTCTCCAAAAATGCCCCAGTAGCTCCCCCATCTTCTTTTCTGCTGATTCACTGCACATGCTCTGTGCTGCTGTCACTTACTGAGCTTAGGGACCCACTCATAATATACAATACACATAGAATATAAATGTCATAATATAAGGCTGATTAGTAATTAATACAGATAATTACTATATGGCAGCACAGAAACCAGTGCAATTAGCATCAGAATTTAATAATCAGCCCTGTATCTAATATTACAGGCCAACTTCATTTTCTGCTTGATAATGATTAGTGATGACCCCTAAGCTTAGCTTCTCAACAGCTGCTCAGAGCCCACTGAGCATGTGAGTGTCACACTCACTTTCCAAGATGGTGACCCCCTGTAACAAGTTTGAAGTCCTGGATCATTGCTGCTATTGACAAGCTGAAACTTTAGGCTGGTGCAATAAATTCAATATATAAAATATGGAATTTTTAGCTATATTAATTTTTAGGGTTTATTTCTTCTTTAAAATTATATGTAATTGCTTTTGACAGCTGTGTCTGACTGCCTTTGCTTGTTTTCTGCACTGCTGGTTCTGTCTCCTGAAACAGGTTTGCAGAAGCTAATTAACAGACCTGGGGTAGGAGAGCTGGCTTCTGCTAAATCTTGAAAATACTTTGGTTTGTGCTACTGCCACATAACAAAAAATATCTATGGTACCACTCAACAAATAAATATTAGATAAGTAAAGATACAAAAATATATAATAGAAAAAATAATAAGGAGAAAACACTCACAGTTCACCTCAGTCCCAAGGTGCAAAAACCAAAAACACTGTATCCAAAGGGTGTGAGGGTCTCCAAAAATAAAGAAGCAAATATAAAAAGTAGAAAAATTTATTAGGAACTGAAGACGGACATGAAGAAGGAGGTCTTCATGTCCTAATAAATTTTTCTACTTTTTATATTTGCTTCTTTATTTTTGGAGACCCTCACACCCTTTGGATACAATATTCTGCTAAATCTTGTCAAAAGATCCAGCTGTGCAAAGATTAGAAAGGGACAAATAGTGCTCTGGATTCCAAGAGCTTTTACAAATACTTTTTTTCTTTAGGAAAATATTATTTTCTTCATTATTTTAGTCTTCTCCTTTTAATATTTGTCACCATCTAGATTTTTATTCAGATCCTCTCCTTATAATCTGCTATTTAACCCAATATTTTGCTTGGGTCCCAGCTGGCAGACAACAGTTACAGAAAAAGAGAAAAAAATTCAGTTTGAAAACCTCCCAATATAAAATCGAGAACCAATTGTATATTGTTACATTAATATATATTACATTACATTGCCTGCATCATACAAAATGTTAATTCCAATGTGAATTGCTTCTTTAACTGGGCCAGGCTGTTATTATTGCTGGAGCCATTGTATATTATTCCTCTGAGGCTGCTGCATTATTTATATGGCTGTTTGTGCAGTGCAGACTGGAAGTTGTTTACAGTAGTTCATTGCTACAGAGATGTAAGATTATCCCTTTCCTTTATTCCCGTATTTATTTTCCATTGCGTGATACCCGTGCTATTTCTATATTGCATGTTATATTTATTTCTGCCAACTTTACCACTGTGCATGCACATGTATGTATTGACTTATTACTATAGATACACAGAAATGGGACCTTTTATCCAGAATGCTCGGGACCTGGGGCTTTCTAGATAATGGATCTTTCTGTAATTTGGATAACATACCTTAAGTCTACTTGAAAATCATATAAATATTAAATAAACCCAATAGGCTGGGTTTGCTTTCAATAAGGATTAATAATATCTTAGTTTGGGTCAAGTACAAGCTACTGTTTTATTTTTACAGAGAAAAAGAAAATCATTTTTAAAAATGCTGACAAAATGGAGTTTATGGGAGGTGGCCATTCTGTAATTTGGAGCGTTCTGGATAATGGGTTTCCGGATAACGGAACCCATACCTGTACTGTATAAATACATCAGCTGGTACACAAGTCTCCAGGCTTCAAATAGAAATGTTCCTCTTGCCCTGGTAGCCAAAGCCTGGGTGTTTATATATATATATATATATATATATATATATATATATATATATATATATATATATATATATATATATATATATAACAAAAATATAGAAGATACCCGCACTCCTTCACATGTATTTTTTCGCCGGGTGCTAGGTCAAATGTGGATATATAAAAAATTGTAGAAAGGACCAGCACTCCGTGTTCCAAAAAAATTCAATGTTTTATTCAAAACTCACAGTGTCTCCAACGTTTCGACCCTCTTTGGGGTCTTTATCAAGGATGATAAAGACCCCAAAGAGGGTCGAAACGTTGGAGACACTGTGAGTTTTGAATAAAACATTGAATTCTTTTGGAACACGGAGTGCTGGTCCTTTCTACAATTTTTTATATATATATATATATATATATATATATATATATATATATATACATACAGTATAATATATTAGTATACATTATTCCATCCATTACAAGTCTTGCACTGGCCATACATTGATCAATCCTTTCAGTTGCTTACTAAACAATGGGATTCTTTGCCAGACTTGGCCACACGTATCTGATCTTTTGACCCACAGGCTAACAAGTCTTGTATGGATTTGACTGATGCCTGAAAATGTATCAAATATGGAGGGCATCATTCTGATACCGTACATGTTTGTCACAAACTCAATCAAGAGTGGACAAGTCAGCAGCCAATCTTGTAGCCAAGTAATTTTGAATGGAATTTACACAGCAGATGATTAATATTGTATGTACATATATAAGATAATGTACCCCCAACTGTAAAAGGATATTAGAAAAGCTCTGGACCATATAAAAGCACAAGGTTGTAGTTGGAGATAGTGTACCCCCTACTGTAAATTATAAGGATATATTAGAAGTCACTTAGGGGTTCTTTGACCATTTAAAGGCACAAGGCTGCAAGCTGAGTTATACAGGGAACTGAGTACTGTTCGGACTTTTCGGACCGAAATGCATTGGTATGTGGTTGGAAAATAGACTATTGTTCTTTTACGAAATATGATGCCGTGAGTGCCTTTTTGCGAGCACCCGGCTGGTGAAGAGCTGAGTGGTGAGTGCCGATAAATGAGAAGTATATATATATATATATACTATCTATCTATATAATATATATTAGATAGATAGATAGATAGATAGATAGATAGATAGATAGATAGATAGATAGATAGATAGATAGATAGATTATACACACACATATATATATATAAGAAATTACTGAGGGATTCTGTGACCATGTAAAGACACAAGGCTGCAGGCTCAGTTGAAAAGGTCACAGAACTCCTTGGGGCCCATTTACTTAGCTCGAGTGAAGGAATAGAATAAAAAAAACTTCGCATTTCAAATGTTTTTCTTGGCTACTTCGACCATCGAATGGGCTACTTCGACCATCGACTACGACTTCGAATCGAACAATTCGAACTTGCTTTGCAATCTTTTTTTGGTTGAAGAAAAATCGTTCGATCGATGGATTAAAATTGATTAAAATCCTTCAAATCGAACGATTCAAAGGATCTAATCGTTCGATCGAACGATTTTTCGTTTGATCGTTCAATCGAACTATTTGCAATTTTCAAGTCGAAGGATTTACATCCGGCAGTCGAATATCGAGGGTTAATTAACCCTCGATATTCGACCATAAGTAAATCTGCCCCCTAGAGTTCTTTAAAATGTACCTTTAAATATCCTTATATTTTTAAGTAGGTAATACATTTTATCTTATATGAGAATTTATAGAAAGGGGATGTGCTGTGTGACAGTGACTTCAGCAATACAGACAGGAATATCATGTACAACAACATTATTTTAGGGTATATATATGTATGGTTGTTGCATTTTCCCCTTAATAGTGTTTATTACTAGACAGGCATGTTACTTAATCCTCTGCATTTGCAAATGATTCCTTTCTTTGAGATTAATTCAGAACTTGTTTGCCAAGGCACAAAAAATTAAACCCTCTTGACTTGTTCCCTCGGTCATTGTCTTTATCTGCTATAAATAGGCCTCTCTACCAGGAGACAGTTTTTATTTAATTGTAGTGATGATCGATCAAAAATGTGTCAGAAACATACATGATCACAAACAAAAGTCATGCATTCACATTTAAATCCTTTAAAAATTTAATTGATTCTAATTTTGCTTTCTGAGAACCTCTCTGCTACTTAAAGGGGTGGTTCACCATAAATGTAACTTTTAGAATGGCGTAGAGTGATATTCTGAGACAATTTGTAATTGGTTTTCTTTTTTTTATCAATTGTATTTTTTGAGTTATTTTGTTTTTTATTCAGGAGCTCTCTAGTTTGCAATTTCAGCAATTTGGTTGTTAGGGTCCATTTTACCCTAGCAACCATGCACTGATTTAAATGAGAGATTGGAATATAAATAGGAGTGGCCCTGAATAGAAAGATGACAATAACAAGTAGCGATAACAATACGTTTGTAACCTTACAGAACATTTGTTTTTTAGATGGGATCAGTGACCCCAATTTGAAATCTGGAAAGAGTCAGAAGAAGGCAAATAATTCAAAAACTATAAAAAGTTAAATTAAAAGCTTGTTTAGAATTAGCCATTCTATAACATACTGAAAGATAACTTAAAGGTGAACCACCCCTTTAATCTGGGCTGAACCATCTTTGAAATAAGACCTGTTGCTACACTCTTGCCTTGCAGTCTATTTAGGTTCATAAGACAAAATCAAACCGTGAATAGGCATTTTGATGCCAAGTGCAGGAATTAACACCATCCAGAAAATGGCACATGCGTGGAAAGATAGAACAAAAATGGCAATCAGAGGGCACACAAACAGAGAAAGAGCATAGAATGTACCATGAGTGGGAGAAGGTAAAAGCGTAAAAGAATTGAAAAAAGTAGGCATTGGATAAATATATCCAATAAATATAATAAATAGGAAATATGAAAAAATGAACAGAAAGAAAAAGGGACAAAGAAGGAACTTGGTAAGATTGTACCCTAAATGATAAGTGAGCACCAGTCTAGTTTATAGGCATGATAAGGGTATGGCACCTCTTATCCAGATTGCATATGCACCTAGCCATGGCATTGAACCACAAATATTAATGGGCTGAACTGTACTGGAAGCACTGGGACACTGTAAAAGCCCAACTGCATCTTGTGTGTCTTCCCCACTGATGCGGCACAGCAGCAGTAGAGGTTTTTGGTGCTTAGATATTGTGCTAGTGGAACAAGACAACAAACAGAACTTGGGAACAATCAGCACAGGAGCAGTAGGGCGGGAGCCCAGGAGAATTAAATGCCACACAAAATTTTGAAGGGGGAGCATGCATTTTGCATTGACCCCTTTTGACCTTCTTGTAATGAATTACAGGTTTTACCACATTATAATAGATAAAAAATTATATTGCAGGAGTTTTTGACATTTAAAAATAAGATAAATAAATCAATAATATGCAACTTGATAGGATTAAAATAGCACCCGAGCTTACAAAATTTTCATATTTTTGTACATTTGTATTAAATATGTCAAAAATACCTAAGAAAAAAAAAACCCTATTCAAACAGTGATTGATTTACTCCACTTGGCAGCAGACAATAGTTTGGGTTAAACAAAAGATTTTGGGGTTGGGGGTTGCCAAATTTTGGACACATTTAACATGGCACATGGTAGATTAGAACTGTAAAGGTTTTGCTGAGCTTTATTTTCTTTATTTTTCCTAGGAGAGCTCTAACAGCTAGATTGGTTCACCGAGGCAGCAAAGTACTACATTTGGGTACACTACAGCTGTGATTGTGTGAGTAACAACTGATTTGAAAAGAAGTACTTGAACATCTTGTAACACCATAATCAGCACCCTTATTCTATATTGTGAATCATCTACCAAATAAAGTTTCTTTCTAAAGAGTTTCTTTTGTTTTTAAAGAACCAATGGAACCCAAGTGATTTGAAAGAATGTTGGAATACAATGTGGTTAACCCATCCTTCAACAGTAAAGCAAGCACTCACCTGAAAAGGAACAGTCACATAAAACATATTGCCCTATGAGAGAACCGAGGCTTATCTGACCAACTATAAGGTATACCAGCTAATGCAATCGAAACCTTAGGAGCTCTTGTGTCCAATATGTGGGCCATAAAGGCTTAAAATCATTGTGCACTATGAAATAAAATCACAAGAGGAGCTACAGAGCCAGACGCAATAGGAAAAGTGGGAGAAAAAGTGGGAGACATTGTGAACAGCCAATCCAGGGCCGCCATCAGAAATTGCAGGGCCCCATACGACAAAATTTCCTGGGCCCCCTGGGCTGAGCCCACCGCAAGCCCCACCTATAGGTCCACTGTACTCACCCCACTACACAGTAAATATGTTAATAAAAAATATTGGTGGTCAGGGCCCCCCAATAAAAAAACATTTGTGGTCAGGGCCCCCCATTAAAAAATATTGGTGGCTAGGACCCCACATGGTAAGGAAAAAAAAATTGGTGCCCAGGGCCCCACCACACAACAGGGACCACAAAGGATTACCTTTAGGGGGGCCCTGCCATGCTGTACTTACTTCATTAGCTTGGCCCACCTGCTATAAGTGAGCTGCCAACTACAGGGAGGAGTGGAGCACAGGTGGCTGCATCTTCTTCCAGTGACAACATTTTTTTCCCTTATTGGTCACAGAAGTTCAAGTCCCGGTAAAGCTGCGTGGTGATTGGATGAGCTGGAGGGGAAGTTCAAACCTCAGCTATACAATCCCTGAGCAGCTCAACCGGGACAACTCTGTGACCAATTAGTGAAAGTAATGGACAGAAGATACCTCCCCCTGTGCTCCCGCCCTGCCTTTCTGAAGTTGGCAGCTCTCAGAAAGCAGGGGGCCCGGCTAATCAAGTAAGTGCGGTGTGGCAGGACCCCCCTTACCCTCGGGGCCCCCTACAACTCTCCCCCCTGTCCCCCCCTGATGGCGGCCCTGAGCCAATCCACAGTGATTGTGTCAGGATCTCCTGGAACTCTAGTCACTGGGGGTCATTTATCAACACTGGGCAAATTTGCCCATGGGCAGTAACCCATGGCAACCAATCAGATTGTTGCATTCATTGTTCTGCTTGCAGCTGGCTTCAAAAAGCTAATTGGTTGCTATAGGTAAATGCCCATGGGCAAATTTGCCCAGTGTTGATAAATGAGCCCCACTGTTTCCACTCACCTGCATTACCTCAGTGAGCCACTGGAAGCATATACCACTTGCACTGACTAGTTTCTATAATTGGTCTTTTACATTCCTTTCCACACAGTGCCCCTCCTCCCAATTGGTTTGATTCATCTGTTCTTGATCAAGCAATCTGGGGCCTTTATAAGCCTGCTTCCTGCATCTACCAGCTGCTTGATCATTGTAGCCCACAAGCCTGATCCAGCCCGTTACTCTGTTCCTGCTTGTTCCCTGCCTGATTCCTGTTTTGTTCCTTGCCGATTCCTGATCTGAGTCTTTGTCCCTGAGCCCTGCCTGTTTTCGACTGATCTCCTGGTACTGACTTCGGCCTGTTCCCTGGTTTATCCTTTGTCTGCAACCTGCCCCTGACCTCGGCCTGCCTACCGGATTTGCCTTGCTTGCTCCCTGTTCAGAACTCGGCCTGTTTAATGGATTTTGATTACTTGCCACTTGCCTCTGACCCCTGGCTTGGTAAAAGTACTTTTTGTTTATTTTTAACCTGCAACATTGTTCTTTATTTTCAATAATAAATCCACTTAATTTATAACATGTCATCTGCCTATTATCATGCTCCGTTCCTGCATTACCCTTGTTATACAGCACATAGGCTCCTACCTGCCAACCACACACCTGTAGTCCGTCCTTACAGATTGAGAGATGTTTCCAACCTGAAGGGCAGCACTTGCGACATGACATCACAGGTGCCATCTTGGAATCAGTGACAGCCCAGGAAGATAACGGAGCAGTTGTGCAGTCCAAATTGCCAATAGAAACAGATACCAACATGTCAGAGCACAACAGTTAAAGAACAACACCCCTACTCGAAAAGCCAATGAGGGGGCTAGTGCTTGACGCAGGCCGTCCATATGTTTGGGCCAGGGCGTTTCCGGAAAAGTGGTCTTTGATGGCCAAAGAGTGAAGGAGTTGCTGTGTGGATGTTGTGAGCTGGAAGCATACCATGCTTTGCATGATGTCAAGGGCCAATGCCATCAGGTTTGCTGAATAGACTCCTTTATGGATGAAAGCAAATAGTATAACCTAAGGTGGTGATGTAACTTATGGCAGGTAGGGTGAGCCCAACTGGACTAGTTGGTGGAGCTGGTGGAATTCTTACCCCAAGTAGCGAGGTAGGAGACTTCCCATTGAAGGGGCCAGTGTTATCATGCCTGCTTCCAGAGCTGTGGAAAGACAATATGCTACAGTTGAGGTGGTCCTAGAGAGGGAATCTTCAGAGAATCCAGAGGAGCCAGGAAGAGAGGGACAATCTGTAAACCCACCATCCTGGGTCCCCTTGGCTTGGCTTGGGGAAAATGCTTGAGGCATTGGCCCTTGGCATCAAGCAACACCATTAAGTGCAGCCCATGCAAGTTTTGAGGTTAGTATTAACGGCACAGACTGTGGGAAGTTCTCCTATGGATGAATATGACTGGTGGGGAATAAGCAAAATGTACCTTGAGCCTTTTATATTGTCTTTTGTTTATTTTAGATTTGATTATTCAAACCTTATTACGGCTTTATGAGGATTATATGTGCACTGGAAAATACTGTATGATGTCAAATTTTGGAAAGTTTGAATAAAAATGATTTTTAAATTTAAAGAAGAAAATATTCAAATGAAATAAAGTTAAAACACACACACACACTTTATTCATAAACAAATCCACAACCAGACCTTGTTAACTCAAAACTGTGTATAAATAAATGAGTTTTATGCACTGCATTAGGTATTTATAGTTTCCACAGTACCTGAACATGCAGTAATGGAGCATTTAGATGCCATGAAAGCATTGATTGTGCCTGAATATGTGCAAGATTTAACAACTCTTTGTGCTCCCAGTGGGAGTATAAATGCTGCTAAGAAGCCTCTGGTAATGGACTCTTAGGGGTTATTTATCAAAATCCAAAAATACATTTTCTGAAAACTACTCCGACCAAATCCGCACAGTTTTCCCCCCTTATTTATCAATAATTTTTTACGAAAAGTTCGGTGCAAGAAAAATCAATAAATCATAAAAAAATAAATTTTACAAGTTTTGCAATTTTCTGCCCAAAAAACTTTTTTTCAGGAAAACCACAAAATCTTCGGGTTATTACACGAAACCCAGCACAGATCAGGATATCTTCGAGATTTCTCCCATTGACTCCCATACAACCTAGGCGGGTCTGAGATGCTGGATTTTCAGATTTGGACCTCTTCCATACTCGGGGTATAATAAATCCCAAAAAATGCAAGTTTTTTTTTTCTGCTAAAAGTTTCGGATTTTATAGTAAAAAAAAAAACTAACATGTTTCAAGGTTTTGGCATTTGGACTAATAAATAATAATAACCCCCTTAATGTGGAACAACCTGTATACATACTTCCCAAGTCCTTAAGAGTGGCGCAACAATAGAGGAATCAGAGGGAAGGGGGGACGCCATTCCTCCAAAGCTGCAGTTTTGTTCTGAAAAATTTGCATGCCCGCTGTAAACTACCAGCAGCGAATACTTGCGTGTGAGATTGGGTGGGGAAAGGGGTGGTGGGGAGGGATTAGCACACACTGGGCCCCACCAAAGATATTTTTGCAGGGGACACAGACAGGTCCGGACTGAGAATGAAAATAGGCCCTGGCATTTCAGGTACACAGAGGCCCAATCAGCCCACGCAGAGGCCCAAACAGCCCCCACCAGCCCACTAAACACTGACTTTCTATGGCACCTTATAGCAGCCCCTCTGGCATTTGCCAGAACCCACAGATTGCCAGTCCGGGCCTGGACACAGATAGTTCTTGTTCTGCTACTGGTCCTGACATTTGAAAATCAAAATGGGGAAGATTTTTTAGCAATTCCCTGATTTGTCCTGTCTATTCCTGTTGTGCCAAACATCTCCAGATCATCTGAACCCTCACCTACTTTCCTGTATGCCCTGCACATTTTAAGTTCTTTGGTTCCACAGTTCCACAATTGGGTAACATGTTGTTTGTAACTCTGGGAAGGGACTGTGGCTGTGGGATAGCAGGTATAGTAGGGAGAGACGGTGTCTATAGTAACAGTGGATAATAGTCTCTGGGAAGGGAGTGTGGCTGTCGGATAGCAGGTATAGTAGGGAGAGATGGTGTCTATAGTAACAGTGAGATAATAGTCTCTGGGAAGGGAGTGTGGCTGTGGGATAGCAGGTATAGTAGGGAGAGATGGTGTCTATAGTAACAGTGGGATAATAGTCTCTGGGAAGGGAGTGTGCCTGTCGGATAGCAGGTATAGTAGGGAGAGATGGTGCTTATAGTAACAGTGGATAATAGTCTCTGGGAAGGGAGTGTGACTGTGGGCAGTGGCGGAACTACCGGGGGAGCAGGGGGTGCAAGGAGGCCAGGGCCCGCACCCCCTCACGGCCCCCCAGCAGTCCGCGCAACAACAAAAATGGGGCCGAAAATTTTGTACGGAGGGGGATGGGGCCCAGCTGCGCGTCACACACCAGGGCCCGCCCCCCTCTAGTTACGTTACTGACTGTGGGATAGCAGGTATAGTAGGGAGAGATGGTGCCTATAGTAACAGTGGATAATAGTCTCTGGGAAGGGAGTGTGACTGTGGGATAACAGGTATAGTAGGGAGAGATGGTGCCTATAGTAACAGTGAATAATAGTCTCTGGGAAGGGAGTGTGACTGTGGGATAGCAGGTATAGTAGGGAGAGATGGTGCCTATAGTTGCAGTGGAATAATAGTCTCTGGGAGGGGACTGTGGCTGTGGGTTAGCAGGTGGCTCTGGAACAAAACTAGTGGCAGAATTCTCCAACAGTATGGAAATGGTTTTAGAGATCAACAGCTAAATGTCTATAGGTCTGCCAGTTCTATGTTATATTGACAATTAGTCTGAATATAGTCTTTTCTACATGTCTATTTTGTAGCATATATATTAGCTGGCATGAACACATATTTCTAAATATCAGCCATAACGAATAATCTCATAAAATGTATTTGCCTCGCCGCAGAACAAATTGATTTTTTTTAAAACAAATCCTATAATAGTATTCATCTGAAAACTGAACCGTGAAAATAATAGAGAGAGCAGTGCTGTGCGTTCAAGTCAATTACTCGTGAGCCTATTGTATTGTTCAATAGGCTTCTGCTGTATCCTTTATCCATGGCTGGAGATCAGAAATTAAATTGAAAGCTGTATTCGGGAGGCTAGCAATAAGGCTTTTATCCATATTTACTAGTCTAGGCTTTAGCTTTAGTCTAGTGCACAGGTGAACTCATATTTACATTGTTATTGTCTTAAGAGATCAGTTAACTGTACAATAGATATTATGGGCTTCATCTACTGCCACATGGTTACCAAAAATAATGTGGATTTAGTGCATTCTGAGTTGCATTTGAAGCTGCATTTTATGACCTCATTTTCTGTACTGCATCTGAACTAGTAACCGGAGAGATATATTTTCCATAGGTTCATCTCTTCCTCCCCAATGTACAGCATTTCTGACTGGGTTAAATCGGGTTGAAAAGAGACAATTCAAAATAACCCCTCCAAATGATCAGACACTTGGTTACATGATAACATGAGCCATAGGCCAGAAAGTGTATTCTGTCTAAGCACCAAAGCCTTTTTAAGTAATACTCCAAGTCACGATTAATGTAAGTGAAGCCTGAGCGTAAGGAACATAGAGATGACACGTGACTTCCTAATCTTCTCTCCTTGTTTTTACATGGGATTTCTGCTGATGCACAGACAAATCTCCAATTAGCAATGTAACAGTTGAAACCAATGAGGCTACTGCAAACTAGTACTGACCCACAGTCTCCTGAGTTACAATGTAATTCGATAATGAAAGCAGTTTAGGAAAATTACACTTTGTATGGTATTAGAACAATAGGAATGTTTGGGATTACATAATCCCTCCCATCTATTTCAGGAACCGGATTCATTCATTAAGCCAGAGATCAGCTGTTCTGATTGAATTTGTAACACTATTACAGGGAAACAAACCCCACTTAGAGTTAAGGCTACTCTTACATCTGTTTTCCCTTATAGGACAAGGAAACCTGAATTTAATTGGGGGGTGTCAATATTTTAGGGTCCTTCTAGTGAATTCAATCACGATTCCTTTAGAAAAAAAACTCTATCCAAGGTGTCTGCAGGGTTGGACTGGACCAGCAGGACACCGGGAAAAAAACCTGGTGGGCCCAGCCCAGACCCGCTTTCCACGGCCATCTGAGACTTTGCACTTCCATAAGAAGGTACATGCTGGTGGAGAGGGTGGAGCAGTTCCTGCTTAGGCAGGGAATGGTCCAGGGGGTGTGCAGACCCCTGATGCAGCAGCCCTTGTTCCCCAGACCAAAGTGGGGCTCCTTAGTTAATTAAGTTAGTTTATCTGTTGTATAAACTGTGATGGTGAATGTTGTAAAATAACAAAGCAGATTCCAGTTTTATGAATACCATACCAACTGAACCCACAAAAAGTGACTACTACATTCAGCTAGAGCTTTCTCTTGTATTGATATGTATAGGCCGTGTAGGAAAAAGTGTCAATTAAGAAATGTCTGTGACTTCTATTTTTATAACTAGAAATGCACTATGATGAGACCTATATCAATGTCAAGATCATATGACAAATTCATATGGGTCACTAGCCTGGGTAACAAAAGCCGGACTGTGCCAGATACTAAGGCCCAGCTGAATCAGAGGTAAGTGTCCACTTCAACAGTGCAGAGAAGATTTCGGGAGGTCAGGAAAGGTCATGTAACCTCTGTTAGGGCAACAGGTTAAGATGCTTGTTTGGACTATGAAACACAAGAACTCCTGCAATATGGAATGAAGTATTGTGGATTTATGAATCCAAGTCTGAAATACGAAGAATAATTAATTCTGCATGTGTAAAAGCAACAGTTAAGCACTGACAAGGTAGCATTATGGTTTTGGGGGGGGGGCGGTTGCCTGATGTAAATGTGGGGACATAAAGTGACTGGTATTCCGTGCCATGAATCCAATGCCATGAATCTTGAAGGGCAGCTCTTTGTGATGCAACAGGATAATGAAGCTAAGCATGTGTTCAAGGTCTGCCAGAGCCATTAGAAGAAGAATGAACATAAAGAAAAGCCAAAAGTGATGACCTTAATGCCCGCTGATGTGGGATGGAATTGGATAGAAAGGTCAAGGCTAAACAGTCAACAAGTGCAGATCATTTCTGGGCACTTCTGCAGCAGTGTTGCCATGACCTGTTAGACAAGAACCTTGAGTCTCTACTTCATAGAATAGTTTGTTCTGCTGGGATCACCATAAAAAGGACACTGTATTGATGAGCTTTTGTTTCCTTGAGAGATGTTTGTTGTGTACAGTAGGGGTTACATTATCCCTTATAATACAGGAGTGATACTCAGAGTTCCCTGTATAACTTAGCCTGCAGCCTTGTGCCTTTATATGGTCACAGAACCCCTCAATGACTTCTAATATCCTTATAATTTACAGTAGGGGATACATTATCCCTTATAATACATGAGTGATACTCAGAGTTCCCTGTATAACTTAGCCTGCAGCCTTGTGCCTTTATATATGGTCACAGAACCCCTCAATGATTTCTAATATCCTTATAATGTACAGTAGGGGTTACATTATCCCTTATAATACAGGAGTGATACTCAGAGTTCCCTGTATAACTTAGCCTGCAGCCTTGTGCCTTTATATGGTCACAGAACCCCTCAATGACTTCTAATATCCTTATAATTTACAGTAGGGGATACATTATCCCTTATAATACATGAGTGATACTCAGAGTTCCCTGTATAACTTAGCCTGCAGCCTTGTGCCTTTATATGGTCACAGAACCCCTCAATGACTTCTAATATCCTTATAATTTACAGTAGGGGATACATTATCCCTTATAATAAACAAGTGATACTCAGAGTTCCCTGTATAACTCAGCCTGCAGCCTTGTGCCGTTATATATGGTCACAGAACCCCTCAATGATTTCTAATATCCTTATAATGTACAGTAGGGGATACATTATCCCTTATAATAAACGAGTGATACTCAGAGTTCCCTGTATAACTCAGCCTGCAGCCTTGTGCCTTTATATGGTACAGAACTCCTCTGAAACTTCTAATATCCTTATAATTTAAAGTTGGGGGCGAAATGATCCCTTATAATACATGATTGATACTCAGAGTTTCCTGTATAACTCAGCCTGCAGCCGTTTGCCTTTATATGGTCAAAGAACCCCTCAGTGGCTTCTAATATATCCATATAATTTAAATATATATTTATATCAATCAGGGTCTTCATAAAGGTTTTAGATGGAGACCTAAATGCTTCCCTGTAATTTTAGCATAAAGTAATATTTTGTTAAGTTTTAAAGAATCCTGGTGTGCACCTGTTTATTCTTCAAACTCGTGCATCAAGTTTGAAGAATAAACACTGATATTTCACTGATTTTGGAGTGCGGGTCCTTTTGAACTATATATAAATATATATATATATCTTGATAAAGGCTCTGGACACGAGCCGAAACGTCGATTATTACAATGATGAATCAATAAACTAAATTTGTATAGATGAAACCCCAGGAGTGCGCTGCCATTTTCTATGTGTATATATATATATATATATATATATATATATATATATATATATATATATATAAAAAATTTTTACACACCAATTATGTTACAGAAAAAAAACCTTGCAAAACGAAACAGTCAGCGATTTTCCAGGGTCAAATGCAGGCTGTCCAGCTCCTGTGACGGCTATCATGCTAATCTCTAAGCTGTTTCCATCCCAAAACCAAATTTTGTATTAGGTGCTTAGTGTTCATAATCAGATCTAAACTGATCTCTTCTGTAAAGGAAACATCCCGTGAGGCACATTTAGGTTAAATGCACTGGCATAGACTAGCTCATTCTAAAGTAAATGTAACCCTGCCAAGGATGTCCCATTTTATGTAAAATTTAGGGGGTTGTGTAGAAAGAAGGGGCAAAGTTTTCCCTAGGAACAATACTATATAATTCAATACTTACAGAAAGTGTTTATGATATATATCAGTCCCTGTCACATTACTGCATACAATGTAAAGCTGGCCCTGGCAAGATCTACTGATTTAGCTAGGTTGCTAAAACAAGGATATAATTGCCTTATAGCAGGTCACTATCATGAGTGTTCAGCAGTGTTGAACTGGTCCACCAGGATACCAGGAAAACTCCCAGTGGGCCCAGGTGTCAGTGGGTCCTCCTATTCCTAACCATTTAGCTTATTTCATGGTTATCCCCTATTTCTATATGGGAGAAAAGAGTGGAAATAGATGGGGGCAGATTCACTAAAGGGTGAAGTGGCCGACGCTAGCGACAATTCACATAGGGGGGTATTTATTATAGCCAGAAATCCTATCCACAGGGACATCGCCAATCCACTAACAGGCGTAGAGGACAATTCGCTAGTGAATGAGGCCGTCGCTAACGTTCATTCGCACCCTATCGCCAGATGATAGGGTGTAAATTTAGATTGTCCTTGTTTCAGTATTCCTGGTTTCTTAATTCTGACTAAAGATCCAGGCTGAAAGTGTACATCTCTGGCACCACATTTTCTGTCAGTATAAGCCTTGCATTTGGCTTGTTGATGTTTCACAATGTCAGCAGTAGATGATTTTGTAGGCGCCGTATTTTGTGGAAGTTTGATGTCTGCAAAATGTAACTAAGTGCGCATCTGTCTGCCAAGTAGTAATTCAGATGGAGATAATTGGGTTGTTGCATGGCACGTTGCTTTGTAGTTATGTAGGAACTGTGTTGTAAATACTTTCCAAGATTTCCCAGTAAGATTTGGTGTCTGTAGTGTTTCTTTTAGACTTCTGTTGAATCGCTTGATTTCTCCATTTGTTTGTGGGTAATACACTGAAGATTTCCTATGCACAATATTCCTCTCTCTCAGAAAGGATTCAAACTCATATGAGACAAACTGTGGTCCGTGGTCTGATATTTACTCCTTTGGATTACCTTCTCTGCTGAAGACTGTAGACAGAAATGTTATCACTGTAGCTGATGTTATATATGAAACAAATGCAATTTCAGGCCATTTACTGTAATAATCTATCAAGATTATAGCAAATCTACAGTCTATAGGATCATCTGTAAAAGGACCGACAATATCAATAGCAAGTTTTTCCCATGCTCAATCAGGGAATGGTACTGGCTGAAGTGGTGAAATTTTAGACACTGGCTGTGTGGCAGGCACTGGTGCTGTAGTAATGAGACCAAGAACTAATTGTAGGTTTAATGCAGCAAAGAGATCCCTTCCAAGTATGGCAGTACCCTTATTCACAATGTAAAAGTCACATTTTGCAGTATTTGATTCAAATTGTACAGTCACTGGCAAGCAACCAAGCATAGAGATTGGATCCTTTAAGTAACTGACCAGTTTCAGGGCAGGTGCAACAAGCAGATCTTTTGCAAAGTATTTCAAGAAAATGTCTTGTCAGGAATAAATCTACCAGCTTTATCCACACTTAATACTGTGACATTTGTAGTAGTGACTTCATGAACATCTTTAGCAGAACTACGGCAGATCTTAGCAAAATGTCCTATTTTTGTGCATTTGCGGCACCGTTTAGCTTTTTGCAGTGTGTTGTGTTGAACCACAGCGAAAGCAGTATTTTCTATTTGTATTTGTTTTTTCCACTATTTGGTCTCTTAGCATTTCATCTGTTAGTTTCCCAAACTCACAGGTGACAACCAGCTCTCTCAAAGCTGCTACAAATTGTTCTGTGAATTCGCCATTACGTTGTCCACGTTGGCGGAAATTATATCTTTCAGCAACCACATTTACGCTTGGCACAAAAAAAGTTCTTTATAGCAGTAAGAGCAGCTTCATCAGTATCATCAGGTAATGGTAATGTATAGAATATACGCTGTCCCTCTGCTCCCAGGCAGTGAATAAGTAAAACACACTTTCTAGCAACAGAAATCTCCCCTTGGTCAGCAGTAATAATGTAATTTTCAAACATACGAATCCAAGCAGTAAAAGGTATGGTAGGCTCACCAGGGTTGGAAGAAAAGGTGCAGGCTGCTGCAGAGGTAGAAAAGCCATCCTTGTCGCCATTTGTTATCTTTTCGGTAGCCGAGGATGTGTAGAGTATAACAGTGCTTTATTAGCAGAGTCATGCAGACATTACACAACAGTAAGCGTTCACTTTCACTTTTAAGCTGTACAGAAAGTCCTGTGTATGCACAGTACAAGTCCTGTGCACAGCGACACCCACAGGCCATTTGTACAAACACCACACAGGCAGCATGTCAGTCTTGGTGGGGTGCAGATCCACAGTTCAGAGGGCCCTAACTGTGTTAGCATTCAGCTCCCTGGTTATCCGTGGAGTAACTATTCTCACTACATGGCAAGGTTGAAGGCAGTCCGAGTAAATATGGCCAAGACCTGCATGCCTTATTTACAGCGGGGAGTTGCACACAATATTAGTCATTGTTTATTTGTCATCACTGTTGACAAGCCACCCATTGTGACATTATCCATAGAAGAGTCGGCTTATAAATTGCGCATTACAGGGGCTGATCAGATTTCAGAGTTGCCCCACGTTATTGTATGAGCATTCACTATCAGTGGGGGTTGGTATGGCAACTATTCCAGCAATGGGTTCAATCACTTGCCCTTCAGTGTTTCTAGTACTGATAATGGTTCCTTGCAATGAAACAACAGACACATTTCTATAGATTCCTTCTCTCCAAATTACATTTTCTACAAATGAAGTGTAAAGGGCAAGTAGAAATTGCATCTGACAAGGGGATCTGTGCAAAGCAGAACTCTCTCATTGTTCTGATATTGAGTACAGACTTATTGGTTTTGCTTGACATTCACATTCAATCAATATTCTTCGTGTGGTCGATCTTAAAGGGGAACTACACCCAAACACAGTTTTCTGCAAAATAAAAAATTCCAATTCCAAGTAGCTATCCATTATACACTAATTAAATTTTTTCTGTTGTATAAAGTTAATTTTATATTTAATGCAGTGCTTTTTTTATCCTGTTTTGTGCTCTGCACTTTTTTTATTTTAAGGAGCAAAATGCAGCCAGACCCTAGGCCCTTTGTACCCCTTAGTGCTTTTGCACTTTTGCTCGGGGGTCTTGGTAAATAATTAAATTACATTAATTTCTTTTCTAACACAACCACTTTTTCTATTGGTCCAAGTTCTGTGTGAATCTGCTTGTTTTTCATTGGATATGGATCTGTGTGATGTAATCTATGTAACACATTTTTATTGGTTTGTAACTGTGTAATGAGCCTCTTCTTGATTGGATAAGCCTTTGTGTGATGTAATGTATGTAATTTTTATTGGTCGATACCCTTTAAAAAGACTGTATGGAGGGGGGACTGACAGCCTATGAGTGCCCATTTTGGCACAAAACAAGTTAAGCTAATGAATGTCCTAATAAAGATTTTATTAATTTTACAAATACTTTGTATTAGTAGTGGGTCTCTTCCTATTTAGATTTTTCCCTTACTTCCTCAAACGGGTTAATAATCCATTGGACTGGGGCCTCTCTGGGATGAGACCACTGTACAATTTTCCTCTATGAATTGGACTTATGATTTTTTTTGTTTAAAGAACAGAGCCACACACCATTGTATAATTATTTAACATCTTGATAAATGACCCCTCAAGGTTACGACCTCCCTTGGGTTATTTTTTAAGGGATGCAATTTACCCCTATAATTGGGTGATGGCTTATTTCAGGATTTTTCATAGTTCTTATTGGGAAACTAAAACGTACTTTTAACTTGCCAGGGTCTGGGTGTCTGCAGTCGCATTTAGCAGTTGTCTTTGTGATGTATCACCACGTACATCAGTATTATACCATTTTCTTTTGTTTGGTTACAATGAACCAGATTAACCTTCAATAGAGAGCAGTTCTTGATCTTGATCACAGAGCGGTTAGATACATATTTCCCTGTGAGCTGAGAGAAAGATTTCATTATCATTTTTTATTGCAATTTTCCAGCAGGACACAGGTTGTTAAATATTTCCAAGGACGCAGAGCCCTGTGCATATGACAGGCGTGCGTATCCAGAGAGCATTATTCACATGCTAATGGGTGGAAAGAGTGCGCATAGCATATATTAATGAAAGCAAACGGCTCTGTTTATCCAGGAGGGAACAATTACAGCAAAGCAGAAAGTGACCCTGGTGCGAGACATGACTACAGTATAGCAAGCGAGGCCTGGTTTGCAGAAGCTGCAGTCTCATCACTACAAGGATGGACAGTTTGACATCAGATTGTTGTCTTTCCATTGCTTCTCTGTCTTCAGGCTGCCAGTGGGGCATGGGTGCAGTGCTTTATCTGAATGCTGATCTTGGTTGTGCTATAGGTGTTTGCCAGTAGGATACGTCCCAGCTATTTATACCCTGGTCTGTGTGTTGTTTAGTGTTCTTGACAGGTCTTTGTACCCATGGCTTGATCATTCTGTTTATGTGGATTTTTACTTTCTGTCCCATAACCTGACATTTGACTTAATGCCTTCAGCCTATGCTGACCCAGGTTATACATGATAGCTAGTACTGCTTCTGTGTAGGAACATCAAGGTAAACCCCATATGGTGGTCTGAGCTTTGCTAATGTCATAATAAAACCCATGTGGTTGTCCTAACTTTTTACTTCTGGTCATATTTTTCAAATATTGCCCTACCCTTATATTTGTATGGCCGCACCTCCTGACCAAATACTTGAAAGAAAGTCACAATGTGGAGGCATCCGACCAAAGAAGAAAAACGTCAGGCACTCACAGATCCCACAAACAGGCTTGTAAAAGAACTGAGAACTTTATTTAGGCCACAAAATAGATAAATACATAGCCTTACATGTTTTGTGCCAGTGGACACTCAGGGGCAGATTTACTAAGCTCGAGTGAATAATTCGAATGGAAAAAAATTAGAATTTCGAAGTATTTCGATCGAATCGAATGATTCGAAGTTAAAAATTTTCGACTATTCGACCATTCCATAGTCGAAGTACTGTCTCTTTAAAAAATACTTTGACTTCATACTTTGCCACTTTAAACCTACCAAGGTGCAATGTTAGCCTATGGGGACCTTCCCCAGCACTTTTCGAAGTTTTTTTTGGTTGAATAAAAATCCTTCAATCGATCGCTTAAAATCGTTCGATTCAAACAATTTTATCGTTCGATTAAAAGATTTTTATTCGATCTAAGCTTTTGCGGTAAAATCCTTCAAATTCGATATTCGAATTTGAAGGATTTTAACCCTCAAAATTCGACCCTTGATAAATCTGCTCCTTAATCATAGGCTGTACCAGAACACATATTGGTATACCAGATATATACCCTAAACCCACCAATCACCAAAATACATTAAATAACCAATAGAGTAAAAAAGGGGAAGGGCATTAAAAACAATATGCAAATAAGAGGGCAGACATCCAAAGGCATCCAAGGGAACATAGTAGACGATTCCCTATTAACAGCTTATTGTGAAGAAATAAAAAATCTCCTGGCCAGTACATTAGTCCTACAAGCTGAACCTCACCCCATGTAGCTGTAAAACTCCTGCAAGGTAAACTCTTCCAAGGTAATCAATGAGAACCATGGTGATGGCAGGGAATTATATGATTATATGATTGGCTAGACAAGAAGGTTCATCAAGCTTTTCCTGGTATCCTGGTAGGCAAGTCTGATTCTGATCTGAAATGGCTGCTAGTATTTTAGGGATTACGTGGGAACCATAGCTCACTTATATAGAGTGAAACCTGTGTTAGATCCATAGTGGTAGGGAATAATGTGAACAGTCTCTTTAAATATATTGATAAAGAAATAATGCAGGAATCTTGAAGTCAAACAGTGGTCTGTACTTCCATCTAAAAATGGATGCATTTTTCTTGCCGTGCAGACCTCCATATATTGCACCCCTGGGGAGGTCAAATATGGAAACTCACCACTTAAAGGGGAACTATCATGAAAATTTTAATTTAATATAGGATTCATCATACTGAAATAAGAAACTTTCTTAATACAATCAATTAAATATTCTGCAATAATTATGAAATAATCAAGTTTATCTTCACTAGCCCTCTCTTAGCATCTGTTTCTCATCATTCTGTCTTCATGCAGGAGTTGGGTGTCAGATATTCATTGACAGTTAGATCCAATATATCTTATAGGGGGGCTTCCTTTCCTAGCAGATGTATTAGAGCTCACTCAAATAACTGATTCCAGTACAAACAAAATCTAACAAAATTTTGCACAAATCCTGCACGTAGAGAGACATGATGTCTGGTGGTTTTAATAGCGTGAGCTGTAATACATCCTCTAGGCAAAAGGAGCCCCCCTATAAGATATATTGGATCTTCCAGTCAATGATTATCTGACACCCAACTCCTGAATGAAGAGAAAATTAAGAGAAACAGATGCTGAGAGAGGGATAGTGAAGATAAACTTGATTATTTCAGAAAACGGTACCGCATTTTTAATAGATTATAATTAGAAAACGTCTTATTTCAGTATGCTGAAGCTTATATTAAATGTTCATTTTCGCGATAGTTCCCCTTTAAAGTGTATCCTTACAGTATATTGACAACAGTATATTTGCTTAGCTTCTGATGTATATTTTATGAGCTTGTTTGTCCACATAGCAAGATATAGGACACGGGCACGGCAAGTCTATAGGTTCCGATTGAAGGAAACAGACAGAAGATCTGCTTGTCTATCAACAGCCCTTGAAAAGGGTCATATACACATGGACATGGACAAACACATGCACTCTGTGGTGTTAGGAAAATGCCATTTGATTTATTTTCGAGTGCGTCAGGCACAATTTGTTATCATTTGTGCCCACAAAGTGACAGCAGCAGAGACCTTTGGCTCTCGCTTTAACTATAGCTCATGTCCCTATCTGATATCATATTAATCTTTATAATAATTTGGCGGCTTTATAAGAGGATGTTCCCTGCTCTTACTTGTTCAGATTAACCTTTGTTTTTTGGCAGAGATGAGTGCAGCACAATGCACCTGTTAAATGTCACTTTCTACTCAGTCAAGTCAGCATATATGGAGGGAGGGTGGACAAAATAACTGAAATATAACTTGGAAAAGTACAGAAGCTGCTACAGTGGAGATTCTTGTTAGGTTGGTTGTCAGAATTTGGGGTCATTGGTAAAGTCAAAGTCTGCCATTGTGTTTTAATGCAACACTGGGCAACTAACATATGCCAAATAGTTTGTACATACGTAGGAGGTGTGTGTGTCAGAAGAAAGACAATGATTTAAATGATTTAATATGTCCTTAGGTCCCAAAAGATCATAATAACATATGCCAAACACAGACACATACCTACCTTCCAATCCAATGATTTTCATTAAGGCAGGACTTGTCTGTACTGAGATTAGGCCCTGGCATTTTAAGTACACTCACTGGATGCCAAACAACCCCCCACAGGCCCATTAAAAAAGTGAATTTCGATGATATGTGCCAGAGTACACACTAGTCCAGGCTTGCAGGACAAATCTGAAAGTGTTCAAGGTTTTGGGCAAATCAAGAGCACATGTAGGCAGTATTGGTGGATCAGGGGCATGGCCCAAATTGCCCTGCATTTCAAAATAAAGATCTTAGGAGGCATGAAAGCAAAGAGCATTGATAGAGAGGAACACTGGTCACAAGACAAAGGTCCTAAACAGATATAGGCACTTAACAGGATAATTGTTAGAATCCAGACCACTACAGACTCAGTTTCAATAAATACTGTATGCCATGAGCTTAACAGAACTGGAATCTACAGCAGCACTGCCATTTGGAAATTTTCCAGTAGAATGTCTGTTGGTTACACAGTCCTTTGTTTAATTCAGGGACCTAACACATGTAAATATTGTCCTGGCAGTTGTTGTTCTTCCTCCCCAAGGCCTCAATCAACTCCTATACCTCCCCTATTTGATGCATAACTGCTGGTAGGCCCGGATTTGTGGAAAGGCCACCTAGGCCCGGGCCTAGGTGCAATCACACCAACATTAGTTAAAAAACACTGGGGATGTGCAGAAGATACAATCATTTTGTAAATTTCCCGTCCACATTGCTCAGGTCCCGATTATGAAAATGAATAAAGGGGGCACGGGTGATGAACGGCAGTGGGCCTAAAGGCGCCCGCTATGTAAATCCAGCCATGACTGCTGGGCCACAGGTGTCTTCATGGATTATTTAATATTAATTTTTACACTATCTTTATCAAAAACATAGCATAATGGAATGAAATTTTTGGCACTTCCAAACTCAATGTAAGGGCAATAAAAATATGAAATGCCATATATTGGGAGCATAAAGCTTCCTTGGACCTCAGCAGAGTAAGAAGCGAGGCTCCCAAGTAGAGAAACACTGCACCGACGTGCTGACCTTGCAAGGACTCAGAAGAGTGTTTGTTACTTGATGGAAATGCTGATGTTTATTGCTGTCCTTGGAAGACAGAGTAGCATGGAAAAACATCTTCAAGGTCACTGAGGTTAACTATTCTTCTTTTGTCTGAAAAGATTGTATGTTGTTCATTAAAGGTATAGTTACATAATAGTATGTTATAGAATTCTTAGCAACATATTATTTTAAAAGTTTTTGCATTATTTACCTTCCTCCAAGTTGCGTTAATGCAGCTGAAGAGCTCAAATGAACTTTATTTTTGTCCTTCTTTTGGGGTTGTCTTTAGTTATGGTGGCCCTTAAGAGGTTGTTGAAGTGGCGTAACTAGATATTACTGGGCCCAACAACAAATAATTTTTCAGGCCCCAAAAATGTCTAGAAGTTGACCAATTTTACCAGCATTATTGAAATTATATGCTATTTCAGGCCCCAGCATTTATTGAAATTATATATGAATTAGGGCCTGGCCCCTATACCTATACCTTCTGGCCCTCCTGCAGCCACAGGGTCTGCTTCCTCTGTAGTTACGCCCCTGGGTTGTTGTACTATAACTTCCAGCATCCTACTGTTTCTGCCCATTCCTACTGTTTACAATTTGTCATACGGTTACCATAATGTCACCATTGTGTCCTACTGCCATCAGAACGAAAGAAAGAAAGAAAGAAAGAAAGAAAGAAAGAAAGAAAGAAAGAAAGAAAGAAAGAAAGAAAGAAAGAAAGAAAGAAAGATTGAGTCTATTTTTAAACAAATCAATACTTTAAATAAAGGTTCCAGGGCACCTCATCTCCCATCAACCCCCTAAAAAACATGACAAGAGTTGAGAAATGTCACTAATTTTGCAGTCACTTTGGCTACACGTCTCTCAGTGATTACAGGCCGCAGGCAAAACCCGATCAATATGGCAGCGTGAGCAGAGCGATTAATTAACAAGCAGTTAAATCCCAGCTGAACAGAGGCAGGAGAGGCTGCAACACTATGTACAGATGATATATTATTTGTAATTAGGGGAGCACTGGTGCCTTATTTTGGCACAATGATTAATGGCAGAACAGACCCACCTCTACAGGAAAATAAGGGGGTGCTAAAGAAATCCAGTTTATTAAGTTTAGAGAGATATAAAACATATATATAAAATGCATCCATCAGAGTCTGCTTTCCATTTCATTGTAGCCTCTGATGGTTCCTTTGCTATGATGCTCTCCAAGTCTCACCAGAAGCCATGTTTTTGCTCTGATGAGATATAAGGAAATGAAAACAGCCTGTCTGCAAGTTTGGAAATATGACCCTGAACTATTGGGGTTAGGGTTGCCACCTGTCCGGTATATTACCGGCCTAGCCGGTAAAAAAATTGGTTGATCCCAATGTTATTAATAGGGAAAAATGATAAATATGTAGGAAGGCCGGTATTTTGTTCCAGAAAAGGTGGTAACCCTAATTGGGATGTATATATGTTGTTACACCATGGGGTCTCTGTCTATAATTCTATAAGTGAAGGTTAAAGCTTTCATTTTTGGGGTTTAAGGCAGTGCTGTGGGTGTAAATACAATATAACTATGGCAGCATAGATATTCCCAGTTACTAAGTACAATTCAGCAGGAACATCTCCCCCCAAGCTTGTTTATAACATGTACAGAGAAATACCATAAAACTATGACAACATAGGTATTCCTCTGTACTAAGCACAATTCAGCAGGAACAGTCCCCTACGTATACTCATAGCCTGTACAGGGATATACCATAAAACTATGTCAGCATAGGTATTCCTCTGTTCTACGCACAATTCAGCAGGAACAGCCCCTAAATTTGCTTATAGCCTGTACAGAGATATTCCAAATAACTATGGCAGCAAATATATTCCTCTACACTAAACACAATTCAGCAGGAACAGCCCCCTAAGTTTGCTCATAGCCTGTACAGAGAGATAACATAAAACTATGGCAACATATATATTCCCCTGTACTAAGCACAATTCAGCAGGAACAGCCCCTAAGTTTGCTCATAGTCTGTACAGAGAGATACCATAAAACTATGGCAGCATAGGTATTCCCCTGTACTAAGCACAATTCAGCAGGAACAGCCCCTAAGTTTGCTCATAGTCTGTACAGAGAGATACCATAAAACTATGGCAGCATAGGTATTCCCTGTACTAAGCACAATTGAGTAGGGATGCTCTTTTCCTGATAAATTATTGAAGCGCTACTTTTTTCCTGCTCTGGAAAAAAAAAAATACTCAAATTTTTTTACCCTGCATTTTATTAAAATAATCCTCACACAGTTACAGTATCTCCCAGATTTCCATTCCCTACACTCTGTAATTGATATAATTAATGGACGATAACGTTAAAGTAACGCTCACACCATGGGGCATGGATTTCCTAAGCAACAACCTGACAATAAAATTGCAAAGTGGTAACTAATTTGCCCCCACCCAGAGGAATAATGTTAACGGAGATTAATGCACAATGAATCAACATTTGGCACAAGCAGAGGGCAGGTTGATCTGCATTCAGGAGACAGACGCTCCTATAAATGCTGATATGAGGCTTCCTGGTCAATTTTAATTCCCATGCAAATTCTGCACTTAAAACTGCCAGTGAGATTTATCTGTATTGTTTTGCTCTTTACAAAGTATTTCGTGTATCCACCAATACAGCCAGCACTAGAAAATTCAATATTTTATTAGTCTCCACACTCCACACAAGTTAAATTACAACTAAAGGCCCCATTATATTGCTCCTAATCCCCCCTCCCGAATCAGTAAGAAGCGTGAATACCTTAAGGCACATCTATAGTCCTTTCTATATATAGAAAAATGCACAGTGCTGTTTGTAGGGCTGCCACGTCCGCAGTCTTCGAAAGGGCTGTTTCGGCTTTGGAAACTGCCTGTCCAGTTTTCCAAATTAGTAAGTCCAGACTCTGGATTCTGAAGTGAATGACAATCAGACAATCACTGTCAAATCCCCTCCTTCTAATGCAGGGGTGTCCAAACTGCGGCCCGAGGGCCAAATGCGGCCCAGGATGCATATGAATGCGGCCCAACTTGGTTCCCGAGGAAACATCATGTCGCAAAGGATATAGGAGGAGGGGGGACTCTGCCCATTGCCCAGTTAGCAATAATAATATAATAATAAGTCTATTTAATATCCAGGTGTCCCATATTCCAGTGTATAGCTCCATCTGGTTATCCAACTGGCATTGTAGTTCTTTTCTGTGTATTTCCTTTACTTTTACAAATCAAACGTGTTTGTGTATTTCATATGTGGCCCCAGACAATTTTTCTTTTTCCAATGTGGCCCTGCGAGCCAAAAGTTTGGACACCCCTGTTCTAATGTCAACACTAAACCCCAAAACATCACCTCCTGCCCCTTAAACTTCACTGTCCCACCATGCCACACTCTGCTCAGACCTCCCTGCCCAAAAGTTGGCAACCCTAGATGATGGTAGTCACAGGGCCGCCATCAGGGGGGGACAGGGGGGACAAGCGTACCGGTCCCGGGCATGAAGGGGGGCCTGGCAGCGCTGCATTTTTTGAAGATCCGGGCCCCCCTTACGATTGCCCGAGCCGTACGTCTTGCCTCTTGCGTGCCGAATGCGGAAGTGCCGAAAAGCCAAAGCCGATGCGCAGAAAAGACCCGAAGTCACGGAAAAAGCCGAAGTCCCGAAGTCACGAAGCGCCGAAAAGACCCGAAGTCACGGAAAAAGCCGAAGTCCCGAAGTCACGAAGCGCCGAAAAGACCCGAAGTCACGAAAACAGCCGAAGCCGAAGTCCTGAAGCAGCGCAAAGACCCGAAGTCACAAAAACAGCCGAAATTGAAGTCCTGAAGCGGTGAAAAGACCCGAAGTCACGAAAGGAGGCGAAGTTGAAGTACTGAAGCCATGAGTTCAATCCTGCTGAACACCAGTCTGTGTTTTTTTTTTTTTTAATCCCCCTGCCACCAATCTTTTTTTTAAAACTTTTTTTTTGGGGCCCCAATTTTTTTTGTAACTCGTGAGGGGCCCCTTGCCACCATTGTTTTTTTTTGGTTTTTTTTTAAAAAAAAAAAAAATTAATTTTCTTTTTGGTGGCCCCAAATTTTTTTAACTTGTAAGGGGGCCCCTGCCACCAGTTTTTTTTTTTTTTTCAAAAAAAAATTATTTTTTTCAAATTTTTTTTTGGGGCCCCAATTTGTTTTTAACTTATAAGGGGGCCCCTGCCCAATGTTTTTTTTTTTTTTTCAAAAAAAAATTATTTTTTTTTCAAATTTTTTTTGGGGCCCCAATTTGTTTTTAACTTGTAAGGGGCCCCTGCCACCAGTTTTTTTTTTTTTCAAAAAATTTTTTTTTTTTTCAAATTTTTTTTTGGGGCCCCAATTTGTTTTTAACTTATAAGGGGGCCCCTGCCACCAATGTTTGTTTATTTTTTAGTTTTTTTACATTTTTTTTTGTTGGGGCCCCAAGTTTTTTTTAACTTATAAGGGGGCCCCTGCCACCAATGTTTTTTTTAAAAAAAAATTTAATTTTTTTTTGGGGCCCCAATTTTTTTATAAGGGGGCCCTGACCATCAATAGCTTTTTACAACTTGTGTGGGGGGGGGTTACTTTTTTAGCACTGATGTCTGTGTGGTCTTTTACTGTGATGTGGAGTGGGCGGGATGGAGCTTGGTCATCAGTGTGGGCGGGGCCCAGGGGGCCCCAAAAATTTTGTTGTACGGGGCCCCGTGATTTCTAATGGTGGCCCTGGTCACCATTTTGCCAATGTCTCTTCCATTTCTTTCTTTGATCAATATCATTGGCAAGAAGACTCTGCGCTTGGCCCAGGCACCATAAAGTCTGCCAGGCACTTCTTAGTCTTGCAGATTTGCATAGGGCCTAGGAAATTTTAAAGGAAAACTGTACCATCAGATATTTTTTTATGGTAAGTATTCTATTTAAGAATCTTACCAATGTACCCTATAAATATTGGTAAATATTGCCCTTTTACATCTCTTCCCTTGAGCTACCATTTTGTGATGGTCTGTGTGCTCCCTCAGGGATCACCTGACAGGAAGTAATGCAGCTCTAATTGTAACAGGAAGTGTGCGAGTAAAAGTCCTTTCATTGGCTGATGTAACGTAGCATGTATGTGTGCTTTTGGTTTATGAGTAAGAATAGTGCCTCATATGAGCCAGAAGGTGACGCCTAGTTCTTCAGTTTGGGATTATCCAGTGGCACATACTGTTTTTAGTTATATTTAACTAGTTATAAAACAGTGTTTTCACAGGACAGCCCTCATTGTCCTATAAGTGTGTAGAGTTGCCTGGCTCCTCTTTTGCTATTCTCCACTCCATCTTCCTCTGGAAAAAAATCCAAGATGGCAATGCATTCCAATGTGGATTTTTTCACAGGAGTTTAAGCTAGTTAGAGAGATAGAGAAGTAGGAAAGAAAAAAACTTTAGTGTTGGCCTTCTGCCTAGGTTTGCCACCTTTCCCCCCAACAAACTCCAGGGGTAGGTGTGGCTGTGATACCACAGGGGTGGGGCAGCAATGTAGTGGGGCAGGCCATGACATTGTGGGGGTGTGACATCAGGGGCGGGGCTATGATGTGGTGATTGGCCGATCGCCACGTCGATGCCAGGAATTCCTGCCCAGTTTTCCTAATTTGGAAAACCAAGCAGACAGTTTTGACCCCTTCTAAAAAACGGCTGTCCAGGTAAAAACTGGACAGGTGGCAACCCTACTTCTGCCTGTGCAAATACTAGGATACAAAGGGTATCCCAAACTAGGACTGAGGACTGAGAATCAAAATAGGTCCTGGCATTTCAGCAGGGCTGGAACTAGGGGTAGGCAGAATAGGTATGTGCCTAGGGCGCAAAGGTGGAGGGGCGCCAGGCACGTACTTACTCCTACTCCTAGTCCGGTCCCTACTCTGCCGACTGCCCACTTGTTTTCATCTGAGCGAGTGCGCATGCATACGAGCGTCTATTTGCGCATGCGCAGACGCGTCTTTTCGCGCATGCGCACAATCGCCTATTTGCACACACGCGCAAACGTGCAACCAGACTAGGGCATTTCAGGTATACAAAGGCTGAAACAGCTCCCACCAGTCCAAAAAGACTGTCTAGGGCAACATACAGCAGCCTCTCTGGCATTTGCCAGAACCCACAGATTTCCAGTCTGGGCCTGTCCCAAACCCAGAACAAACCCCCAAGGTCCTGGGATCAGGTTATGCTTCCACCTATAACAACTGCCTTTTGCTTTGGGAGGAGCCCTCTGCTACTCGGATCTTATAGTGAGAGGACCAGAGAGAGAGTTCTGGGCAGGCAAGGGAACCAAATGTTTACAGGAACAATGGAGAACAAGGAGTGTGGTCAAAGGACACACCAAGTCAATACCAATCAGGCAGAGCAGTACAAATTCAGGAGACAAGAACATAGTCAAGGTCACAGGCCAGGTCAATCACATCAGTAGCACAGTATGGTCATGGTCAGAAACAGGCTAGTGTCATATCAGGCAGCGAAGAAGAGAAGGTCAGGACAGGCAGGGTCAAGAACAGGTTAAACAGACTTGGACATGGCGCCTTTAAATATTTGAATTTGTCGTCAGATGCATGATCACAAAGTGAGTGAGCCACACATTTTCTGCTGTGCATTGCTTGGCAGATCTTTTTGTCCCTCTATGCTCTCAAATGTTGGGAGCTGCTTTATGTGTTCAGGTTTACAGTTTTCCCTTTAAATGCAAACATTTTAAGGACTGTTCATTAAGTCACCTGCTGTCCCTGTTAGTACCCACTGTGTTATTGATCCTTCCTGGCATTCAGAATAGGCCCTGGCAATTCAAGTACACAGATGCTGAAACAGCCCCCACCAGCCATCAATATAGTGACTGTCTGTGGCAATTTACAGCAGCCCATCTGCCATTTGCCAGAATCCACAGATTGCCAATCCAGGCCTGGATCCTTCTGGTAAAGAATATTGGTCCATTTCCTGACTCAGTCTTGTACACTGCCTGCCCTGGACTTGGACACGGAACCTGGTGTCCTCTGATACCCAGGGCCGGATTTACATAGTGGGCGCCCCTAGGCCCACTGCCGTTTGTCGCCCCTGTCCCCTCCAGGGGGACAGGAGAAATGGGGATTGGCGCACGGGAAATTTAAAAAATTATTTTATCACCAGCGCATCCCCAGTGTTTTGAACCAATGTGGGTGTGGTTGGGCAGCATGCCACCCCCCTAAAATCCTACCACCCTAGGCCCGGGCCTGGGTGGCCTTTCCACAAATCCGGGCCTGCTGATACTTTGATGTGGACTAATTGCCATTGTTGGTCAGTCTATTGTAATACCAACCTCCCTGTCATGTGTAACCTGCCTGTGCGATCCTGTTGTAAGTATTTGTCCTGCCTGTGCTCCACTTATTCCTTTGGACCAGTGGCCCCTGAAATACTGATCTGACCTTCATCTTTACTTACCTTATTTTTCTTAAGTGTCCTTGGTACTAAATGATTTTAGATATGATATCATGTTTATTCAGAATTTTCTTACCAACTTGATACATGATATCAGACCAACCTACTATAAAGGTCCTGATGTACAAGTGTGAGCTACTATCTACTTAGCTACGTGGCATTAGTCTGAGACCTGTAAGCCATTCTCGGGTCAGCCTGTGCTCTACTTCCTCCTTTGCCAAGTGGCCAATGACAAAGTATTTATAATTGTTTCATGTTAAAAGCAGCTCAATATAAAGTGGTGGTGAGTACAAAACGAGAGCAAACACTGGCATGCCTGGAGGTTTCTATATTGGCCTGTGCTCTCATGCCCTCTCACTCGCTACTGACTCATTACTTAGACCTTTACTCCCATTGGCAGTAAGATAGTCTTACATGCACCAAGTGCCTGAGCTTCTTATCCTTCATCAAGGAGTTTCCAATTATAACTTTGCCAAATACCAATCTCCAAAAAATGCATCTGACCCATTTCCATATGATCCGTTTTGGAGGTCAGGCTGCAATCCTTCAAAGTAACAAGATACTCACTGTCGTGCGACTGTCACCAGAATGAAATAGTTTCTGGTTTTAACATAGGCATGATTTAACAAAGTAAACCCTACTTTCAGATACTCATTGGCCTATTGGCTTTTTTTTCCAGTCAAGTGATTCCAGCTCTGCCTTACTTCCAAACAGACAGTGGTTTAAAGGGGTGATTCAATTTTAGGTTAAAAATTAGTATGCTATTGAATGGCTCATTCTAAGCAACTTTTCAATTATTAATTTTTTCTTTTTTTTTCATCTTCTTCTGACCCCAGAAGGAGAATGTAGGGTAATATGGAGACAGTAGGGCAAAATGGAGACACAATCCCTCACGGGCAGGCAGAGAAGAGAGAGGGGACCGGACTAGGGGTAGGAGGCAGAGAACTTAAGTGCCTGGTGCCCCCTCCAGCTTTGTGCCCTAGGCAAATGCCTACTCTGCCTCCTACCGCTAGTTCTAGCCCTGGAGACAGTAGAGCAAGATAGAAACAGCAGTACAATATGGAGACAGTAGGACAAAAGGGAGACAATAAGACTAGATGGTGACAGTTGGGTAAGATGCAGACAAAAGGACAAGATGGAGACAGAAGGGCAAGAGGGAGACAGTAGGGCAGGATGGTGATATTAAAACTCCATATCATTGTTGCCTGGCCTGCACAGGAGAGTTCCGTATTGCAATGATATAGAGCTTAGGCTGGGATCAGTAGCGACAGTGTCTCTGCAGTTTCCCGGAGAAGCTAAATGAGAATATTCTGTATGAATGAAAAGCAAAGTATATCTGATGGAAATGAATATTACATGGAGATTCTGCAGTCAGCGAGAACTGGCAGTGAGTGCTGGGGCTGCTGAGTCATGATAATTGTGCAGTCTGAGTCGCATTACAAACGGCTGCACCATCACATACACAAGAAACTCTAATGAGCTGCAGTCCCACCTCTCCAGCTCTCCTGCTGCACCGAGATGGTTCCTGATATCCCAGAGGAGCTATGGAGAAATGTTAGTTTTATATTCCCATCAATCCCTGAATAAGCCAAGATAACCACAAGTGCTGTACCAATGCCACGGCAGTTACGGGCAGAGGATCAGATGCATGCATTAATAAAATTTGTTTAATATTGAGAAGAATTATGGGTATCAGGAGTTGGTCATGGGTAGTTTGTACCAGCACCAGATTCTAATCACTAACCGTGACCCTGGGCCATTGTCCCTCTTGTTAAAAAAATGCACAGACCTGGGTAGGTTCTTTATGAAGCAGAGATAGTGTCTTGGTTAGAATCAAACCAGGGGCCCCAGTGCTGCAGGATAAAGAGGCCTAAATGGGTCTAGCTATGCATAACCCCGTCTGACCTCAGAAACCCATCCTGCCATATGTATAGCATTTTTATCATTTAAAGGGGGAGACTGTGTAAATTTAAAGGGATCCTTCATCCAAAAACAGTTTTTTTTTTGCATAATGAAAAAATATAATTTCAAGCAACTTCCCAATATCCATTAATTTTGAATTCTTTTCGTTTATAGTTATGTTTATCTGTTCTTTGGTTCTGACTTGAAAAGTAGAGGTCAGTCTCCTCCAGGTCTGTTAATCATCTGGCTTCTTCCACATAGTTTCATTTGTCAGGGCCATCACTGCAGAGGATAGACTTAGTGGTCATGCAAAGTGAAAATCTGCCTCAAAAATATATATTTTTTCCATAGTAAGCTCCACTGGGGCAGGGATGGGATTGATGTGAGTGGTGTTTACTCTCTGTATAGTGCTGAAGAGTATGTTAGCACTATATATTTATATTTATTCTATACTGCCACCTACTGGTCATTTGCCAGTACTGAGTTATTTTACTTGGACACTGGTTAGAGGGGGTATTTGCAAGAATATCAAAATGAGAAATAGTCTGCACACTCAGGGCTATAACTGTATATATGTATGCTTTGGGTAGAAGCCAGGTTCTCTTGAGTCTATAATTGAAATATTTAGGAAAAGAGACTCTTTAAATTGCATAATAGAATTCTCTGGATTTATCCTCCCCGGTTCTGTTCTCTCTCAATTTTGCTACTGGGGAGAATAAGTTGAGATAATTCCAGTGTGCCCTATATAAAGAGTCTCTTTTCATCTTCTGAACAAATGCAAGAATATAATTGTAGAGGTTTATGTGACTCAGTGGTATATATATATATATATATATATATATATATATATATATATATATATATATATATATATATATATATATATATATATATATATATACACACACACACAGCATTAAGGGAAAATAATAAAAAAAAAACTTTTTGTGTTCAGCATCTGTAAGTTTATTTAATAAGAGTATTTATATGCCAGTGCTATTTCATTGTCCATGGCCAGTATGTTGCTGTATGAGCTTTCTGTACAGATTGTATAAGTGGCACTTCAAAACTCAGCAAAACAACTGACTTTATACACAGGAACCAATAACCATTGTCTGTATGCAGTTGCTTCTAACTTTCCTTCTACTAGTAGAATTGCATTAATTTCTCTCTTATCTTTCTTGTTTCTTATCCTTTTATCTACTTGTCTGTGCTTCTCTTCTTCTCCCACCTCTCTATTATCCCCCAATATTTACTCTCTATTATTTACTTATTTGCTTTCTTACTACTAGGGATGCACCGAATCCACTATTTTGGATTCGGCCGAACCACCCGAATCATTTGTGTAAGATTCGGCCGAATACCGAACCGAATCCTAATTGGCATATGCAAATTAGGGGTGGGAAGGGGAATTTTTTTTTACTTCCTTGTTTTCTGACAAAAAGTCACGTAATTTCCCTCCCTGCCCCTAATATGCATATGCAAATTAGGATTTGGTTCGGCCTGGCAGAAGGATTTGGCCGAATCCCGAACCGAATCCTGGATTCGGTGCATCCCTACTTACTACTCTTTCTTTCTACATGCCTCATCTCTCCATTTGTCTCTTTATCTCCGAAAATCCCTGTCAGGCAGGGGTGTACCCTTCTATTAATCAGAAAAGAAATTTATTAAAGTATGTATTGTTCTTTAAGGAGAAGGAAAGCTACAGAGGCATTTTACTGCCAATAGATTAGCCGCAATAGTGCAAGCTAGAATGCTATATTTATTCTGTAGAAAATGTTACCATACCTGAGTAAAAAGCTCTATTAGCAGTTTTTTTAGGATAGCAGCTGCAGTATTAGCTTGGTGTGACAACACTTCCTGCCTGAGTCTCTCCCTGCTCACTCATAGCTCTGGGCTCAGATTACAGCAGAGAAGGGGGGGGGAAGAGGAGCAAACTGAGCATGCTCACGCCTGGGGCAAGGAGGTTTAAGCTGAAAACAGGAAGTCTGATACAGAAGCCCATGAGTACACAATAGAAGGAAAGAAATGTGATGTTTCTTTTGACAGAGGACTCAGAGCAGCATTACTTTGAGGGTTTACTGGTATATTTATATAGACCTTTCTGATAAAGCTTACTTAATTTTAGCCTTTCCTTCTCCTTTAAATCCACAAACTACTACATAAAGAGGTCCAGAACATAAAACTCAACTCAGAGCATGCCATCATTTAGGTAACTGGATACATTAGAAGAGAATATGATATACATAGTGAGTGAATGGCTTTAATTGTTTGACTGCCATCAAAGACTTACTGATATTTTAATGACTCAGTGTCCAACTGTCTGACTAACTGAGAGCCTTCTGTTATAGGACTTCCTACCAATTCTGCTTTATATCAAGTTCCTGATCAGGTTATTCTAGTTAGAATGAATACACCATAATTAAAAAACAAGTCAGTGTCTCAGTCACACAGGTTTTCAATGTTTCATTGAGTAATGTTTCCTCCTCTCTCTATCCCATCAACCTGCTAGCGAGTTGTTCTTAAAAAACAATATAGGAATATTTTAAAATTAATTAATTATATGGAACATTTTTGGGAAACTACTAATCCCTTCAAATTAAAGAATGTTCTTAGTTATAATTCTCTCCTTTTATGTAGGTCTTGTCTCCAGAGACCTTCATCCTCTTGCTACTGGAACTCTCTTGTCTCTATTTGTACGACTACATGAAGGCAAAAAATGACAGAGAGGATTCCTCTGCTGGGACAGAATCTCTAGAAATCTCTCCAGATATTTATCTCCAATGATGGTAAACATGCCCAAGAGTGAAAGGGAAAAGAATCCTGTTATAAAGCACCATAACATTGAGAAAGATGAGGAGGAAGAAGCGCTACGTGAGAGAAGGCAATAAGCAGATACATAAAGGCACTTACGTTTTCTCTCAGAGGAAAAATACAAGTTTTTGCTAATGAACATCAAGGATTAAAGCTTAAAAAGAAACACTCAGCTTTAATGAAAGATGAAGAAAATGACGGAGGAAAAATTAATCCACTGAAATGTGCCTTAAACGTAAAAAAAATTATTCCAGTACATTAAAAACAACTAGTGATGCACAAAATCCAGGATTCCGTTTGCGATTTGTCCAAATACTCTGCTTTTTTCAGCAGATTTCACCAATTCCAAGTCCCTGGCTTAATCACAGGACTTTTCAAGGAAGACAAGGATTTTTTTAACCGTGTGCAGTACTTTTCCCTCCTTTCCGCCTAATTTACAAATGCAAACTAGTAGTAATTAAATAACAATTTTAAATAATTAAAATAATAGAATACCACTGCTTGCTGAGATAAATAAATCCATCAAGCTATTGGTCACACACTGAGACATAATATATTTACATAAATTTCATTGTGTATTCAGTCTTTATTTTGCCTATAATTTGAACAGATTTACACGTGTATACAATAAAAAATACTTTTTGCAATTTTAATTCTCAAATGCATTTGGAATATTTACACCAGTGATTCATAAACTCTGGAGTAGGGTCCCCATGCTGTTCACAGTGGATCCCTATTAATAACATATTGACAAATGGTAAATTACAAGATAATTCTAAACCAATTCTTGGCTCCAACACTAAATTTGGGTCTCCTGAAACAAAGGTTATGTTTCAAAGCAAGTACAGGATACGAATAGCTGGAGCATCTGTGCAATTGAATAACGTTCGTGTTTCAGGGTAACTGAACCTGTAACCAAGAAGAGTTCATCTCAGAAGATGGCCTCCAAGGCCAGGCTAGAAGTTTGGATCTATATATAGGAATTTGGAAGAGTCTCTGAATTTCCAGCCTCTGTGGGTGAGCTTACGATGGGTGCACATGTGTCTCAGAAGGTGGAACCATTTACTGGTGATGCTTTCAACTTACGCATCTTCTTCCGATTGGCCATAGACATTGCAATTCCGACGATCGCACACCCTACAGCCAGTCCACCGATGGTGCCCACTATCACTGACCAGTAGGGCACCTGACCTTCTTTCTCTTCTGGTACGGGAGCTACAGTTTCAGGGAGTCCACTATTTTTCAGGGTGAAGAGATAAGGCTGGTTCTAGAAAAATATCAGAAAATGTCAATGTCAAACTAATAGGAAACCTACCGGTCAATTTATAACTAGTGTAATGCTACTAGTACAAGACCCACCAGGACAGTGGGTCACAATGTATGATTTAATTCCCACCTCAATAGTCTATATGAGATGTTTCTTCATATCTAGGTGTTATTTGCCTTCTTTGATTTAGTTGTACATATACAAATAGATTTGTGTGTAAGTGAATAGGACCTGGACTGTAAAGTTACAACTATATATTGTTTGTTCCCTATAGATCTATACTCCTTACCTGTGTAGGGCATTTCAGCTTGGAACGATCATGGGTGAAATTATTGAATTCATGCTTTTGTCCAATGGGTTCCAGCTAAGAATCAAGCAGATACAATCAGAAAAGTAAAGGGCCAATTCAACGTTCCAACTCTACTGGAAAACTTATATATCCACCCACAGTAACTCAAACCTTCATTCTGGTTTAAATTCAAATAGTATCCCCCTTATAGACAGAGAATCTACTCCCACTTACCATGCTGTTCCACAGGGCTATAGCCATCTCTGATTGGCCTCTCTCGGTGAAATGGAAGCAATCCACGGAAAAGAAGCTTATATCGGCATCACCGTTCTAAGGGTCAATATGGACTTATATAATTATTATTATCCTATAGTTATACAGCACTTGGTTTTAGGCACAGCTTAACTGTCAAGGGATCACTGAAGATTAGATAAACCTACCTTATCAACAGGCAGAACGCTGTTTTTGAAAAACGGTTGCACTACGACTGCAAAGTCTTCGCGATCCTGGTATTTCTCAGCCAACGCCACCACTTGGGTCTGATAGGACACAATCAACAATCAATAAACTCTTGCAATGATACTGGGATTTGATGTGTAGGTGGCAAATGCATCATCTAATTCACTGCTTATGCCAGAAGAGACGTTTGTTCTTGGCCACTGCATCTGTCAGGAGGTTGGGGCCACCAGAGGTGGCTTAGTACAGTAACGATCTAGCTATAGTGTTAAAAGTAAATTTTCCACTCCCGGGGGGTGGAAGAGTGCAGAGAGGGGGATACCTCAATTGATGCACAGGGAAGGTTCATTTAAATATGCTGCACAGCCATGTATCTCTCTGCAGTTTGCTCATCTGATTAAGGCCCAGGGCTTCTGAGTCCGAGAAAACCAGTGAAAAATAGATTAACTTGGGGTATAATCTAGGCTTAACTGCACATAGGTAAGTATAATATCTTCTTTATATATTCCCAGGTATAAATCTCTATTTCTCCGTATTTCCAGCTGCTGGGCTACTCTTTTTTCCCCTAATCAGACAGAAACCTTCCCATGGGTTAGTAAATCCAATCTCACCCTCCTGCTTACCCTGGTACAGGGCTGTGATTCTCTGAATTTCATGCTCTTGGGCTATTTTCTTTCCCCATGGTCAAGCAGGACACCCCTCCCCCACCATGGTAAATCAACCCAATCTCCTCCCTCAGTATTCACTCAGGTACAGAACTTTAGTTCTATGTGTTCCGTGTAATCCCTGGAGTCTTTACCATGGTCAATAAAGGGGGAAAATAGCTCAATGAGTTGTCACATTTCATCAGTTTATATTGGCCTTGGAAAGCAGTGTAAAGCAGGTTGATAGGAAATCTCCTAACTGGTTCTTAATTCAGAAACAAGTCCACACCTTTGCCTGACAAGTACAAAGCAGACCAGAAACCAGGGGTACAGGCAATATAAGCTCAGTCTCAATTCCAACCATTTCTCACCTGTAGGTCCTTGTTAAACTTTTTCATTTCAAACAGTTCCGGGGACCCTTCCCGTGGGTTTATGAAACATGGACAAAGATTTCTAAAGAAGAACAAACCGCATATTGGTTGTATTATTTGTCAGAAATAACAGGAACTACTTTTTAGATCCTTATTCTACAAGAAACTTAAAAACTGGAAAATATTTAGAAAATCCTAAATGTTCATAAAGGGAAGTTAAACGCAACAATTAACTATACACCCCCCCCCAAGACTACTTTAGAGCCGGGAAAATGTTTCTTAAATCTGAGAAGAAAATTGTTTCAGTTTCTCATCTGTAACAGGGGACAGAGTTTGGGAGCTGGATGTGATGTCATACCGGAAGTGATATGCCAGATATATTATTTTGTTCATGAAACGTATCATTTCTTAAATTTTTAGCAGTTGAAATACATTTTGATTGGATATAATATTGATTCAGTCTTTGGCCAAAGCCCAGAATAAACTTCAGTATCACCTCCAAATTCCCCACTTCCAGTTTACAATTATAATGTGCAGATTAGTGATGGGCGAATTTGCGCCGTTTCGCTTCGCCAAAAAATTCGCAAAATTCGCGAAACGGCGCCGGCGTCTCGTTTTTGACGCCGGCGCCCGTTTTTGGCGCCGGCGTCCGTTTTTCGAAAAAAAATGTTGACGCCGGCGAATTTTTTGCCGCGAATTTTCACGGGCGATTCGCGAATTTATTCGCTGGCGGCGAAACGCGCAAATTCGCCGCGAATTTGCGCCTGGCGAATAAATTCGCCCATCACTAGTGCAGATGGCTTCATCTACATTGAATTATGGATTATGATCCAAAAAGTAAGGTTGATTGTACATACGGGGCCATCTAAAGTGAATTATGGATGTTAATCCAAAAAGTAAGGCTCATTGTACATACAGGTCCATCTACAGTGAATTATGGATTATAATCTAAAAAATGAGGCTCATTGTACATACAGGGCCAGCTTCAGAAGTGTTGGGATGTTTCTCTAAATATGTAGGACTGTCCCAACAGTGGGACTTAAGTGGTTGTTTTCCATTCAGTTGCTCTACAGTCTTCTTCTTGTCATGTGTTCTCATTCTTGTACAAATTTTTCCATTTTTCCTGTTATCTTTCTCTACTGTCATCAATATTTTTCTACAGTCTCTATATACTTCTATTGTCACCATCGTGCCCAACTGTCACCATCTTGTACTACTGTTGCCATCTTGCTCTGTCATCTCCATATTTTCCTATTTCTCCATCTTCTTCTTCTACTGTCACCATCTTGTCCTACAGTTGTGCTCTTGCTACTGTCTCCATATTGTTCTACTGACTCCTTCTTTTCCTGCTATCTACATCTTCAACTGTCTCCATCAAATTTGTCACCATCCTGTCCTGCTGACTTCATCTTGTCCTACTCTTGCCATCTGGCTCTACTGTCTCTTCCTAAATGCAAAAGGGCCCCAAGAAGCAAACCTCAATGAAAAAGTAAAATAGCCCTGTGTTACAACAACACAGCTCATTCAAACACTTGGTTTTCACTAATCTTTTTAGTTTTTGCAAATCCCAGTTACTTACTACTTGCCTATTCAGCTGGCACTGGGAAGCCAGGCAGTTTAATACTTACGGCTTTAGCAGGGCACAGCCAAAATTGTTTGCCTTTACTCTGCGCAGTCCTTCCACCTCCAAAATCTCCACCAGATTCACAAAGGCTCGAGGGATCTGGAAAGACCACAGAATTCTGAGTTCAGTTACCATTTACTCTACCAAGAAAATCATTTTTCTTAATCCCTTTTACCAAACTAGTGATTATCAGAGTAATGCACGGATATACACTACAGTACCTCTTTGTATAAAATGTCCAAAGCTTTTTTAATATGGTCGACTTGATTGCGTAGGGAATATCTGTCCTGGAAGGAAAAAGAAAAACAATATAGATTTATGTAAATTGCAAGGTTTAAGGTATCAGGTGGTGGTAGCATGAGTACTGAAGTGGGGTAGCAAGTCACTTCCAAGCAATACCATACTGTAGTTATATTTTAATGCTAAATTATAGGACGTGAGATGTTTATACAGTGTATGATATAAACTAGTTCTCATTATGGGGAGCCAAATGGTAGTACATACAGTCAATAGTATGTTCCACCTATAAGGTCTAAACATGGGATGATATGGTAGGAATACTGTATATAGCAGATGATAAATCCCACCCATGAGGTCTCAGCTAACCAATACATTGGTGCCACCATCTTATATTGCAATAGTAATACTGAACACTAAGCTTTACTTACCCTGTTGTGGCAAAACTGGCAGAGATCGTTGGCACCAATAAAGACTGTGATAACCTTCCAATCTTCCTTAAAATTGATCATCTGATTAAGCGGAAGAAATGCAGGATATAACAATTTACCTTAAGCTTGCAATTTATAAATTTGGATTGGTACATTACCACGAAGTGTATATTCACCCCTAGAAACTCTGCTATAAATCAATACAAGGTTTTTAGGCCGAGGCCCCACTTACAGTGCTTTCTTTCATCTTATTCACTAGGGTGGTTGCTTGAGATAACATATTTCTAGTGGAAAAAGTGCAAAAAAAAAGCAAATAAGAATGTGACCCTATTGTTTTCGGTATTTGTTACAAGTGACCCACCCCCAATTAAAAGCTGGAAAGAGGCATAAAAGGAAGTCGAATAATTAAAAAAGGGGAGTATGTTTGTTACTTACTCTGCTTTGGCACCACTAATGGCTACATTAAACATTGTGTTTGCTTTGCCAACTCCTGTGGAAAATCCCTTTATGTTTGGATTAAATTTCTTCAGAATATCTTGAAAGGAACAGAGAAGGGTTCAATTTAGTTCAAGAAAGCAAAATAGGTTAATATTTGAGCAAGAAATTCTGAAATATATTCAGAATTCTTCTGCTGGTCACAAATGCATCAGTATCCTGCCGACTACGACAAATTGCAACAAGGCGCCACATATAAGAGCAGAGAATACTGTAAACTTTGCACAATACTCAACATGGCTGAAAAAGGTCTCATGGCTACAGTTTGCATACTTGAATATACAGGTATAGGACCTGTTCCAGAATGATTGGGACCTGGAGTTTTCCGGATAACAGATCTTTTCATAATTTGGATGTTCATACCATAAGTCTACAATAGGCTGGTTTTGCTTCCAATAAGGATTAATTAATTCTTGGATCAAGTACAAAATATTGTTTTATTATTACAGAGAAAAAGGACATAATTTTAAAAAATTTTGATTATTTAATTATAATGGAGTCTATGGGAGACACCTTTCTGTAATTTGGAGCTTTCTGGGTAACGGGTTTCCAGATAACAGATCCCATAGCTCTACTTGATTTAGGAAATACTAACGTTTAGAAAAGAATTATTGTAAAATATACAGAATTTCTTCAAAATAATACAGACAGGTAAAGAAACTGAACAGAAATAGGGGAAGAGATTTCAAAAAACTTCTCAACCATTTTCACATTTCCCTGATAGCAATAAAATGATTGAATTTTTTCACATTTTACAGATATAAACAAAAATTATTAGTATTCAAAATTTAGCAGGGGACAAATTATGCTTTTATTAAATTTACCCCGTAGAGTGGTCCTTTCTGACAATATGGGAACCTATTCAAAAAAGCTTCAAAGTATTTGTATTTTTTAAAGAGGTGCTTTACCTTTAAGTTCACTTTTAGTATGTTATAGAATGGCCAATTCTAAGCTGCTTTTCAATTGGTCTTCATTTTTATTTTTTATAGTTTCAATTTTTTGCCTTTTTCTTCTGAATATTTTCAGCTATCAGATGGGGGGGTCACTGACCCCATGTAAAAACAAATGCTCTGTAAGGATACATATATATTGTTATTGCTACTTTTTGTTACGAATCTTTCTATTCAGGCCTCTCCTATTCATATTCCAGTCTCTTTTTTAAATCAATGCATGGTTGCCGGGGTAATTTGGGCTGATATTGCAAATGCTAAATAACTAAAAAAACACAGATGAAAACCAATTGCAAACTTTCTAAAAATATCACTCTCTACATCATACAAAAAGTTAACTCAAAGGTGAACAACCCCTTTCAAGCTGGTGAAAACAATGCAAATAGATTTTCTGAGTTTTTTTTAAATTAAAACATTTGACCTGTCAGTTTTGACAATTCTGGAAATGGTCACACATTGTGAAACACTATGCAACATATTAATATGTGTCTCCTACTCACTGGGCAATGTTGTACATTCATCCAGGGTCCCATCACCACCAATGCTGAAATAAAAACAATGATATTTTTTACAGATAATGTTACAAAATAAAAACACAAAGTGTCAAACGAATGACAAACTCAGGGCTGTCAGTGAGATATTGAACTTGTGTGGTTGTTCTGTTTTCCTTGAAGAGGAGATAAAGTATACGAATGGAGACATGCGTGTGACTACATTGTAATTTTTTAAGGTGTGACCCCACATCTCAATAAATGTGTAAACCCTGAACTGGTTTGTAAGAGACTGGATCAGTTTTAGTGTAACAGGAGATCATTTGCTAAGGTGTTTGTATATATGGGTGCATTCATAAATGACACTTGCAAAGTCTTACCTCCAAGAAACCCCCCGATACTCAGTTGACATTTCATTGAGTGAGGGTGACTTTGCTCCATACGCTGCCTGCAACCAAAATAGAAACACTATAATTTTAAATAACAACATCCCCACTTTGCTCCATTAAAATGTGAGTTATTTATAAGGTACAGGCCACTGGGCAGTGGGCAACTATGTACTACCTTTTGCTTCAGTGTGCTGTGACACTCTTTGATAAGCACACTGAAAGCACTGATCTGTTACAATGCTACACTACTCAGTAGCCAATCAGAGTGTGGGAAAGTTTCTCAAGTATAAACCAGTACTGTGTAGTCAAGCAAAATATTTACATTTAGACCCGAACTTAAAGCCAAGCCTAACGGCAACAAAGTGTGTGGAATCCGCCTGTATATGGAACTGAGCTCATACTGTATATCCTACTTGTATCCCATTATATCCCACCTCTCTCTGGTACATCCTCTGCTAAGCCAGAATTTCTCACTTGCTTATTTTTATCATACTCAGTGGGTAGAACTGAGCCTACTATCTCACCTAATCTGTCCTTATGTCCTGGGCACCTGTACAACTGAGACCATTATGGATTTCTAAGACATCATTAGTGTTTCTCGTTTATTGGTCCATCTACTGACTTGTGTGTAACCGACTGGTTTTATGCTATTGTTAGTTTCTATGATATTACTCCACGGAATGAGAATGGCTTCTATGACATCAGTGGGCAGAACTTGACCCAACTCATCTGCCGTTGCTTATTAATGAGATTTCTCTGTACTTACAGTTAGGGAATCCCCAAGGGCTGCGACCACCTTGATGTCTGCTGGGCGTAACTTGTGCACTGATAGGGTAGATAAATGAAATATGGATTAAATAACGTGGCCTTACACTTATACATATCACTATGTCATGAGCTGGTCTGGTTGGTCAAAGCCATGCCTGACCCAGACCTGCAAACCTGCTATGTCTGTTTCCCTGATCTGCAACACAACAAAATAGCTTTTTCACTGGGGAAGTGGTGGGATTACTTTACCCAAGTACCCAGACAGGGTGCCCGTGAACCTTCTCACTGTCAGGGAAATGGGGACTTTCTGTCCAAAACCCAACCACTCTGCAGGTATTCCATGCCCCATGCTGGTCTCACAAGTGCAGCACCATTATAACAGTTTCCAATGGGAGAAACTCTGTAACCTATGTCAACCAATCAGATTGCTTTCATTATTCTGACTGCTTCAAACAATAGAAAAAGTTAACTGCTGGTCGTTGTGAATAAGAGGCTAGAGCACATTTTGCCATTCTTCTTTCATAACACTGGAAGTTCCACAACCTGCCCAAATAGTGAGTGATACAACAGATTTATTTCCTAGTAGTTTGGGTCTGGTCTTACCTGATGTTGGGATTTGGGAGGAAGGTCCGGCTGCCTGGCACATCATGTCACTACCCCAGTTCTAAATAATAGGAAAAGAAATAGCAAATTTTAATACCCCCCTTCACTCCTAAGGCTCTAAGGTGCTGTTCAGCTGGACAGACTTACAGTAATGTAATCCAATGGTTTAGCATCAGGGAAGCAGATTGCACCTACATTTACACACTGAGGCACAGGCACTTACACCATATTCTTGCAGTGATTTTCAGTACAAAACTGCAAAGTCAGTCACTTACTGTAAATAATAATACAATGGTGTGCCCAGTAACCACATCATCAAAGTCTCAGATGTAACTGATACCAGGCAACACGGGTGGGAACATATAAACGAATGTACGTCACAATATCAAAGAGGAAATCCACCCATGTCATTTCAACTTTCCAACATACATTAGAGCTATGGGTAAATGAAATGATTGAAAGCAGTATTTGTTTATTTCCTTCTGTTCTCTGCATTGCTGGTTCTGAGTATTGAAACAATGTAGCAGATCTAAGCCAGTCCTAACATTCTATTGCCGATCATATAATAACCCATTTAAGGGTGTAGACTTACCGTTACAGGGGGCGGTGTGGGCTTTGGAGGGGAATAATTGTAGTTGCTGTTTTTGTATGTCCTTAGGAATGGCTGATCCTGAGAATAAGAGGAAACATAAATGAGATCAGTATTTGCAATGAAAGGATAAGATCCACTTAAAGGGGTTGTTCACCTTTATATAAACTTTACGTTTGATGTAGAGAATGATATTCCGAGACAATTTGCAATTGGCTTTCATTTTTTATTATTAGTTGTTTTTAGAGTTATTCAGCTTTTTATTCAGCAGCTCTCCAGTTTGCAGTTTCAGCAATCTAGTTGCTAGGGTCTAAATTACCCTAGCAACCAAGGATTCATTTAAATAAGAGACTGGAATATGAAGAGGAGAGGGTCTGAATAGGACAGTGCATAATAAAATGTAACAATAACAGTAAAATTGTAGCCTTACAGAGCATTTGATTTTTAGATGGGGTCTGTGGGGTCAGTGATCCCCCATTTGAAAGCTGGAAACAGTTAGAAGACAAAGGCAAATAATGAAACAAAAATGAAAGGAAAAACAAAGACAAATTGAAAAGTTGCTCAGAATTAGCAATTCTATAACATACTAAAAGTAACCTTAAAGGTGAACCACCCCTTTAAATACATCGCCATGTTCTTCAGATTTCCTTGGCCAATATGGACCAAACCCAATTGTCAGATTGTCGGATAACACATACTCATACATACTTATACATATTCATGATCAATACACTGGAGGCACCAAACTGGCAATATTAGTCCATGTATTGTCAGCTTAATCCTGTTTTGCAAATTCAAACCAAGATGAGTCTTTTCCCAGTTTGAGGCACAAATAAGCAACATAATGGGCCAGATTCAATTCAGTGAGAAAAACGTATCTCCCTGTTTATCACATGATAACTGTATTGAAATCTATGGGGAAGAAAACTTGAATTGACTTAGGAGAAAAGTTTTTCCTACTCAAATAGAATCTCGTCCATAGGTTTTCAGGTGATAAACCATAAAGTAACATTTTCTCATTGATTCGAATCTGGTCCAATATACAATAAATCCCAAATAGACCCTGGTCACTGACCAATCAGGTTCTGCATTCTTACTTACCTGAGTGGGGCAGCTCAGTGCATCAATAGCCACCAAGTCTAATACATCAGTTTTCTTTCCAACAGGCTCCAGCTGAGGAAACAGAGAATAAAAAATCAGGTGCCAAATACTCACACCAATCAGCAGCATTGGATGCAGTGGGGGTCATTCACTGTGTTACATTTATATCTACTATATTAATTATATTTATACCTGTAAGACTGTAAGCTCTACGGGGCAGGGACCTCCTTCCCACTGTGTCTCTTACCACATAGCACTTAAACTATTTGTTCTGATATAAGCTCTGTGTATATTCATTGTGTTATTTGCCTTCTCCGTGTATACTTTTATATATATGGTACTTTTATGCACTGTACATCGATGTGGCTCCTTAACAGCGCTTTACAAATAAAGTTATACATACATACATACCTCCTACTCCAAAATACAGTACATAATGATAATAAAGAAATTAATAAATCACCGTGCCCGAGAGGCCAAACTGCACACCGGTATTCATCACTAACAATAGCAACATAATGAGCCCCCTGCTGGTAAATTCTCCTTACCATATTTTTCCATAGCATCCTGGCCATCTGTGAATGTGACTTCTGACTGAGGTGAAAACAGTCTGGGGCCATGAACGATGTATCCGGGATCCCATCCTGAGAAGAAGAGGAGGAGTTATACAGGATATTCCAAGCATGAGTCATGTATTATAAGGGATAATGTACCCCCTACTGTAAATGATAAGGATATTAGAAGTCACTGAGGGGTTCTGTGACTATATAAAGGCACAAGGCTGCAGGCTGAGTTATACAGGGAACTCTAAGTATCACTCATGTATTATAAGGGATAATGTACCCCCTACTGTAAATGATAAGGATATTAGAAGTCACTGAGGGGTTCTGTGACTATATAAAGGCACAAGGCTGCAGGCTGAGTTATACAGGGAACTCTGAGAATCACTTATGTATTATAAGGGATAATGTATCCCCTACTGTAAATGATAAGGATATTAGAAGTCACTGAGGGGTTCTGTGACCATATAAAGGCACAAGGCTGCAGAGTGAGTTATACCGGGAACTGTGAGTATCACTCATGTATTATAAGCGATAATGTACCCCCCTACTGTAAATTATAAGGATATTAGAAGTCACTGGGGGGTTCTGTGACCATATAAAGGCACAAGGCTGCAGAGTGAGTTATACCGGGAACTGTGAGTATCACTCATGTATTATAAGAGATAATGTACCCCCTACTGTAAATGATAAGGATATTAGAAGTCACTGGGGGGTTCTGTGACCATATAAAGGCACAAGGCTGCAGGCTGAGTTATACAGGGAACTCTGACAGCAGGTATTGGTGCTTACCGTGAGTTTGGGAATTTTGGGATTGCGGAAAAATGGCTGTAGAACCACAGTGAAGTCATCTCTTGTGTCGTACCTTCCTGAGTCAATCAGCTGTTGGGTGTTGTGCTGTAACAATGTAACAGAGAGCCTCATAAGCCACTTAGTATTAATGTTATAGTCACAGCAAACCACAGTATTACTGCAGTTTGGTCTGTATATGAATACAAGTCCATCAGGTATAGGATAGGATGGGGGCATTACTCGCTCACTGGCAGTTCCCACTACAGACAGCTGCTGTGGGTTTAAATACAAGGATCTGCTCAGGGGGTTCAGTCATCTTATGACTCAAGGTGACATTTCTTATCTGTTACTTGTGCCACATATTTATATATCATACATTCCCTGTGCAAAAATGAAGGCATTTTTGTCTGACCATAATCTGATTTATGAATGCAGCCTATTTGTGAAAAAAAGAGTTATTATATTAATTTTCCATTATATAGAGATCAGTGTTTTTTGTGCAAGTTATTCACAGCAGTAAAATGTTACTAAATGTGCCCAGGGATCTGCTATGGGCTTCATCCTTTTTACATACCAGAGCTGACTGGCCCAGGCTGGGGCCATTATAAGCCATACCTGATAGCCGCTGTTCATGCCTTTAATAAACTTCATTTCATCTGAGTTGTCTGCAATATTTAGTAGACAGGGACAGAGCATCCTACAGACAGAAAGACAGGGATCTGGTTATAGGGGTTATTCACCTTTAAATTAACTTTTACTATGATGAAAGTATGGGAGTATGAGTATGAGAGATTGATATTCATTTTTTATTATTTGTGGTTTTTGAGTTATTTGGCTTTTCTTTTCAACATCTCTCCAATTTGCAATTCCGGCAATCTGATTGCTAGGGTACAAATTGTCCTAGCAACCATGCATTGATTTGAATAAGAGACTGGAAATAAATAGAAGAGGGCTTGAATAGAAATATCAGTAATAAAAAGAGACAGAAATAACAATACATTTGTAGCATTAAACAGCATTTGTTTTTAGATCGGGTCAGTGACCCCCAAATGAAAGCTAGAAAGAGAAGAAGAAGGCAAACAATTCAAAAACTATAAAAAAGAAGAAAAAATAAAGGCCAATTGAAAAGTTGCTTAGAATTAGTCATTCTATAACATATTAAAAGTTAACTTAAAGGTGAACCACCCCTTTAAAGCTCTCTCTCTGGATATGATACGAAAGCAAAGCCAGGATAAAACAGTGGAAGATTGTGGATATGGGAGTGCAGGCGACATTTGATCAGATCAAAACTGTCCGCTCTATATGGAACTCCTTGTTGATCAATGATTAGTGATGAGTAAATTTATTTGCCAGGCATGGATTTGCGGCAAAGTTCCTTATTTTGGCACCTGCAAAATATTTTGCGAAACTGCAGCAAAAATTTGCTGTGACAAAAAAGCCACGCGTGTAAAAATTGTTGCAAGGAAAAAAATTTTTGACGCCTGTTGACTGTATTTGGACAAAAATGTCACAAAGACACAAAGTCTCCAAGACAAAATTGTTGTTGAGAAATTTTTTTTGGCAAAATTTTTTTTGACGCCCATTGACTTTAATGCATTTCACAATTTTTGCGCCGTTTCGTAATGGAACAGATTCACTCATCACTATCAATTGTTCTCTATTTGTTCATGTTGTCTGACAGAGGTAGGCAGCATGAGTTTCCTTAGCAAGGGCTGAATTAAGAAATCCCACCATTCCCTGCACAGTCAAATCAGAGAGACACAGTTCTTACTTAGTAATTAGGACAGGACAATTCACTCGTGGGTCTAAAACAGCTTCTCTCAATGGGTAGATATCCATCACTTCCACCAGGTTAACAAATGCTCTAGGGACCTGCACGAGGGAAAAAATACAAAACAAGTCAGTAACATCCAAAGCCGATACACTTATATCTCTTGGTATTTCTGCCGAGCTTTAACACAAGAACACTGGCCTACCTCCTTGTGCAAAATGTCCAGCGCCTCTCGAATGTAATCGATAAAGTTTTTGGTGGAAAAAAAGTTCTTTGGGGGGAAGAAGAGAGAACTGAAAATGAGTTGCAATGTATTTGCACAAATTCTACATTTTTTTTCCCTTTTAAGACAAAATAGGTATTGGAATAGAAAAAACCTGTTCTGCTCCTAGCTCCGCCCACATTGCACTGCTGAGTATCAGCAAGTACAATGAGTTTGTTTGACTGATGGCTGAGATGGATACAGATTTACACTGTACAGAGAAATAAACTAAACATTTTTAGAAGAGGAAATAATGATAATGATGCCATTATACCGTGTTTCTAGTTTTCCTTGAAACAGAGAGAATGACAAGTCAACATGATGGTTTGGCTCACTGTGTGCCCACAACATCTATTCTCTCTATATTTGTATTTATACATACTGGAGGGAGCTGAGATATTATTTCTCGTAGCTAAACGGTTTCACTGATGTTTAACTATACCAAGCTTTCATATAATGGGAAGAATAAAAACACTTACAGCATCTGAGCATGAAGCACACACGTCGTTAGGTCCAATTAATATAGTGATCACCTTCCAGTCATTATTGTAATTGACTCTCTGTAGAAAATGTAATATTGTAGTTATTATTTGACATTAGCAAGTACTGGACTTAACTGCACCCCCCCCCAAGTTAGATTTACCCCTCCTTGATATGAAAAGTTTACTCAACCAAAATCTCACCCTAACTGGCCTTCAGACTGGGCCCCCTTAGCTCATAACAAGGTTACAGATATATAGAAACATTGGGGTAACAGTCAACCTGCTATAGTTCCAGGGGTACCCAGGGTACAAATAAACACTCACCCCAAATCTCCCCCTAACTGGCCTTCAGGCTGGGCCCCCTTAGCTCATAATAAGGTTACAGATATATAGAAACATTGGGGTAACAGTCACCCTGCTATAGTTCCAGGGGTACCCAGGGTACAAATAAGCAGTCACCCCAAATCTCCCCCTAACTGGCCTTCAGGCTGAGCCCCCTTTGCTCATTACAAGGTTACAGATATATAGAAAAATTGGGGTAACAGTCACCCCGATATAGTTCCAGGGGTACCCAGGGCCTACAGACTGGGGCCTTAGCTCATAACAAGGTTACAGATATATAGAAACACTAGAAATTCACAAGATGGAGAACCATAGGGCAGGAGGTTGTACATCAATCTCCACTATATACACAGTTTGTTGGCTTTTAACTTGCTCTGCATTATTATATTCATACCTTGTCTTCTTTCAGTTGAGCAATCAGGGCGTGTACTTGTTCTGGTAAATTACTGAAACAAATATAACAATGATTAATAACTTTGAAGATTCCCATGCTGAAAAAGTCCAGTGACCTTCAATTGAAGTGATATCCCACACTTATACTATGCCATTCCCCCAAACTGCCCCCACAACCATGCATAATAGGCAGTTTAGATTTATCTGTTTTATATAGAGCAGAAAGGAATTCTTGTTAATACCTCCTACACCTCTAAATCTGCTGGTCTGCTGGGCTCAGGTCATCACACCTAACAGCTGTGCCATGGGCCTCTAGTTCTGCTCCTGCATTAAACCTTATTATAGATGCTAAACAAAACAAACTTACAAGGCCTTGGCTCCAGGAACGGCTTCATTCAGATAGGAATTATGAAGAGATTTATTTCCTGTTCCGGTTGAAAATCCAGTGAGCAGCGGGTTAAACTCACGCAGTATATCTACAGAGAATGGGATCAGAAGAGATTATTATATGAAAATATCTGCAGTGCTGTGCCCTTTTTACACCATTCACTGGGCAACTTTTGGCACATTGGGGGTGTATACAATTTGGTTACACACATACAGTAGGTGGCCAAACTGTTCCATTCCAATTGGTATTTTTATGTACAAATACATCTGATTTTCTCTTCTGGATACATAGAACAAGGCTTGTTGTAAAATAAGGAATCACAAAGGGGCAAAGGGAAGGGACATCTACTGAAGTCCCCTAAATGAAGTGATATTGGTCTTATCAGTAAACACACAATAGAGTACATTTAGGATACTCACTTGGCAGGGTGGTTACACGGTCTAACGTAGAATCACCACCAATGCTGAAACACAAAACAGAGGAATTTGTCAACCTTGTAGTAATAATAGTCTAGGTAGGACATCTTAAGTGGCAGCAGGGTCTTGACAAAACAGACTTTGTGGAGCTCCATTACTCCTGCAATCTAAGGTCCTACAGCTGTTGTTGATTTAAACTATAAATTCCAGCTCCAGGACTATTTCTAATTTGTCCTACAATCACCATCTTGTCTTGCCCTAGTGTCTCCATCAAACCTTAATGTCTCCATCTTGTTTTATTTTTTCCATCTTTTCTAGCTGTCTCCATCTTATCCTACTATTTTCATCTTGTCCTAGTGTCTCCATCTTGTCCTTCTGTTTCCTTTTTGCCCTAGTGTCTCTTGTCCTACTGATTCCTTCTTGTCCTACAGTCTCCATCTTGTCCTACTGTTTGCATCTTGCCCTGCTGTCTTTATCTTGCCCTACTGTCTCCATCTTGTCCTACTGTCTTCATCTTGTCCTACGGTCTCCATCTTGCCTTACTTTTTACATTTTGCCCTAGTGTCTCCATCTTGCCCAACTGTTTCCAGCTTGCCCTACTATTTTCAATTTGCCCTAGTGTCTCCATCTTGTCCTACTGTTTCCATCTTGCCCTATGGTCTCACCTTGCCCTACTGTCTCCATCTTGCACTACACTTTCCATCTTGCCCAAATGTCTCCACGCTTCCCTTTTTTACTTTAGTGGGGAGCACACAAACATTCCAAAAAATGTATTTAATCCCTACCATCAAACAGAACAATTATAACCAAGGGAGTCATGTGATAAGTTGCAGGTTTGCACTAGGTCTAACAACCCATAGAAACCAATCATATATTTGCCTTGAATTGATTGGTTGCTATGAATAAGTGGACCTGGTGGAAACTTAGTTGCGTTTTATTTTACAACCTCATTATGTTCTTACCTCCATGATAACCCTCTGTACATATTAAGCACGTCCAAGACATCATTTGGTTTGGAACCAATACCATTTCCAGCCTAGAATAAATGAAATTAAGGTATTATTTTTATTTAAAAAAATCCAGGGTCATAGATTTTAGTAGCTTTATGAATACAGCATAAAGATTTAATATGTGGTTAGGAATAAAGTCATAGAGAAAACTGCTAAGTGCTATGATTGTTTTTAGTGAAAAAGATCATCAGAAAGGGTATATCCTGGGGCAATGGGAAAGGGCAGCACATCAGACACCCTGTAATATGGCACGGGGGGTGATGGGATAAAATAATAAATGGTGCCTATGCCAGAACACTAAGGGGTGACAAATGATGCTCTTTAAGGCCCATGCATAAAGCACTTGCACTGATGGCAATAGTCACTGGAGGCTGTGCTTTGGATTGCTATGGTGGCTCCAACTGATATCAGACCACACCTCCTGGACTACTAGGCCACACCCCTGCTGGCTGTTTGTGGAAGTATTATGATATTACAGGAGGTCTATAGAAGGTTAAAGCCAGACTATAATGGCAGCTTACTCTTAGCTAAAATTACACAGCGAGTCAGTAGCACCATAGCGAATCAAGGGTGAAACAGATACTATTAGAAAATTGATGATAGAATCCCTGGTACAGTCATTTATTTCCTTTTAACTAAATTTGCAGGTTATCAGCTCGATGAGTTTAAATTGTTTTCCTTACTGTCAGGGAGTCTCCGATGGCTGCCACAACTGTCACGTCAGCGGGTTTCAGTGCGTGAACTTAAATGAAATAAAACAAATATCATTAATAAGTTGAATAAATTTCAGCCATTCCATCCATGCACAGCTGAAAATTCCCCCGAAAATCCCAAAATTAAAGAATAATGCTGTTTCCTTTAGTGACCCGAATGGATAGGTGATCAGTCAAAATATAGGAATTGGCTGAAGAAACCCATACACATTCTTCCCTGGATAGAAAATTAGGTGACTTTTGACCATGCCCCTGATCCAACTAGGCCACTCCCAAATATACCCGTCCCCCCTCCTATTCCAGCCAAACAATACTTCCTGATCCGCCCCTGCCTCCCCAGGGTATAAATAAACTAGGGATGCACCAAATCCACTATTTTGGATTTGGCCAAACCCCCGAATCCTTTCCGAAAAATTCGGCCGAATGCTGAACCGAACCGAATCCTAATTTGCATATGCAAATTAGGGGTGGGAAAGGGAAAACCATTTTTTCCTTCCTTGTTTTGTGACAAAAGTCACACGATTGCATATGCAAATTGGGATTCGAATTTGGTTCAACCGAATCTGAATCCTGCTGCAACAGGCCAAATCCTGGTCGAATCCCGAAACAAATCCTGGATTCGGTGCATCCCGAAAATATGACTTCCCAAAACGTGGGAGGGTTAATAGGTCTGCATTCTGATTTGGGTAACTGGGGTCCACTTAAGCACCAAGGAGGTTACAGGTCTTTAAGAAATTACTGGATTTATATAACAATGTACCCAACTTTGCTATACGTATGTACAATGTAAATATATGCTATGCAAATGACACAATACCTGATGCAGGTTTTGGATTGGAGGGACTTTTGTCTGCGCATGTGAGTTTGCTTCCAAGGGTCTAGAACACAAAGCAACAAATACATGAAAGAAATGCAGACTTCCCAGCAGCCATAGCATCCAAAAACTACAAAAATATTTGACATTTACAACAAATAAAAAAACTTGATGCAACAAAGGCTAGATTGTATTGCCTGCAGCCCTGCCTTTTCTGTGTTCTCCTGGGTGTCAGCTGGGAGTAGGGATTGTACAATGCTTGTGGGCAGAGATCGGCTTTAACATAAAGGAGGCACTGCTCTGGCAACTCTTCCTGCTGGTCAGACCTGAACACAACTCACAGGCAGTACACAAGAGAAAGCCCAACCCCTGACTTCAAAATGGGTCTCATAAACCACAACCACAGCTTATGAGACCCATAGTATTTATGCAGAGAAATCCTTTTAACAATAAAATTGGAAAGTCATTTTTTTTAAAAAGAATTATAAAATAACTATGAAAGATATAAAGTACTCACGTGATCGGGGGTTACGGTCGGATAGACGTAGTTACTGTTCCGTGCTGTCTTCACAAAGGGATCACTCTTCAATGGCAAATGAGAGTTTAATAGTTAGTACATTGGTATTGGGCATTGCCATTACTAACCAGGCAACTCTATCCCAGTTCATGTTAATGCCCACTGGATGTGTTTCAGCTTAAACGCCATATCTGAGCCAACTCTCCCAGATAGCAACTCATTCATTGTCAAGTTGATATACCCAAATTAGGAGCCCATAGCAGAGCTAACTTGCTGGATCCGAATTAATAGCCCACAGCAGAGCCAACTTGCTGGATACCAGTTCCTAGTCCATAGCAAAGCCAACTTGTTGGATTCCAGTTAATAACCCATAGGAGAGCAGTGTCGGACTGGGATGCCAGGAGCCCACCAGAAAACCTTAGGCTGAGGGCCCACTTTCCAAACTACTATATCTGCTCTCCTCACTCAACCTCTTTATTCTCCTAGTCTTTTTTCTCTACATACTATACTATATTCTTTCATTATTACGCCTCTTGGCTCTCATAAAGAAATAGGAAATGACCATGAACTAGCCAAATGGTTAGAAGCAAGAGGCCCACTGACCCTTGGGCCCACCGGGAGTTTTCCTGGTATCCCGGTGGGCCAGTCCAACACTGTAAGAGAGCCAACTTGTTGGATCCCAGTTAATAGCCCACAGCAGAGCCAACTTGCTGGATCCCAGTTAATAACCCTTAGCAAAGCCAACTTGTTGGATCCCAGTTAATAGCCCATAGCAGAGCCAACTTGCTGGATCCCAGTTAATAACCCTTAGCAAAACCAATTTGTTGGATCCCAGTTAATAGCCCATAGCAGAGCCAACTTGCTGGATCCCAGTGCATGGTGCAGCCTATTTTAAAATGCTTGGCCCAATTCCCCACAGCAGTTGATCCATCCAAATAAATGTTGTCTTGTTCCATACCTGTGGTGGACAGTGGACAGCAATATCTTCAGCAAGAGACTGATCTTTTGTCTTCTGACCAACTGGTTCAAACTTTGGGAGATTAAGAAAAAAGGTAGTGACTACATCAAATCAATTTTCTGGAAATGCACAAATCTTATATATATTGAATATTTATATATATATATATATATATATATATATATATACATGTAGAAAGCTGACGCACACTGGGATTTTCTCAAACAAGAAACATATTTATTGGATCGACGTTTCGGTCCTCACATGGACCTTTATCAAATATCTTGATAAAGGTCCATGTGAGGACCGAAATGTCGATCCAATAAATATGTTTCTTGTTTGAGAAAATCCCAGTGTGCGTCAGCTTTCTACATGAATATACAATTTCTTTCTGACCAGCACCTGGGTCTCTACTCCAGTAAGTGTGTGCCACAGCCCTTCCACATATATATATATATAAAATCAAAATCTGGAATAAAGCATTCCTGGGCCAGCACTTCCCTTTGTAAAACAAGTGTCTTTTTATTATTTCATTTCACACATCACAGTGCTCCAACGTTTCGGTCCCTCTTGGGACCTTTCTCAAGGATATATATATATATATATATATATATATATATATATGTATATACTGTATATATATATTGTGTATGTTGTGGTGTTTAGCTAAAATTCAAAAAGGTGGTCTACAAATTCTCTGTATTATTTCAGAACGCTTTAAATAGGAACAAAAATGGGATCTACAGATTCTCTGTTGCAGCTTCCAAACTCACCATGTTTTTCCATAGAGCTCGGGCACCCTGGGCATGGCCTTTCTCACCAAAATGAAAGCAGTCTGGAGACATATACGATCTGTCAGGAACTCCTTCCTATTTGTACAAATAACTATATAAATAAATGACATCTTGACTAAGATTCTAGTTGCACAACATTCATAACAAAGAGGTGAAGGGGTGATTGTTTATACAGAGGTCATTTTCTCTGGTTACTTCTACTTAATATTCTCTAGCTCCCCTGGAAGTGGCCATAGATGTGTGTGAATCTAATCAATCAGTTGGACCTATTCTAATATAATTGGCCAACCATGTGGGTATAGCCACCCTGGAGCTTCAACAGAGGTTCAACTGAGGTTCAACAATAGTTGATGGTTTACTGGAGAAACGGTCCTACTTTATATAAATGAAAGGTCTGTGTTATTCCCAAGCCCCTCCCCCAGTGAATTTATGGAAATTATATTTACCGCAGTTATTGGTATTTCAAGGTATTCGAAAAATGGCTGGACAACAACGCCAAAGTCCTCTTTGGTATCATACCTCCCGGTTTCAATTAACTGATATGTCATTTCCTGAATATTAAAGATAATAGAATAAAACATATTAATTGGTCTGTTAATGATTAATAAGTACTCCTACTGTCTATACAGGTATAAATAATGCTCAGTACAAAGAAAAAAAGGATATGTTAATGTTAGGGCTGATTTGCTGTAGGCTAGTTAATGGGTGCTATTGACCAACCTTAGGTAGGAAGTTAGTACATTGCCCCTGCATCTATAGATGCTGCATTTAGCACCTACCTAATAAGCCAATAGGCTGCTCACATGCAATCACTTACATATTCCAAGGACAAAGATTTCCACTATATATTGTCTTGTGTCTTCAGGGCATGCTGGGAAAAAATGCTTTCTGCTTGCATATTCCTGCAACACATGGACCCATCTGATCTCCCTTCACTTATTTGATTCTAGCTCAGTCTCCTAAATGATAAACTGTCACTAAAAAGCTTCTAGTTCTAAGAAATATACCAGGTCTGATAAACATGTGTAACTGTATGTACATGCACAATCCCCAATGAAATGCATAATAACGGATATCACATACCTGATATTTCTTGTTATACTGTTTAGCGGTCTCAAGCAGCAGAGAGTTGTGTTCATTTTCTACAATGCAGCTGCACAGTCCCCTGTATAGAAAGAAATCAATGCACTTAGTATTCACTGAGTAACAAGTACCACACTCAGGTGAGTAGTCTACCCCTGTCTAGGCTTTGCATACAGTCATACAGTACAGGAAAGGTACATAAAATATTTGCTATGCTGTTTATTGGGTACCTATATAGTGTTACCAATCACTATTTCTATAGGGAAATGGGAGCAGAGCAGGCAGTAACCCTTCCAACACTTTCATCTCGTCTCTGTCTATATACAGTAAGTACATATCTAGTGCTACCACTCCCTAATTCTGTAGGGAAATGAGAGCAGAGCAGGCAGTAACCCTTCCAACACTTGATTAGAATGCAACTGTGAGGTTACTTAAGTTGCTGCTCTTAAGATAATCATTAATAAGTAAATTGCACTCTCAAGGCCACAGATTGGAGTTTCAAGCAATGGCACAGAACAGTGAGATACACTACAGGATCAATGCAGGTAAGTGCGCACACAAGCTGATAACGTGCAATAGAAATAGGATTTACCCATCACATCTTAGATCTTATCCTAGTATTAATGGGTTTCACTATCTCTGTTTCTATTCTGGCTCCAGACTTTGCTTTTCCATTAACATAAATTGGCACCTCTTCTACAGGTATAATTTCTGTAGTGAATATTCTACAATTTACCAAGAGCACCAAATTCATTTTCGCTAAGAGAAATGTCTCGAGGACTGGTACACTGCCATTATAAAGATATACTGTGGCATCTCATTATCTATGTCCTCTTCTCCATGCTAATTTCCCACACGCAGCATTTCTCTACGCTGAAAATTCTCTAGAATATTTTTCCCCACTACAATTTTATAGGGAAAATACAATTTCACAGAGAATTTACTCCAGGAGAAAATTCACCTTCACTTTTCTCCTGCAACAGTGCGCTTACACTTTTAGTAAATATGAGCTGTATTGTGAAAATACACCTGGCTAATTGAGATAAACTTTGGTGTACATTCACACTTTGGTAAATCTGCCCCTGTACCCCTTGTTATAGTGAATGGATTAGGGATGCACGGAATCCAGGATTCTGTTCAGGATTCGCCAGTATTCGCCTTTTCAGAAAGATTTGGATTTGGCTGAATCCTTGTGCCTGGACAAGGGATGCACCAAATCCACTATTTTGGATTCAGCTGAACCCCCCGAATCCTTAAAGATTCAGCCGAATACCAAACCGAATCTGAACACTAATTTGCATATGCAAATTAGGGATGGGAAGGGGAAAACATTTTTTACTTCATTGTTTTGTGACAAAAAGTCAAACGATTTCCCTCCCCACCCCTAATTTGCATATGCAAATTAGGATTCCGATTCGGTTTCGGCCGGGCAGAAGGATTCGGCCGAATCGCGCTGAGTAAGGCCAAATCCTGACTGAATCCCGAACCGAATCCTGGATTTGGTGCATCCCTAGCCTGGACAAACCGAATCCGAATCCTTTTTGCATATGTAAATTGGGGCGGGAAGGAAAATCACATGACTTTTTGTCACAAAGCAAGGAAGTAAAAAAATGTTTCCACTTTTTCCCTTTCCCACCCTTAATTTGCATATGCAAATTAGGACTTGGATTCGGTTCGGTATTTGGCCTAATCTTTTACAAAGAATTCAGGGATTCAACACAATCCCAAATAGTGGATTTGATGTATCCCTAGAATAGACCTCTCTACACACTGGTAAAAAAAGGGAATATTCCTATAGGAGGGTTACATTTTCTCATGGAGATTGAAGGAAATATGTATTTCTAGTCCTTTATTTTTTTATTTAATATTCAGTAACAAAGCTAAGGGAGTCTACACACAGGGACGGACTGGACGATTGGGGGCCCACCAGGTTCCAATCCAAACATGTGCGGATGCTGGCGAGTGATGCGCATGTGCAAATGCCACATGCTGGCCTACATTTACTGTAGGTATTTTTTTGAGCCAGCCAATAGGGGAGTGGGTCTGTGCCGGCAGGGGGCCCATGAGGGCCGACGTTCCAGTCCAACTTTGTCTACACATGATACTGATATAAGCTCAGCATGAATGGCAGCAATATTGTATCTACCATGTATATAAATAAGCAGATAACTAAGGTTTTTTTTTTATAGGAAAAAAAAATCCCATATGCTATGGGGAGCTGCCTAGGTCATCTTTGAAAGTAAATTTCTGGGCCAAACCATAACCTTGTTTGGGCTGGTGGTGAGTCTCTGCATGCGGTTGGCTGGGGAGGGAGGGGGGACAGGAGAATAAAGGGACCTTTCTGGGTCCCCTCTCCCCCCTGGTGCTGTAGCAGCTGTGGGATCTGATCCCCCTATAGTTACACCACTGGCCCTTCCCAAATCCCCTATGTACTCCCGAATGTTTATAGGAAAATAAAGGGTAATAGAGTCAAACCTCATGATAGTCTGCGGGCAGTGAGTCCGTTTATCATCGTAAAGGCCTTTCAGTGGCATTATATCCAGAATTAAAACCAGATTCACAAACAACCGCGGGACCTGCCATACATAAAACATATGATTATTATTACTCTCATTATTAACAAAGTTTATAAAGCCCCCACATAATCTGGGATAAAGATTCACCCATTTGACAACCTTGCCAAAGGAGTGGATCATTCCATGGGCCTATGATAGAATCTGACATCTTGTGCACACTTTAGGCACCATTAGTTATAAATATGTACTATCATATACTAAACGGTGTTTATATCACACAGCTCTATGGTAGAAATAAGAGAGATGATGGGATTTGTTATAAGGAGGTGCCCACCGGGACATTCCTGGCCAGTCTCACCCTGGTGCCTGATTCATAACAGTGACCCTGACATTCATTGTCTCTGGATTGGCAAAGCCACCCCCTAAAAAAAATTATTTTTGAGAACTAATTATGCTGGAATTCTGGGAAACAATGTGCATTGTGGGTAAACAATGACTGCTCAAGTATGCATTTGCCCTTTTGCAGTTGTTTTGTAAATAAGCCCTTGATAGTGTTAGACAGGGACATTTAACCACTAAAATTCAACAACATGATCCACAAACACTTACCTCGGCATGCAGGTAGTCCAGAGCTTCTTGGATACGATAAATATATTTTTCTGGAGAATGATAAATCTGTTGGGTGGGGAGATAGAGATTAAATGTAATTTACGTGTCTCTGGAAAGTCTCTGTGACCCCTTATACCCTTTGTATCAGATTTAGATTGCAAGCTCTGTGAGGCAGGGAGTGTAAGAAGTAGTTTGTATGAGATATTCACGTCTAGGTGTTATTTACCTTCACTGATTAAGGTTGGCCAGAGATGGTTATATGACCCTCGCTATTCACTGTGTATTCCCATTATTGGCCCATGGGCTAAATGTTTGGCTGTATGTCCTACTATTTGGGGGGGCAATCAAATAGAGACCCACTAACTGAACATTACCCTATATGGCCAGCTTTCATCATCCATCCGACACCCCCATCATACAAAGTGAAATGCAGATTTATGAAGGCAAGATATAATTTGGGAACTAATTGGTTTCCAAGGATCTATCTCTGAAAGCAGAGATTTCACTATCTGAGCTCTTATCACAGGCCAGAATGGTAATGGCTGTAATTAGGAGGGACTTGTTCTTATCAGATGGGTTCTGTAGTCATATGACAACCACAGGTCCTAAGGGTGGAGGCACACGCTCAGATTCAGGGAGATTTAGTCGACCAGCAATTAATCGCATCTTCTTCGGGCGACTAATCTCCATGAACTACCTTCCTGCAGACTAGAATGTAAATCGCCCGGGGGGTGGCACTCGGAGCACTTTTTTGAAATCGCCGAAGTTTCTTCGTGAGGCAACATAAGAAAACAAAGCGCTCCGAGTGCCATCACACCGTCGATTTACATTCGAACCGGCGGGAAGGCATGTTAAGGCAGGTTGGCTAGATTAATCGCCCGGTGACTAAATCTCCCCGAATCTCCCCATGTGTCTCTGCCCTAAGAAACCAAAGAATATAAATGTTTAAATAGGGATAAATATTCCACAGTACTTCTCCTAATAAGTCTTCTCGAGCCCTACATCTCCCAGCTGCCTTAGTCATTCCCACTGCCATCAATTTATGGTATTTGTCTGTTCAGACTATGAATAGATTATAGGGGGCTGCTCCTACTGAACTGAGCACAGTACAATGGAATATCTATGCTAGCAGAGGTGGTTATAGCCCCCACATATTTAAATTCATTACATTAATACAAAAGAAATAGAATGCTTTAGAGATTTTCTGATACCATCCCTTCACTTACTGGGTCTTTACAGATGCCACAAAGATCGTTTCCTCCGATAAATATAGTCAGAAGTTTCCAGTCCTCAGTCATATTTATTTTCTAGAATACAAGTAAATACACAGAATGATCCATATGCAATAATGCAATATACTGTGCATGCCCAGAAGACAAAGAAAGATGCAACCAGATACTGCATTGTATGAGACAGGGTGCGGCTGATCACTTCCATTCATTGTGGAACTAGGTTTCCCCTTGTGGGGTCCTGAATTGCCCACAATAGACATCTGTATAGACATCATTATTAGTCCAACTCACCGAAGACAACTTCATCCTTTGCACAAGTAACTGAGACTGCTCCAGCATATCACTGCAAAGCAAGATAGACACATCAACATGCAGGAATGAACAGCAGCAAGTCTCTGAGAGTCAACAGTGGAGGAGGCAACACAAAGACCAGTTGGTGGAAATCCATCTGACTGGCCCATTGATTAGGAGAGTGTGGGATTTGTCACATATAACTACACTGCACTAAATTGATTGCATGGCCAATGGATGTTTTTTTATAAACACCCTTTCCAGGTGTTCCATTGGGGAAAATCGAGCAGCAGCAGGTAGGGCTAGCCTGAAGGTCAGTTATAGTGAGAACTTAGAGGGAGAACTGAGGAGATACCCTAAGGTAAATTAGGTTGATATATGGGGTAAATGTGTTTTCGCAACCCTAGATATTCTTGGAACTGTGGCTGAAGGATTGATACATTGATATTTCCCTAAATCTGTACTCATTTCATGAGCTATGGAGAGGGCCTGAGAAACGGTTGGAACTTTATGTAGGGTTGGATCTGAAAAATGTTCACAACCAAAGGGCTAGAACGAATCGTATAATTCTTTTTTTAGACTCTAAAAGCTAACATTAGTATTGTAAATATTAACAGAGGCAACAACCATGTTAAACAGCACTAATGTGGTTGAACTAAGTTTCTACATCCAACTTGTATCCACACTTGGATAATCCACCCAACAAGAATTAGCAGGCAGGTGTTCCCATTTATCTTCCCCTTAATAACATCTTTATACATACTCTGCTTTGGCTCCGGGGACGGCTCGGTTTAGATTAGCATTGGGAAGGTGCTGGGATCCTCTTCCGGTGGAGAAGCCTACAATATTAGGGTTGTACAGCCGGAGAATATCTACAGCACAAAGTAAGATATAGTTAGACATTTTATGGACTGTGGTTGGTACTTTCCTGTAATTGTGGAATATGGAGCACTTACTAGTTATTGTTGTCACATTGCTGAGTTCTAAATCTCCACCAATGCTGTTACAGAGAAGAACAAAAGGGTTATTTTAGTTGGTTCTATAATGTGAATCTCTGCTTTCAGGCACATAAAGTAACATCTCGCAAGTTTTTTAATGGAATGGGCAGATAATCTGCTAGTTTAAGATCTGATACTGTATCTCACTCCCTAAACCACATTTTTAGATTGTTAACAGTGATCTCAAATATGGAAAAACTGGGGGTGCTCCAAAATGGGTCGCCCTTGTGGGGATCTGATCATTTACAATGTTCCGATAATTTGACGGTCCAAATTATTATTTTTATTAAAATTATCTCCACTAGACTGTGCAGGTGGCAATAGACATCAAAGAAGATTTAACCATCAACATCAGAAGGGCATTTCAAAAGGGAAGTCAGATTACAGGATTCCATATCAAGAGAGGTGGTAATGAGTGAGTCATAGGATGGGTTAAAAATCTAGCTGGGCTCCTTTTTTTTTTTTTTTTTAGAAAGAGAGGGCTGATATAAACTGTAGCTCACTATATTTTTGAGAGTCAGGATGTATTTTCTCTCTGAAAAGGCCGAATTGGCTTGCCTGCTGGACGTCTCTTTGTTTTGGAAGGATTTAACCTGAAGCTACTGTATGTACAGAAACTGTGCCGACAGACCAGGAAAGGAAAACAACTGAAGGCTGTGACAAATGTACAATCCCAGGTTTCTGACACATCATTTATATCTAATCACACACATTGCTACTGACCTCCAGGAGAGACCACGGTACTCAGTAACTATATCCAGGGGATCAGTGATCACGGCACCTGCTCCATTTCCAGCCTGTTAGAAATAGAGCAATATCTAGGCTGAACATACTGATACATCTTCTTCTGCTGTTATACATCTTAATTCCGCCCTACTGTCTCCATATTCTATAACTGTCTTTATCTTCTACTACTGTCTGCATCTTATACTACTGAGTGTCTCTATCTTGCCCTACTGTCTGCATCTTATACTACTGACTGTCTCTATCTTGCCCAACTGTCTGCATCTTATACTACTGACTGTCTCTATCTTGCCCTACTGTCTACATTTTGATCTTGCCCTATTTTTCCTCCCACTTCGCCCACAAACATATACAGATATGGGATGTGTTATACAGAAAGCTCCAATTTTATCCAAATAATCCAATTTTTTATTTCCTTTTTCTCTGTAATAATAAAACAATAGCTTGTACTTGATCCCAACTAAGATATAATTAATTCTTATTGGAAGCAGAACCAGCTTTTTAGTTTTATTTAATGTTTGCATGATTTTCTAGTAGTTTTAAGATCCAAATTACAGATCCACTATCTGGAAAAACCCAGGTTCCAAGCATTCGGGATAACAGACTCCATACTTGTACAGGTTTATAAATTAGAGCTGGCCACAGTTCACCAGCAGGCCCGGATTTGCGGCAAAGCCGCATAGGCCCGGGCCTGGGGCGGCAAAAAATAGGGACGGCATGCCGCCCACCCGCATTATGGGGACGTGTGCGTCCCCATTCAATTACACCAGCTGCGCTGGCGTTTTTTCGACCGGCTCGCTGGGAAGGGGAAGTGTAGGTGGGCACTAGGACCGCGCGGCCTAGGGGCGGCCGGCAAATAAATCGGCCGCTTTTCACCAGAGAAAAATGCCACTGCTTTCTGTTCAATTGTATGATTTTTTAGGGCCACATTTATGAAACGGTGAACTAATTTTCAACCTTTGATACATATATTCTAAAAATCCCATAAATACATACAACTGAATAAAGAACATTAAAGTGTAGCTCTGGTGACCTGTGGTGAATAAAATCCCATATTGGGTATTGACTAATACCCTGCTTAGTGCTATATTTTATCAAAATCCATCCCAATCAAAACCATTTTTTCGACTGCAACAGTCAATTTTAGAAAAATGTCAATTATTTTTCAACCCCCATATACAATCTTTTATCATTGGGTAAAAAATAGTGCTTTCACCAGCTCTAGAGATCCAATTTCATAAAATGTTGGTCTAAATGTTCCAAAACTAATGAAATACAAATACTTTTCAAAAACAAAATATATGTGATTTTTTTTAAGTAGTATCTTCTCACTGACATTAACATTTTTCAATGTTAAATTAAACATTAAAAAACAATTATACTCTATTTTGCAGATGTATTATATAGAACACAATCACTTTGATAGGGACTCAAGAAAGTGGTATTAATTAGAATAAGCAGTGACACTATCAGGAATGTCTATTCATCTATTCTGACTTCAGCTTCATCAACTAAATAAAATAACACTGATAGGGTCATTTCTACCGGAGTCCAGTCCCTTTGGGGGGTAATTCAATACATATATTGTGCTGAGATAAATGAATGCTTACAGTAATGGAGTCTCCCAAAGCAGCGATGACCTTAAAATCTGCCGGCTTCAATCTGTGAACTAAAAATGCCAAGTCTGGTTAATATCTCAGCGTGTTATCCAAATGAGGCAAAATACAGAAAAAAATAAGAACCAGATAATTAGAGAAGAAATTGGAGGAAGCAAAATGTTATGGAGCATGGGAATGTTATTCCATTTAAATATAATGTTGATTTATCAGCCTATAACAATTCTTTTCTACTAAGCACAACACAGCAAATTTGGTGCCCCTTTAAAGAAACATACATAAAATCCAAATAGATATAAAGTAGACATTGGCTTAGAATGAAGGTTTGTGGCGTAGAAGAAATCTGACATGGGCTTTGTCCCTAAAAGAGTCATTTTTTTCAACAGCAAACTGTTCAAAGCCAACTGAAGGACAATGTGGTGAGCCTGTCTGGATCTTACATGATAATCACGTTGGTCATGTATGTAGTCATGTCTCAAACTATCTACCAGGGCCCCTAGATATCCAGACTCAGGTCAACTGTTGGAAATAAACTGAAAGGCCTTTTTCATAGTCACTGGGTGTTGCCATTGGCATTAGCAGTATGAGGATCAGGTCAAAAAGGCAGATCTTCCCATGCTTGGCCATATTTAACTATGAGTTTCATTCTAACCAATACCATGCCTTCAACTTGCCCTCTTGTCTTACTTTACCTGCTGTCCACTTGCTTCCTACTTACCACTGGGCCCTGACTATTCCTGCTTATTTAGAGCCCCACTAAAGACATTTCTGGTCCTGAACAAGATCATTAAAATGAGTGCATCCATAGACTACTAAGGTTTTCTGTTTATTATATCGAGACTTGATTTACATTCAGACCTGTTCGTTCAACAACTCACCAGAGGTTGGGATGGTGTCAGAAGGAGATAAATCTGTGCAGGTAAAATTAGAGCCAAAGGCCTTCGTCTGGAAAAAACAAAAACAACAAGCTTAACAACCATACCATAAGCTTACCCTGGTAACAGTTATTGGCTTGCACTGAACACTGGAAAGCCTAGGAAAGAAAAGTTCCCCACTTTGTACCTTAAAGGATCCATTATGCAGAACTATAATTCTAGATGCCAATTCTAGATTTCATAGACATCTCTGCATCTGGGGTTCATGTATTGTAACAATTTCAGCAGAGAATGTTAAACAATGGATCTCATTTTCAAATAATTCATGGCAACTTTTTCATGACTCCCATCTGTTTGTAACTTATTGGGCAAATATCTTCATTTTGCCAAATTTGCACCAGAGTCCTAAAAAAAAGTATCAATCAAGCGGAAGGAAGGAATTTGGTCTTGTCTGAGCCATCCATACCTGTGCATTTTTCTCTTCATAGAGTAGCATGTCACTGAGCGACTCATAAGGGCTGTTTCTGTGAGTATTGAGGTAAGGACGGGCCTGTAGAAAACACAAAACCATGTTATGGGCATGAGAGCAACAGTCTATATTCATTTTCATAGAACTATCTGTTTCCCCAGTGCCTATTGGACTCTTACCACACTAAAATATTACCTCCATGGCATAACAAGTAGATGTACCATTAACTTCTGACCCCCTGCCCAATGGCTCACCATGCTTCCCCTGATAGAAAATCTAAAATTGTATATTAATATTATAGATCAGTGGTACTATATGCATACCTTAATTGAAATCTGACATGGAGCTAGACATTTCCTAGGTGCCCCCAGTCATGTTACTGCAAATGCAGCACTGCAAATTGGAGTAATATCACCCCCCCTTCCCTCCCAGCAGCCAATCAGCAGAACAATGGGAAGGTAACAAGATAACAGTTCCCCTGACACCTGCATTGCTAAAAATGCAGCCATGCCCCACCTAGTGGTAGATATGAGAACAGCGCTTAATAGTAAAAATCAATGTCTGCATAATCCAAGTCATGACTCCTTCGGTTATATTGAGTAGGAGAAACAATAGCTAAGCTGAAAGTAATTCTATAGTGAAGTGCTGGCTCTTTCTGAAAGCACATGTCCAGACAAAATGACCTGAGATGACTACACAGCAATATTGCAAATAAAACAACATGCACTTATTGGTTAAAGAATACATTTTAATATGGTAGAAGGAATTACTCGCAGTGTACACAGTGTCATTTAGTAATAAAAATTATATCATGACAGAATTCCAATAACCTCATTGCAGATTCAATATTTAGACCGCCCTTAGTTTATGAAATGGATAGAAATATAAAAAAAAATATGTTTGTGTGTCAGTCATTCAGCCACAGTTCCAACAACATCTAGGACAGTAAATACATATTCACACCAAATGTCTGCCCTATCTGACCTTCAAGCTGGGCTTTAAGGTATATCTAGGACAGTGATCCTCAACCAGTGGCTTGTGAGCAACATGTTACTCACTGACCCCTTGGATGTTGCTCCCAGTGGCTGCCAAAACAGGTGCTTATTTTTGAATTCCAGGCTTAAAGGCAAGTTTTGGTTGCATAAAAACTAATTGTACTTTCAAGTAGAGCCTCTTGTAGACTGTCAGTCCACACAGGGGCTACCAAATAGCCAATCACAGCCCTTATTTGGCACCCCCAGGAACTTTTTTCATCCTTGCGTTGCTCCCCAACTCGTTTTACAATTGATTGTGGCTCACAGGTAAAAAAGGTTGTGGACCCCTGATCTAGGAGAACAATGGCCATTCTCCCTACTTTTCACCCTAATTCAGACTGACCCCCAGCTACCAATGTTCCAGGATCGCTGAGGAGTGGGAACCTCTGTTCTAAGGTATACAGCTGCCAGAGGTTTCAGGGATTGGTGGCTCAGCTGAATGGAAAGAAGCTGACAAGCTCAATCACAAATGTTCTTCCCGGTACTAACCTGAACAGAGCACTGAAGATCGTAAGACTCCCAAGAATTTCCATAGTCCACCTGGAAGAGACAAAATACAACATTGCTGGTTTAACACTATCAGGATCTTTATACCCATCCAGTATCCACCTGTCCCCTGAGACAACAATAGGGGCTAATACAGAGCTGTTGGGAGATAACTGATCATGTCACAGGAACAGATAGATATCTGGTTGTCTCAGTTGATATTTCAAGACCCCTAAATAATTTGTTGGTTCCCCATTATCTTACAGCAAGTCTTGTGTTACTGATTTTATTAAAAAGAGAAATTTCCACCATCTGACGGAAAAAAAATCCTAAACAGGTTAATAAAGCTGTAAATTGTCATATGGTGAATTGTGCTGAATTCTCTGCTCATTGATAAATATGCCCCAATAGACACAGGAACCACCTTATTTTGGGAAATATCACAGACTGTTAGGCCAGTCACACCCCTGTACGTTGAACCCTCTGGTAAAATTGGCAAATATTATATTAGCTGTTCTGATCTGTGCCAACCCGAAGGTGACTTAATCATTTCATGGCATCACCTGGACCATCTATTGATCTGATAATTGCTATCTCATTTATTATCTGCCCACAATCTGCTGATAGATATAATTAAGGCTGAGCTGTAACCTGAGAGATGTAACTAATAAACCAGAGATCAAAACAGACAAGTGAATGTGGCAATAACCGATAAAATCAGAGGAGCAGGGAAATTGTTCTACAGAAAATCATTTGTACTCCCATCTGTGGATGATTTCAGTGGCATAACTACCAGGGGTGCGGGGGGGGGGGGGGTGATTGCACCTGAACTTTCACCCCCTTGAGGCCCATCAGAGATGCAATGGTGTCTCATTGATGGAGAAACAGCACATGCACACTTGTCTGAAGAAGATCAGCACACTTCCGGAGGGGAGGGGGCAGGCTCGGACTGGCAATCTGTGGGTTCTGGCAAATGCCAGAGGGGCTGCTGTAAGATGCCATAGACAATCACTATTTAGTAGGTTGGTGGGGGCTATTTGGGCCTCTCTGTACTTGGAATGCAAGGGCTTATTTTGACTCCCAGTCCAGTGCTGGGAGGGGGCCTGGTGTGGGGAGGGAGGCACATCTTGGACCCGGGCCTGGTTAGTAGTTGCATCACTGTATTTCATTGCATAAATGACTGGCACCAACTCTGTTGTCTCTCTTTTACCTTCTTTTTACAATAGAGATCAAATAGAATCTGTTCCACTGGGACAGAATACTCTGTTATACAGATAGTTAGAGTCTCAGCCATAAAGCAGGACAGGACTGCTGCTTACAATGGGGATCATATAGGATCTGTGCAGCCACTGGGACAGAATGATCTGTTATACAGATAGCTAGAATCTCAGCCATAGAGCAGGACAGGACTGCTGCTTACAATGGAGATCAGATAGGATCTTTGCAGCCACTGGAACAGAATGCTCATTATACTATATGTATACAGAGGTTCACTATACCTTTAATATGCTTCAGTTATGCTTCTAAAGTACTTAGATTGGGGTAATGATTTACAGTGAAACCTTAATTGTACATTCCTGATTTTTGGTTTCCCCTAATTTTACACTGTCTCATCAATACATAATGCATTTTCCTGATTTAAAATTTTACCATTTTGATGACGGGATGCAGTGCAACAGTGAAGTCCTCCCTGGTGTCATATTGTCCAGAAAGTATCAGTCTTTCAAGGGCAACCTAATGGGAGAGAAATAGCCAACAGCACTCAGTCAGTGTCCCTGGAAACCTCTTATCTCCCATCACTCCGACAATAAATTGAAATCACTTAACATACATTAAAGCAAGTTCATTACAGCAGCTCAGCAATATGGTTTATCTGTTCACACGAGCAGCTACGAAATGATAATCCCTAATGGTTTATCAATATAATGTCCCTCTGTGAGGCTCGGGGGGTACTGGAAAAATTACGTAAAAGCCGAACTTTGTATAGAGACACGGGAAAGCGTAGAAAATCCCGTCCCTAAGTGACACAAATCCCATAGTCACTGATATTTAAATGCATTATTAAATAAGGACACATATATTATAGCATTGCCCTAGCTTAAGTATTTCCAAAATACTTTATTTTTAAATATTTAACATTTCTTAAAAGTTCACCAAAAAATTATGAGGCAACAGTCTTTGGAAATGTTAACTCTGAAAATGGGAAATGTTAGGGTAGAAAAAAAAATTTGCAGACTCCTCCAATATCTCCTCTCTATAAAACTTCACTATATCTGTTATTATACAGAAACTTGGTACAATGTATTATTTCCTAAAAGAAGTAATAAAATAATAGAAAACGATAAGAGTAAAATGCCTCCAGTTATTTAAGGCGAAACCACATAAAATATATACAAATGTTTGTTCTGAAATTTTACAATTTCGAATTTTTTAAAATTAGCTAAATTATATATATATATATATATATTATAGCAATTAGACAGGGACCCGCACTCCAATGTTGAGTGAAGAAAATTAGTTTTTATTCAAACTTGTGCATATATATATATATATATATATATATATATATATATATATATATACATACACGAAGTTATACAAATTTTAATTTTATATACCTGCATATATTTATATTTTATATGTATATATTATATAGTGAATAATGTAAAATTTAAGGATATTATAAGTCACCAAGGCGTTTCATGACCATATAAAGGCATGAGGCCAAAAGCTGAGTGCTTTAATACAGCTCGTGGAACTCTGGGGCGACTTCTAATATCCTTATATTTTGCAAACATTATTAAAATAAGTTTCAGTGAGTCCTGTGATGGAAATTACATCACAAAGCACCATTTATAAGGATGTAATTTGCAGAATTTTCTTGGTTCTTGTGTATTATATTAAAATATAAATATTAACTTATAAAATAAAGTTATTTTGCCTAATTACATGCAGTAACCAATAGTAACCAATAGCAAGACACCATATTCCTATTCACATTTGTAAGTGTGTGTGTGTATGTGACAGGTAGAACTGGTAGAGTGAATTTTCAAGAAGGAAAAAGAGAATATTCTCTGAATCCAGTTTAGACAGAAATACATAGGAAGAAAACATAATATAAAATGACATTGAACTTTGATGTTTACATGCATTCAAATAAATGCTGTATTCTTATTATCGCCAACTTACTGTGACGCATACATAAATCAGTGTCATTGCTATCTCTGAATGTAATGCAATGGTTTTATCTCTTGCAGATGGCATGGACGATATGTTTAGTAATTGGGTTGCTGAGCCGACAGTCTCGTGCTTTATCAGATGGGGTCAGAGTATGTTACAGTGGGGCCCTGGGACCTTGCCAGGAGATCAGATATGATTGTGCGGGTGCAGAGAGAGATAATATTATCTTGGTTCTGTTGGGAATCTTTTTCATATCCTTGCACAATAATGTAATTGTGTTTCAACAGAGGGAAGAGCTGGTTTTGAATGGGGCTCCGTGGCCCTGTGGACACTTATGAAAAGTGGGCAAATTGTAACACGGCTAATAACTCCAGCAAATAATTTTGACCTTCTTTTGTGCTCCTGATTTGCTCCCATTGTTGTCCTTTCTGAAAATGGTTAGCTATAATTAATAGGTACCCGCTGTTTCAAAACTGCATTTTTGTGGTTAGTCTTATCCATGTACCTCACACCCTTCATAGGGGCATATACATTTTAAAGAACCACATGTTCCTTGTTCCCAGCCCTTCCATAAGCCTGTAGACCTCAAGGGCTTCCCACACTTCAGATTTTACTTTTTATTTGTTATTTTGATTTTGTAAATGCCTTAATCTCTTAATTATGAAGGTATGTAAAAAACTGTGTCTATTTAGTGAAATATGGTATCACCAACTTGTCCAACTTTTCCCAATTTAAGGTTTCAGCTTTTCAGCTATTCTGACATGTCTTCATCACAGCCTTGACCTCTATCTCCCTATCACCCTCTTACATCTTCTTCAACACACTGAAGAACACGGAAATGTCATCATCACCTCAAACCTGGAGAAACTACTTTATTTTATACAGATAAAGAATATATGGCGCCCAGAATCAGATGCCAAGTTCAATGTTCTAATATCTACCAACATACTTTTTGTGTTTTTTTTTAATAGTTTCTGAACTCTGGGGTCGGTTGTTGAAACTTGATTTAAAGGACCCAAGTTCGTTTCCCTCTCTACCTAAAGCACTATAAAATGGTCCAAATTTTTGCAAGATGAATTTCTGTGTCATGAAGATGACTTCATTACGTAATTAGGGTCCCCTGATACACTACAAGTAAATTAAATCTATCAATCTTAAGACACTCTGTGACATAGTTCCTTGGCTTGAGTCCATGAAGTTGATACTAAGCAGAGTCTCCTCAATGTCACCAACCCAGGGCTGTGAGTGCTATGACTTTATCATTAGAATTGGAGATTCTTTCTTACCTGGAATGAAAAGCGGAATGTGGTTTTGGTGTAATCTGATGGTTTCCTGAAACAGTCACATGATTTCCTGAAATGAAATAAACCCCAATGAGACACCCGTTACATTGCACTGATGGCTCAGTAAAGAGTCAATATAATGCTTCCCCCAGAGCAGAGGCACAATTATTCTGTGATAAATTCACATCTCTGATACATATACTGACTGATTCTATAACTACCATTAGCAAAGGATACTGGGAATTGTGTCTAGTAAGTGCACATGCCTGGGACTTGCTGTATACATAGACCTAGAGACCCATTGAGTTATGATTGGGCAAAATCTAGAGGTCCTAAGATTAACGTTGGCCCTTAATATACCAATAATATCTTATTGGTACAATTAATTATACATGTATGTACACCGATTTCCATGTACTAGGGATATCAATTGGTTTGAGGTAGCAGGGTTATCTGCTGATGCTCTATGTTGGCCAGTTCATGGTGTCCAGGCTACTAATGCCTAAAAACATGGACACAAGAGCTTTTAGGCAATTACCATTTAAAAAATGAGGTGCTTAAAGTGTCCAAAGTACCCCTATGCGACATCGCCGTATCTACAGTATATCTATATAAAGCAGAACTGTTATTTCGTTAGCTTTTACAAATACTGTTAATTCCACCCTTAAAGTGAAGCTCGGTGTGTGTAAATCATTAAAAATCAGTACTAACATAGAAACAACAAGTTATTTAACAGGTGTAATTAAACAAGAGTGTTGCTTTAACCCAAGCAATAAGTCACAAAGATATGGTCACACAAATATATATACAAATGCACTGATATGTTATCTTTATTGCAGTAGGGAGAGCAGATAGTTGGAAACACTTCCCAGAAGTCAATATCTCTGATTGGGTTTCAAGTCTTGCGCCAGAGCTACACAGGAGATAGAGCACACAGGTGTCCAGCCTGCATCAACTGAAGTACTACCAGCACCCTTTGCCAGCAATTATAGAAGAATTACTTGATTGGGACATTGGAATGGGACCATTTTTCCACCAAGGAGCTGCCATTTTTGACTTACAACTCCAATCATATCATTAACATTAACATGACATGTAGACATACAGAAACAAAGCTTATGGAGATTTGATACCTCTGATGAAGAGTAAGTACAGTAGCTCAAACTCACTTTCCATTGTACCATACCTGAGCTCTGCTTGGCTGGGATGAGACAGGTACAAGCCATTTAGCTCCGTCAAGTCCACCAAACTCACAAATGTTTTCGGAAGCTACAGTATAGAAAAGGCAACATAATTGAATTAGTACAAACCAGCAGTGCACAAGAAGGCCCATGATTGGGCTATTAGTAGAAAAGAGTCAGGAAAGGTTCTGCAGGGGAGGGGCTGGGAATATTGATTACTTCTTTGTGTAGTAAATCTAGAACACTCTCCAGTTTTCTGATAGTGCCTTCTGTGTGATCCATCTGTAACAACACAAACCAAGGGGAAGGTGAATGTCAGCTCTGTCCGAATATCTGAGTAGGATGTTATCAGAATGTTAATTCAGAGGAACAATTAGTAACATTCGCTATTTACAGGTGAGATGGTGAGATCCAATTGCCTAAAACATTACCTCAATGGCCATAATCAGTGGCTACAGCACCCAAAATGCAAAGTGTAATAATGCATCATGTCTTAGGTAAGCCATGTCATCTCCCTGCACTACAGGCAACAAACTAGGGTTATCATCGAAAAGCAACAAAAATATCAAGAAGTATCGGAGATAAAACACGTGAGCTTAGAAGGAGCTTAATTACCTGATTGCAGAACCCACAAGGGTCTTCAGCAGTAACAAAGATGGTGATCATCTTCCAGTCGTTGGCAAAAGACACCATCTAAAAGAAAAACTGCTTGATTACCTGATATGCTTGTAGGATACCTATGAACCATTCTCCTATAACAATTAACAGAGATTCAGATTCAGTTTGATGAGTAAACCTTATCTCCTAATGCAATTCCAGATTTTCCCATAAAGCCAGATGCAATTCAGTGAGAAAAATATATCTCGCTGTTTATCACATCACTCTATTAAAGTTTATGGGAAAAAATCTGGAACTGAATTCGGAGAAAATGTTTTCTCCTCAAATTGAATCTCATCCATAAGTTTTCATGCAATAAACCATAAAATAATGTTTTCTCATAGAATTAAATCTGACCTGAATTGGTCTCATTTATTATATTTTGTTAAAATGTGCATTTGCGAAACTATGGGGGCATGGTGTCTTTAACAAAATTGGTGCATTTGGGCAAAAAGTTGCTGATTTTTCCTCTATTAGTAAATGAGGTCCACAGTGAGAGGGCATCAAATTTGCTCATGAAGAGCAAAGAACATTGTCTAAAATAATGCTGACATGGAAGCTTGAGGAAAAGGTATCACTAACAAAGGGGAATTATGGGGAGACTGTGTTCTGCTTTACTGGAATCTGACATAAAAGAATGTGGTTTCATCCCCCCAACATAGGTTGGCCAAAGTAAAGCCCTTCTTATGGTGCTAGCCAGTGGCATAACTAGATATTACTGGGCCCCACAGCAAATTATTTTTCAAGCCCCCAAAATGTCTAGAGGTTGACCTGTTTTACCAGTATTTATTGGAATTTTATATGAATTAGGGCCTCATGGGGCCCCTATACCTCCTTGGGTCTGCTTCCTCTGTAGTTACGCCCCTGGTGCTAGCCTTACTGGAATCATTTATGTCCTTTTTATATTACATAGCTATAAAATACTTAAGTTAATGTAAAGGTCAACTTCCCCTGGTATATACAGTATTTGAAAAGTCAGCAGATATTTAAGTAAAGTATTTACCTGGCCTTGCTTTAGGCTTTCCACCAGCTTCTTAGCTTCTTCTAACAGGTTCCTGTCCAAACAACACAAGGGTTTATTTGTAATAACCAAGGTTATAGTTTCCATAGAAGGTTCTGTTGGGTCTCACCAACCCTCTGTAAACCTGATTTTACTTAAAAATCACTAGAATGGATTAGAATTGTACTTTTAACTGTACAGTATAGGTATATATTTGTTGACTTGTCATGCATCTCCAGAAGATACTTTTGAAGAATAAAAAGAAGGAGAGAGCTGGGCAAGTGATGAGGTTTGGACCCAAGGTCTTGCTGAGAGGAGGCAGAACTTACTCTTGTGGTGGAGGAGAAATACGGGAGGCTGAAGGCAATTTTTGACCGATGTCTGTAAAAAGAGGATGACAGAAACTCCATGTTGGAAAGAAAACCTAATGGATTTACCATCTAGTGAGGTAAAATCAGCAAGAAAATTAGGATATCATGGGGTGAATTCTTTATACTAATACTTACAGGATTCAACATCCCGGCTGGCCCTCTGCAATACCTGCTCCAAGCTAAAGAAAGGATGGCACTGGGTAAGCATTGAGACTTCCGGCAATGAAAATTTTAAAAACATATTTTAAACCTTTCCATATCAATGTGCTGCTAATATAAAATATACCCACCTCTGCAGTCTGTTATTTGCCCCATCAGGATTCTTAAAAAAAAAATCAAAAAAATCTTAGTTACATATATTCTATTCATTCAGCCTGAGTTTGCCCAAAGTGTCTCTCAATGATAATTTAAAATATCTCTAATTATCTTTCTTGTCCTATGTATGAAATATTCCTCTAAGTTCACAATTTAGCTGCCTGAGAGCAATGTAGTAAAATCCCTTTGAAAAGAAAGTCCTTTGTGGCAGACAGAGGACAAAATATTGGGATTCATGGGTGTTTACTGAGAGCAAGGTCTGTGTTGAATTGTAGTGCAATATTAAAACAATGTAGCAGAAGCCAACTGACTGTCAAGCAGACCATAGGTCATAAGATATTACAGTTGGACCTTGTGAATGTTTCCTACAAGCAAAACAGTGGACACAATTGGTTGGTTACTTACGAGTTTCAAGCTTCTCAAAGTGGATAAAACCTTGATGTCCAAGGGGCTGAGCGAATGAACTGTTGATACAAAGATATATATATATAATATATAGAATAAATATGTTAATGGAAGGGGGTAACATACAGGGGGAAATGGAGAATGGTAACATACATTGAATGATCTATGTAAATAGTCTAAGTTGAAAAGTTGAAGGCATCTCATAAGTGAATGTCACAGTTAATAAGTTTTTCATTGTTTTTTTGACAACAGCTAAAGGGTTTGGCAACATTGAGGGGCCGATTCACTAATTTAGAGTGAAGGATTCGAAGTTAAAAAAACTTCGAATTTCGAAGTTTTTTTTCGGCTACTTCGACCATCGAATGGGCTACTTCGACCTTCGACTACGACTACGACTACGAATCGAAGGATTCGAACTAAAAATCGTTCGACTATTCGACCATTCGATAGTCGAAGTACTGTCTCTTTAAAAAAATCTTCGACCCCCTAGTTCGCCATCTAAAAGCTACCGAAGTCAATGTTAGCCTATGGGGAAGGTCCCCATAGGCTTGGCTAACTTTTTTTGATCGAAGGATATTCCTTCGATCGTTGGATTTAAATCCTTCGAATCGTACGTTTCGAAGGATTTTATCATTCGATCGAAGGAATAATCCTTCGATCGTTCGATTGTACTATCTGCGCTAAATCCTTTGACTTCGATGTTCGAAGTCCAAGGATTTCAATTCCCAGTCGAATATCGAGGGTTAATTAACCCTCGATATTCGACCCTTAGTGAATCAGCCCCTGAGTGTTTCTGCAATCATCTTGCTTGGATTTCGTCTTCTCATTCTTCTGTCCATCCTACTGTCTCTTTCTTGCCATACTGCATCATTTTTGCTCTGCTGACACTCTCTTGTCACCATCTTACATCTTACCAAATATTGTCTTTATTTTGCACTACTGTCTCCACTTGTCCTACTGCATTATCCTTGTCCGGTTAACACCATATCTCTCATTTGTTACACCTTACCATATATCATCTTCATCTTGCCTTACCGTCTCCATATTGTCCTACTGTTCCCATTTCTCCTATTTTTTTCATCTTGTCTTACTGTCTCCATCTTGTCATACTGTCTCCATTTCGCCCTACTGCGTTATCCTTGTCCTGCTGACACTATCTCTCTCATTTGTCACCTCCTTGCTCCGCTATACGTTTCTCCTCCACTTTTATCTACACAATCTACAAATGATGTTTGCAGGGGCTCCACCATGTTTTGGACCTAGGTTAGCTTCCACTATTCCACACCCCCCATGAAATCAGCTCTGATGGGACACCACTACCAATCAGAATACTACTTCACGTATATACTTCTGCATAATGTTAAAAGACAGGGCTCATTAATAAAAAAATATCCACATTTTCCAGAATATTTGGTAACCTACCTGATGCAGCATCTTTATCTGGTCTTCTGTTGGTGTTTATATCACAAGGCAACAGAAATTTCTGCAGAACAAATACCAGGAGATGCATCAAAAGCACTGAATTTATTCTCTGTTTGCTTTGTTGTAGTGTTAACATGAATGCATCGACAACAATCTTAGTCCTGAGGCTGCTGATGCTGGTCAGTAGTTCTTATGAGCTATAGGTGTTGAACGTGTGCACACAGAGCACATGGCACATACTTTATAGAGAGGGGAAAGGTGTAGCTGTTTGTGCCAGATGCTTTAATTAAACAAATACACGAGTTAACAGGTAATTTTCCCCAACTGTATAGAGGCTGCAGGTTAGTTATTACTGAATATACTGTAAATACCTAAAAATATTCTGCCTAGCTAGATTCTTGCCCCTCTTTATTCCTGGTCCCCAATTCGAATGCTTTCTCTGCCCTATCCAAGTTATGAGCATTATGTACTACCACAAGAGACTAGGTGAGGATTAAAGATGATGTAGGCCCCAGAACTTCTTGTAAACTCACTTCAATACAATACAGGACTACTGCTTTACACAAAATGTTATAACAGTTAAAATGATCAATTTTTTTATGTTTGTTTCCCTTTATAGTAAAGTGAATTATACAATCATAAACAAGCAATTCATCCACTGTCCCTGGCAATTAAAGAAGCCTCAATAATTCTTCTTGTCCTAAAATGATAGCCAAGTTCCCTTGCAATTAGCAATTCCCGGGAAGACAATAACCTTTTGCCAAAAAAAAAGTGCTTGGCTGCCGTAAATCTCTTTTATTGGGTAACTGCTGACTGATCCCCCGTCCCAGTGAGTGATGACCCAATTTCTTTCGCTAGAATTATTTGTAGAATTTGCTAACGAAAACCTGATGGAGAATCACAAAATCTTTATTGCCCCCTTGGCACCTCGCACAAGGAAATAATATTTCTGTGTTATCAGATATTGGGCCAGATTCAATGCAGTGAGAAAAAGGTTTATCACGTGAAAACTCATAAACAAGATTCAATTTGAGATGTCATTCAATTCATAAAAACTTATCTCTGGTTTATCAAATGAAAACTCTTTTGAAATCTATGGGAGAAAAACTGGAACTGAATTAGGAGAAAAGTTTTTCCTCCTCAAACTGAATCTCATCCATGACTTTTCATGTGATAAACCATGAGATAATTTTTTCTCACTGCATTGAATCTGGCTCATTGTTTCTCAGATCGTCTCCATCCAACTGTTTCCATAGAGTGGGCCAAATTAGCAAAACTACATGCCATCCAAAGAGGTTATTAAGTGGTCTGGGGCCAATAAAATATATTGGAGGGCCAAGTTTGGTTTACGGACCTCCATTTGGACAGTCTTGTTTAAGACCAATGGCACAAGAGGAACTGATTGCCACTTTCACTCCAGCTGCTGCGACTCTTACTGGTAAAAGAAAAATGGCTGCTATATTGAGTGAGCTTTGCTCAAGGACAATAACTATTGCCTTCCAAAATGACACCAATTTCATGGAAATGCAACAAGCCTCATTTTTTATTTCATCAGCCTGAAAAGCAGTTACTTACAGTGCTTTGATTACAATAGTTTTCCCTAAGATTGGAGTGGTGAGCAGAGTAGATGTCTAATATTATCCATGCAGTATGAGGATTCTGTGTCCACTTTGAAACGGATGAATAGTAACTCTTAACACATTCCCTGTATTTTAAATGCTCCCCATAAATGGCCTCTACACCCCACTGAAGAGTATAACAATAATATCCCTGTTCTATGCAATTTTCCCAGTGCTTCCCTTAATTTATATTAAGTGGGCACACCTTCTTAATTGGGTCACACCATAAAGACCAAAAGATTTATCAATACACGTTGTATGAAGGAGGCCACAAAGCATCCGCAGTACTGTGCTGCAAAACTTTTATTCCAAAATACACAACATGTTTCGAGTCAGCAAGGACCCTTTCTCAAGTGAATTGTGTATTTTCGGATGCTTTGTGGCCCCTTCATACAACGTATATTAATAATATCCCTGTGTTTCTGTATTTTTTTCTTTTATTATTTACTCCGTATAATAACCTTCAAATGAACAATGCACCTTTGTGCACAATTCACTGGCAGATTTCTAAAATGTAAAAGGATTTTAGTCACTTATTATATTTTCCCCAATTGTTAAATCTGATCCAGTTGGTATCATTTTACAGCAATAAATCAGGCCCATAGATTGACACTACACCTTATTTAAGTTTATATATATATATATATCAACATGTTTGTTAGACCCTTGAGGTCCCATTGATGCAGCAGTTGGATATCTGGGAATCTAGGAAAGGGCTGTCATTGATTATGATGGGGTTTCTGTATAGTTCAGTCCACAACATACAGACAAGAATGAAGTCACATCTCATCCACAGCCAATGCCAGGAGAGTTGAATGTTGACTAAAAACAGATATAATTAGATGTATTTACCGCATCCCTTTGCTCTTCTTCGGCCGGGTTGGCTTTTAGTGCAGGGTTTCCTAAAAATGAAGGAGAATTACATTAATTCAATAGCAGATTGCAACATGTATAAGTGTATTTAGAGCTTTATGAGGTCACCCTACTGTCCGAAATAAATACTGTAAAACTACCAAAAACTATCAGTAATGGAACTTATATCTTCTGGGTCTTATTTTCTTGACACATATATATATATATAGAAATAATACAGGGTCCTCCATAGTTGTGAGCTTTCTACTTGCCAATGGGATTGATGTTTAAAGTATTACATGGCTTTCCAAAAGAGGTATGATGATTTGAAGTAGGGGTCACCAAAACAACGTATAGGTATAGGTTTCAACAACCTTGCGGAAGATTGCCTTTATTCTGAGTGCCTGCTTCATTGAAAATTTCCAAAAGAGGACCACAAACAAAAAGGTAAAGCCAGGCTCCTCTTCAAAGGCACACAGTACTGGAGTTCAGACCCTTTGTAATACTTGGTCTTAAATTTGCTACTTGTCTAATAACCCATAGTAACCAATTATCAGGCAGCTTTACTGGTTATAACAATATTCCTAAGCCACTTTCATTCCCTCTTCTCTCTTTTACCAATCGCAAGTTATGTTGGCCATATTCACAATTCCCTAGCACCTTCTTCATTATTTATTCTCCCTATCCACAAACACCTAGGGGCAAATTCATCAAGGGTCGAATTTCGAGGGGTTAAATCCCTCGAAATTCGACTGGGGAATAGAATCGAATAGAATCGAATAGGCAATTCGGGCGAATTTACGCGCTGGCGAATAGTCGAATTGGCGAATATTTGCCAGGCGAATAGGCGCTCGATCGAATATTCGTTCGAAGGATTTTCATTCGATCGAATGCCTTTTTATTCGATCAAAAACTTGGAAAACAAGCCTATGGGACTTTCCGATAGGCTTTTAAAGCAATTCGGTAGGTTTTAGGTGGCGAAGTAGGCAGTCGAAGTATTTTTAAAAGAGACAGTACTTCGACTATCGAATGGGCGAATAGTCACAGCGTTTTTGCGCTCGATCCAGTACTTCGACTATTGAATGGCGAATAGTCGCAGCGTTTTTGCGCTCTATCTATTCGAATCATTCTACTCAGGCGAATTTACGCCAATTCGATAGTCGAGGAGCACAAAAATTAGAAGTTTTTTTACTTCGAATCCTTATCGGCCCCCTATTCTTCTGTCCATATTTACACTCCGTGAACATTTCCCTCATTTCTTTATTACTTCTATTATTTGTTACCAGTCACCTGTCCTCCTACCCATGCTCACGAGTCCCCAAAATTTTCTCTCAGTTTATCCTTATATCACAATCCTCTAACACTCTCCCTTATCCCATTATTAGTTCTACTTAAATCTCCAAGAGCATCTTCTTCCTTGGGACAGTTGGGGGGAGGGTTATTTACTAAACTGTGGTCTAACTTTTTGGTGCAAAACTCGAATTTTTAATTTTTTTTGAAACTCAAATTTTTTGGGATGAATTAAAGGTCGATGCTGCAAAAAGTCTACATCCAAATCTCAGACCTGCCGAGGGTATGTATAAGTCAATGGGAGAGGGTCCCTATCCTATTTGAATGTTTTAAATATTTTTACACACATTTTTTATCGAGTTATCTTATTAACATGTAAGTAAAGTTATTGACAAAAAGAAAAGCGCTTTGTTCGACTGGTGCCAAGGTCAATTCCCGCTAACGGAATTATGGCACCAATAAAATTATAATATTGTATATTAACAAGATATTGCAGTCCACTTCATTTTCCCGTCCATTTACCACAAATAGCTCTAAAGCTCTCCTGTTTGCAATTTCAGCAATTTGGTTGCTAGGGTCCAAATTACCCTAGCAACCATGCACTGATATGAATAAGAGACTGGAATAGGAGAGGCCAAATAGAAAGATAAGTAATAAAAGTAGCAATAACAATAAATGTGTAGCCTTACAGAGCTTTTTTTAAGATGGGGTTGATGATCCCCATGTGAAAGCTGGAAAGAGCCAGAAGAAGAAGGCAAATAATTAAAAAAACGTTAGAAAAGAAAAATGAAGACCAATTGAAAAGTCGCTTAGATTAGAGAAGGTGAACCACCCCTTTAATAGTACATCTGGGAGTATTTGAGGGGGAGTGGATAAAGAGTGTGGAGAATTTGGATTTTTTTAAATTTGGATATTTGGTTTGATTTCTATTGATTATTTTCACCCTCAGCTACTATGTAACTACACTATGTCATGGGGGAATATGATTTGGCAGCATTTTATAGTTCAAACTGTGGGTCTGCAGAATTAAAGGGAAATTAAACATTAAATAAACCCAATAGGCTGGTTTTTGTTTCCAATAAGGATTAATTTTATCTTTGATAGTTTGGTTCAAGTACAATCTACTGTTTTATTTTTACAGAGAAAAAGGAAATCATTTTTTTAAAAAAATGTAATTATTTGGATAAAATGGAGTCTATGGAAGACGACTTTTCCAAAATTCAGAGCTTTTTGGTTAACAGATCCTATAGCTGTATTCCCATTCCTTACCTGTTACAAAGCAGAGACATAGAGCAAAGATGAAGCAGGCGGCGGCAGGCATCTGATGGCCCATAGCTTGGTCTTTTCCTTGCAGCCGGTTGGTATGGTACCTTACTGTGTGCAGCGTCCCGGAGAAGAAGACAGACTCCCTCTCTGTTAATGCAGCTTTTATAATTTTCCATTGACTGATAACTCAGCAACCATAAATTGTTGTTATCATTTTCACCTTTGAGTGCTCAATCCTTGCCTGCCTAATAAAAATACGTAACCGGCACAAACATCTCAATGCCACACTTGTAAAATGTAATCTGACTAGATGCCCCTCCAGGCTGCCACTCACTCAGTACAGTGTATTTTTGGGGGTTGGATGGGACTGGGGGGCTCGGACTATAGAGAAAATGTCCAGAAATGTTTAACAGAAAGTGACAGACACGTCCCACCCACCACCACAACTCTGTATGTTTCACAAAATACACAAATACAATGAATCCATGTTCCTAATTTAGGTCACAAGGGGATCATTTAAGAACAGTCCTTTCTGCATATTCTGCTGCACATGCAGCCAGTGCATCAATTATTGCAGTTTACTAAGCTCAACTAATTTTTTTCACCTTCAATATCTGTGCCAAAATTTTACACCTGGATACAACTCTTTGGTAGTGATGAGTTAATTTTTTTGCCAGCCATGGATTTCACCATCTGCAATTTTTTTTGCAAAACTGCTGGAAAAATTCACTGTGACAAAATAAGTCGCCAAGACAAAAATGTGGTCGAGACAAAAAAGTCGCCATAAGAAAAATGCCCATTGACTTTCATGCATTTGGACAAAAAAGTCGCCATAAGAAAAAACAACCCATGAAGGTTGTTCGCCTTTGAAATAACTTTTAGTATGATGTAGAGCAGTGATCCCCAACCAGTAGCTCGTGAGCAACATGTTGCTCTCCAACCCCTTGGATGTTGCTCTCAGTGGCCTCAAAACAGGTGCTTATTTTTGAATTCCAGGCTTGGAGGCAACTTTTGGTTGTATGAAAACCAGGTGCACTGCCAAACAGAGTCTGAATGTAGGTTGACAATCCACATAGGGGAGACCAAATGGCCAATCACAGCACTTCTTTGGCACCCCAAGAACATTTTTCATGCTAGTGTTGCTCTCCAACTCCTTTTACTTCTGAATGTTGCTCACAGGTTCAAAAGGTTGGGGATCCCTGATGTAGAGAGTGATATTCTGAGACATTTTGCCATTGGTTTTCATTTTTTATTATTTGTGTTTTTTGAGTTATTTAACTTTTTATTCAGCAGCTCTCCAGTTTTCAATTTCAGCAATCTGGTTGCTAGGGTCCATAACCCTAGCAACCAAGCACTGGTTTGAATAAGAGACTGGAATATGAATAGGAGAGGCTTGAATAAAAAGATGAGTAATAAAAATTAGGAATAACAATACATTTGTAGCCTTACAGAGCATTTGCTTTTTAAAAGGGGTCAGCGACGCCCAATTGAAAGCTGCAAAGAGTCAGAAGAAAATGGCAAATAATTATAAAACTATAAAAAATTAATAATCAAAACCAATTAGAATTGGTCAGTCTATAACATACGCGGGGGCTGATTTACTAACTTCGAGTGAAGGATTCGAAGTAAAAAAACTTCAAATTTCGAAGTGTTTTTTGGGTTACTTCGACCATCGAATGGGCTACTACGACCTTCGACTACGACTACGACTTCGAATCGAACTAAAAATCATTTGACCATTCCACCATTCGATAGTCGAAGTACTGTCTCTTTAAGAAAAAACTTCGACCCCCTAGTTCGCCATCTAAAAGCTACGGAACTCAATGTTAGCCTATGGGGAAGGTCCCCATTGGCTCAGCTAACTTTTTTTGATCGAAGGATTTTATCGTTCGATCGAAGGAATAATCCTTCGATCGTTCGATCGCACTATTTGCGCTAAAATCCTTCGACTTCGATATTCGAAGTCGAAGGATTTTAATTCCCAGTCGAATATCGAAGGGTTAATTAACCCTCGATATTCGACCCTTTGTGAATCGGCCCCTAAAAGTTACATAAAAGGTGAACCACCCCTTTAATGCATTTGGAGCGAGAAAATTGTTGCCCGTAAAAAAACATTTTAACACCCAGAGTGGGTTCACAAGTGGGTTTTTGCCATTGTGGATTTTTTGGTACACATGTTTATGACTGTGATAGTATCTTTCTTTTGCAAAGGATTCGGGGGTTCGGCTGAATCCAAAATAGTGGATTCGGTGCATCCCTAGTGCATTTAAATACTGATGATAAAAATATGATTGTTCGACATTTATTAAAAGGAGAACAAAGCACGGAAATTACTAATATGACACTTTGGCATTAAAAAGCTGCCAAGGTCAAGTTAATGGGATCTGTTGAGTTTTTTTCATATTTATTTTCGTTCTTGTAAACTCACCGAAAAAGCCAAGTTAACTCCAATTTCAAGGTATTCAGAGGTTTTTTTTCCACAAATTTCATTCTTTCGTGTGTTTGATATGATTTTTTTTTTACATATAAGAAAACAGTTGTGCTTTGTGAAAATGTAAGTTTATTTGTGATAGGAAAAAACCCTCTAAAATTACACAAATACAAATTTTCATAAATAACCCCCTTTGATATCACTCCAAAAACTGATATTTGTCTGCCTATAGTACAGGTATATTCTCCAGAATGATCTCCATACCTTAAAGGAATTGTTCAGTGTAAAAATTAAAACTGATAACTAATTAATAAATAGGATTGGGTAAATAAATTGGCAAAAGTAGAGCTCGTATTCACTGGGCGCCTATGCGCTGGGAGCTCAACCCAAACCCGGCGGTCAGAGTATCTCGAGGAAATCGCAGACGGGCGACCGGCAGGGCAGGTTACAGTAAGAGATGGTAGTCTCTTTTCTCTAGACATAATACATTGTACCCCAAATAACATGACATGTTTTTAGGACAAATTTATGAGTTTAATATTCCATACTCCAATTTCACTTGCCTCACCAATTGTGAATAGCCCCCAGTAATATTTCTTTCCACTGAAGTCTCACAAAGTTTATCTGTTTTTTTTTTTATTATCGAGCCTGAGTCGGTGACCCTGACAACCAGACTGCATTTGCAGTAAAATACATTAAAGGTGCATAATAATAATAATTGAATTATTTAAAGTCCAAAATTCCCATTTTAAATGGATACACAATCAATTATAGGGTTAAATGTTACAGGGGTGGACTTTCCACCTGTTCTAGTAACCCATAGCAACCTACAGACTAAGGTATGCAGTAACAGACTGATAAACCCACCCTGCCCATGGTCTCAAGGACTTCCCTTCAGGCTTCGTATACAATAACTGCGCTACTTTGTAAGTAAACTACTAAATATTATCAGGAAAGGCAATTAAACTGTAAGCTCTGAGGTCAAAGAACATGGTCTCATTTATTATATTTACTGATGCTCTACTGATAATATCTGTATATCACTTTCTTTTATTTGATGTGTAAATGATTTTTAGCAGACTTAAGGTATGGAGATCCAAATTACGGAAACACCAGCTTGAAGCATTCTGGATAATAGATCCCATACCTGTGTTACAGGCGGCCTGTAGTCATTACAAGGTTACATTTTATTTGGTGAATAAAAGTTTATGTGCTGCAGATAAAATCACATGGATAAGTGGCATTTTGCCATCCATATTACACAATTTAAATTTAGATTTCCACAGATTTAACCAGACAAAAACTATTTTTACAAAAAACAGCCAAGTTGGTCAAATCCTGTAGTACATTGCTTATATGGGTGCAATTTATGATTGCAATAGAATGACTATACATAGGAAATATGGAGGATAGGAGCCATACTAGGGCTGACATGGTTGCTGACAGGGAAAGATGGAGACAATATCCCAAATGGTACTAACAGAACAAGATGGAGGAAGTAGGACATCATGGAGACAGCATGGCAAGATTGAAAAGTACGACAAGATGGAGACAGTTGGACAAGATTGAGGCAGAAAGGCAAAATGGAGATAGTAGGACAAGATGGAGACAGTTCAACAAGATGGAAAACAGTAGGGTAAGATGGAGACAGTAGGACAAGATGGAGACAATAGGACAAGATGGAAGATGGAGACAGTAGGGTAAGATAGAGGCAGTAGGACAAGATAGCGACAGTAGGACAAGATGGAGACAGTAGGGCAAGATGGAGACAGTAGGGCAAGATGGAGACAGTTTGACAAGATGGAGACAGTAGGGCAAGATGGAGACAAGAGGACAAGATGGAGACAGTAGGGCAAGATGGAGACAATAGGACAAGATGGAGACAGTAGGACAAGACAGAGACAGTAGGACAAGACGGAGACAGTAGGGCAAGATAGAGACAGTAGGACAAGATGGAGAGAGCAGGGCAAGATGGAGACAGTAGAACAAGATGGAGACATTTGGGCAAGATGGAGACAGTAGGACAATATGGAGACAGCAGTAAAGATAGTGATAGGATATAGACAGTAGGGCAAGATGACAACAAAAGATGGGGTTGTGGGAGCACTCCTGTGCAATGGAAGTGCTACTGATCTGATAAAATTAGCTACAAGCAGACAAAAAAGAGAGGGGATTGACCAATGCACATTCCCCAGTCCCCTGTTTCATAATTAATTTAGTATCTATGCAAGCACGTGTATTTTCAAAAAGAGGGGTTTTGATCATAAAATTTGTGGTCCCTAACTATTTACCTCCAGTCATATTATTCAAAGGCTGGCACCAAGGGCCTCCATCAGAAATCACAGGCCCCATACAAAAAATTTTCTGGGCCCCGCCCACCCCAGCCTGGCCCCCAAGCTCCACCCCAAATCCTGCTCCCACTCCACATCACAGTAAAAAGGCCACACAGACTTCAGTGCTAAAACGGTAACCCAAACACAAGTATAAAAAGCCAGTGGTGCTCAGACCCCCCCACAAGTTAAAAAAATCATTGGTGGTCAGGGCCTCCTATAAGTGTCTCCTGACCTAGCCATTGGTTTCAGTCAGAGGGCTTGGTCCTCCCCTGCCATTAGCTTTTATAGGAGAGACCACAGCATTGGTTCCACATGCTTAATCATCCCTCTCTTGCAGATTTTAAGAGAGAGAGACAAAATGATTGTATGGTAAGTTGATGACAGTAGGGCCAGATGAACATAGAAGGAGAAGATAATGACAGTAGAGTAAAGAGTCTACAGTAGGGAAGTGTGTAGACACTACAAGGTGAAGGCAGCATGACAAGAAGAATACTGGTACCAGCAGCTAAATACACCACTTTCTATGGATGTTGTGCCAGTTGAATTGAACACAACTGAAGAAAAGTAAAGTATCCCACCTGTATTCTGCCCCTTTACTCACAGGTGCATTTGTGCACATTTACAGACAACATAATATTACACCCTTTGTATCTGGGTCAAGTTTTGTGCATGACTGAAGCTGCTGTGAAAAATAATTGGGCTAATTTCCATCACTTTGTGCTCCAAGCTGTCAGTTTCTTTTCACCTGAGCATAACTGGTCAAGATGGAAAGTAGTAGCACTTTCTTTATGTGGTGGTGCTTAGTGTTCAGAAGCTCAAGCAGATGTGAAGTCTAAATATACAAATTTCCAAGTCAGAATGTCCATTTGTCCAATTCCTTAAAAATGTGTGCTACCTATTTTCTTTGCTTCAAAAGTAAAAGAGAGAGAAGTGGGTGAAGTTTGAGTTGTTGGGGTGAGCAGCTTTGTTTCATTGCCCTACCTAAGAACCCCTCGCATGCTAAATTTTAGCAGGTGTCCATGAGATGGGGTGAAAAGTTGGCATTATCTTGGCCGAGAGAAAATAAGTGACTTTGTATCCTCCCACCTGACTTTCTTTATCTTCAGCAAGAGAATGATATGTGGGAGTGGAGTAAAGGCATATGTCATGCTGAATTCCCATGTCTGGGTAAACAAATATGTTGCCTTGATCTTAAAGGGCAATGGCATATGGGTGATTTCAAGCATTTCATTATTGGGGCAATTAATAGCTGTGAGAGTGGGAGATAAAATGTTTGAGAATCACTCCCCATTTATTTGAACAGCAATTGCTTGGAATGGCGGGTTCAGTTGCACCTCAGGAAACCATTTCTCAGAAATGCAGAGGCACAATTGGAGAAAGCTGCTGATCAACAAAACGGGGAGCCATTCCAAGATTTTTTTAATGAAATATAAAAGGTAACAAAAACCCCTGCCCCTACGCCATGCTCCCTGCTTCAGTTCAATATCCCACCAACCCAGTCTGATGCTGAGTTCAAAAAGATAGCGGAGGTGTTTGGGTGTAAAATCTTTGTTTTTGAATAGAGTGATGGACCAATGACAAAGTTGAGGGTTTCAATTAGGGATGCACCGAATCCACTATTTTCGGATTCAGCAGAATCCTAAATCCTTCATGAAAGATTCAGCTGAATACCGAGCCAAATCTGAATTTACATATGTAAATTAGGGTCAGGAAGGGTGAAAGAGAACAGCATGTTTTTGTGTGACCAAAATCATGTAATTTTAAGGATAAAGACTTGAATCAGTAAGACACAAGGATTCAGCTGAACCCAAATGCTGCTGAAAAAGACCAAATCCTGGATTTGGTGCATCCCTAGTTTAAATCAGGTTGACTCCCAAAAAACACAGTTGACGCATCTGAGTTTGGAAAATTCACGGAAACTTGAAAAGAGGCTGGCACAAGCCTGGACCCACGAAATAGTGAAGCCAGAGTCAGATTGTAAAAGGATTAAAAAAGTTTACATTTTATTTTCCATAATTAACAACCACAGCCTACTTGGAAAATTCACCCAAATCAGTGTTCTCTCCGCTCTCCTGGTCCCTCTTCAATCCAAGTGTGGAGAGGTGATAATTCTCTAACGACTGCTCATGGCACAGTCGTTGATCAGAGTCTGAGACAGGAGGAGTAATAAGATGTAACATGCATTGTACACGTGCAAAAAGAAATCTTAGGCAGAAATGTGCCCGTTATCCTGAATGGTCAATGACACTGGACTTTCATTCTCTTTAATGGATAATTTCCTCCAATATCTCTGTTCTGCTTTAGCTAAGCTTCCTTATCTCTCCCACTCTCATAGAACAGGCCAACTTTTTATGCAAATCTGTTGAATATATTATTCTCTTTGTAGTTATTTTTTGTTGTTGGACTTAAGAAGCATATTTTACTAAATATATATATATATATATAGAGTTATCTACAGCTAGATTATTCCTCAGGCGGAACACTTTAAAGGTCAATATACTATGAGTCTGGCATCCAAACAACAGTTGGTCTGTCATTCCATAGCACAGGTCATGACTCGGCAGGACAGAAAGGGAATTCTCTGCTTATTTTACATTCATTTATTTGCAAGTTTACTACAAAAAAAAGGTTAAATTCATTTTAAACTATCAAATTTCAAACCTTTTAAATTTAATTTATCAATTCAGATTCATCCTACTGGCCAAAATGCGGCCTCCCGCTCTCTTTCTCTCTGTTAATCATTAGATTATTGTACAGTGCAATCCGGGACTGTCCTATTATCTCCGACCTAGAGTTCTCTGCAGATCAGACATACTAAGAGATAACTAAATATAAAAATAACAATTAGCATATCTTATACTCCCCCATAAAACGAACATAACCGAGATGCATGACTTGCAGATATTTAAATAGAAAGAATGATGTTTAATCAAACAGGAGAGATTACTTCAAATAAACTTGCAATTAAAAAAACACACAAATGTTTATTAATTCAAAAATCCGAATATAAAAATTGTGGTAAAAAAACAGTTTTCCCTGCCAGAGAGAAGGTGGTTGAAACTAACATGTGCTGTTTATAATACGTTTCTGTTGGAATTTTATGAAATTGTTATGATCCCGGAGATTGGAGCGAGAGAATCCTAACAGTAGAATTTAGGGTAGATTATATGAAGGGCAGATAATCATCAGATAATGGGAGGTTACAATAGTTCAGGTGAGACAGAATAAGGTCAGGCACGTGTTTTGTTGCAGTTCTGTAGATAGGGACTAAAGTGAGTCAATAAGATCTTATCTGGTTTGCCAAGATGTCAGAGCAAGTAGGGAATGTATAGAATAAATATTGCTTGAAGACAGTATGATATGTCAGCAGAGTTTGGTACAATGATATCAATAGTGATTGCAAAAGGGAAAACAGGAGACGGGACTTGGTGGCCACGCAAAGGTTTTTATGGAGTTTGAGATGGGGATTGGATCTCCAGGGGAAAGTGTGATAAACAATATTAATCAATTTGAATGAAATATGCCAATATGTGTAATATGCCAAGTCAACTAATTGTGCATCAATAAGGGAGGATGTGAATAGAAAGAAAAGCAAAAACCCAGAACTGTGGTTGTCAAACTTAAAGGAACAGTTCAGTGTAAAAATAAAAACTGTGTAAATAAATAGGCTGTGTAAAATAAAAAATGTTTCTAATATAGTTAGTTAGCCAAAAATGTAACGTATAAAGGTTGGAGTGACTGGATGTGTAACATAATAGAACAGAACACTGGCTCTTCAGGAGGAGTTAGTCAGTGACTATAAGGGGTGCACATGGGACATAACAGTTCAGTGAGTTTGTAATTGATCCTCAGCATTCAGCTCAGATTCTAAATGTCACGTTCGGCACCCTATATCCAGAACCCAAGCTAAGCTCCCTGGTCTCGGCTCTCACTTCTGCCTATAACCGCCGCCTTTTACCTCGGGAGGAGCCCTCGGCTAATTGGACTCCGCCAGGTCTTATTTGAGAGAGGAGCAAAGCTAACGGTTCTGGACGACCAAAGGGGCACGATCGTCTCACCAGGATACTGGAAGGAAGAACACCACCAGGAACAGGCAGTCCGGGCCAGCACAAGCAGAGAATCGTCAGACAGGCCGGAATTGGATTGGAGAGCTTAGAAAAGTCGGAGAACAGGCAAAGGATCGGGATTGGAGAGACAGGCAGGGTCAGTAATGGAGAGATCAGAGTAGTCACAGACAGGCAGGGTCAGGATTGGAGAGGTCAGAGTAGTAAAGCAGGCAGGCAAGGGTCAATACACAGTATAATAGATAGAATTAACCTAAGCAGGCACCTAGGAACTTACTAAATAGAACCTAACAAGGGGCAATGTGATAAACTACAAGGCCCCTTTAAATACATTTGAATTTTGTGCCAATGCGCGTGATGTCATCAAGCGGCGAATAACTCAGGAAGAGCGCCGGCGCACGCGCCATTGAGGGCCAGTACACAGAAGAGGAAGAAGCAGCGGGCGTCCACGCTGAATGAGTGGCGGTGGACCCCGCTGCCCACTAGACCACCAGGTCATAACACTAAAGCAACAGTTATGACCCATGTGCCCCCCTCTCAAGTCTGTGATTGGTTACTGCCTGGTAACCAATCAGTGGAAACCAAGAGAGCTGAAAAGCAGGAAGTAGTGTTCTGGCTATTATGTTAGACATCCAGTTACTCCAGTCTTTATACATTACATTTTTGGCTAACTAACTATATTAGAAAAAGGGTTTTTTTTTGCACAGCCTATTTAGCCAGTTTTTTTTTTTTTTACACTAAACTGCTCCTTTAAACCTTACATGATGGTCCTTTTCTCTATAGATATATAAAAATAGCAGTGTAACGGTTTTAAGAATAAATACACATTCACTCCAAATCTTACACTAACTAGCTAGAGAAGTGAACGACCATTCTCCACAATTCATACCCCAACTGGCCTAAAGGCTGAGGCTTCCCTGGGAGAATCAACCATTTGCAAATTAGTGACATAGTGACAAGTCAATAATCAAGAAGGAGGACTTGACAAGGTCTGTGGTCATCTGGATTTGGACTGCACTGGAACTAAATTAAGCAGAAATATGGAAGGGCAAAATGAGCCAAACAGTTTGGGGCTATATTTAAGATTATCTTTCCTCCATGAATTGTTCAGTCTGGGCATTGGCTGGCGTAAGGCGGTAGCAGCCTAAAGGCTATTTAGGGTGAGGTTTGGGAAGAATACCTATTTGCCTGTCTTTCTTAAGATTTGAAGTGAACCCTAATTATTTTTGGACCTTTGGTTAAAGGCTGAAACCATTATGAGCTAACTGGAGGGCCTGACCAAATGATGGACCTCAAAGTGGGGTTTAGGAAAAAAAAAGCTCAGAAGACCAGGCCACCAGGCTAGTTATTTCAGGGGAGCAAAAGCAAGAGAGGTCATCACCATCAAGGAGATCATCCTATATTTAATATATGGGAACAGCAAGAGGCTTCAAGCAATGTTACTTCCGTGAGTAAATCTATCAGTTCCATTATCATTCTCACCTTTGAGTACTGATCCAGGAATTATGTACCATAAAGTAATAAACAGAGCAAGTGATAATAAATGAAAGAAAGTCACCTTGGTGAGGAACAATAGCTTATATACTGTAGGTACAAACTGAATACTGATACCAGTTTATCTCCTTGTATTCTGCTCTTTCACGGCAAGTTATCTGTTGCATTGATATCTTGTTGATTGGTTTCTCTCACCAAGAAATAAACATTGTGCAGAATTCATGCTGAAATAATCATGTGGAGGTATTTGTGTGTATATGTATGTATATGTATGTATATGTATGTATATGTATGTATATGTATGTATATGTATGTATGTATGTGTGGTAACACACAGTCACCCTGCTATAGTTCCAGTGGTACCCAGGGCACAAATAAACACTCACCCCAAATCTCCCCCTAACTGGCCTTCAGGCTGGGTCCCCGTAGCTCATAACAAGGTTACAGATATATAGAAACATTGGGGTAACAGTCACCCTGCTATAGTTCCAGGGGTACCCAGGACACAAATACGCATTCACCCCAAATATTACCCTAACTGGCCTTCAGGCTGGACCTCCTTAGCTCATAACAAGGTTACAGATAAATAGAAACATTGGGGTAAAAGTCATCCTGCTATAGTTCCACTGATACACTGGACACAAATAAACACTCACCCCAAATCTCACCCTAACTGACCTTCAGGCTGGGCCCCCTTAGCTCATAACAAGGTTACAGATATATAGAAACATTGGGGTAACAGTTACCCTGCTATAGTTCCAGGGGTACCCAGGGCACAAATAAGCACTCACCCCAAATCTCCCCCTAACTGGCTTTCAGACTGGGCCCCCTTAGCTCATAACAAGGTTACAGATATATAGAAACATTGGGTGTCACCCTGCTATAGTTCCAGGGGTACCCAGGGCACAAATAATCACTCACCCCAAATCTCACCCTAACTGGCTTTCAGAGGCTTACTTAAGAATGGTTTTCCCATCAGCCTGTACTGAATATTTTTTGTGATCAGTAAAATTTTTTTGTACTTAGCTAAAAGTGGAGTATTTTCCAAACTGGGAATAATAATATGGAAATGAGCTCAGTAAATGGGACATTTGGATTCCATGCATCACAGCACAGAGAAGAGGTCTAGCTTTTGGTTTATAAAGACTCTAGGCACTTGGTGCCACCTCCTGGTAGCAAGAAGGAACTGCACTGAACTACCACTAAATACCTACACTAAATAAATCAATGTGAGATCCTTATTGACAGCCAGTGAGCACCCTACCCAACCCATTCCCTAAGAAAACTCGCAGTGAGTATCAAAGGCCAAAATGACCAGCATGGTCTGGTACTGATGTGATGAAAACAATGTTTTTCTTGCCTTGATCAGCTGACTTCCACCTCTCAAAAACCAGAAGTCTCCTCCTAGAAAGACTACATTTTCCTTCCTGCACCCGACCCCATCTGCCTTGAACATCATTTGTCTCTTACTGTTAGGGTTGCCACATTTTCTGGAAAAAAATACCGGCCTTCCTATATATTTATCATTTTTCCCTATTAATAACATTGGGATCACCCATCATTTTTATGGGCCAGGCCGATAAAATACCGGCCAGGTGGCAACCCTACTTACTGCCCCTGCTATATTGTGATCTTATGTTATATTTACCAACGTGGTGAAGAGTTGCCCCAGCGCAGCCTTTAAGAAGTTAACTTTTATTATGATGTAGAGAGGCATATGCTGAGACAATTTGCAACTGGTTTTCATTTTTTATTATTTGTGTTTTTGAGTTATTTAGCTTTTTATTCAGCAGCTTTCCTGTTTGTCATTTCAGAATTCTGGTTACTAGGGTCCAACTAATTTGAATAAGAGGCTGGACTATGAATAGGAGAGGTTGCTTAATATTGTCCATTATATAACGTACTAAAAGTTAACTTGAAGGTGAACCACTCCTTTAAATAAGGAAAAGAAACTGCTTGCTATGTGGTTGCTATAGGCAACTGTAATGCAGCAAGGTTGGATGTTGATAGCTAATTGTCAGTCTAGCAAGTGTCGCAGCTTTGATACCATGGGGCAAATTCACTAACCTCCCTAAATTCGCCAGCGACAGCTTCGCTCACATCGCAACAGTTTGCCAGGCGTAGATTCGCCAGGACAACACTAATTCACTAAAATCCGAAGTTGCGTCCAGGGCGCCAAAGTCTATCGAAGTTGCGCTAGCGTTGGCTAATTTGCATACAGCGGGAAGTTAAAGTTAAATGGACGTATATGTTGCAGCAAATACATTACACTACACAAGCCCAGGGAACCTTAATAAAATAAAATAAAGTTGTTATATTGCCCTACACATGAGCCCAGTGTATAGTTTATGTGCCATATGTTAGGAAATGTATGGGGGAGCCCAAGAACCCAAAAAAAATTTACGGACTTTTGCAGCCTATCACCCTGAAAAAACGAAAAGACGCCAGCGTTTTTTGGGACTTAGAAAATTTTTCAACTAAAAATTGAAGAAGCCGTATACATTCCATTGCACTTCGCCTGGTCTGAGCTGGGGAAGGCAAGTCTGGCGGAACAGGTAACATTCAGTAAAATGTGCATCTTAGTGAATTTGCGAAGTAGTGCTCTTTCGCCAGTGCAAAACTTCGCCTGGCGTAAGAGTGTGAAGTACCACTAGAGTTTATCTCCTTCGCTAGTGAAGTTACGCCTGCGCCAGTTAGTCACTTCGGCCTTTAGTAAATTTGCCCCCATGAGTACTTGACTTTGCCTCTGGCCCGGTCTGAAACCGGTTTTGCCTTCCACCTATGGTACTGGGAGTCACAGACAGGTTAATGGCAGATTTCTGCTGTTAAATCACCTTCCTTCCCTCCCTTCTCCACTCCCTGTTACCTGTCCCTTACTACCCACTCATTCCCCTTACTAATGCCTCCGCCCTGTCTTTCGCCTGGCACATACTCAGTTGTGTACATAACTCACATACATAGACATGTGCAAACACAAAGAAGTAGACACACATACACACACACAGCAGCAAACTACACACAAGCACATACATGAATGTCATGTACAAAAATTCAGTTCCCATCATATGCACACGCACAAGAATACACTTCCATCCACATGAGTACTATGAAAATATAAATATACAGATGCATCTAAATACTGCAAAAAGTGTAAAAGATCCAGTGTTGGACTGGGGGGCCCAGGCTCACTGGGGCTGCCACATAAGGGGCCCCCCACCCTCCTCTCTGACACCCCTCACGAGCCCCCTGCCTAGGGTTGCCACCTTTTCCAAAAAAAAAAATACCGGCCTTCCTCTATATTTATCTTTTTCCTTATTAATAACATTGGGATCAACCATTATTTTACCAGCCAGGCCAGTAAAATACCGGCAGGTGGCAACCCTACCCCTTCCCCAGCTGCACCACCCCTTGCAGTGTGTACCTGGTTTTCTCTTTATGCGGCAGCCACGATCGGATCAGGGAGTAGCGGCTCATGCCCCACCGGCCCAGTCCGACCCTGCAAAGATCAGTAATCAATAAGGCAAAAACAGAAACAAAGGATATTGCACACAATGTAAAGTTACATTTTGATTGACCCACTATTTCTTATTTTCTTTGATAACCTTTCATGTGGTATGGTACTAAGTGACTGATGGAAAAAAATCATGTAATTCTGTTAAAAAAAAATGCATTACAATCTCAATCAGGCAATTATAGGCCTGTAAGTCTGACATCTATGTTGGGAAAGTTATATAAGGGGTTGTGGCATCTTTGCAGGGGCATCTGGGGTAAAAATATACAACCACGTATGCACTTAATGGGAATGTGTTAGGCAAATTCTTGATGGAGAATAATCTGGGGAATTTGTGGGTAATAAACTTGGCTGAAGCAAGCAATGGCAGTCAGCAGCAGGAAGGGCCAGCAAGGTATTGTCCTGTTATAAAGGGGTATAGATTCAAAGGAGGAGGGGTCATTAAAATCCCTTTACAAAGCACTGGTAATGTCTCATCTACAAAGTATAAAATCCAGTGCAGTGCTCAAATTGTGCTTAAGTTAAAGGGAATGGAAGGGCTTGTTATATGTAAAGGCTGCCAAGTTGGGATTGGTTACACTGGAGAAGAGACAGTTAAGGGGGAATGTGATCACTATCTATATAAATATATAAGGGGCAGTAATGAAAATAGAGAAAGTACAGAGAAGAGCGACTAAGCTAATAAAGGGAATGGAAGGGATCAGTTATGAGGAAAGACTGGCCAAGTTAGGATTGGTTACACTGGAGAAGAGACAGTTAAGGGAATATGATCACTATATATAAATATAGAAGGGGACTATACAATAAACTCTCTGATATTTTATTCCCCAGTAGATATTTCCCACAGACATGAGGAAAGGATCAGAGGAAAGAGCCGTGACGGCACCTGTCATTTCCTTGTTCTGTGGCCGTTGCTGCCATAGTGCGTGACTCATAGATTTATTTTCTCTTTTCTTCTTTTCAGGTCGGGAGGGTTTCCTCCGGTCACGCTTATTCGCTTTTCTTTCACCTTGACGCCCACAAAAATTCTCTCTTTCTTGGAACCTGTCGCCTTTATGACATTTCATGCGAAGAGAAACAAAACTGAAAGGCTTTTTTTTTTTTTTCTAGGAAATTTTACTTAAAATAACACAGAAGTGAGGTTTATAATTACACTATTGCGCCTCCGCCGCATTCCAGCCGCCTTTCCCCTGCTCCTCTGGGCGTGTGACATCGCACAATACATTTTTGACGATTTCTCTTGTTGCGTCATTTCCTTTTATTACAATTTCAATGAAATACTAAGTAAATTCTCAATTTCGGTTACAGCAGAAATTTTTATTGTTTAAATAAAGGCACTTGTTGCTGTAACAGTTAGTCTGACAATTCTTGGGAAATTACATTGCACTTAAGGGGTGAGATTTAGTGCATTTCAACAACTACAGGGTTAGGGAAGAAGCTCATAGTACAAGTTGATCCAGGGATGGGTCCGATTGCCATTTTGGAGTCAGGAAGGAATTTTTTTTCCCCTTCTGAGGCAAATTGGAGAGGCTTCAGATGAGGTTTTTTTGCCTTCCTCTGGATAAACTGGCAGTTAGGCAGGTTAAAAAAAGTTAAAAGGTTGAACTTGATGAACGTATGTCTTTTTTCAACCTTACTTACTATGTTACTATGTTACTATTTACTCTCACAAGTGCAGTGTGCAAATTCACTTTATTGCCCACAATGCAATTTTTTCCCTCTGGTTCCAGCACAATTACAGCCATGGTGGGAGTTGAGTCCCCTGCATCATATTTCTGACCATTCAGATGCAAACTGAGGTTAAATTTGTCAGAGACATGACTGTATCATACCTCCCAACTGTCCCTTTTTCGGGGGGGCAGTCCCTCTTTCGACAGCTCAACCTGCAGTCCTTCATTTGTACTGAAAAGTCCCTATTTTCTCTGCACTGAACAGCCAGAAAAAGAAATAAAGTTTCTAACTTAATTGGCTTTTAGCAGAGAGCCCAGAACAGCTAAAAAGTGCAAATAAGATACTTTGTAACAATTTTGAGACACAAAAAACAGTTTAGATAAGGAGAAATATTTTCAAACTTTCATAACCTGCCAAATTATGTAAAATGAACATGGTAATTAGGGGGTGTGGCCACAGAAAGGGGCGTGGTCCGCAGCGCTACGTGCCAAATGTTGGGAGGTATGCTGTATTTCCAGTATTCAGTGGCAAAATAATGTTTGTGTGTGATTCTTTAGGGACAAGTCTTATATAGATGTATAATACTGATGGAGCCCTGGAATTACTGCCAGATTCAACAGCGGGGGAGAGCAAGTTTGGAAGCAGGTACCTTTAAGGAATAGTGTCAATATGCACAACAATTGCACCTTTTTGGCAGCTGTATTCATAAATGAGCCTTTATGCCCTTAGGAAGTGGTGATTCCTGCCAGCAGCACTTGCAATTAAAAGTAAATACACTCCATCACCACTAGATGGCAGTGAATACACATGCAGTGCTTAAAGGACCAGTAACATCAAAAAATTTAAAAAAAAAATTGTTAGTATACATTGAAAAAAAAAAAAAACACCAAGACAAATGAAACTTTAAAATCGCAAAGTCTTTATTGAGAAATAACTTCGCCTGCGAACCTCCTCAGAAAAGGTGATCGTGATCCATTGTGCAGCGGTCGATTTCTCCTCCCTGTCTTCCTTATAGGAGATAGCCAGGGATGACAAATCGAGCGTCTCACGATGGATCGTCGCCCTGTCGCCTTTTCTGAAGAGGTGCAGAAGCCGAGTTTCAGTAAGTTATTTCATAATAAAGGCTTTGCGATTTTTAGGGATCCACAGAAGCAGGATTCCGTCTGAATCCTTGTGCCCGGCCCGAATCAAACAAATCCTAATTTGCATATGTAAATTAGGGCCGGGAACGGAAATCACATGACTTTTCGCCACAAAGGATGAAAGTTAATTTTTTTTTTTCATTTGTATGAATTTTTAAAAAAAAAATGTTGATGTAACTGGTCCTTTATTATTGTACAGACATTGCACTACAGAGATGGGGCTGATGGAGATGGGGTAATAAATAAAAACATTTTCATTCTTGGAAGTGTAACTGTTCTGTGCCTCTGTCCCGTATACTAGTGATCAGGCTCTGAGATAATAAGGAAAAGGCACAGGCCCAGAAGCAATGGAGTCATCAGTCAAGAGAAATATGTGTCATCTGCCATAACAGCTATGGTACCAGCATAAAAGTACTGAACACGCTGTGGATTCTATGGGGCAAATTCACTAAGAGCCGAAGCGCCAAACGCTAGCGTTACTTCGCTAGCGTTTGTCATTTTCGTTACTGTGCAAATTCACTAACGAACGCTGGCATATTTTCGCTAGTGTTACTTCGCACCCTGGCGAAGTTTCGCTAGCGACGTAACTACGCAAATTCACTAACGCGCGCAGTGTACTGAACGCTACCTTTTACGCTAGACTTCCTTCGCCACCTCAAACCTGGCGAAGCGCAATAGAGTAGATAGGGATTGTTTCAAAAAAAGTCAAAATTTTTTCTAAGTCCCAAAAAACGCTGGCGTGTTTTCTACATTATGGGTGATAGGCTGAAAAAGATCGAAATTTTTTTTGGGGCTCCCCTCCTTCCCCCCTACATTTCCTGACTCATGGCAACTTACCTAGACAGTGGGCACATGTGTAGGGCAAAATAAAAATTTTATTTGATGAATTGAAGGTTTTCTAGGCATTTGTAGTGCTGATACGTATTCCTCCATTGAAATTTGAATTTGGCGCCCTATGCAAATTAGCCTTCGCTAGCGTAACTTCCCTTTACTTAGCGAATCAACGCTAGCGCAACTTCGCAACCTTAGCTTACCCCTGTGCGCAACTTCGGATTTTAGTGAATTTGCGAAGCGCTGGCGAAACTACACCTGGCGAAGTGTGGCGAAGTGCGATGAAGTGCAGCGAAGCGCGGCGAAGTTGCGCCTGGCGAAACTACGATTGTTAGTGAATTTGCCCCTATGTTTCTGGGTTTCTAGGGGTAACCAGCCTGTAATGTAAACTGTATGGTATAAAGCAGAGGGAGCTGTTGGTGGCTCCTTGGGCAGCATCTGTTCCTATGGAATGTTATAAGGGACTGGGATCAGCCTTGAACCTCTGCTCCATTAGCTGCTGTTCAGCCTCAAGGGCAGAGATTTGGATTTGCTTCACCAGTTTGATACATGTACTCCCTGCACCTCCTCTAAAAGGGCTGGTTCACCTTTAGGTTAACTTTTAGTATGTTATAGAATGGCTAATTCTAAGCAACTTTTCAACTGGCCTTCATTTTTTTTTTTTTTTTTTATAGTTTTTTAATTATTTGCCTTCTGGCTCTTTCCAGTTTTCCATTGGGGGGTCACTGACGCCATATAACAACAAATACTCTGTAAGACGACAAATGTATTGTTATTGTTACTTGTTATTACTTATTTTTTTATTCAGGCTCACTCATAATTAAAAAACAGTCTTTTCAATGCATGGCTTCTATGTTAATTTGGACCCTAGCAATTAGGGACGCACGGAATCCACTATCTTGGATTCAGCCGAACCCCCGAATCCTTTGTGAGAGATTCCGCCGAATACTGAACCGAATCCGAACCCTAATTTGCATATGTAAATTAGGGTTGGGAAGGGGAAAACATTTTTACTTCCTTGTTTTGTGACACGATTTCCATCCTGCCCTAATTTGCATATGCAAATTAGGATTCGGTTCGGCCGGACAGAAGGATTCGGCCGAATCCGAATCCTGCTGAAAAAGGCCGAATCCTGGCCGAATCCCGAACCGAATCCTGGATTCGGTGCATCACTACTAGCAACCAGATTGTTGAAATTGCAAACTGGAGAGCTGCTGAATAAAAAGCTAAATAACTTAAGAACTATAAGTAATAAAAAATTAAAACCAGTTGCAAATTGTCTCAGAATATCACTCTCTATGTCATACTTAGATGAATTAATTTAAAGGTAAACAACCCCTTTAATCACTCCCATCTCATACCCCAGTCCCTGCTCCACTTTCTCTCCACTCCTTAATTCTCGCTTTACTTCACTTCATTGCCAACTGCCCTGATACATTCCCACTCTCTCATCCATACCTCCCAACATTTTGGAAAGAAAAAGAGGGAAAAAAAGGTTGCTGCGTGTAGTGCGGTGAATTTTTGACCACGCCCATTTTGTGGCCACACCCCCTAATTACCATGTTCATTTTACAAAATTTGGCAGGTTATGAAAGTTTGAACATATTTCTGTGTTTTTTTCCAGTTATTACAGTTTTGCTAATGAAGGTGAACTGCCATTTAAGCTGTGAGTCTAACTTTCCCCAATGGACCTGTTATCTTATATTGTTACAATTACTTATTTGCTTATCTAGAAATTGTTTCAAAAGTGTCTTCTCTTCTGCTGGGCTCCCTGCCAAAAGCCAGTTAAATTAGAAACATTGTTTCTTTTTCTGGCTGTTCAGTGCAGAGAAAAACTGGACTTTCCAGTACAAATGAGGGACTGCGGGTTGAGCTGTCAAAAGAGGGACTGTCCCTCTAAAAACGGGACAGTTGGGAGGTATGTCTCATCCCTTCTCTCTCAACACATTTCCATGTTTGTATTCTGGATGCAATAAAAGGTCTCCCTGTAATTTATCAATGAGGATATAGTTAATATAGTTCAGGCTGACAGTTGGGCAGGGCGGTGCTGCCATACACCCCACACTCTCTTCCCCAGAAGAAGCCTATTCTGGCCCCACCCTTCTCTCGGTGACAATTACGTCAGCTCAGACCTCAGATTTGCATCCTTCCAGCGTGTGCAACACACTAATTCCTGGAACTTCTGCTCTGGAGCATCCTGTGTTGTAACCTAGTTGTGCCCTGACTCACTGCTGCTACTGCTCTGTTGTACTAACACATATGGGGCAAACAATCCCTGGGTGAGTGGGTTCATAGGAAATAGACACAATATGCAAATAGACAGAATAAGAAAGACCCCAACCTTTGTATTCCCAGAAACCCTCTTGGGGGCATTTAGCTCTTCTTTGGGGGCTGGAATGGAAATAAGAAATAATACTTTAATAATTGCCAGTAATGAAGCATTCCGGGGAGATTTGTTGCTCACAGTTGCACTTATTTATCGTGGGGGACAAATCAGCCATTAGCCTTAAAGGTAATTACCCTTTAATCATTCAGCTTAATTAGTTTGTCTTCTCTACAGCCTTCACTTGCCTTCTATGCATCTCTATAGGCAGATTAGAGAGGTTAGAGGGCAGATTGTTAGCTCTTCAGGGCAGGATTTGTTTGCCTTTTGCATCAGATATTGAACAACCTGGATGTTCACTGTATACACTCACTTTATTAACAAACAAAATTAGAAGTAGATTAAAAATTCAATAAATTAACTTCCAATCCAAGAGTGCTAACATGCAAGAAATTGCTAAGTGCCAATGAATTATAACTCGATGAATTGGTAAATAAATGAATCGTTCACTACAATCAATTACTTATAAATTAATTTGTGTGCCTTCGTTAAAAATTCATATTTGTGCTATCAATTCATTCGAGTGCCGGTGCTTCATAAAGCAATTCACTGTAAAATATCAATCAATTTAAATGAAGGCTTACAATTCATTTGAATGAAAGTTTAGAAAAGGAAATTGTATAGAAGGTGGCGCTGTCCCGATTGCTGAATTTTGTTCCCTATAAAACCGCAAATCCACGGTGCCTTCGAATAAAAGGAGAACCAGAGAAAGAATAAATGTAGCAGACGAGGAATATCCGACCCCTGTATATCAACTCGGCAATTAAGCCTTTTTTAAAAACCATTAGTAGAAAAAAGCATAAACCCAAAATGAAAGTTTTGCCAACGTGTGTTTCCGGTAAGCTTTCTCAAGGAAATTTATTGAATTTTTATTGGAACACTGCGGTGTTAATTTACTTCTGCTTCTATTTAACCAATCTTATTTAACAGTTAGCAGAACTCAGTAGAACCCAAAAGTACATTAATTTAACCAGCAAGAGAATCTTCTTTTTTTTGTGCTTTATTAATACAAGTTTATTTGCCAGTGGGTTGTCCATCAAATTTGATCCCATTAAATTCTGAAACCAGAATCAGACTGGGATTGGCAGAAACCTGGATCCGGTGCATCGCCATTGGTCCCAGCACACAAAAAATTCCAGGGAGTGCATCATTGTATTCTCTATCCTAATTCCTGCAATGTCATAGGGTTCATTCTGCAAACATGTTGATGGTAAATGTATTACTAAAGACAAACGTCCCCTTGAAAGGAAGCCGTATGGTGCTATTTTGAGGGATTGGTGTCTTTAGAGAGACTTATTCCTGCCTGAGCCCAGTTACTAACAATAGAAGCAGAGGAGATGTTTGAAGAGACTAATCCCCAACAAATGAAGTTTAGAGACGGCTGAGTAGAACTGCAAATACCAAACTCCCTGGGAGGAAGATCAAACCTCTGCCCAAACAGCCCAAACAGGTTCTTCTACAGGGAGTGCACCGCTGAGTGTCTGGGATGAGTTCCATGAAACAATTTTGGGATATCATTAGGCACTTGTGGCTTTTGGTAAAGTTTAGTCTGCAACTGTATTGCCCCAACTGTTGCAGTATTGCTAGCCTCTGGGAAGGGACTGTGGCTGTGGGATAGTAGGTATAGTAGGGAGAGATGGTGCCTATAGTAACAGTGGATAATAGTCTCTGGGAAGGGAGTGTGACTGTGGGATAGCAGGTATAGTAGGGAGAGATGGTGCCTATAGTAACAGTGGGATAATAGTCTCTGGGAAGGGAGTGTGACTGTGAGATAGCAGGTATAGTAGGGGGAGATGGTGGCTATAGTAACAGTGGGATAATAGTCTCTGGAAAGGGAGTGTGACTGTGGGATAGCAGGTATAGTAGGGAGAGATGGTGCCTATAGTAACAGTGGATAGTAGTCTCTGGGAAGGGAGTGTGACTGTAGGATAGCAGGTATAGTAGGGAGAGATGGTGCCTATAGTAACAGTGGGATAATAGTCTCTGGAAAGGGAGTATGACTGTGGGATAGCAGGTATAGTAGGGAGAGATGGTGCCTATAGTAACAATGGGATAATAGCCCCTGGGAAGGGAGTGTGACTGTGGCATAGCAGGTATAGTAGGGATAGATGGTGTCTATAGTAACAGTGGGGGACATTCAAGGAAGGTTTGAATTCACTTTGGGTATTCCTGGCTTAGTCAATAGCACCAGGCAGTTGCATCTCTATGAGCTGGTGTAAGAATTTACATACACAGGTGTGTGGCAGTTTCTATCCCTGCAGGCATATCTATCACCTTTGCTCCACTTCCTTTTATCTCATAACCAAACAGAGACACCCATTACCTACTCTGTTTGCCAAAGAGACTGGCACTTTACCTTGTCACTGATTGCAGAAGACATTTAAGATCAGACTGAGCATTTTCTGATCTGCAGGTTCCCTGAATAATCTTCTAGATCAAACACTGGGCAAAGTAGTAAAGTATAAAGAGGAAACAAAACCTAAAGCCGTGACTAAAAATGGAAGTGAAAATGGGTTTTGTAGTTTAAACCTTCAGCACATCCCCCAGTACACTGTATCTGATCAAAAGCACACCTACCTGTCTGATTCCTAAACCAATTAAATTAATGTGAAATTGCTCCTCCATTTGCTGCTGTAATACTCTCTACTGATCTGGGAAGGTTCCGGCTTGTAGTGTCCCATCTCTGCACTCTGGGGTCCAAAACTGCTCGGCGTACTCAAGGTGAGGCCGTAGTAGAAATCTATAGAGAAGCATCCCTTTACTCATGCCCTTCTTTATACATTAGGCTACTTTATTAACTTGAGCAATTGCTTGGCACTGCCTAGCGTTGCACCGTCTGTTATCCACAATAAGCCCCAATACCTCTCATGTTCTGTGGCCTAAGCATAATTCCTTGTTATTTAAAACACTATTCCCCAACAAAAATCTCTGTTAATCATACTGCTCTATGGATAGGTCCAGCCAATATACTCTGCTGAGAGTAAATATGTGCAAAGCCAAATTATCATTCCTTTCCCATTCTGTAATGCATCAGGGAATGGATACAGGAGAAACAAGCGGGTGCTGATTTGTTTTCCTACCTTATTATCAGACCCATCTAAAGTCTCCCATGATGAATGTAGACAGAAATTTTGACCCTAAAGGCAAATAATTGTGATTTTTAACTTAGACGCCAGAAATATTTTGCATTGCTCTGGTTTTCCATTCTACTTATCAGAAATGGCCCAAAGTTTGTTTGGCTAAATTTAATTTCTTTTTCTGTTTCAGTGACACTAATCCTATCTAATACCCATTGTAAGCAGCAGTCCTGCCCTGCTTTATGGCTGAGATTCTAGCTATCTGTATAACAGAGCATTCTGTCCCAGTGGCTGCACAGATCCTATCTGATCCCCATTGTAAGCAGCAGTCCTGCCCTGCTTTATGGCTGAGATTCTAGCTATCTGTATAATGGAGCATTCTGTCCCAGTGGCTGCACAGATCCTATCTGATCCCCATTGTAAGCAGCAGACCTGACCTGGTTTATGGCTGAGATTCTAGTTACTTGGAATAACAGAGCATTCTGTCCCAGCAGGCATTTTAAATAAAGGCAATAACGGCAGAAGTCTATTTTTAAAATACATTTTATTTTAGATAAATAAAGGAAAAAAAAAAGAACATAAACATCAACTAAGGTGTAAGCGACAAATTCAGCCATGTAATCCATTTAATTCCAATCCTTACAGATCTCTGATTCTAGTGTATGCAAGTATTGCCCCCCCCAACCCCTCTCATGTCCGTGCGGGCAAAGTCAGGGAGTAACAATTTGGACATAGACCTCTTTTACATAAATCATAAAAAAAAGAATCTAACAAATAGGCGCTACTAATGTCATTTACCAACCATATATAGTATAAAAATATATACACACACACAATAAAGCTGGCACTTCAATAGAACGCCGCACATACACCGACCTGCAGTACATTAATGTCGTTCTCTGAACGCACGGCACCCGCAGAGGCAACGTCACCTACACGAAGAACAGGAACCACGGAGAGTTTCACTTCGACTCTGTTTGTGTGAGTGGTTACCAGTCGCTTGTTTCCTTTTCAACACACACAATTGTGCACATGTCAAAATCCTCTGGTCTACTTTATCACACACTGGGTTCAAGCGAGGCCACAATCATTCTGGAGGGGGGGGGGATTGCCATTTACATTATTTGCTTTCTTAAGGTAAGAAATAAAAGGAACCTTTGCCAGCAAAGTCAATGTTAGAGTTGATATTAGCCAACCTTAAAGAAACAGTCCGAAGGACCCAAACCGACGTTTGTTATATTCAGTTAAAGGGGACATTTCTGCACAGGGGTTTGATTTATTTTGGGGGGTACATACATTTTATCTGCATCAATCAGAAGGTATGCGGGTGCCAGTCTAGGGGCAAGATGGAGTAGTGTAAGGCATTGTGGAGATTCCAATGATGCCAAGTCTCCCAAAAAACAATTATTGCCGGCTGAAAGGCTCGCTCCCCATTGAAAGCACCAGGTGATGCATGGAAGAATATTATGTTCATTCACTTACTCAACCTTAGAATATGTTAAAAACATCTGAACAACATCCTGAATTGGGGATTGAGGTTAGCGGCCGCCATATTACATTCGATGACTAGATGGACCCTCAGTTTTTTTCCTCTGCAAAAGCGAACGTCTTGCTGTGTTGTACTAAGTGCACGAGAATACTGAGAAAGTACACCATGAACCACTATTTGAGCCGAGGCATCATTACATAGACCTTATAAGAAAAACGTGTCGAATGACAATGTACATTGTAATGCTAATCTCAAAAATAAACATCAGATGCCAGGGGCCCCTAAAGAGCCGACGATACATCAAGAATAAATCCCAAACATGTAAACATATCATAATAAATAAGGAATACAATTAAAAAGGCTCCCAAAATACACAAAAACCACTGACGTATTTTATTTTATTTTTTTGAAAATAATGAAATCTAGTGAACTCTTGGAATTGTGAATTATTATAATAAATATGTTTTTTTTCTCCAAGTGGGATTAAAACCCCGATCTTTGCCATCAATGGTATGAGAAAAAGAGAAAGAAACTTAAGAAAACAAAAAGCATTTTAGGGGCAACAAAATTTGGAGCCATAGTTGCTCCCATAGCAGATCCCGTAGTCCAAGTTTAAAAAATGGTACAATAAAGTCGTGTTAGTGGAAATCATTTTTACTAGTAACTCTTTGGTTTCTTCCCTTGGTGTAACACTATTTGCAGGTGGTGCATTGATAATAAAATCTTTTCCGGATTATATATTACTTTCGACAACGCAAACTCAGGTTTGTACTTTGTCTTGAAAAATATGGCTTTTAAAATAGACTGAGTCTATAATTTGTAGGGATGCACCGAATCCAAGATTCAGTTCGGGATTCAGCCAGGATTCGGCCGAATCCTTGTGTCTGGCCGAACCGAATCCGAATTTGCATATGCAAATTGTGGGCAGGGCGGGATTTCATGTGACTTTTTATCACAAAACAAGGAAGTAAACCAATTTTTTCCACTTTTTCCTTTCCCACCTCTAATTTGAATATGCAAATTAGGATTCGGATTTGGTTCGGTATGAAACTTCCTGTATCTAGAGATTTTTCTACATATACTGATCTCTTCCTGTTGTTTTATGATTATTTAGTCCTATATCTGTAAATCCATCTATAGATTTTGTTTATTCTTGTCTAAGAATGAAAGATATGAAGACTGCAATCTTTTACCCAACTGACTTGCTTTTTCTTCTTGAATCCAAGGGTTAGGATGAGAATTTGGCAACATACACCAACACTATCCAAAGGTTGAAGGTACTTAAAGTTTAGTAAAAAAAACTATCAAGACTCCTTTTTGTGAACAACTAACACAAGTACCTTGGCACACACTCCAAACTCCGCACTGGTACTTTGAGCACATTTATGGCTTATACTGTAGGTCTTCCACTACAAACACAGCAGCTATTAGGAAAAATAAAGAATTTAAAATGGGGGACATTCACAAGCAAAGGATATAAATGATTGTCATTTTCAGTTATTAAAAAACCTTTAACTAGTGCCCTCAAAATGTGTCAATGGTCCCTTGCTCTCATTACATTTCCAAAACACATATCATACAACAAATTAGAAAATTTAGAGAAACTATTCTCGGCATGTAAACATTTTTTTTTATTTGTCTTTTATTACCATGAAAACACTATCCGGAAATCGTTATTTTTTTTGTGAATTTCTCCCAAACTTCATCTACCAAATCTTATATCCCAGTTTATAGCTCCCTGCATCCTTCCTCAAACGGATATTATTATAGTTATGGGATTTGGTTATCCGGAAAGCTCAGAATTACGGCTGTCCCCCATAAATTCCTTTTTATCCAAATAATCCAAATTTTTAAAATTGATTTCCTCTTTCTCTGTAATAATAAAACAGTAGCTTGTACTTGATCCCAACTAATATATAATTAATCCTTATTGGAAGCAAAAACAGCCTATTGGGTTTATTTAATGTTTAAAAGATTTTCTAATAGACATAAGGTATGAAAATCAAATTTACAGAAAGATCCATTATCTGGAAAACCCCAAATCCTGAACATTCTGGATAACAAGTCCCATACCTGTATAACAAAATACAAAATAGTTTTTCTGGACATCTAGCACCTGATGTATTTTAATTTTTAAGGAATGTAATACTCTGGGTTTATTATGCACAAGAAACAGATGATAAATCGAAACTCATTGATAAATCAGTAATGACATTTCTCCAGCTGGACTTGGAGTAACATCTGTGGCTTAAGACATCCATAAAAAATGCACAGCTGTAGAGCTGTCGTGCTCAAGGTATGACACCATATACCAAAAATTCTGGGAAAAATAGAGAGACACATATTGTCTGTGATTGTTCGGCAGTGGAGTTAAATCAGCTCAAAATAGTTCTAGAGCGCATAACAATATCCACAAAAGATTATCACTATCGTTTCTCCCGAAACGTTTTTATGGAGACAATGGTAACAACAGATATTTTTTTCATTTAGAATAATTGTTATTCTCCATAACATTATGGAGACCATGGTAGCTAAATAAATATTAATTGTTTTTTAATTTTTATCCTCAAAAGGTGAACACTATTGTTTCCTCAACATGGAGACAATGGTAACAATTATTATTTTTTTTTTTTTTAAATGTTCAAATTGTTATTCTCAAAAGATCTTCATTGGCGACAAGGATAGCTCATCAGATATTAGAGAATAAAAACAACAGAGAGAAAAAGGATGTTAAAAAAATCACCAGAGCAGCGAGACACAGAAACAGGAAATAAAACAGAAACGGAAGGAAACAGCGAGTCTTTGTGCCAATGAATAAGTCTCAGCAACAAAACGACTCATGTGCTCCATGTAAAGGTATATAGGTATTACAGTGACGGGCGACTATCAAAACTGTATGTGCGGCTTTGGCACCAATTTGTACATAAATATAGACTGGTGTGGACCCTCAGACTTGAGAAAGCCTCGGCTGATTTGTATCTGGGGGGAGGTCACAGCAATACGTGATTAACAGGACTTGATCAAGGGATATGCTCGGAAATTCAATTTTTTGACACAGATGATATTAAACATTTTACATATTTAATGACGTACCCTGCAGCAGGGGTTGTAGCAGCTATCCATTGCACTACATGGCTATAGTCTACCTGCACAAGACCCTACCGTTCCTTTATAGACCTGAACTCACTTGTCATTCATTAAGGAAATAATTAATAATTATTAATGAATAGCTCTTTTTTGCGTGTTACATTCCTCCACCCCCAGACCCATTGGCATAACACATTCTATGACTTATTGCATTGTGCTTAGTAACATACAAAGGCATTTGAAGACCTTAATGTCTTATGTGCATAATCCCATCAGCTCCGGGGCCCTCGCAGGTATCCAGCCCTTGCACGCTTGTTGCCCGGGAAGCCATAACCCACAAAACAAAAGGAGAAGAACTGGTCACGACACCACAAACACTACCAATTCTATGGAACAGAATTCATCGAGGGTGAAAGAGCGACCTGGACCACGATGGAGAGTGAATCGTTTCTAACTCTCTATGGCTTGTCAAGTATATCTGTGTCATTGTAAGGATAAGGTTTTGAACTCTGAATCCAAAAGGCACAAGGGGCGACAACATATTGCCAACATTTTTTTTTACTTTGACCATATCCAAAAAAATGTAATCCTGGAAACTAAGAGTTCGGTGGAATCCGCTCCAGAAGATGTCTTTAGCAATGTTTAAGCTCCATATCCGATGCAGTGAAGCCACCATTTGTTTTGCCATCTTCTCAACCAACCAAAATGATTCCCAGTTTGATAGCAAAAAAAGCCGATGGGATGGTGTTTACGGAAGGAAATGCAAGGTTCACAAAAACATAATAAATTTTGTACCTTCATCCAGTGAAGAATAACCCCCCTCTAAGAAACAGATGATTCCATTAAAGTGCCCTCATAAATTCAGAACAAGTGAAAATCAATCCTCTACCGCAAAGACTGGATGAAATGTCTTGGGTACACCAATGAATAAGAAAGGATTTGAGTGGAACAGGTTCGTCTCTGTATGAAGGAATGCAAGTTTGATCATCTGTTCTGCATCCGGGCAAACTCCCAGGCCACATTCGAGCCCAGTATCCAGTTAAAGGTTGAACTTTTAGGTGTTTTGAAAATACAATCATTCTCTTCATAGAGAAGATCCGGCCCAACTAGCTGGTTCCATTTTTTCAGTTCTTATAAAAACAGTTCTACAGTGATCGTTACAAAGCCAGCAGGGTGGGCGAGTTCAAGGAATCAGAAGACTGGTCGCCACTGCTACTGCTCCGGCGGTGGGCTTTAGAACAAGATTCTGAAGGTGAGGTTGAAGAATCTTGGTCCAGGACACTTGGGTATGTGAAGACAAGGTTGGAGGTGTTGGGGGTGGTGGGGGGCGTTGATGACATGACGACAGGGGTGTTGAGCGGCTCCTCGTTAAAGAACCCTCCAGCAATATTGATGGGTTTAATTACAGACCGTTGGGTTTTGTCGATGACTTTGGCAGATGGAATGTCTTCCTCGACGGGCTCTTGCTTGATCACAACCTTCATGGGCCGGACATTCTGGGAGGAGATTATTCGGTCGTCTGTGCTAATCTTGCACACTGGTGAGTGGGCGACAAGCATGAATTCCAATTTATCCTTCTCCTTCTGAAGATCAGCAATCTCTTTCTGTAAACCAGACTTCTCCTGCTCCAACTTCTCCGTCTCCTGAAAAGGGAGTCATGTTCAATTCCAGATCAATAGAAACATACATATTATATACCTGTGTGCATTAAATAGTCACAGTTATGAGCTAAAGGGGCCCAGCCTGAAGGTCAGTTAGGGGGAGATTTGGGGTGAGTGCTTATTTGTGCCCTGGGTACCCCTGGAACTATAGCAGGGTGACTGTTACCCCAATGTTTCTATATATCTGTAACCTTGTTATGAGCTAAGGGGGGCCAGCCTGAAGGCCAGTTATAGTGAGATTTGGGGTGAGTGTTTATTTGTGCCCTGGGTACCCCTGGAACTATAGCAGGGTGACTGTTACCCCAATTTTTCTATATATCTGTAACCTTGTTATGAGCAATAGGGGCCCAGCCTGAAGGCCAGTTAGGGGGAGATTTGGGGTGAGTGCTTATTTGTGCCCTGGGTACCCCTGGAACTATAGCAGGGTGACTGTTACCCCAATTTTTCTATATATCTGTAACCTTGTTATGAGCAATAGGGGCCCAGCCTGAAGGCCAGTTAGGGGGAGATTTGGGGTGAGTGTTTATTTATGCCCTGGGTACCCCTGGAACTATAGCAGGGTGTCTGTTACCCCAATGTTTCTATATATCTGTAACATTGTTGTGAATTAAGGGGGCCCAGCCTGAAGGCAAGTTAGGCCCAGGTGGAGATTTGCCCAGTGTTAGTAAATGTGCACACATTGAGTGAATCATATCAATATATGCAAACAGGAAGCAGATACGTACGGCCTGGAGTTTATCTGTTAATTCACGTCGCCTGTTGCGACATTTTGCTGCTGCCAGTTTATTCCGCTCCCTCCTGACTCTCCGCTTCTCCTCTTCCTCAGGTGAGAGCTGTCAGCAGATATAAAAGGAATAAAATACAAGTAAGCACATTGTGCTTTTGTGGTTTGGAAATAACCATAAAGAGAAATGAAGATCGTTGGACACGGAGGAAGTTGCGGTGGGAGGGAGAGTTGGGCAAGAGCAGGAGGAGAGAGCTAAATAGACACCAGCGGTGACGGCGCCTTCTGTGGTCACATCAGAGACATTTCACAACTTTTCACTTACACATTTCTGATGTCAAGAAGAGAGGCAACATTTCTTTGATTTTCTGCAGTAAATATTTCAGCGATAAAAATAATAAAAGGGATTAATTGTGAGCTAAATCCAGTGGGAAAATCTTTTAAATTACAAAATAATATTCGATTTTAAAGGATAACTATACCCACTCAAACAACTTCATGTGATCTTACTCTTCCAAGCACTTTGCATTATAATTTTTTTTCTTTTAGTTGACATTAGCAGTTTTATGCTGCTAATGTCATTTTTAAATTGATCTGTAGCGTTTAAACCTCTTGCACAGATTTTGGGGCTCTTAGTATTCTGCACAAGTGTTATCAGTGCTACGCCCAGAGCTGCTCTCTCTCCGCCTGGAAGCCAAGGTTGAGTTCAATGATTTAACTACAATAAAAGCTTTGAGGTTACAAGGTGCAGCATTGAGTATGAGGACAACCAGCTTAGTTCAAGTTTTGGCTAGAACATCAGAAATCAAGGGGAAGTATAACATGCTGATGGAATTACCTGCTCATCTCTTCTCCTCCTGCCCGCTGTAGTGCCAATAGTTTTAATTACGCCCGGTCTCTGCAGAGCCGAGTGACCAGTAACTGAAGCCAAGTTGGGCACGGAGTGGCTGTAAGGATGGGCGCGGCCATAGGGGTTGGACATGGAGGTGATGACAGTTGGTTGCACCATCCACTGGAGATCTTGGCTGGTAGTGATGGCGTTGACGGTGGGGATGAAGGCACTGCTGGATCCTGGCATATCTGTCCTGAATTTCTGTGGGTAGAGAAATAATGTAGTCAGGGGCCACAGCGATAAACCAAAGCAACACAATCAGACTCAAAACTGGGTATCAGATTTGTATCATAGCTCCATGTGCAGAGAAGAGTAAGAAAGTCTGTGACTCAAACAGTGGGCGGGACTAGAACGCTAACGGCATCTTACAGGGGAGGGGTCAGGCAAGCTCAGATTTACTAACCGGGTGCCCCTAGGCCTGCTCTGCTCATCTCCCCCCCCACACCTTCCTTTGCATATGCGCGTCTAACCGGTCTGACACAGGAGGCATGCGGGAGATTTGAAAAACGCCAGTCTCCAGTGCTTATATCTAATTGTTCACCCATCTATGAGTGCATATATATATATATATATATCTATATAGCAACAAGGTTTGTGAGTTTTTTAAAAGATAAACCAAAAAGTGGTTACAGATGAAGGTCTAACGCGTTTCGTGCCTATTGGGGGCACTCATAGGCCTAATAAATGTATTTAAATTTAAACCACTTTTTGAAAATTATTATTTGAAAAAAACTCACACATCTTGTTGCTGGACAGCATGCGCCCCTTAAATTCTGCACCCCTAGGGCCTGGCCAGGCCTGGGGCAGGGAGTCTTGGGTGGAATTAGAACACTAATGGAAGCATACAGGGGAAGCTTTATAACGTTCAATACAGAAAACAGTGGCAGAATATGATGGCAATTTTATTGCTCTCTGATATTGGACTACAACCTCCATCATCCTCTTAGATAATCCTGATATAAAGAATGGCCCTAAAATACCAGTGCCATTACCCCCAAAACAGTGCAGCAAACTTCAGACAAGCCTCCTGTCTCTGCGGTGTCTACACACTGACCTGATTGTGGCACACACAGGGGTTTGATCGAGGCTCCCTCCATACCTGGCGCTACATGAAGCACATACTGACAGTGACAGGGGAAGCTTTTGCCCCAGGCTTGAGCAGATTACAATGAATAGAATGTGTGTCTGGGCCGCAGACCTGCCCCCTACCAGATTCTCATAAGTCTGGAGCATGAATTAACCCTTTCTATAGCCTTGAATTCTACCTGGAGTTGCTGAAGATTGCTGTTGATCATAGCGGAGCTTACACTTAAGTCCCTATCACATTCCCATCTGCCCCCTCCGTCCCTATCACATTCCTATCTGCCTCTGTCCCAGTGGAGCTTACACTCTAAAGTCCCTATCACATTCCTATCTGCCCCCATCCCTATCACATTCCTATCTGCCCCGGTCCAAGCAGAGCTTACACTCTAAAGTCCCTATCACATTCCTATCTGCCCCCATCCCTATCACATACCTATCTGCCCCTGTCCCAGTGAAGATTACACTCTAATGTCCCTATCACATTCCTATCTGCCCCTGTCCCAGTGGAGCTTACACACTAAAATCCCTATCACATTCCTATCTGCCTCTGTCCCAGTGGAGCTTACAATCTAATGTCCCTATCACATTCCTATCTGCCCCTGCCCCAGTGGAGCTTACACTCCAAATGGGTCATGCCAGCAGAGTAAAAACAACTATTAGCCCTCTTTTATATGAGCTTCAGAGGGGATGCTGGGAGCTGTATTTCTGCAGGAGTGGGAATGCTTCCTATGCTTGTTCTATGATAAAAGCAGACCAGCCGGATGAAAATCAGGAGCTGAGAATACACCCAGTGACAGACAAAGACAGGTCTGAGATCAGCAAGATCAGCAAACAAAAGTGCCCAACGTTTAAACTGGAAATACGTCACTGGGAGCAGGAATATTCTGCTACTCACTGGGCCTGGGGAGCAAGCCAAGTGGCAACTGTGCTGGGGCCATTCCATTCAATTCTTTCTCAAACTGAGCAAGGTGTCACTTCTACACAAGAGCTACGCAGAAAAACTAATGACAAGGTTAACTTTGCCTTTATTCAGTAAATTTACCACACTAGGGACGCTAAGAAGCTGCAATCAGACTTATCCTGCCTCATACTACTCATTCAGTGATTCTAAGGAATGCATGGTTGCTTGTGGGGAGTGAGCATAGCAACCAGATAGAAGTCACACTTCCTGTAACTAAACACAGACCAGCTGCACAATATCATTGCCTACACGAGGGTTGTCCATCTGGGAGACCCGCAAGCCAGCTGTAGCCGCTCAAAAAAAAAGCTTATGGCCCCCCGACTGCTCGACAGTGCCCCTGACCTCTTTAGATGACATCATCATTGTATGATAATAACTCACCCCTGGATTACATGGTATAGTAACAACTGTCATTCCGATCTGCCACTGTCCCAGTGGAGCTTACACTCTAAATGTCCCTATCACATTCCTATCTGCCACTGTCCCAGTGGAGCTTACACTCTAAATGTCCCTATCACATTCCTATCTGCTCCTGTCCCAGTGGAGCTTACACTCTAAATGTAAATCCCAGTGGGGACACTGCAATTGTCCATATAGTGTTAGACCCTATTATTGATATAAGTACTGCGATGCAACCTGCAGCCCTCCAGCCCTTGTATAAAGTGTCATTGGCACCTCCTTGCTTTATTATACTCCCTGTCCCACAGGTACAGCTTCCACTTGCCTTACTATAGCGTCACTTGCCTTACTATACTATACTATACTATACTATTCCACAGTTACAACCTGTCCCAGAAAAGAGAGGAATGAGTAAGACTGTGGCTTCTGTTCTCTCCCTCCACCTACAAGTGGAGCTGCCGGGCAAAGTGCAGTTAATTACAGGGGGGGGGGTAGATTTGTTTCGGGAGGTAAATAAAGGAAAGTAGAACTATCCAACCAGGTGTCGGATAAAGTACAAAGATACATGAATATCACAATACTCACTGAGGCTTCACACTGCACACCAGCCGCTCCTGCTGCTTCTCCCTGTCTGACAGCGGAGTCCCAAGGTAAAGTGGGCGGAGTCTGATTGCATAAGTTCCACCCAATGTAAGAAGCAGCTGCTGTCTGCACTCTCGCTCCCTCGTCCCATTGTGGCGCTCACTATCAGAGCTCAGGTGTGGCACTTAACGCATGCACTGCTGCACAGCTACGCAGGTAGCTACGGCACTGGCTCTGTGACTACATCAGGGGGGCCACATGGGGGGCTTAGATTAAAGTTTAAACTACACTAAACATTTATTGCATAACATCTTCATGGGACAAAATCAGGAGTGGTCATTGACATAAATACACGACACACAAAAAGCCATTAAACAGGGGGAGACTGCCACTGGGACAGAATGCTCTGTTATACAGATAGCTAGGATCTCAGCCATAAAGCAGGACAGGACTGCTGCTTACAATGGGGATCAGATAGGATCTGTGCAGCCACTGGGACAGAATGTTCTGTTATACAGATAGCTAGAATCTCAGCCATAAAGCAGGGAAGGACTGCTGCTTACAATGGGGATCAGGATCTGTGCCAAGTAACCGAATGCTAAGGATAGCTAGAATCTCAGCAATGCAGCCTATGGATTTTTTTTGTGTCCAGTTCAGAGGTATCACTTCTACAAGAGCCTTACACTAGGAGGTCAGGTGCAGCTTACTGTATTTATGTAGGAAAACTGCTTCCCAAGAAAAAGAAAAAACGTGTAACACTGCCCCCATATTTACACCTCTGGTGAAACTGTTTATATCCGGGCAGGTGCGCAAAGCTGTTTCGCAATAGCCCCAAGGACTGGGGTCGTTGTGGTGCGGGTGCAGGAACATTGTAATGACCAATCCGGATTCACTTGGCTTTTCCTGCTCAGTAAACCAAGATCCTCCCGCGCCTCGGGGCTGCTTTGTTCACACGTTCCCATATGCAAAAGCCCTGCTAGGATTCTCATAGTGTACGTGAACATGGGGCTGCTAGGGGATCAGCTGTAGGCACAAACAGTTTTTGGGTTTATATCCCCTTTGATTTATAAGCACTCAGCCACACCAGGATTGTTTGATTGTTATCACTCTCAGAGATGATGTAACCCCTGTGGTGCTGACTCACCCCCTCAACAATGCACCCTGGTATTTATTATATCTTTATGGATGGGAAGAGGCGTTACCAGAAAGTCCAGATCCCATCCCTTGGCTCCCACTCGTCCCACGTTTACTGGAAGTTCAGAAGTCACATAATCCCAGCTGTGAGCCACAGGGGGCAGCAGAGAGCCTGCTGGGAAGGTGCCTTTTACTTCTGGGAAGTCTCTTTTGAAGTTTGGAATGTCATAACCCCACCATCCATTGGCTGCCTCTGTTACCCCCCTTTTTTACTTGCTAACGGCAGCAATAAAACTAAATAAAAAAAAATGAAGTGACATCCCCAGGAAGTGTTTTGGGGATTTATTTCATAGCAATCTGCCCCCCCCCTCCTCCCAAAGGCTCGGGAACGAAATTCCCAGATTGAATAATAGGGTTGAGCAACTGCACTTCCTTTCTGAAAACATTGTAACAGCAGCTTCCATGGAATCTGAGAAATGTAGCAGAAATATGTGAAGGTGGTGGGAGGAAGAGCCGCAGGTTAACCCCACGACCCCTGGGTTGCAAAGCATTGTATTCATACCAGGAATGGTTAAAGCCCTGCAACAGTGTATGGCATTCCAGCGGCTTTCAGAGGATGCTGGGAGTTTCTGGGACACAAGTGTCAATTCAAAGATGGTACTTGCATGTTGCTCAGTTGCAAAGTCTCTCTGCTAACAAGGAGTGCTGCTGAGGGCTGTAGTCCAACAACATCTATAAAGCCAGAGGGTGCTCATTCCCTGCCCGACAACCAGGAGTACAAATACAGCAGACCCTAAATAAAGCCCTAAATAATGATCAATTTTAATATATCATTGGGGCCCTAAATTGAGTTTGCTGTGGGGCCCAATAACACCAAGTTACGACTGCCCTCAAGGTTTCTGACTCCTGAATGAGTGACCAAACACGGGGGTTAAAAGGGTTAATCAGCAGCTGTAAGGACACTGGGTGTGAGTCTCATCCTGCTTCCAAAATTCCTTTTCAACAAGCTCCAACCTGCTTTACTGGCACAGCCCGGGCCTACAGGGCGTCACAACTTGCATGTGAATTCACAGATAAATAAAAAGGCAAAATGAAAGGGGATATAAACCCCCAAAATAACATTGTGTCTAGTGAAAAAAAAATGTATTTTTTGACAGTTTTCACAATACCCATTCATGAAATTATTTCTTTGGTTCTTAAGTTATATGTAAGCGTCGTTGCTATTGAAAGCAGAGTCTGCTTCTATAGTCTCTGCACTGCTGTTTCTGCCTCCTGAAACAATGTAGCAGGCGTCGCTTCTCCTGCAGGTCTGTTAATTGGCTGCCTTCTGCTATGTGGTTTGAAGAGTCAGACCCAGAGAACAGAAAGGGGCAGGCTGACAGCTACACCTAACTCTAAACTCGCTGAGAACGAGGAATGAATGGCTATTTGGGAAGTTGCTTAGAATTTGTTTTTCCTTTATTAGGCAACTTTATAATTGTGGGTTTATTCCCTTTAGAGATAAATGGGGGTGATGTAATAAAAGGCACTAAGTTTGCCCGGGGCAGTAACCCATAGCATCCAATCAGCAGGTACAATTTACTGGTCATCTGTTTAAATGTAAACATTTTATTGGTTGCTATGGGTTACTGCTCCCGGGCAAACTTAGTGTGATTACATATCTAATAAATCTAATAAGTCTTTCTTCTCTATTAAGTATTCAGTATTAGGAACCCTGAATGGGGCAATTAATGTGACTCAAAAAAATCCCAGTGATACAAAGTGAAACCTCAACGTGAAAGGGAAACCGTTCTTTAAATAACGTGCGGCTTTGAATGTACCAAAAGCATTTAGTGCCGGCTTGTAAGGGGAGACCCCGCATTTATAGCACCCAGGTGGCAAATAGTATCCAAAAGGCACATGATACCATCTATCAGTATGGTTTCTCTTCCATTTATCAGAATGAACATGTTCCTTCTCTCTACTTTATATGGGGTCAACTACTATATGAGGTTATAGCTGATTGTATGCCCAGAACATTCCTTCTCTGTATATTTGTATTTATACATATGGGTAGGAGGTGCCATATTGTTTCCCTTAGACAGTACAGTGGGGGGGGTATAGGTTACTCTGTACCCAGAACATTATTACAGATGTCATATTGGGGAATAATGATCCAGTCCTGCATTATTTAAAACCCAATTCTTCTTGACTCTAAGGGGCTGATTTACATAGGGTCGAATATCGAGGGTTAATTAACCCTCGATATTCGACTGGCGAATGTAAATCCTTCGACTTCAAATCAAATCAAAGGATTTACCGCAAATAGTTTGATCGATCGAACGAAAAATCGTTCGATCGAATGAAAAATCGTTCGATCGAACGATTGAATCCTTCAAATCCATCTATCGAACGATTTTTCTTCGACCAAAAAAACATAGGAAAGCCTATGGGGACCTTCCCCATAGGGTAACATTGCACCTCGGTAGGTTTTAGGTGGCGAAGTAGGGGGGTCGAAGTTTTTTTTAAAGAGACAGTACTTCGACTATCGAATGGTCGAATATTCGAACGATTTTTAGTTCGAATCGTTCGATTCCAAGTCAAAGTCATAGTCGAAGGTCGAAGTAGCCAAAAAAACATTCAAAATTTGAAGTTTTTTTTATTCTATTCCTTCACTCGAGCAAAGTAAATGGGCTCCTTAGTGAAATAAGGTCTCAGAAATGCCTGGAGTGGATCATTATGTCCCTAATGACATGGGGTAGGTTGACATCTCTGCATTCCTTCTCTGTATATATTGCTATTTATACTTATGGGTGGGAACTGCCATCTTCTTTTGGACTCACAGAGAGGTGCACCCTGTTCTCCCGTGTGTCAGTGCCACGCCCTGTCCTGTGATTGATGGAGAGAATTGGGCAATTACAAAGCACGCGATCACCCAAGGTGAAACAGGCCTCAAAACAGAGACACATTAACTCAAAACAGGCGAAATATATATATATAGTATATCTAGTATATATATATAAAACACAGACCCTGACTGAGAGCATTGTTACACTAATGACTCTGGAGAAGAAAGAAAAGAGCTGCAGGGAAAGCACCAGACTTACAACCTGTGTTACTGTCACTGGCCGTATAACAATGTCCAGTGAGACCAGTATCGTAGACTAATGGTTGTGCCACTTTCACATGCACTGAAACTAATTTAACATGGGCCTTAAACCTACAACAAGTGCATCATCTGGTGGGTGATGGCCACACATAGTGGTAAATAAGCTCAGGAACAATACAGTCACTGCAATGTATCTAAATAGTACTGTACAACAACAGGTAGAAGATTACAGAGAGATGAGTATATATAACTATGTGAGTGTGTGTCGCCTCCCCTTGAGTATGTAACTGTCTTACTATCTGTGTCTGAATCTGGGCATGTCGTGGCAACCTTTAGGTTGTAAGCTCTTGTGAGCAGACCCCTTTGATCCTATTTACATTCCCTTGTTTTTAAAATGATTGTGATAATTATCATTAGAGTCCTAAGATACAAAAAAACAAAAACACAAACCACCAAGCATTGACTTAACATATCCAGTCTCTTGTACTATTCTATCTTTTCACTCATTCTATCCCTTCAATAGTATCGTTTTATCCATTATCCTGTACCATTCTATCCATCAAGCTGCATAATTAAATGCATTATCCTGTAACATTATAACCATTCTCCTGTGCCATTCTATCCCTTCACCTGAACCATTCTCTCCATTAAGCTGCATAATTATATGCACTATCCTGTAACATTCTACCCCTTCACCTGTACCATTCTATCCCTTCATTTGTATCATTTTATCCATTATCCTGTACCATTATATCCTTCACCTGTATCATGCTATCCCTTCACATGTACCATTCTATCCATTCACTTGTACTGATCTCTATCTTCCTGTAACAGGTTATCCATTCTTGTGTGATATTCAGTCCATTCAACTGCACCATTCTATTCCTTCACATGTACCATTATATCCCTTGACCTGTACTATTCTATCCATTCTCCTGTAACATTGGATCCATTCTTGTGTGATATTCAGTCCATTCATCTGTACCATTCTATCCATTAACCTGCATCATTATATCCAATACTCTGTAACATTATATCCCTTCACCTGTACCATTCTAGCAATACTATTGCAGTACCATTTTATCCTCTATTCTCCTGTACCATTCTGTCCATTCTCTTGTACCGGTATACTCATTCTGCAGTATCATTCTATCCATTCTCCAATACCATTCTATCCAGCCTCCTTTTAAAGCTATCCATTCTACTGTAACATTCGATCCTTTCTCCTGTACCAGTATCTCGGTAACAATTAATAATTTATTTTGCCATCTTGGGATTTAAGTCCAGGTCAGTCCACGACCCAACACATGCTCCCCATCCATGTTCCAAACTGCGCAGGGGGGGTAGTGGCTATCATGTCAGGCTACTTGACTTGCTGTCCCTGGTTTTCTTGTGGTGATTACCAACTAGTAGCATACAGACCGGAAGCCAATATGTTCCTTTCTTCAACCGATAATCCGGCACCTTAAACAGTTAACTACAAACTTCCTTAGACTACTTCCCAGAGCAGCCCAGTAGGGGTCAGTATTACACCTCGTCCTGCACGTGCTGGGAGTCCTGCCAGTTAGTAAGGTCTGCGTGTCAGGCAACATGAACATAACTAGTCTGAGCCCCTGCCCTTTCCAGTAATAAGTGGATCAGTTGGCAGAACTAAATGTCTGTGCAGCTCAGCCCTCACTGACATCATTCTGTTGAATTCCCCACATTCTGGCATTCCATAACACAACCTTCCCCTCGGGACCTGCAAGATACCCTTGATCCCCCAACCAATATTTCAGTTATAGTCCGGCCAGTTACGGTCGTGGCATAAACACACTGTGCCAATGGTGAAACTATAGAAACTTTTGTTGTTAGAGATGTTAATGGAGACTGTAGCCCTTTCGCTGTCAGAGGGTGCTGGGAGTTGTTCTTTACCAGTATGGTTGCTAAGTGGGCAAGCTAATAAGAACTACAGTAGCCATCTTGTCCTACTGTTTTTATTGTCTCCCTACAGGTAATAGAAGGGTGATAATTCCTAGTAGTGAGGGACTGGCTTACAACTGGCCTCATAGGGACAACTGCCACAGCTCCACCCCCTCTATGTCCAGATGGAACTGTCTTCACCTATTTGACCCCCCCCCCCAATTGTACAATGTAGTGGAACATGCTGGTCCTAGTAATTCCCACAGGGAGGGCACTTTAAGGACAGGCCTAGGCACTTCAGGAGATTGATTATAGTGAGTGCCAAGAGATGTACACAACATCATGTCTGCCATTAGATTGTAAGCTCACAAGAGCAAGCTATTCCACCATCTGCGTCTGGATAGGATTTCTTTGTCTATCTTTGTCTATACACCCCCATTATAAGGTGCAGTGGAACATGCCAGCCCCAGGCATTCTCTGGACAGGCACAGTGCAAAGACAGGGGGCAGTGCCCAGCCGTTGCTTGTATCAGTACTAGCCAGGGTTGCCAGGTTGGCGGTTTTCCAGCCGAATTGAGCTACTAATTTAAAGCCCAGGCAGGTTTTGAAAGTACAAACTAGCCAAGGTATGGATTTGGACTACTTTTTGATCCTTTGGCTGGTTTGTTGTTTGGAAACCAGCCAAAGCCTGCGTCTCCCAGTGCATGTTGGGTAATGTTATTTTTGTTTAACAATTTGGCAACTGCCAAGTTTAATGAAAGACTACAATACCCAGCATGCAATAGGACTGACTTGTGTAGAAGTCGGGAGTTACCAGATTTTGGACTCTGTACCCCAGTCTCAGCGTCTTTTCCCCATAGGCTACAGCACAAAATCGCCTGCGCTAATGCACATGCGGCGATGCGTTTTCAATAGTCGCCCAAAGTGGCAAGTTTTGGGCTGGTTTTGTAGCCGACTTTGGTTGGTTTTGAAAAATAGACCTGGCAACCCTGGTACTAGTCCTGCTGCTGGAGCACAAGGTGGGCAGGGTGTGGCTCCAGCACAATGAACTTTACTGTTTGATTAAGTTGCCTCGAATCGATCAAACAAAGTAGGGGGGGGAGACATGTTGGCTGGAGTCACTTATTCCAAGGAAGTGTTAACCCATTCAGTGCCAGAGCACGTCAACAAAAATGTAACATTACTCTGGAACACAAACTTTTTCAATCCCTCTTTAACTACAATTCCCAGCATCCTCTGAAACAGAGAGGGATGGGCTCGCGATGTCTAGTTCAACCACAGCCGGCCGCTAACACGTTGCACATCCACACAGCGTGCATCCAATAAAAGAGAATTGTGCAATATCCCGATCCATAACCTGCTGTGATTTTCCTGCTTTTTCTCTCAATTGCCGTGTCGGCTGCCAGGAAATTTCGACATCACCCCCACCAGTTCTGACATAGCTGGCATGTGATTTAAGGGAGGGGGCTTCATGCCAAGTGGCAGGAAACCTGATTTCACATAAAGTTTGTGCCAAACTAGAAACATGCTCCCAGCCCTAACGGGGGGTGGGGGAGCAATTATTAATTAGATATTATGCTGACAAATGATGGTTCCTCCTCCAGGGTAAAACAAAGGTCTGAGGTTGGTGCTTTGTTTTATAAATGTAATGTTTGGTAATACAAAGCAGGCCACCAGGGGGAGCTCTTTCATACGGAGTCTGCAGACGCAACAGTCAGTTTTACTCAGCAGAGCAAATAAAAAAAGGAACAAATTTAACATATAAGTCTGAATATTTACAGAGAACTGATACACGGGGTAGGATGAAATCACATCTGCCTGTATATAATGATATGTAACGTTACAGTGCAAACCTTCATTTGACTACATTTCCCAGCAGCCCTGAAGGCATTTGCACATTGATTGTATTTAATAAGCAATGCCTAAGAGCAGTGACACAAAGTAGAAAGCTTTTTAAACCTAAAGAGCTTACAATCCAGTTGGACAGGTTATATTACAGGATATTTAAAATCCAGGCAGAACAAAGCTGAGCAACTCCCTTCTGCAGCCTCTCATAAAGCGAGATAACCTTTGGCTTTTCAGTAGATCAGCAGGGAATTGGTTAAGGAATGTGAATTCCCAGCGAACTGGAATCATTACCCAGGGTCTAACAATCATTGCTGTCCCCACACTGTGGATCTTGGGGTTAAAATCACCATGTGCACCCAGCAGACTTCTACCCATGAATCATAGGGAGGTCACCAGGGGACCCTCCGCAGCCAATGACATGCAGAACAACTGACAGCTGAGCGCGCAAGAACCAAATTCAAAATTGCAAATTGTGAGCTCAGACATGGACCGACTCTTCCCGAGGGAAGAAGGACCCCTTGGTACTCACTACTACTGTATGTAGCTATGTTACTGGCACTCCATAGTATGTGTGGGTTAAACATCTATACTTCACAATAGAGATATTATATGCGGGTGGTGGCACAGAATATAGCAGACATAAGCATGGAATAGAGTGGATAGAGGCAGAGAATCTCATGTTATACAAGGGCTCAGGGCACGGAACACACAAGGTACAGGCAGATAATACAGAAGGTTGGGGCACATAGGTCAGAACAGAAAGGGAGTCTCACCTGAAGGATGGAGGTAGATAAGATGCTGCTGGGATAACCCTCAGGCTGGGCTGGGGAGCTGCTGCTGCCACGGGAGGAGCTGTCGAAATTCCCTGGATAATCGTGGTACATGATCCAAGATCTGAACTCACAGGGAGGGAGGCTGCCTGGGTCTGGTCTTCAAAAAACACAAACCAAAAGGCTATCAGACTCTCTGGCATCCAATGTCTATGCATTCACCCAAATGTGTGCCCATATATACCCACTGTACTACATACACTCTATACTGTGTGCCCATATATACCCACTGTACTACATACACTCTATACTGTGTGCCCATATATACCCACTGTACTACATACACTCTATACTGTGTGCCCATTTATACCCACTGCAAAAAAGTTATATCAAAAGATATACGTCCCAAGGCTTTTCATTAGTAAAAACCAAATATTTATTTATATTTGCATTAAAAAAAATTGCTACGTACTGACCCCACATGGCCCACCTTACGCGTTTTGTACCCTCCGGCACTTGTGCACGTAAGGTGGGCCATGTATCAGTATGTATCAATTTTTTTAATGCAAATATAAATAAATATTTTTTTTTTACTAATGAAAAGCCTTGGGACATATATCTTTTGATATAACTTTTTTTGCATGTTGACTGCCTGTGGAACTGGGGCAAGTCCCTCTGGCTTGATTGAGAATACACAGAAATCAGACGTGGATTCCCGACTAAATAATGACATATATTCCCACTGTACTACATAAACTGTATACTGTGTGCCCATATATACCCACTGTAAGACATTCACTGTATACTGTGCTATGTGCCCATATTCCCATTACCCATGCCATGTGCCCAGATACTTTCTTTCTGTTGGATCGCCCATATACTGGTCCATATCACATATGCCCAATATAATCACTGTAATAACTTCATGTCCTGTCAAGAAATGCCCCCACCTTGTCCAACTCAGCGGGTGCCCAGGAGATGCCCCAGTGGGGCAGGGAGACCAGTTAGAAATAAAGTGGCAGGAGGATCAGCCCTGAAATCCAAGTGAGCGCTGAGTGTGATCTCCCTCTCAGTGAGTGGATGCTGATGACTGTACTGATGCTCCAAGTGTCCTGCACTAGACACACTGCTGCTGCCTGTGCTGCTATTCCATTTGTCCTGCACTAAGTACACTGCTGCCTGTGCTGCTATTCCAACCGTACAGCACCAGGTATACCGCCGGCTCTTCAGATTGTCCTTGTTGGCTGTAGGCACACGTCACATCTGTCACTAATGTACAGCGCAGGTCAAACTGCCGACCCCGCTAGCTACTGTACAGCGCCGATGACACTACAACTGGAGCTGCGCTGGGTGAGTCAGCCTGGAGTCACTCTGACCAGTTACTGAGCTGCAAGCGCTCCCAATGCAACTCAGGCTCCTCCCACTCACTGATCTGAATGCGCCCGCCCTGGTTTCCTGCGGAGAGTAGGACAGTACCAGTGCCGGGGGTGTCACCCTGCGCTCTGACCTCTTTCTCCAACTCGCCCCGACCTGCCCGCTCCGCTCAACTCTGAACCACCCCCGCACACTCCTATAATGGACCGTGCCAGTTAGTGGCTCCCCTGCCCGGCGCTTGGTTCGCTCCATTGACGCAAGTAGCAGCCTAATATGGGCAGTGACGCAGGCGGGTTCCCTTGGCTGGAGTGACGTATGCGGGAGGAATTCCCTGACTGGCTCCGCGCATCTGCACTATGAGCCGCGGGGACTGTTACTATTGAGACCAGCGTTAGAGCTGCGCATTGATACACCACCTACATAGGTAATAGGTATCAGGTATGTACTGTAGGTGCTGCCACTGCATTGACTTTAATGGAGCTGTTTACCTATACATCCAATGGGCCCAGTATGACACTGGCCTCTATAGGGAAATACCATAAACTATGACAGCATAGGTATTCCCCTGTACTAAGCACAATTCAGCAGGAACAGTCCCTAAGTTTGCTCATAGTCTGTACAGAGAGATACCATAAAACTAAGGCAGTATAGATATTCTGCAGCACTAAGTACAGTGGAAGTTGAAGTTCAGCAGCAGTGGGGGGGGGGCAGACTTTGAAGGTCAGCAGTTCACTTGCTAGAGTTAAGCAACTACATACGTTTTTACTTGGAAAGCAAGTGTGTTTGTGGCTTTCACTCCCTCGCTATTTCTAAGCCTAATAATAGCACTCACTACTTTCCTTTCTCTCTGACCCCCCTCCACGTGTGCTTTTATTATCAGTTCTTATGAACTCCAAACTGTGGGGTTTCAGCGGAAACCTTTCTCCCCGTAACCTTTTGTAGCTGCTGACTCTGCTTCTGTTTGATCCTTTTGACTCAGTTAGCCCATTCCCCATTTATAGTAAGATACATTTAATCCACTGTAATTCTTGGGCCACCTTAAATATTTTACTAAAGGAACAATCTTTTTTCATAGTAATACATTTTTATGAAACAAATCATTTCCTTATATGATCTATATGGGTTGTATGGGATTGTTATCTGCCCCAGTATCTCCTGGCAGAGAAAGTTGAATTTAGAACGGGGATCAAGTAGGATCTGTGTCACTGGGACAGAATGCTCTGTTAAGGTGGCCATACATGGAGAGATCCGCTCGTTTGGCGATGTCGCCGAACGAGCGGATCTCCCTCCGATATGCCCACCTTGAGGTGGGCAATATCGGGCTGATCCGATCGTGGGCCCTAGGGCCCAACGATCGGATCCTAGCGAACGCAAACGGTCGGTCGGATCGCGGGACCGCATCAACGAACAGATGCGGCCACGATCCGACGGGATTTTTAGTCCCAGCCGATCGAGATCAGGCCGACTATCGGCCAGATCTTGATCGGGGAAGCCCCTCGGGGGCCCCCATACACGGGGCAGACTCGGTCACCTTGGCCACCTTTATACAGATAGCTAGAATCTCAGCTGCCATAAAGCAGGGCAGGACTGCTGCTTACAATGGGGATCAGATAGGATCTGTGCAGCCACTGGGACAGAATGCTCTGTTATACAGATAACTAGAATCTCAGCCATAAAGCAGGACAGGACTGCTGCTTACAATGAGGATCAGATAGGATCTGCAGCCACTGGGACAGAATGTTCTGTTATACACATAGCTAGAATCTCAGCCATAAAGCAGGGCAGGACTGCTGCTTACAATGGGGATCAGATAAGATCTGTGCAGCCACTGGGACAGAATGCTCTGTTATACAGATAGCTAGAATCTCAGCCATAAAGCAGGGCAGGACTGCTGCTTACATTGGGGATCAGATAGGATCTGTGCAGCCACTGGGACAGAATGTTCTGTTATACACATAGCTAGAATCTCAGCTGCCATAAAGCAGGACAGGACTGCTGCTTACAATGGGGATCAGATAGGATCTGTGCAGCCACTGGGACAGAATGCTCTGCTATACAGATAGCTAGAATCTCAGCTGCCATAAAGCAGGACAGGACTGCTGCTTACAATGGGGATCAGATAGGATCTGTGCAGCCACTGGGACAGAATGCTCTGCTATACAGATAGCTAGAATCTCAGCTGCCATAAAGCAGGACAGGACTGCTGCTTACAATGGGGATCAGATATGATCTGTGCAGCCACTGGGACAGAATGCTCTGTTATACAGATAGCTAGAATCTCAGCCATAAAGCAGGGCAGGACTGCTGCTTTGCAAGAGATAGAGACATTGATTACACTACTGTGCAAAAGGACAACTTTTCCCCCAAACTACTCTTCTTAATAAACACTTCACATTGTTTCCACATATTAAATATAAGCTTAATATTGCTCAAACCCCCTAAAAAAAGATGAATGAATTGGAAAGATTTGTACAAACAGTGGAAGTATCAGAACGTGTTCGTCACAACTGCAGCTTTTGTACAAACCACACGGTTTCCATTAATTGTGGGAGAACAATGATTTGTTTACAAATAAAACAAAGTTGTTCTGTAAAAGTTCCATTGTTGGGAAGGAGCAGTGCAGGGAAGGTCTGTAGTACACGGCACCCGGCATGTTACAGTTGTTTTTTCTACAGGGGGAGCAGTTTCTCATAATTACCCCAATAGCATTAAGGGAAACTCAAGGTAATTTATGCTCCATGTCACAAGTCATTAACAGGTAACAGTCGTATATGTAATTGCTAAGTGGGAAGTATTTTCCATTTTAACATTGTTGAAGAGGTAGGTGCCCCTATAGAGCTGTACTTACCTGCATGCTTCTATGCATATTTGTTACTGGTGGGAGGAGCTACTCTACTGGTTACACTGAAGTGTGCATATGAAATCTCACCAGTGAGTACAATCAGGGGTGTACCTAGGGATCCCCACCACCGGCCCCAGACCCCACATACCTGCAGGCCCCACTCCCAGCCTGCAACTGTCACCCACCTAAATGTGGGTCACCATTGCATGGCAGCCATTATGGGGGATCCAGTCAGTGGCCCAGTTAGGGTTGCCACCTTTTCATAAAATTTCTACCGGCAGGTGGAGGGGGTGGGGACAAAAGGGACGGGCTGTGACGTAAAAGGAGCAGGCCGTGTCATAAAGGGGGTGGAGCCACGTCAAGCAATTGCCAGAAGGCGGAGAAAAGTTAAGGTTTGAGCAGATTGGGGGCAGGACAAGGGCTTTTGTTAAGGGTATTACAAATTTACTGGCAACTACATTGGCAGTAAATTTGTAATACCGGCCCCGGTGCAACCCTAGGCCTAGTGGCAGAAGGGTCCCCCCAAAAGATGCAAAGGTGCAATGTGTAAGTCACAATGGGGGTTGGGCTTGCATGGGAGTGGGTGTATATCTTGGGTGGATCAGGCGCATAATCTTACATGCAAAAGGGTGTGTTTTTTATTTAATGGGTCCCACATTTCTTTGATGGCAGTTAGGGGGGCAACTTGGCCTTTACATTTCCAGCTGAGGTCAGGGTTGGTATGTCCCTCCATTCCTCCCCAGTTTTCCTCTGACCTTCTCCAAATCCCCCCTAAAGCACTGCTCCTCATAAACCAGCTCTCCCAACCTGCCGACAGCCTGTCCAATCCCTTGCTCTGTTGCTCCATCACCCCACAAGTCATTGCCCCACTTCATTTCATGACTGGCCAAACTGGGCAATCACGACACAACCTATTAACAAAGGGAGTGACCCTGTTGGCAGTGCCCACTAGTATAGGGCCCCATGATTACCCTTAAGTTACCCTCCCATATCCAGATTTGCCCTGTAATGTTGATATTGTACTGATGGGTGGAGCAAGAAACAGGATAGGATATTACAATGTCTTTGGCACAGGGTGCAGGATCTTCATGTTATTTCCTCGCCGGCCGATCCTCCGGTGTCCTTTATTATTTCCTGTATATGAAATTATCTGGATTCTTTCTCATGGATACATTGCTCAAGTATTACCAGTGGCTCTAAAGCAGCAGTCCCCAACCTTTTTTTTTTTTTTACCCGTGAGCCACATTCATATGTAGGAAAAAGTTGGAGAGCAACACAAACATGCAAAAAGTGCCTCAGAATGCCAAATTTGGGCTTTTGAAAGCCCCTATGAGAAATTGTAGCCTACTGGAGACTTTGGCAGTACACTTGGTTTTTATGCAACCAAAACTTGTCTCCAAGCCTGGAATTCAAGAAATAAGCCCTTGCTTTGAGACCACTTTGAGCAAAATCCAAGGGGTTGAAGAGTATGTTGCTCACGAGCCTGTGGTTGGGGATCACTGCTCTAAAGTGTAAAAATATCTCTTATGGAACTGGACCATAAGGGCTAACCATCTTTTGGTGTGAAAAAAATGGCACTGGCATCAGAGAGCTATTGTAGTTGTATTTGAACCCACAATGTGACCAAATTGCATTGGAATCAGGTGATTTGTCATTGGAGACACAGTGGCCCCCTTTTCATTATCTTAGATTTATATTGGTCTCATTACATTATTCTACACAAGAGCGTATCAATTTATTCTTACTTAAAGGCACTTGTAGCTTCCATAGAGGGGTATCTGACTGCACATTCAGTCTTTCCTTTACAACAAGCCATTGTTATGGTCTCATTTACTTTCTAAAGGGAGCTATATCTGAAGATATCAAATGTTTGGGTCACTGGAACATCAAACTACACTTGTTCTTTAAACTGTGCACATATATTCAGGGTGCAAATAATCAGTTTATTCCCAGAGATTGGATACATGGGCATTTGGGACTATGGGCCAATCCAATGTAAGAGCTAAATACAATTCTCACACAGCCTTCCTCTCAATCATAGATACGAATCTTGGAATTTGGCTGCCGATGTTTTTGGTGCAGTCATCTGTCTCTTCCTAATGACAACCACCACTGTGGTAACCACCACTGAGTAGACCCAATTTAGAATATGTTAAAATGCTTGTCCAATGAGCAGAACTAGGGGGCAGCAGCAGGATATCAGCTATGACATTTAAGAAGCCCATCTTCTGCTGGTTGGATTGACTCAGTACATATATAGGACTTTATTTATGACATACTGTCAACCTGCTCATCCTCACCATAATGTCCATAATTGTATCAAGTGGTAGAAATAAACTGGATTCCTGTGAAAACAAGGCCCCCCTAGTTGGAGGAGCTACTGACAGAATCAATGTTTTTCGGGGGTGTAGTGAGCAATATCCTATTGGATGGATCATTTGACCGTTCCATGGGAGTCAGGGACTGATCTATAACAGGTTTTTGGATGCAAGTCAGGCATGAGGGTGGTGTCCAGAGTTGCGGCAGGAAGATTGCCCCATCAGAGTCAGTTGAGGTGGGGAGAATTAAGTTTAGCAAATGCAGGACTGGATTTCAATGTTTAGTCACTCACAGAGCTAATGCTAGCTGAAGGTAAGTAGCCAAGCACCCTTTTGCTCCACCAAGAATTTACTAGTGAGCTATGTACCCAAGTGGCACTGTTACATGGACTGAGTTGGTATGTACTGGGTAGATGTGTTTCCCCCTCAGCAGGCCTAGATTTTGCAGTATACTTCATAGACTCCTACCTGGGGCCCATCAACTTCATTGGGCCTCACCCAAACTAGGAGACCCAGTCACAGCAAAAAAGAAGTAATCTTTGATAGAACATTTTATTGCTCTACAACATTTACTTGTAATTAGATGCTGGGAGTTGTAAAGAAACTGAAAGGCCACAGGTTTGGCAAAACTCATATATTGTGTTACTGCTCTACTAGCATCTTGTCCTGCTGTCTCCATCTTGTCCTTCACTCTCTTCTTACTCTCCTGTCTTCACCTTGCTCTACTGTCTCCATCTTGCCCTTCTATTTGTTCTTAATCTATTGTCCCCATCTTGTCCTACTATCTACATCTTGCTCTTCTGTCTACAACTTGATCTACTGTCTCCACCTTCTTCTACTTCTTCACCTTGCCCTACTGTCTCCATCTCACTCTTCTGTCTCTATCTTGTCCTACTGTCTCCATTTTGCCTACTGTCTTCACCTTGTCCTACTGTCTCCATCTTGCTCTACTGTCTCCATTTTGTCCTCATGTCTCCAATTTTCTCTATCTGGGATAGGCAAAATATTGACAGCAGAACAATTGTCCACCGAATCAAAGGGGCCCAGAGAGTTAGACACTCTCATTAAATTTAACACCTTATAGCCTAATAAACCATAATCTACCACAGTATATGATGACTTGCCTGGGTCTCAGGCATTGGAATGGAACCGATTCCTAGTTATGGGAGTCACATTATATTTATATAACATCAACTCCTGAATGTTCCATTTCAAATTCTCCACTCTTTTGAGCTTTTTGCTCTTATTACTATATCCCCCAACAGATATTGTATAAGCAGCAGCTGCAGGTGAAAATTAATGTTCAGTTCTATGCTCCATGCTCAGTTTGTGTGATCTCTCCAGCCCTCAGTAACCAGTTACACACAAAAATTAGAGTGCTCACCTGTTACTCCATCCACCTTTTCAGGTATCTGGTGCTAGACAGCATACAAGGCCCCCTGCGAAGAGCCAATATAATTGCAACTGAGGCTTGAGAAAGGGCCCTGTGCGGCCCAAAACGTTGCCATGTTTTTGAAGTCTGCAATGAGCCAATAAAAGTCACTTTTTGCATTATCAAAACTGAATTGTGTGCTACAGCTACTTTGGACTTTGTCTCAGTAACCAGTTAGACCAGGAGAGACAATGCACTGAGATGCCTCCTCTAATCTGAGCTTAATGGGAGAAGCAGTTAATTACAGTACTAAATCTAGTCTATTGTGCCCCTGGGAATGTGCTCTGAATACTTCTCCACAGAGTTTATTATATAACAGGATCTTTATCATGGGAGTTTGGGGAACCATGTACCAAGGATGATTCAGGTCAGAGACACTTGGACTTTCTTTTAGGGAACACCCTGCCCAGGATCTGCACCTGGAGAAATTTCTCTACTGGGTTCTCTGGATCCAGAATTCAGCAGAACTTCAGCACCTTTTACAGGATTCCGGATCTGCTTAATCCTAGAACAGAGTCCAGATCCTTAGTGTCATGTGACAATTAAAGGGACATTTTTGTTCAAATTTTTTATGTTGCTTAAATTTGCTTATGCTTTGTGCCCCAGATGCCCATAGTTAAAAGTGCAGCGTCACCATTGTATAACTGATTAGATATCAAATATTGCAGTAATGCAGATGGTTCCGAAGACAGGAAAATCCACTAGCCAATTTGTTAAGTGTCCCAAGTGAGTGAAATCACTAAACTTTTTACCTAGGTTGGTACTTCTTGTATTAAAAAAAATGATCCGGCCCATAGTCTTTCTTTGGTGGTGACCTTATTCTTCTGCTTCCAGATGTGCCTGAATTGGGGTGGGGTTACTCTCATGCATAAGTGTCCAATACCAAAGAGATAATGGGTGCCTGCTAAAGAGAGCTTACAATCTAAAGGGACAGGGGTACAAAACATAAGTTGTGAGGTTGTGCAAGTATTTACTCAAGGGGGGTGCCTAACAAATTGCAGCTCCCGCAATAACTGCATCTTTCCTTGACCTATTAGGTACATTTTTACAAGATCCAATTCATTTTCACATATAACCACCGACTTGCATAGAGATCTTATAATCAGTGGTGTAACTTGCCTTCGCCGGGCCCCCTGCAAAAAAATCTTAGGTGGGGCCTGGCGCACAGGAATGCCTACCTGAAATTACCTGCCCACCCCCATCGACCCACTGCCCGCCCCCACCCGCTTCTGAATTCCCCTGCCTTCTTCCCTGGTTGCTGGTAGGAGAGCAGCTGGGGATGGGGTATTTTATGCCCTTAAACAGCTATAGAGATAGTAGACCCCACTGTCTGGGCCCCTTTGAGATTGTGGGGTCTGCTTCCTATACAGTATATACTGTAGTTACTCCAGTGCTTATACTATGAACTATACATTTTTCCCATCAAACTGAATCTGACCCTTTTTAAAGAAAACCATGTGATCACACTGGATTTCCACACTTTGCCCCATGAACTTGTCCTTATTTGTACTTCGGGGGATTAATATTTTGCTTATGAGAAATGCCCATGAGCCAATTACTATAATGAGAGCAGCGGAGGTGAAACAGTCAAGGGTGGTCGGCATTTTGTACAATGTTTGGAACCGTTGGGTTTTGTGCAGAGAATCAATAAAGCCAATGGTGTGTTGAAAGCAAGGCCGGGCGGCAGTGGGGGGGCCACAGCGTGGAGAGGTTGGCTGGTAGCCAGCAGCTCTGCAGGAAGCCACAGAACACTGTGTTCTTGCATGTTGTACATAGATGCACGTGAGAGGCAGACTATTTCATGCGAGAGGAAAACCTACGGACTGCGTTTGTTTTTATACAATTATCCTCTACTGCTGTTTTCTTGCCTTTCTTTATGGCTCTCTGAATTATGGTGTGCAAACAACGCCACTGACCTGGCATGCTCTTTAAACAAGAAAAGAAAACCCAACCTTTTTACTTTTTCCTTTAAAGTTTCCTGCTCTTTGCCGAGACCTTTCCCTGTCTGTAAAGCTGGCCACAGACGCAAAACTTCCCCATCTCCCGACCTGCCACTAACCATTCCGATCAAATAAAGTAGTAAAAGAACAGATCAGCCGATGTTCTGCCCCTGACAGCAATCGTATGAAAGTTTTGTCCGACCAAAGCTGGTGACAGTCTCCCTCTGAAAATCCTATGTTTGGCAATACATGCAGGGATATTATTGGCAGCCGACAGAAATCTTTTAACCTGTCCGATCGACCAAACGACCGATCTCCGCCAGACGAAAAATGTCGGGACTCTCCACACACATTGCGAAAATCATACAAATCCTCGATTAGTACGATCAGATCTTTGTGTCTATGGCCAACTTTAGTCCGGCCCAATCCCCAGCATAGTCATTTAGGTTATATAGGATTAGGGTTGTATTTAGGGATCCACCAGCAGCCCTGCAGGAAAGCCTCACATGTTGCTCTCACCCTACTCATAGAGTCATGTGATATACGGTCATCATTTCTCGTCTTCTTGATGTCTACCTGTTGTTGTATGATGTCACTTCGCTGTTTGTGGTGATGTCACTTTGGTGTTTGAGGTTCAGTTGTTGGGCCTTGGGTAATGGATATACCGGAACAGATGGAGGGCTGCTACTTTTCTTCAGTATTCACTTTATTATAATATAATGGTCTACACTACATTCCGGGTCATCAGGACCCTTTCCCAAGTGGTGGGTAGTGGATACGAGTGAATAAAAATGTAAGTTTTGAGTCCAGGTGATGGGTTAGTGGGTCTAGATCAGATGAACGTCCAACCAGACCAAAGACCTTTTCTTACACGTGTAATATTTATACAGGTTGCATTAAAACCTATGTAGAGATCAAGGAATGTGAGAAAATACAATTAGGTTAACTCTTTATTTTGTGCCCCTGGTGAGTAGAGGGGATAGTAAACTCACTGGAGTTGCTACTGAGTAAGCAACAAGAATGAGTGAGGTTAGTACCATGGTGGCTATCAACAGATGCACCCCCTACTATAAATGCTAAGGATATCAGAGGGGTTCTGTGATCATATAAATGCACAGTTATACAGGGAACTCTGAATATCACTCATGTATTATAAGAGATAATGTACCCCCTACTGTAAATGATAAGGATATTAGAAGTCACTGAGGGGTTCTGTGACCATATAAAGGCACAAGGCTGCAGGCTGAGTTATACAGGGAACTCTGAGTATCACTCATGTATTATAAGGGATAATGTACCCCCTACTGTAAATTATAAGGATATTAGAAGTCACTGAGGGGTTCTGTGACCATATAAAGGCACAAGGCTGCAGGCTGAGTTATACAGGGAACTCTGAGTATCACTCATGTATTATAAGGGATAATGTACCCCCTACTGTAAATGATAAGGATATTAGAAATCAAATCACTGAGGGGTTCTGTGACCATATAAAAGATTAAAGTAGCAGGTCAAGTGTTTTATACCAGACAGAAAAGATTGAACTTACTTTTAATGTAATATATTAAAGCAGTGGGGGTGTAATTTATTTTTTTATTAGAATAATGCAGTCATGTGACAGAAGTGACTAAAATAAGAACTGGTGACATAACTATATCCTGTTTTATCAGGTCTATTTAACAATTTCTTCATGACTTTTGGGTGTTTATAACCTGAAACCATAGAGCCAGTATTTAGTTATATTTCTTGGAATAAATCTGGCCCTGCCTGTTTTCTTTGATGAGCAGTAGGATATGAAGGCATTCCTTCTCCATAGTACATATTCCATAGTGATGACTCTTCCTCTCCACCTACTTGTTACACGTGAGTCTGGATATTAACAGTTGTTTGTATGGAGGTGTCAGCAGGTGCAGCAACATTGCTTCCGAGGTGTCTCAGTGGGGTAGTTGAATTCAGAGTCAAAGTAAAGAAACACCATTGCTCTCTTATAGACTCATCTGTTGTGTGGAAGGGGCTGTAACCAGGGGATGGGGTTGTAGTAAGGCAAGAGGGTGTCAAGGGAAGTGTCTGTTGATGTATATATGTATGTGTGTGTATATACTGTATATTGCAAATAGACTGCACTCACAGGTCTTTCTCCTCGTTTGAAAAAAAACATTTTCGGCCCCTACATTTGGGCTGTCTTCATCCTGTCATGGTCCAAATGTAGGGGCCGAAACATTGAATAAAAAACCCTTTTTCACACATGTAGAAAGACCTGTGAGTGTGGTTATTTGTTTGCACTAAATATGAAGTAATTGGAACCAGCACCCAGGTAGTAATCTAAGCATTTTTCGTAGTACACCAATATAAGAGAGGGTAATAATAAGAGAGAGTTATGTCCAGGCCCAGAATGGAAATCTATAGATTCTGGCAAATGCCAGAGGGGCTACTGCAAGATGCCATAAGCCAGGTCTGGACTGAGAATTAAAATAGGCCCTGGCATTTCAGGTACACAGAGGCCCAATCAGCCCACTCAGAGGCCCAAACAGCCCCCACCAGCCCATTAAATACTGACTTTCTATGGCACCTTATAGCAGCCCCTCCAGAGCCCACAGATTGCCAGTCCGGGCCTGCCATAAGCAGTCACTATTTATTGGGCCAGTTTGGGGCTGTTTGGGACTCTGTGTAATTGAAATGCCAGTAACTATTCTGAATCTCAGTGAAGGAATGATTTTGTCAGAATGGAACTATATCTGCAGAATTTTGCCATGGGACCCTCTGACCTCTGACACTTTTACCCCAATCTGAAGAAAAGAAAAATACCGGTACTCAGGACTCCATGCAAGCGGGACAAGCCCTGCATGTTTATTGCAAAGTAACGTTTCGGGGGCACACCCCTTCGTCCGGACGACTGACTGTATTTTTGAGGGTGCCAATCCCTCTTACTGAGCACAGAACCAATATTTCCTGAGAAGTTATGGTGTGCTGTGGGTTTGCTCTTGGACCCCAGTCTGAAGGCCAGTTTTGGTGAGATTTGGGGCAAGTGCTTATTTGTGCCCTGTGTACCCCATGAACTAGAGCAGGGTGGCTACTACCCCAATTTTTCTATATATCTGTAACCTTGTTATGAGCTAAGGGGGCCCTGCCTGAAGGCCAGTTAGGGTGAGATTTGGGGTGAGTGTTTATTTGTGCCCTGGGTACCCCTGGAACTATAGCAGGGTGACTGTTACCCCAATGTTTCTATATATCTGTAACCTTGTTATGAGCCATGGGCCCCAGCCTGAAGGCCAGTTAGGGGGAGATTTGGGGCAAGTGCTTATTTGTGCCCTGTGTACCCCATGAACTATAGCAGGGTGGCTACTACCCCAATTTTTCTATATATCTGTAACCTTGTTATGAGCTAAGGGGGCCCAGTCTGAAGGCCAGTTAGGGGGAGATTTGGGGTGAATGCTTATTTGTGCCCTGGGTACCCCTGGAACTATAGCAGGGTGACTGTTACCCCAATGTTTCTATATATCTTTAACCTTGTTATGAGCTGAGGGGGACCAGTTTAAGATCAGTTAGGGTGAGATTTGGGGTGAGTGCTTATTTGTACCCTGGGTACACCTGCAACTATAGCAGGGTGACTGTTACCCCAGTGTAACAGCCTGAACGGGGGACGTTATACTGCTCTTGAACAACAGGAGCACTCTGGAATAACAGCAGGGTGGCAAGTGCCCCTAGTAGGCCGAGGGTCTTACCCTTCTTTTGTATGTTAACACAGTCTCTCTATTTCTCTGTATTTACTAATGATTCATGCTCATTAATTGTGGTCTATCCAGGTAGACATTTGCGTGACATAGGTTCGCTTTCTTGGGTTGGATGGTTGTCCTTGGCAGGAAGTCAGGTGACACACCCTTATGGTGACCTGAGTGGCATAACCCTGTTCTTTAATTAGCCCTTAATTAGAAGTATACAACGGCATGTACTAGATGAACCTGTTGACACAACATTTTATAAATCACTCTAAAAGCAATTATTACATCATCACAGATCAAGAACACTAGTGGATCAGCAGTTTAGGAAAAAGCAAGTGTTACAAATACTTGTACTTTATGAAAAGTTGGCAGCCCTGTCACTCAGAAGATGGGGTGCTGTCACATGACTAGTTGAGACCATAAGTCAGGCCATGCAGAAAAAGAGTGGCAATTTATGCAACTCACATATTATTTTGGGCGACTAGTAGTTAAGTCTGCTATTTTTTGTCCATTTCATTAGGTATCAATCGACAGAGATCCATAATACATTGGGGATTTACCCAAGAGTGTGTTACCATCAGTATGGCCTGTGCCTTGAGATGGGGCAGGTACAGATCAAGCAGGCTAAATTGATGCCTTTTGTTCAACATGAAACACCCTTTGCTCAACTGCCATTATATCAAGTTCATCATTGGGAACTCTAGGAAAAGTCATTATGCAAGGAGTATGCGTAATTCATTATAAATGAGCTGGTCAATGCAAAGAGTCTCAGCTGGTTGGGCATCTTTGAGCCACATGGTTGTTTTCCTTTTGCTTCTTCTTGTAGCATTATTGCACATCAGCTGTTTAGAGGTGCGAGAAGGGGAAAACATTATATACATCTACATTTTATCTAATTTTATTGCCACCTACATATTGGCACATAGAGCGTTCTCTGGAAAGGAACACATGCACCTCCTACAGCTGCACAGTAAGGTGCCAATATCTTGTAAACACAAACATCGCCTGAATTTCCGTCATGTTGTGCGTTACCCAAAGTTCCAGCACGGTATGAAAGACTAAGGGGCAAATTCACTAAGCGCCGAAGCGCCTAACGCTAGCGTCAATTTGCTAGCGTTGGTCATTTTCGTTACTTTGCAAATTCACTTACGAACGCTGGCGTAAATTCGCTAATGTTACTTCGCACCCTTACGCCTGGCGAATTTGCGCAACGGACGTAACTACGCAAATTCACTAACGCGCGCATTGTATTGAACGCTACCTTTTACGCTAGACTTCCTTCGCCACCTCAGACTAGGCGAAGCGCAATAGAGTAGATATGGATTGCTTCAAAAAAAGTTCAAATTTTTACTAAGTCCCAAAAAACGCTGGCGTTTTTTCTATATTATGGGCGATAGACTGAAAAAGATAGAACATTTTTTTGGGGCTCCCCTCCTTCCCCCCTACATTTCCTAACTCATTGCAACTTAACTATACAGTGGGCACATGTGTAGGGCAAAAAAAAATTTTTTATTTGATGTTTTGAAGGTTTCCCAGGCATTTGTAGTGATTGTACGTATTCCTCCATTGAAATTTGAATTTGGCGCCGTAAGCAAATTAACCATCACTAGCGTTACTTCGATTCCCTTAGCGAATCAACGCTAGCGCAACTTCGCGACCTTACGCTACCCCTGAGCGCAACTTCGGATATTAGTGAATTTGCGGAGTGCTGGCGAAACTACGCCTGGCGAAGTATGGCGAAGTGCGGCAAAGTTACGCCTGGCGCAACTATGAATCTTAGTGAATTTGCCCCTACGAGGAAAACTCTCCTACTTATTTCTATTAATGAGTACCAATATTCTGCTTCTTGGGGACTTCAGCCCCCCATTCACGCTGTGCCTCTTACTGGGGTGTGAAAGCCTTTGGATAATAAACTGGAGTATGAGCTGGGATCTGAGGTTTCAATCACTCGTGTCCAGGAGCGATAAACAATGATTTCCAAACCCAGAAGAGTCATAGTGGACATGGAGCATAGAATCCCAATAAAAGAATATAAAGTCTACAAGATATATCTATAGTAATAATCAAATCTACTGGACTTGCTGTATTTTTTCCTCCAGTTGATTTGACTTATTACTATTGATGTACCATGGCATGGATGAATGAGAACCTTCACAGACATATGTCTACCCATACAGTACGCCCATCACAATTCTCAGGAATTACATTTCTGTTATCAAGAGGTTTATGAGTATTCATGCCCAGAATCTCATTTTCAGAGCATCTATCTCCCTAACATGCCTCTCCAAGGTTGCCAGTTTGATGGACTGACTCAAGAATAACTACAGATCTCCAATTCATGTAGGACTTTTGTTACAATGGTTTACAACTGATTGGTCTTAACATTTGGTCATAAAACTCATCCTTTACTGAATATGAAATAAAGGGCTCATGCCATGGAACTTTGGACTCCAATACACTTTTGGGGTTATTATAGCCATACAATATCTAGATGCTGAAGACTCTATATCAGCTTTAGCTCTTAGTTTGTCCAACTTAAGGTGGCCATAGATGCAAAGATCCGCTCGTTCGACCAAACGACCGATCTCCGCCGGACGAAAGATGTCGGCACACGCCACACACGATCCGAAAATCGTACGAATCCTCGATTCGTACGATAGGATCAGTGTGTCTATGCCACATTTAGTCTACCTTCCCTAAATTCTTAAGCTTACTCCACTGAGGCCCAGATACAGGAGACTGCCTTACACACCTGTCCATTGGCTTTCACTGTCACCTACAGGTTCTCTTCCCATTGGGTTCCTGTTAAATATAAGACCACAGGGGTCTACACACTATAAACACTACAGGACTGTTTTATCCTCATGGACTTGAAGATATGAAGGCTATGAATATAACCAATAAAAAACATTTGATATTGCCTTTAAAACCACAAAAGCCACCGTTTCTTCATTCTTCATATAGCTTGCTACTTTTAATTTGTTCATTTCAGTGGTTGCTCATTTCTCATAAAGAACAATGCTACTGGCAAACTCAATTTCAACACACAAAGGCATAGCTACAGGGGGTTCAGGGACCATGATTTAATCTGATCCCCAGGACTTAAGAGGACCCTGAGGAACAAAGATTTAGAGGTAGAAACTTGTGTTATCTGGCAGAGGTTATTAAAATATTTTTTTCTTTCTTATCCACTTTTTAGACTAGAGTTTTTTTTAGAGAGAACGGTCCTTTCTAAGTCTATATTTCTAGTGTACTGTACCCTGCTAAGCAATGCAAGTGCTTGTAAATACAAAATAGCCTATATACAAACAATTCTAAATTAAAGCCATTATATTGACAGTTCAGGGTACATGTTGATTTCCCAGGTTTTGGTCAACTCAAATATATTTGAGTGAATGGAACTCATTGTTAGTCAATGAGAAGAATCAAACACATGGTGGGGACATCTGTTGTCTTCTTGGCCATGTTCTTCCAGTGTTCGTAATATTTTAATACATTCCTTGGTTGTATGAATAAATAATTTAACATTGTTTTTTTGCTTAAGGCATGTGTATAACCACAGGATTAAATGTTTGGTGGGAAACATTCATAAGCTTAGAACAAGACAAAGTTTAATTGTTGTTCCTAGTTGTTAGAACACAACATGGTAATTTAGTAAATCATGAGGAATATGGTCTAGGATTTATGACATTGCTTGGGTGAAGGTTAGAAGTCTGCCTCCATCACAACACAGTGACTCCCTGTCTCTTAAAGTTTTCAATGGTGTTTGAAGCACCCAGAGATACAAAGGAATATAGGAAGAAGATTTCTCAAGCAAAGTTTCATGGGATATAAATAAGAGATGTCCAGCTGATGGCCTATCCAACAGTCTAATATTATTTCAAGATCTTATTTGAGACAGACTATACTTCCCATGTGTTCATCCTATGCGGGGGTTACTAATAGGCTGTATTGTCCCTGGAGAATCTTAGTTATGTTTTCACTTTACCCTCATGAATGTCATAGATGGAGTCTTGTTCCAAGGGACTGTTTGTTAGAGAGAGAATTCTACTTTACAAATGTGCTTTTATGGAGTGTCAGTGATACCCAGTTGTATCCTATGTTCTTCAATAAGAATGTCAGTACTGTTCCATTATGTTCATGGAAAGTCTTCATGACTGTTCAAGTCGACAATCAATAAAACGGAAGCATAGTAGAGAAGGTGGAAAACAGCGATCAGATAATTGTGCTCAACCACTCCCACTTACCTTACTTTCCGTCCCAGCAACACTGGACTGAAGCCAACTCTAAATCAGCTGATTCTGTTGAGTTCTTGCTAATTATGGATTCCTTATTCCTTAATTACCCTTTTATTGTAGAAGAATATAGAGTATAACAGATATAAAGAGAACTTAAGTGTCACTCTTGTTTCATCATGTTCCTGTTGAACAACAGCAGATGATTATTGTTTCATTGTGTTCCTGGGGAACATCAGTTATAGAGTCCCTTCTGTTCTGTTTTGCCTCCTGGTAATTACAGCATCAGGGCAATATGTGCTCGTGTTTTCTTAGTAAACATCAGCAATTTATCCAGTATTGTTATTTTGTGTTCCTAGCAAACAACAGTAATAATGAGTGATATTCGGGGGGGCGTGTCCAAGATGGCGCACTGAGCAGACGTGCTTCCCTAGAGCTCCGTGCACCGCTCCTGTAAACCCGGCTATCTACCCGACTGACAGTCTCCCAAGAGAGGTAAAACTGCCCGCACATACCCGCACAACGATGCGGCGGAATACTCCGAAGCCAAAACCGGAGGCGGCGTCACGATTGGAGAGATTTGCCCGCGATCCGGTTCAGCCACCGTCCCCCAAGCCGCCTAGTCCGCCATCTTCCCCTCTAGGCCCTGAGCCCGACCAGCAGGCTGCGCCCACTGAACCCACGCTGGGAGAGGTACTGGCCGCCATTATGGAGAGCCGTGCATCCAGCACGGCGCAGTTTGAGGAGCTCAGGGTTGACATCTCCCTGCTGCGCCAGGACTTGCAGAAGGTGAGAGACCGCACCAAGGCCTTGGAAGATAGGGTCTCTGCCATAGATGACGCCCTGCCTCCTCTCCACACTGATGTGCAGGCCATGAAGCTGCAACTCAAGGCTGCTTTAGAAAAATCTGATGACCTAGAAAATAGGTCGAGACGCAGCAATGTCAGGATAGTTGGGCTGCCTGAAAGGGTGGAGGGCACTAACCCTACGGTCTTCATTGAGGGCTGGCTTCAAGAAACTTTGGGGCCTAATACCTTTTCCAAAGTTTTTATTGTTGAAAGAGCCCACAGAGTCCCTGCGAGGCCTCCCCCTCCAGGAGCCCCCCCACGTCCCTTTCTCCTCAAGCTCCTTAACTACCGGGACAGGGATGCTGCCCTTACAGCTGCCAGAGAAAAGGGCCCAATTCAATACCAGGGGGCTACTGTGTCTTTGTATCCGGATTTCTCTCCTGTCATCCAGAAGCAACGGGCTGAATTTACAGGTATCAAGCGGCGCCTAAGAGAAGCACAGCTAAAGTACAGTATGCAATATCCTGCGCGCTTGCGCATCCAGGATGGTGACCATGTGCTCTTCTTCTCCAAACCTGGGGAGGTCGATGACTGGCTTAACAGAAGGGGCCCTCGCCGATCCCCAAGCAGGAATGATTGACTGTAGCAAGCCTCGCCTACAGGTCCTTCTGAGCTGCCTTGAACCGCAGGAAGCCTCTAGAATTTCACCCCATTCACACCTGGGTGACAACCTTTTTGGCAATGCTATGGGCATCAAACATCTGCAGTGGATTGTACCATTTTTTTTTTTTTTTTTTTTTTTTTTTTCTTTTTCTCGGTGGATTTCATATTGAGGATAGTCCTTTCCACGCCTGATTCCTATTACTGGTTCCCCAACTAAGCTAATGGGCCACTACCTCGCCCCAGGGTTGGAATGTGACCTCTTGACTATGCTCTGCCATTTCGACTGCACCGCCTTATACTATGGAACTTCCTTCCCACTTCCTGCCATAGGTGTGTCATGGCCCTTTGGTTAAGCACTGAAGTCCGGCCCCCGGTTGGGGGTGGTTTTTTTTTTTTTTTTTTTTTTTTTTTTTTCTCCCTCCATATATTTTCCTCTCTTGGGTTTATATCTCTGCCCCCCTTGCTGGGGGCCACGCTTGCATTCTGTCACAGGGTAACTGTTCAGCACACCAGTGCGGGCCTCAGCTTTAGGCAATCGCTAGGACTTGTTGCCACCCTAGATCCCGCAGGAGGGACTGTTTTTTAGCAGATATCTAGGGACTGAGCCCTGTTTAGGTTCTTAAGTGTTATGGGTACTAGACTCGCTCAAGTTTGGGGGGTGAGTAGGGTGGGTTGGGTATATGTTATTGTTGGGTTTATGTTTCAATATGTTTTGCAGACTACTCACTGTGTGTTGACTGATGTAATATGTGTACAAAATGTGCTCGCTATGTTTTTCCATTGGCTTTGTGTTACGGGATGGACACTTCGTTTGGCCTGGCATATACCTATTTCTGTGAGTTATGGCTAGTTTCTCAATCCTTTCGTGGAATGTGCGAGGCCTCAATTCTAAATTTAAGAGGAGCCTTATGTTCAACTATCTGAAAAAATACCCCCCGTCCATCCTTCTTCTCCAGGAGACGCACCTTACTGGACAAAAAATTTTGGCATTAAAAAAGCCGTGGGTGGGTTGGCATTTCCACTCTACATTCTCCTCGCACTCGAGGGGGGTCTCTATATTAATCAGGAAAAGTTTACCTTTTGAGCTCTTGAAGCTCCACCTAGACCACTATGGCAGATTCCTAATACTCCATGGCCTCATTGCCAACAAACCCATCCTTTTAGTTAACATATATGTGCCGCCGCCATTCGCAGTGTCGATCCTGGACCTAATGGTGACTAAGCTTTCTGCATTCCCCCCCAGCCCTCTCTGCATCCTTGGGGATTTTAATTGCTGTTTAAATCCTTCTTTGGACAAACTAGGCCCCGACCCCCGTACTCTGACTAATCTCACCTCCTGGGCAGAGGCCCTGCACCTAACTGACCCCTGGAGATGGAAACACCCCTCTCAAAGAGAATTCTCTTGCCACTCCCCAACCCACAAGACCTTCTCGAGAATTGATCTGGCCCTTGTATCTATGGAACTCTTGCCCGTTATTGACCAGGTCAAGTATTTACCTCAGGCCCTCTCAGACCACTCCCCGTTACAACTCACCTTAAGGTGGAACCCTGCGGCCACTGATAGGCTGTGGCGGCTGAGCCCTCTTTGGCTCAAAAACAATACTGTGGCCGATGCTAATGCTCGCGCTTATGGGGATTATTGGACCTGTAATGCGGGTTCTGCCTCCCAGCAAACATTATGGGATGCTTCCAAAGCAGTTATGCGTGGTGCTCTCACGGGGGCCATATCACAAGCTAGAAATGCTACCCTAGAACGAGTCTCTGCTGCGGAATATGATCTCCAGCAAGCTCTCTCTATACACACCCAGGACCCTACCCCTGCTAATTACACTGATCTGTTGAAGGCTCAAAATACCCTTTCTCAGGCCTCTATTTCCCTCACCAGGAAAGCCCTTCTCTATCAGAATCAACGCATTTTTGACCAAAGCGACAAAAATAGTAAACTCCTGGCGTTTCTGGCCAAGCAACACTCTGCACCCTCGGCGGTCTCCCGCATCGTACTAGACGATGGCTCAGTGGTCACGGAACCTAGGCTTATAACACAAGAATTCGCTACCTTTTACCGAAATCTCTACACCACCACGGCACTGTATTCCAAAGCCCAACTCCAGCATTTCTTGGATTCCATCCCCATACCATCGCTCTCCCCTAACGATCAAGCTTTTCTAGATGCCCCTATTACTCCCCAAGAGGTTAGGGAGGCCATTGCCTCACTACCCCCTAATAAGACGCCTGGACCGGATGGCCTCCCTCCCGACTGGTACAAGGCCCTCTCCGATCAAATAGTTCCCAAATACCTTGACACTCTCCAGTCGGCTTTTGATAGTAACTCATTGCCCCCCTCATTCAATGAAGCTCTCATAGTAGTTATCCCCAAACCAGGTAAGGACACTACCCGATGCTCTTCCTACCGCCCTATTTCCCTGCTCAATACCGATGCCAAAATCTTAGCTAAAATACTTTCCTCCCGCCTTCAGCGGGTGGTCCCAGACCTGATCCACCCTGACCAATCTGGCTTTATGCCAGGACGCTCCACCAACATTAACCTTCGCAGACTGTTTACCAACTTACAAATCACTCATGTGGAGACAGGCACCAGAGTTGTAGCCTCCTTAGACTCTGCTAAGGCTTTTGATTCGGTGGAGTGGGACTTCTTGTGGGAGGTTTTGGCCCGATTTGGGTTCGGCCCCCGCTGTTTAACTTGGATTAAGCTCCTTTACAGGAATCCCACGGCGCGAGTTAGAGTCAATGGCCTTATGTCGCCCTCTTTTACATTGACGAGAGGTACGAGACAGGGTTGCCCCCTTTCCCCAGCCCTATTTGCCCTTGCGATTGAACCTCTGGCGATATTGATCAGACAGTCCCCTCGGATAAAAGGCTTAACCTTCGGCACTATACAAGAAAAAATCTCTCTATTTGCTGATGATCTTCTCATTTACCTGGCCGACCCTAATGACTCCCTTACCGCCCTTTTAGACCTGGTCAACCGATTTGGCTCTTTCTCTGGTTTGCGGGTGAATTGGGATAAGTCTGTTCTATTCCCCATTGACCCTGACCAGCCTCGACCTTTGACAGCCGAGACCCCCCTGGAGTGGGCCACTCAGTTCAAATACCTTGGCGTGACAATCCAGGCAGATGTTTCCAAGTATGTCTCCCTCAACTTGGACCCCCTCCTTACCAATCTGACCACCACGCTGAACCGTTGGACGAAGTTACCTTTATCTCTGTGGGGTAGAGTCAATCTTATTAAAATGATTTATCTTCCCAAAATCCTCTATTTGCTCCATAATGCGCCCATATATCTCCCTAAACACTACTTCAAGCGCCTTAACCAGATCATGATCCCCTTCCTTTGGAATAATAAAACACCCAGAATTGCTTGGACCCGGTTATGTGCCCCGTGTGAGGAGGGGGGCCTGGCTCTCCCCAATTTCTATCTATATTATCTGGCTTCACAACTTTATTACCTACACTGGTGCTTTCACCCAGACCCGTACAACCCAAACTCGCAGTTACAGGCTCTCCTTGTAGCCTCCTGGGAAGGTCTCCGACATTTTCCATACCGTTCTATTAGGGATTACAGTCCCCTGCCCACTACTTTGACCACCCCTCACAAAGCTTGGCAGGTAGCCCTTAAAACTTTGGGCCATGCTCCTCCGCTGCTGTCCCCTCACTTACCTTTGTGGGGTAACTCATACTTACCTCACTTCAGGTACCTCCCGGATTTCGTATTTTGGCCTAGCAGGGACATTAAGTGCTTAAAAGATCTTCTTGATCCCCAGGTGTTTCCCACATATTGTGCTCTTCAGCGTAAGACCCACCCGATGCCACTTTTGTTATTTCAATACCTTCAGCTTCGACATGCTTTTTACTCCCAATTTGGTACCCTTGGCCCCCAACAGTCCTCCCTGGCCATAGAAGACACCCTCCATGACCCTAGCCCTTCCAAATTGGTGTCCCGGCTATACCACCGGCTACTACTAGCTGGACCTAAACCCTTCCTGATTACTCAAGAATGGTGGACTAATAAAATTACTGGTCTTACACAGGAGGACTGGGAGGAGGCAATAGATAATGTGTACACCGGCCTTATCTCTCTTAAAGATAAGTTGATTCAGTATAAAATTTTACACCATGTGTATATAACCCCAGTACGTCTTAAGCAAATGGGCCGAATCCCCCTTGACATTTGTCCGAGGTGTCAGCAACCAGGTGCGGACTTCTTCCACCTATTATGGGAATGTCGACCGATTTTAAGCTTCTGGACGCGAGTGGTTAACTTTCTAGCCGATAACCTTGACTTCCCGAGGGTTATCACCCCGTCCGTTTGTCTGTTGGGGGTCTTAGAAGAACTGGTCCCGGCCAAATACCCCAGAATTGCCTTTCGTATCCTCCTTTTCTATGCAAAGAAAACAGTTGCAATGCACTGGATGGGCAACCTACCACCTTCTCTTAGAGCGTGGGTGCAACTAGTTAATAATGTCTTACCCCTTTACAAACTCACCTATGAATCCAGGGGCTCGCCTACGAAATTTGACAAAATATGGGGCTCGTGGGCTGACATAGATCCAAACCTTCCTGACTGAACGGTAGCTATGCTGACCGTCTGGGTCGTACTAGTGGTGGTTCCACCCATCCTGTATTCCCTGTAAGGTCTTTTGGGTGTTCGATTATCCCAGAAGTCCATTATTGTCTCATAGCGATGTTTATTTTATTGTGCTTGTAGTCAACTTGCATGTCCAGCCATTTTTTGTACCTATGTATAATCTATGTGAAGCGGTCTGCTTGACTGTCTGTTTTGTGTGTCTGTTTTGTGTTCAAAAAGCAATAAAACTTACCTTTTAAAAAAATAATGAGTGATATTCATGTGATAGACCCATATCAGTTTTTCTGTGTCCATCAAGAATGTCACTAGTAAAACCACATGTATTGTGTGGCTCATCAATAACACCACAAAGCAAATTAGCTCCATTGCAGTAACTTATAGCGACCATCAGAGATTTGTTTTTATTAGTCCACCTGCAATGAAGCTAATTTGCCCAGTGTTAGTAAATGATCTTTTCTGTGGTGGATCCATTCATTGTGCTCCTAAGAAATGTCAGTAACAAATCCACTCTCATTTTATTGTGTTCCTATTGTATTATTCCATTGTGTTTCATGTCAGTATTAGGGGTAAATTTATCAAAGAGTGAAGTTCCGCCACTAGAGTGAAATTCCGCAGCTCACAATTCATTTCTATGGGATTTTGAAAGGCATATTTATCAATGGATGAAAGTTAAAGTTCACCCTTTGATAAATACGCCTTTAAAAATCCCATAGAAATGAATGGAAAGTGGCGGAATTTCACTCTAGTGGCGGAACTTCACTATTAACTTCACTCTTTGATAAATATACCCCATAGAGTGACTCTGTGTCTGTGGAGACAGAGGTGGAAAGGTGAGTTCTTCAGCCAAGAACTAGCTGTGCCCACAGGACACGGATAGGGCAGAAATAGGATGGATGGAATGGGTGGAATGGGTGCAGAGCAGGAGGACTGGAGCAGGAACAGGAGGGCAAGGCAGAGCAAGATTCAGGCAGGACAAGGAAAGATAAAGGCAAAGAGCAAGGTACAAGACAGGGCAGCGTAGATTTAAGGCTAGAGCAGGAAAACCGAAGCTAGGATCAAGCCACAGTGCTCAAGTAGGCCAATGCTCAGGTATTGATGATGAGGCGGCTGGCCTTATATGGTGCAGTGTCAGCCCTGATTGGCTGAACCCAACCCACCAATCAAGCCACTGCTGGGGAGGGGCTGCAAGGACCAGGTGACAGATAGTGAGCAACCCTGCAAGCTTTTCACTTGGTCCAATGGTTAAGGCATCGAGCCAGAAATCCAGAGGTCCCTGGTTTGAATCCCAGCAAAGCCTGACACTATGGTCCCATTGTGTTCCTGGGGAAAAACAGTTTTATAATAATAAAAAAACTCTTGCTCCATTTTTAGACACATTTATTGCGCCACTGTTGTACCACTTGTTGCTGGAATACGATGTATCTGTCATGGATTCAATCTTGTTTATGGAAACCCTTGAGAACACTCTTGTTTCATTGTGTTCTGTGGAAAGATAAGTAACACAGTCGTTGTGGCTTCATTTATTTTGGGGATCTCAAATGGAGTCATTGTTATTTTTGTATGTATCAGAAGACTATTGTTGCTATCCTTTGTTTCTTTTCCTGAAAAGTAACTGGAATTGCCTAGGCAAGGTATTTCAACTGAGTAAGATCATTTCCAGTAAGGGGTTGAAATTTTTTCCTTTCATGGCTGTGGTTCAATTATCTTTAGAAGACACTTATTTACATCAGTATCCTGTTCTAGGCATATGACTATTTATACACGTATAGTTCAGGGTAAATACGCCAATATTAGGACATACGTCATCGATGCATCGTTTGTTTTCATTTCATTTATGAGAACTTGTGAACTCATTCTTTCAGCTGGGCGGGTTTTGTGACTTATAGAGAAAGAAAGCTATGGGACTGCTCTCTTGAAGAGATTGGAAGAATAATGTTGGTAGTGGAAACGGTATGATTTACTCAAGATGACTGTGTTTATTCTGAAACAATGTTACTGAGAGTCCATTGAATGAATGAATGAATATATATATATATATATATATATATATATATATATATATATATATATATATATATATATATATAGATACAAACACACAAAGTATAGCCTTAGAAATGTCATTTGGGTCAGTTGTGTCACAAGACCCATTGGAACTTGCAGATTATTAGGAATGATGTACCCCCATCAATTAGGAGCTTTTCAAACTGTTCAAACTGTTCCTGTTCAAAATTTCTTTCCAGAAGGATTTCCCTTATGGGATCAGCTTAAGTTCTTAAGTTGTGTGATCCATAAAGAACAAGTGAGAAACCATATACAGTTTATTTGCAGTAGAATAGTTTACTATCACTGTGGACATGGCTACACATTCTGTAAACATGTAAAATGCCCAGAACCAATAAGATATGTATCATCTTTCTAATTATTGTATGCAGAGATTTGGTTGGGCGGTTTGGCTGATTACAGCCTTATTGCCCAACGATATGGGCATTTATGGGTCTTGCAAGGGGTACAGTTCAATCCGTCAATTCTTCATTCTCAAAGGATCACAGTAGGTCTATCTAGACCAGGATTTCCCAACCATTTTATACCCATGAGCCATGTTCAAAGGGTAAAAAAAGTTGGAAAGCAACACAAGCATGCAAAAAGTTCCTGTGGAAGCCAATTATGGTTTGTGATTTACTATTGATGGCCCCTATGCAGACAGGCAGCCTACAGGAGGCTCTATTTGGCCATAAACTTGCAACCAAAACTTGCCTCCAATGCAAGAATTCAAAAATAAGCACCTGCTTTGAGGCCACTGGGATCAACATCCATGGGATTAGTGAGGGTTTTTCTCGAGCCAATGGTTGGAGATCACTGATCTGAGGGTACAATGAGATAACTACACTTTATATGCAGTCCATGTAATTGTAGTTTTAGCTAGTGGTTAGGACCCAATGAGAGTTGTATCCATAGACATCTTAATAATCCATGAATATTTATCTAAAGAACTGATAAGGGCAGAGACATACGGTCAGATTCGAGGAGATTAGTCGCCCGGCAACAAATCTCTTCTTCGGGGAACTGCCTTCCCCCTGCCTTCCTAGAATGTACTGTAAATCGCCGGCGGGATGGCACTCGGATCGCTTCGTTTTCCGAAGTTGCTTCACTAAAAAAACCTGGGGCGACTTTGGAAAACGAAATGCTCCAAGTGCCATTCTGCCGGAGATTTACATTCTAGCCGGGACTAATCACCCTGAATATGACCGTGCGTCTCTGCCCTAAAGGTTTATAATCAGAATAAGTGACCCCATGCAGTCTTGTGATATCCTTATTAAAGACTGGACTTCATTCTCTTAGAAGAAAAGGCAACGTAATAAGAATCCCGTCAGGCCATGTGATCTTAAAATGTGAGCATCAGCACATCAGTGATGAGGCTGAAGAGAACATCTGGCTCTGCAAATAGAATTCTGTCTAATATTTCTTTATTTATCCATGAATCAGTGCACCAGCAATACGTGACGCTCCCATTCCCATTCTGCTTGTGACAAGGACTTTTCCTTGAGATAAAGGCTACTGTCTGTGAACTGTTTGAGGAAGTGGTGAGGAACACAAGTTATTTTTAGCTGGTGCTTTTCTGCGTTGGATGATTATTTTTGTTGGCTGGTGATAGAAGGGAGAAAATATTTGCACATTGTAAGGTTACCAAGTGTGTGGTTTATTCCCGAGTCATTAGCATACAGAATATATACAGGTTGCAACGTTCTGCCGAGAAGTCTTCTCCACATGGTCATCAAGAAAGATGGCAGTTCTTGAGTGCATTTAGGTGTTTAATGATTTGTATCTGGGGCCAGGGACTGGGCCAACAGAACACTGGGAAAAAACCCAGTGGGACCCACTCCCCTCTTGAAATCTTGTGTGCTGCCCTCTGACCTTTTGCCTGTCCCAAATTGCGGCATGTGAGAAGAGCAAATAAGTTACGTGCCTGGGAGGCGGAGAGGGTTTGCGGCTGGGGGCCTGGTGGGGAGGGTTGTGGCTGGGGGCCCCTGAATCAGTAGCCTCAGTGTGCCCTGGATCTGCCCCAGTAAGACACCACCTAAACCTAGATTACAATTGCAGTCAATGTGCTGTTGCACACCCTTAATCAATAGGGTCCAATATAATTTAATAATACAGGCAAGGGGAATAAAGGGGAAGTATCACATTCTCTTTTCTGGAATAAGATCTGCTGTAGGACTCTGCAAACAGAGGAGGAACATGGGTCAGATACTAGTGCTTTTCCATGAAGGCAAAGGCTGCCTCCATATACTTTGTCACATTAGTAATTAGTAATCAGACACGTGGTGAGAATTGAACTTTTAGGAGGAAAATCCTTCTGTCTCAGACATCTTTGTCTTGGCCTTAAGTTGTTTTTAAATGAACCAATGAGTGATGTGTGGGCCAGTCCCAAACTCATGGTGGGCCCTTATCCTTTTAAGTTTCCATTAGGCAACAATAATGATAAACCGAGGGTGTATTTTTAGATCTGTATATAGTAAAGTAACAGGTAAAATAAATGAACCACAAACCTGTCTGGAGCAGAAGGAAATATAGAAGCAACACGTCTGCTTTGACTTGGAATCCCATATTTGACATGATGAATATATTCCATTGATACAGAAAGGGATTCATATCCAAACAAATGCTTAAGGTAAACTTCCCTTTTCCAGTAACCCAGGGATGACACTGTCCCTCCTATAAATGTAGCCCTTAAAATAGACAGCCAATCAAGCTCTTCCCTGGGGCACCTGGTCGAGGGTGATCAATAAACGTCTCTTTGTGCTTTTCCAGACGACGGTCACTGTTGTGTCTCAAGCGCAGTTGCCATTCTTCCCTCCACTCGAATCAGCCTCACCTAAAGTGAACCTGCACAACTGCTGGGGCCCAGTGCATGGAAAGAAACTTCAACAGCAAATCAAGTTATTCTACTTACAGCACAGGAACAGCCCCTAAGTTTGCTCATAGCCTGTACAGAGAGATACCATAAAACTATGGCAGCATAGGTATTCTCCTGTACTAAGCACAATTCAGCAGGAACAGCCCCCTAAGTTTGCTCATAGTCTGTACAGAGAGATACCATAAAACTATGGCAGCATAGGTATTCCCCTGTACTAAGCACAATTCAGCAGGAACAGCCTCTAAGTTTGCTCATAGCCTGTACAGAGAGATACCATAAAACTATGGCAGCATAGGTATTCCCCTGTACTAAGCACAATTCAGCAGGAACAGCCCCTAAGTTTGCTCATAGTCTGTACAGAGAGACAGGTACAAGTATTCCCCTGTACTAAGCACAATTCAGCAGGAACAGCCCCTAAGTTTGCTCCTAGCCTGTACAGAGATATACCATAAAACTATGGCAGCATAGGTATTCCCCTGTACTAAGCACAATTCAGCAGGAACAGCCCCTAAGTTTGCTCATAGCCTGTACAGAGAGATACCATAAAACTATGGCAGCTTGGGTATTCCTCTGTACTAAGCACAATTCAGCAGGAACAGCCCCCTAAGTTTGCTCATAGTCTGTACAGAGAGATACCATAAAACTATGGCAGCATAGGTATTCCCCTGTACTAAGCACAATTCAGCAGGAACAGTCCCCTAAGTTTGCTCGTAGCCTGTACAGAGAGATACCATAAAACTATGGCAGCATAGGTATTCCCCTGTACTAAGCACAATTCAGCAGGAACAGCCCCTAAGTTTGCATATAACCTGTGCAGAGATAAACCATAAAATTGTGGCAGCATAGGTATTCCCCTGTACTAAGCACAATTAAGCAGGAACTGCCCCCTACATTTGCTCATAGTCTGTACAGAGAGATCCCATAAAACTATGGCAGCATAGGTATTCCCCTGTACTAAGCACAATTCAGCAGGAACAGCCCCCTAAGTTTGCTCATAGTCTGTACAGAGAGATACCATAAAACTATGGCAGCATAGGTATTCCCCTGTACTAAGCACAATTCAGCAGGAACAGCCTCTAAGTTTGCTCATAGCCTGTACAGAGAGATACCATAAAACTATGGCAGCATAGGTATTCCCCTGTACTAAGCACAATTCAGCAGGAACAGCCCCTAAGTTTGCTCATAGTCTGTACAGAGAGACAGGTACAAGTATTCCCCTGTACTAAGCACAATTCAGCAGGAACAGCCCCTAAGTTTGCTCCTAGCCTGTACAGAGATATACCATAAAACTATGGCAGCATAGGTATTCCCCTGTACTAAGCACAATTCAGCAGGAACAGCCCCTAAGTTTGCTCATAGCCTGTACAGAGAGATACCATAAAACTATGGCAGCTTGGGTATTCCTCTGTACTAAGCACAATTCAGCAGGAACAGCCCCCTAAGTTTGCTCATAGTCTGTACAGAGAGATACCATAAAACTATGGCAGCATAGGTATTCCCCTGTACTAAGCACAATTCAGCAGGAACAGTCCCCTAAGTTTGCTCGTAGCCTGTACAGAGAGATACCATAAAACTATGGCAGCATAGGTATTCCCCTGTACTAAGCACAATTCAGCAGGAACAGCCCCTAAGTTTGCATATAACCTGTGCAGAGATAAACCATAAAATTGTGGCAGCATAGGTATTCCCCTGTACTAAGCACAATTAAGCAGGAACTGCCCCCTACATTTGCTCATAGTCTGTACAGAGAGATCCCATAAAACTATGGCAGCATAGGTATTCCCCTGTACTAAGCACAATTCAGCAGGAACAGCCCCCTAAGTTTGCTCATAGTCTGTACAGAGAGATACCATAAAACTATGGCAGCATAGGTATTCCCCTGTACTAAGCACAATTCAGCAGGAACAGCCTCTAAGTTTGCTCATAGCCTGTACAGAGAGATACCATAAAACTATGGCAGCATAGGTATTCCCCTGTACTAAGCACAATTCAGCAGGAACAGCCCCTAAGTTTGCTCATAGTCTGTACAGAGAGACAGGTACAAGTATTCCCCTGTACTAAGCACAATTCAGCAGGAACAGCCCCTAAGTTTGCTCCTAGCCTGTACAGAGATATACCATAAAACTATGGCAGCATAGGTATTCCCCTGTACTAAGCACAATTCAGCAGGAACAGCCCCTAAGTTTGCTCATAGCCTGTACAGAGAGATACCATAAAACTATGGCAGCTTGGGTATTCCTCTGTACTAAGCACAATTCAGCAGGAACAGCCCCCTAAGTTTGCTCATAGTCTGTACAGAGAGATAGCATAAAACTATGGCAGCATAGGTATTCCCCTGTACTAAGCACAATTCAGCAGGAACAGTCCCCTAAGTTTGCTCGTAGCCTGTACAGAGAGATACCATAAAACTATGGCAGCATAGTTATTCCCCTGTACTAAGCACAATTCAGCAGGAACAGCCCCTAAGTTTGCACATAACCTGTGCAGAGATAAACCATAAAATTGTGGCAGCATAGGTATTCCCCTGTACTAAGCACAATTAAGCAGGAACTGCCCCTACATTTGCTCATAGTCTGTACAGAGAGACAGGTACATGTATTCCCCCGTACTAAGCAGAGTTCCGCAGGAATGCACTATTTGCACCCAATATGGTGGCTACAACAATAGAATTTCTGTTGAAAAGGGTTTTTAAGGGAAAGTCCCTAATGTCACTCTAGATTAATTTGAGCCTCTGAGTATCCAGTCAGAGCATTATTTTCTGTGACTGATAGTTTGTTTGCTAAATACTTGCACTTGCTCAACAAGATTCATTAGAATCAAAACCTCCTGTTTGTTTTCTGTAAAGGAAACACTGGTACAGTTATTGAGAGGTTTTCCCCCAGACTTGTGGACGTCGGTTTGATAACAAAATCCCCATTCTTTCCAAAAGAGTCAATATTTTAGACACTGTAGAACCATTATGCTGGACTTGTAAATAAATATCCTTTTAATCCTTAAGCCTCAGTGCAAAAGTTCACTTATAGAAAATAAAGAGATTTACCTTTAATGAATTTGCTCACTTTTGAGTTTACTTTTAGTATGGTATAGAGAGTGATATTTTACTTTTAGTTTTTTAGCTTTTTATTCAGCAGCTCTCCCGTTTGCATTATCAACAAATCCAAATTCCCCTAGCAACCATGCACTGATTTGAATAAAATACTGGAATAGGAATAGGAGATGCCCTGAATAGAAAGATGAGTAATAAAAAGTAGCAATAACTGTAAATTGGTAGATTTACAGACCATTTGTTTTTAGATGGGGTCAGTGACCCCCTATTTGAATGCTGGAAAGAGTCAGAAGAAGAAGGCAAATCATTTAAATATAATAAAAAATAAATAATAACAACCAATTGAAAAGTTGCAGAGAATTGGCCATTCTATAACATGCTGAAGGTTAACGTATAGGTGAACCACCCCCTTTAATAGAAGAGTGTAGGGAGGAGACATCAGGGGACAACTTGCACCATAGAGTAAAGAAGGACACACAGTGATATATTTTTAATATAATACACAAAAACCATCAATCTTGTAAACTATATCCTTATAAAGGGTGAATAGTGATGTCATCAGTTATAAACAGTGAGTAGTGATGTCATTTCTGTCACATGGCTCACTGCAACTTGTGTATTATAATAAATAAAGTACCCCCAGTTGCAAAATATGAGGATATTAGAAGTTACCTTGGAGTTCCATGACCTGTATAAAAACACTCGGCCTTCGGCCTTGTGTTGTTATTGTTGTTATGATCATGAAACTCCTCGGTAACTTATAATATCCTTATATTTTACAAGAGGGGGTACTTTATTCATGACCATATAAAAACATGAAGCCGAAGGCCGAGGTCACGGAACTACGAGGTAACTTCTAATATCCTCATACTTTGCAACAGCGGGTACTTTATTTATTATAATACACAAGTTGCAGTGAGTCATGTGACAGAAATGACATCACTACTCACTGTTTATAACTGATGACATCACTACTCACCGTTTATAAGGATATAATTTACAAGATATTCATGGCTTTTGTGTATTATCATAAAATATTTATGTACCTTCCCGCACAGGTTTCCTCCCACACTCCATACTAGTGTGTGTGACAGGGACATTAGATTGTAAGCTCTGCTGGTGCAGGGAGTGACATGAATGATGTAGAATCTCTTCACAGCTCTGTGGAATATATTGGAGCTATAGTAATAGCCAAATAACCTGCCTGTATATTTCCAGAAGAAACCAATTGAGACACAGGGAGAACACAGACTCATTGCAGATACATTTACTGCCCCTGCTGGACATGGAGTCTGTGTAGATAATCATGGGGGATGATATAAACCCTCTAATGCTTTATTTAGTAGATGTTCCAGCAGACATGAAAGCATTTATTCAGGAAAAAGGAGGTTCCATCTTAAATGGGTTGTTCACCTTTAAATTAACTTTTAGTGTGATGTAGAGAGTGATATTCTGAGACAATTTGCAACTGGTTTTTATTCAGCAGCTCTCCAGTTTGCAATTTCTGCAATCTGGCTGCTAGAGTCCAAATTACAGTAGCAACCATGCACCGGTTTCACGAAGAGACTGGACTATGAACTGAATAAAAAGACAAGTAATAAAAAAGTAGCAATAACAATACATTTGCAGCCTTACAGAGGCATTTGTTTTTTAGATAGAAAAAATTAGCAGGGTGACTGTTACCCCAATGTTTCTATATATCTGTAACCTTGTTATGAGCTAAGGGGGCTCAGTCTGAAGGCCAGTTAGGGGGAGATTTGGGGTGAATGCGTATTTGTGTCCTGGGTACCCCTGAAAGTATAGCAGGGTGACACCCCAATGTTTCTATATATCTGTAACCTTGTTATGAGCTAAAGGGGCCCAGCCTGAAGGCCAGTTAGGGGGAGATTTGGGGTAAGTGCTTATTTGTGCCCTGGGTACCCCTGGAACTATAGCAGGGTGACACCCCAATGTTTCTATATATCTGTAACCTTGTTATGAGCTAAGGGGGCCCAGCCTGAAGGCCAGTTAGGGGGAGATTTGGGGTGAGTGCTTATTTGTGCCCTGGGTACCCCTGGAACTATAGCAGGGTGACACCCCAATGTTTCTATATATCTGTAACCTTGTTATGAGCTAAGGGGGCCCAGCCTGAAGGCCAGTTAGGGGGAGATTTGGGGTGAGTGCTTATTTGTACCCTGGGTACCCCTGAAACTATAGCAGGGTGACTGTTACCCTAATGTTTCTATATATCTGTAAGCTTGTTATGAGCAAAGGGGGAGCAATCTTCATCTTGTCCTTCTTTATGTCCTGTTCCCTGTTGACTTTCCTACCTACAACAGTTTCTCCAATGCAACAAATTATGTGTTGGACCCTAGGATGTCACCCTATTAGGACTCCCTAAGGACAGCTCTGGCACCTGTATGGCCAGCAGCATGTAGCAGGCAGATGCTATTTTGCTCCTGAACTCACTATCAGGTGTAATAGGAAAACCTTGCATTACGGCCAAATAAATCACTCTGCACTTGTAATATTTACCTTATAACGTCAGCAGGGGAGTAATTACGCCCTGTACAAGAAGTGCTAATTATATTAAGTGACACACTCATGAAATATCATTTTTTTAGAAATAATTGTTGGGTTTTGTTGTCGCTGCTTATCAGAAAGAAATGTTATTATATTGGTGTAAAGGTGAGTCACAAGGCCGTGATTCAACAAAAATAAACACAGACTGAGATACCAAGACGGCAAGTACAGTGTGGCATAAAAGTATCCGCAGGGTAACAATGTGTGCACCTCCCTAAATATGCGCATTTCTATCTGGCTTTGTTAAAGGGATGTTGTATGGGCCCAGTGAGAAAGATATATTGCTGATTAAGCAGACAGTAGAGACCTTTATTGAATACTCAAAAAGTGTTCAGGTTTTTTGGCAGAAAGTCCTTGATTCCCTGTGGGCAGTCCTGGGCACCCAGCTAAAGTACAGAAGTGATCACCCCACTCACAGCTATTTTCTTCCCTTACTTGGTTGATCAGAGTTTTGTCACTTTAGATTCACGGATTCCTGGGGCGGAAAGAAAGTTAACCAATTGCGGGTCTGGGTAGTGGATTCAGCAGGTTGAGCACAGATGCAGGACTCCAGTGCTCAGCATGTTGTCTAGGCCATTGTCACTTGAGCAGCTTGTAGCAGCCTTAAAAACGAGTGCACTGTTACAAGTTTACATATATATAGAAACATTGGGGTAACAATCACCCTGCTATAGTTAAAGGGGTACCCAGGGTACAAATAATCACTCACCCCAAATCTCACCCTAACTGGCCTTCAGACTAGGCCCCCTTAGCTCATAACAAGGTTACAGATATATAGAAACATTGGGGTAACAGTCACCCTGCTATAGTTCCAGGGGTACCCAGGGCACAAATAAGCACTCACCCCAAATCTCACCCTAACTGGCCTTCAGGCAGGGCCCCTTAGCTCATAACAATGTTACAGATATATAGAAACATTGGGGTAACAGTCACCCTGCTATAGTTCCAGGGGTACCCAGGGCACAAATAAGCACTCACCCCACATCTCCCCTTAACTGGCCTTCAGGCTGGGCCCCCTTAGCTCATAACAAGGTTACAGATATATAGAAACATTGGGGTAACAGTCACCCTGCTATAGTTCCAGGGGTACCCAGGCATATGTAAGCACTTAGCTTGGCTGTGAATCTCGTTTGTGTCTCTGTGTTGCAATACCCCAGTGCTTTAACTGAGTCCCACCCCTAATTGCTGTTAAAGAGGAGCAGGAAGGTAATTAGCAGCAGCTGAATATCCTGAGACTTGTTGCTATAAGGAAGGATGTTGCACCTTGTTGCATAACTGAGAATTATTGCCGCTGTGAGTTCCCGGCACTTGGTTAGGAAACTGACATTTTGCACGTTGGAGTTGAACTAGCAATTTAAAGAGACAGTTCACATGTAGTGTGATTCAGGCAGAGCCTAAGGGCTGTTACAGACGAGCGTTTGAAGCTGCGCTCCCCTGCGTTCCGTTTTTATTCGTTCAGTCGCAGGGGAGCGCAGTTGTAGACGCATTCAGTTTTTTTCAATGGGGCTTTACTCACACAGGCGCATGTAGGCGCCAAAGGCAGGAAAAATGCAGCATGTTGCGTCTCAACCTGCGTTCGGCGCCTACATGCGCCTGTGTGAGTACAGCCCCATTGAAAAAAACTGAATGAGTCTACAACTGCGCTCCCCTGCGACTGAATGCATAAAAACGGAACGCAGGGGAGCGCAGCTTCAAACGCTCATCTGTAAGAGCCCTATAAGAGCAAACTTTTTTTGGCTGCCGGGTGAGTGACTTCCATTGAGGTGATCGTGTAACACTATTTGATGTAACATGTTTCTGGAACTTGCAATGTTTAGTAGCATTTATCCCCAGTTGTTCTCATTTTCCAGCTTGCATAGCTATTGAGCTACAAGACTTAGCTACAAGTTATGTTTTGGGTAGCCGAGGATGAGTAGAGTATAACAGTGCTTTATTAGCAGGCTCTCATGCAGCCTTTACACAACAGTAACTTTCACTTTTAAGCTACCAGGAGGTATGCACAGTATGTCTGAACACAGTGACATCTACAGGCCATTTGTATAAACACCACATATTCCCCCTATAGTAGGAAAGCATTTGGACAACTATAATAACAGCAACAATTAAACAGTATGCATTTTAACACAATATTATGCATTATTCACATAACATAGTCCTGGGTCCATGCAGGTAGTTTTCTGATTCTCTCAGTACGCCTTATAGGTTCACTTTCTTCAGGCATATTGCAGTTGACATCAGGAGTAGAAAAATATCCTTCATCAAATGGAGCTTCTCCAAAGTCATATCTAAGAGGAGCAAGACGACTTGCATTCCATATGCATCCATCATATGTGTATGGTCCTTGCTGGCGTCTCACTTCAAGTGGTGTAGTAAATTTAGATTGTCCTTGTTTCAGTATTCCTGGTTTCTTAATTCTGACTAAAGATCCAGGCTGAAAGTGTACTTCTCTTGCATCACGTTTTCTGTCAGTATAAGCTTTGCATTTGGCTTGGTGACGTTTCACAATGTCAGCAGTAGATGATTTTGTAGGCACAGTATTTTGTGGAAGTTTGATGTCTGCAACATGTAACTTAGTGGACATCTGTCTGCCATGTAATAATTCAGCAGGAGATGATTGGGTTGTTGCATGGCACGTTGCTCTGTAGTTATGTAGAAACTCTGTTGTAAATACTTTCCAAGATTTCCCAGTTAGATTTGCTGTCTGTAGTGCTTCTTTCAGACTTCTGTTGAATTGCTCAATTTTTCCATTTGTTTGTGGGTAATACACTGAAGATTTCCTATGCACAATATTCCTCTCTCTCTCAGAAAGGATTCAAACTCATATGAGACAAACTGTGGTCCGTTGTTTGATATTAACTCCTTTGGATTACCTTCTCTGCTGAAGACTGTAGACCGAAATGTTATCACTGTAGCTGATTTTATATGAAATGCAATTTGTAGTCCATCAAGGTTATAGCAAATCTACAGTCTAAAGGAGCCGACAATATCAATAGCAAGTTTTTCCCATGTTGAATCAGGGAATGGTACTGGTTTTACATCTGGTCTCAACTTAACTTTGTGTACAAAGTTCTTTGCACAACCCAGTGAAGTGTTGGTTTATGGTAACATTTTAGACACTGGCTGTGTGTCAGGCACTGGTGCTGTAGTAATGAGACCATCAACTAATTGTAGGTTTAATGCAGCAAAGAGATCCCTTATTCGCAATGTAAAAGTCACATTTTGCAGTATTTGATTCAAATTGTACAGTCACTGGCAAGCAACCAAGCACAGGGATTGGATTCTTTAAGTAAATGACCAGTTTCAAGGCAGGTGCAACAAGCAGATCTTTTGCAAAGTATTTCAAGAAAATATCCTTTGGTAGTATAGAAACAGCTGAACCTGTATCAAGCATCAGGTTAATGGAGTGTCCCTTGTCAGTAGAAGCAGTATTGACACTGGCATATAAACTTGTCTGGAATAAATCTACCAGCTTTATCCACACTTAATACTGTGACATTTGTAGTAGTGACTTCATGAACATCTTTAGCAGAACTAACGGCAGATCTTAGCAAAATGTCCTATTTTTGTGCATTTGCGGCACCGTTTAGCTTTTGCAGGACATGTAACATGATTTTCAGTGTGTTGTGTTGAACCACAGCGAAAGCAGTATTTTATTGTAATTACATTGTGTTAGGCTGGGCTGGGTTAGGGTTCAGTAATGGCGGGTTTGGTTTGGCAAGGGCTGACAATTTGTCAACCTGCACATCACTATTAGGAAGCATGACCCCCTTAAGTAAACGAGCCCTAAAATAAAATATGCAACTAAGCAAGAACTATAAAAGAGGGTCCAATGTGCGGGGCAGGTTAGCAGTTACACTAAGTACAATAACAGGTGTTGTAGCCTTATATTCATTTACTCCCCCTGGTGGGCTACCATTTCTCAGTCACACTGTTGGAGCCCCATTGCCGTGCCTCTGCGATGACTAAGAGTTTTCCTTAAGAACATCTGGACACACAAAGTTCTTCCCTGTGTCTGGTGTCCTTACCAAGAACAGAAAACTACATTTGCCCCCTAAGTCTTAGTTACTCCTATAATGTAGGACAGGCCCAATTTACTGAAGCAAACAGGGAGAAATTAGGCAGAGTTTAGGGTGTGTGTGTAACTGGGCGTGGTCATGATATAACAGGCAGGGCTTAAATTTAACAGTTTTACTAGTACAAATGTATCAAAGGGGTTATAGCCAAACAGCAGTTAATCTAGTAGTGGAAATACAACTTTTTGCAAATGATCAAGGAATGAGATGCTGGATATCAAACATCAGAAATGTGCAATGCCAATAACTGCACCATTGTTAATCAAAAAGAAAAATAAACAAATAATAAAGGGAAAAAGATACTCACAATTCACCCCAGTCCACGGGTGCAAAAATCCAAAACAGCAAAAAGTTGTGATGTCCTAATAAATGATTTGAATTTTTAAATATAATTTTTGGTCTTTTTAATGAGATGCTGGAGCCAAGCTCTGGCAATAAAACAAGCCCAAATCTCCAGATATACACATCAAGGGACACCTGGATGCCTTCTCATAATCACGTCACAATATTGAATAGAATCCATATGATTAAAGGGGACCCATCACCCCAAAAAAATATTCCAAATCCTATTGTATCATGTTAGCCAAGCAAAATGAACTTTAATTACACTGTATAAATTATTTGTATCTTGTTTCCTTCAGTCTGGGAATTCATAATTGTAACAAGCAGGCAGGAGCCATTTTGTGGACACTGTTATTAAGACAAGTCTTGTATCATCTCAGAATCTTGTTTGTGCACCAGAATGGGGGACCTGATGTCCATCCCCATGTCCTGGCTACACAATTAAATGGTAAAGAGAACTGGGGGAATGTGTGGAGAGCAGTGACATGTAGGAAGTGCTGAATGGAAAGTGAAAGTAATTGCTTGCCCCGCCCCTATGCCTAAGGCATGAAGGAGAGGCAGGCAATATTTGATTGACAGCTGATATTTTTAAATGAGTTTACAACAACTATGAATGCTTTAATAAAAAAAGAATTTGGATTTCATGTTTAATTTGAAAAGGACTTTTATTATAAAGATTTTTATGTCTGGGTCCACTTTAAGTGATACTAGCATCTTCAATAGAAGTTAGCAAAGGGGCTGCATTTGGGTAATACTGTGATCAGTCTGGCTGAGCACCCAGTGTCACCCCACAATGCCAACACTCTTGTACAAGTGTGGTCTGTGAACTATCACCAAAACCAAGATGGAGCAGACTTCATTGCTGTTCCCTGAAAAGGGTGGTTCACCTTTAAAGGGATACTGTCATGGGAAAAAACATTTTTCAAAATTAATCAGTTAATAGTGCTGCTCCAGCAGAATTCTGCACTGAAATTCATTTCTCAAAAGAGCAAACAGATTTTTTTATATTAAATTTTGAAATCTGACATGGGGCTAGACATTTTGTCAATTTGCTAGCTGCCCCTGGTCATGTGACATGTGCCTGCACTTTAGGAGAGAAATGCTTTCTGGCAGGCTGCTGTTTTTCCTTCTCAATGTAACTGAATGTATCTCAGTGAGACATGGGTTTTTACTATTGAGTGTTGTTCTTAGATCTACCAGGCAGCTCTTATCTTGTGTTAGGGAGCTGCTATCTGATTACCTTCCCATTGTTCTTTTGTTATGTTGCTGGGGGGGGGAAAGGGAGGGGGTGATATCACTCCAACTTGTAGTACAGCAGTAAAGAGTGATTGAAGTTTATCAGAGCACAAGTTACATGACTTGGGGCAGCTGGGAAATTGACAATATGTCTAGCCCCATGTCAGATTTCAAAATTGAATATAAAGAAATCTGTTTGCTCTTTTGAGAAATAGATTTCAGTGCAGAATTCTGCTGGAGCAGCACTATTAACTATTAAAAATTTTTTCCAATGACAGTATCCCTTTAAGTTCACTTTTAGTATGTTATAGAATGGCTAATTCTAAGCAACTTTTCAATTGGCCTTCATTTTTACTTTCTTCTTTTGCCTTCTTCTTCTGACACGTTCCAGCTTTCCAACAGAAGTCGCTGACCTCATCTTAAAAACAAAAGCTCAGTAAGGCTACAAATGTATTGTTGTTGCTACTTTTTATTACTTGTCTTTCTATTCAGCCCCTCTCCTATTCATATTCCAGTCTCTTATTCAAATACCTGCATGGTTGCTAGGGTAAGTTGGATCCTAGTTATCAGCTTCCTGAAACTGGAGAGCTGCTAAATAAAAAGCTACATAACTCAAAAACCATAAATAAGAAAAAAAATGAAAACCAACTGCTAATTGTCTCAGAATATCACTCTCTACCTCACACTAAAAGTTAAATTAAAGGTGAGCAACCCCTTGAACAGAAGACTTAATTATACAAATTGCCTCCAGGCGCTGCAGAATAAGTCTCGGGAAATCAAGGGGAAAATAATAATTTCATAGTAAATATGAGTTTGTGAGCAGCGGCAGAGCGATTCTGTTGCTTATCTCTGTATGCCACAAACAGTTCTATAAAAGGGAATAATAATATCTATGAACTGTAACAGCTGGATGCCGCTACCTGTCTCTTCCAGCCAATTCGCTTGGGGAGAGGTGAATCACTGTCACCAAAATCCACACATCACCCACAATGCACGTGGAAATGAGCCAGGTGGCAAAATCATTTGCATATTAATCACACATTCCAATGACTACGCTCACCTGCATGCATATTAAATAGCCCCATGACTCCATTAGGCCGGATGATATACCTGCAGCCACATAGTCACTGGCTATTAGACCTCACTAAACATTCCATGCTCAGGAGACTTGCCCAGATACCTAACCCAGGGCCGCCATCAGAAATCACAGGGCCCCATATGAAAAAGTTCCTGGACCCCCTGGGCTGCACCCACCACAAGCCCCACCTACAGGTCCACCCCCACCACACACTAAAAAAAACATTGGTGGCTATGGTTCCAACATGTTAATAAAAAAATTTCAGGGGCCGCCCATTGAAAAAAACATTTGTGATCAGGGCCCCCCCATTAAAAAAAACATTTGTGGTCAGGGCCCCCCCCATTAAAAAATATTGGTGGCTAGGACCCCACATGGGGAAAAAATTGGTGTCCAGCCTACCCCCACGTTATAAGAAAATTGATGGCCAGGGCCCCCCTTAAACACCCATGTAAAAAAACTTGCCCCCCCCCAGAAGTTTAAAAAAAATTAGATGCCCAGCCCCCACCACACAACAGGGACCACAAAGGGTTACCATGTTACATTTACTTCATTAGCTTGGCCCACCTGCTGTCAGTGAGCTGCCAACTACAGAAGGGAGGAGGGGAGCACAGGTGGCTGCATCTTCTTCCAGTGACAGCATTTTCTTCCCATATTGGTCACAGAATTTCAAGTCCCGGTAAAGCTGCATGGTGATTGGATGAGCTGGAGGAGAAGTTCAAACCTCAGCTATCCAATCCCTGAGCAGCTCAACTGGGACTTAAACTCAGTGACAAATAAGGGGAAGTAATGGACAGAAGATTCCTCCCCCTGTGCTCCCGCCCTGCCTTCCCGAAGTAAGTGCGGCGTGGCCGGGCGCCCCTTACCCTCGGCCCCCTACAACTCTCCCTCCTGTCCCCCCTGATGGCGGCCCTGACCTAACCCATGCCAACTTGGCAAAAAAACTTGCCAATTTTGAGACAAGATAAAAGTGGAGATAATAAAAGTGTCAGATTTCCCACCAAATTCACAAACCTCTATCTCCACTTTTGGGAATTTGTCTTTTAAACAGACAGTTTTCAGATTTTGTCTTTTGCACAACATTTTGAGTAGTGATGGGCGATTTGGTCCCGTTTCATGTTGCTAAAAATTTTTACGAATTTCCAGCGAAATTCGCAAATCTTCAAAAAATTTGCTAACCGTGACTTTTGACGCCGGCATCAATTTGACACGCATTAAAGTCAATGGGCGTGCGTTTAACTGTCGCCGGTATCAGAATTGTCGCTGGTGTAAAAAAAACATTGACGACGGCCAATTTCCCCCTGCATATTGTGGTGGCAAATTCACAAATTTATTCGCCGGTAACAAGACGAGGTAATTCTCTCTGCATTTGCGCCTGCCGAATAAATTCGCACATCTCTGTTCTTTAGCTCTTACTACACCTGTCAGTCAGCCATCAAATTGGAATTTTTGGGGGAGGGGATTTATTTTACCTAGGAAAATTATACATCATTTTTTTCAGGATAACCTGGGCTTTCTAAATCTACATGTTTGTGTAATTCCAATTCTGTAACAAGATATAAGGGTCTAAATACAATAAATGCTATTTTGCTATTTGTATCAGAAATACAGTCATATCAAAAGGTTTTGGGAACCCCTCTCACCCTGCATAATACTTTACTCCACTTTCAACAAAAAAGATAACAGTGGGATGTCTGTTCATTTCCCAGGAACATCTGAGTACTGGGGTGTTTTCTGAACAAAGATTTTTAGTGAAGCAGTATTCAGCTGTATGAAATTAAATCACATGTGAAAAATTGGCTGTGCAAAAGTTTGTGTACCCTTGTAATTTTGCTAATTTGAATGCATGTAACTGCTCAATACTGATTATTGGCAACGCCAAATTGGTTGGATTAGCTCGTTAAGCCTTGAACTTCATAGGCAGGTGTGTCCAATCATGAGAAAAGGTATTTAATGTGACCAATTGCAAGTTGTGCTTCTGTTTGACTCTCCTCTGAAGAGTGACAGCATGGGATCCTCAAAGCAACTCTCAAAAGATCTGAAAACAAAGATTGTTCAGTATCATGGTTTAGGGGAAGGCTAAAAAAAGCCATCTCTGAGGTTTAAACTGTCAGTTTCAACTGTAAGGAATGTAATCAGGAAATGGAAGGCCACAGGCACAGTTGCTGTAAAACCCAGGTCTGGCAGGCCAAGAAAAATACAGGAGCGGCACATGTGGAGGATTGTGAGAATGGTTACAGACAACCCAAAGATCTCCTTCAAAGACCTTCAAACTTTTAGGTTTTATTATCTTAGGTCAAGTGTCTAATTGCAGCTAAAACTAAAAAAATGGCTGGGAGGCTTTACTTTTCCTTTAGGTAATATATTCACTCAAATTACTAATATTGCCTCATTCATTAAGATAAAACTAGTAAAATAATGCAAGGGGGAGTTGCATATTTTTACATATCAAATTGTATAAAATACACTTTGTTTGTTTAATCAGTTTTTTACTTGTTAATGATGATTGTTGTTAATGAGTTAGGGCTCTTATAGACGGGCAGTTTTTCCTGCGCTCCTCTGCGTTGTGCTTTTTTCCGTTCAGCCGCAGGGGAGCGCAGGAGTAGACACACTCAATTATTGTGAAGGAGGCTGTAGTTATTTAACTTTTTATTCAGCAGCTCTTCAGTTTGTAATTTCAGCAGTCTGGGTGCTAGCGTCCAAATTCCCCTAGCAACCATGCACTGATTTGAATAAGAGACCGGACTATGAATAGGAGAGGCCTGAATAGAACGATGAGTAATAAAAAGTAGCAATAACAATAAATGTGTTAAGATGGGGTCAGTGACCCCCATTGGAAAGTTGGAACGAGTCAGAAGAAGAAGGCAAAAACTATAAAAAAAAAAAAAAGAAATAAGAAATAGTAATGGGAGAATTTATTCACCAGGCATGGATTCATGGCCAATTTTCACATTTCGCCACCTGTGAATGTTTTCGTGAAACTGCGGCAAAAATTTGCCGGTGAAAAATTCTTTGCAACAAAAAAAAACTTCAAAAATTGGTGCGCGCATAAAAATTGGTGCACGCATAAAAATTGTCACGCGTCAAAATTATTCCAATGCCCATTGACTTTAATGCATTTAGACAAAATAGTCGTGCGTATGAAAATTATTGCTCGTGTAAAGATTTTGATGCCCATTGACTTCAATGCGTTTTACGTGTTTTCTCGTGTTTCGCTAATTTGTCAGCGAAACGGGACAGATTGGCCAGACTAAATAAACAGTTGCTTAGAATTAGCCATTCTGTAACATACTAAATGTTAACTTACAGGCATACCACCCCTTTAAAGCTTTGTGAGCTTTATAGTCTGAAAACAATCGAGTAAAGGTGGTTGAACAATAGGGTTTATGTCCCCTTTAAGTGGCAGTTGCCAGGCCTGTGCCAGTAGCCGGATTAGACGTTTAAGGGAGAGCAGTTAAAAATAATCACAGCATTTAAATTTGAACTTTTTAAAAAATGAACATTCTTAGCATAGAGAACATAGTGCTGCGCGTGTTTAATTATAGGGTTTTCTGCCTGCGAGAGATGTGAGCACAACAAGTGGCAACATGAGAGCAACTGGGGCCCTGGAAACTTTATTGTGGCCGAAAACCTTCTCTGGAACATATACATATTTACTGTGCCAGCAGTGCTTCTATTTACCTTTACAGCTCAGAGATGTTCCCTTTATATAGTGTGTGCCCAGAACATTCCCTCTCTGTATATTTATACATATGGGTGAGAGGTGCCGAATTGCTTCCCTTAGGCAGTAAGTTAATATCCCTCGTGAAAGATGCCGGCAATGTAAGGAAACGGAAAATAATTTATATTGGGAAGAATATGAGGAAGAAAACTTTGGGTGGGTGGGGCTGATGTCATGTAAACGTGTATAACCTATGGCTGTTTAGCTGCTGACGTCGTATAGTCCTGTAGTTGTATCTGATGGGCTGCAACCTGAACAACAGTGAAATTAATTGTCACCATCTTGCTCTGCCATCACCATATTTTCCAGCTGTCATTGTCTGCTCTATTTTCAACATCATGTCCTACTGTGTCCATCTTCCCCTACTGTCTCTATCTCTCCCTTCTGTCTCCATCTTGCTCTGCTGTCTCTATCTTGCCCTACGGTCTCCATCTTGTCCTACAGTCTTCATCTTGCCCTACGGTCTCCATCTTGTCCTACAGTCTCCATCCTACCCTACTTTCACCATCTTACCCATCTGTCTCCATCTTGATTTACTGTCTCCATCTTGCCCTACTGTCTCCATCTTGCCCTACTGTCTCCATCTTATCCTACTGTCTCCATATTGTCCTACTTTCTCTATATCTCCCTAATGTCTCCATATTGACCTACTGTCTCCATCTTACCCTACTTTCACCATCTTACCCATCTGTCTCCATCTTGACTTACTGTCTCCATCTTGATCTACCGTCTCCACCTTACCCTTCTGTCTCCATTTTCTCCTACTGTCTCTATATCTCCCTACTGTCTCCATCTTAACCTACTTTCACCATCTTACCCATCAGCCTTCATCTTGATCTTCTGTCTCCACCTAACCCTTCTCTCTCCATCTTTCCCAATTGTCTCCATTTTGCCAATTGTCTCCATCTTGACCTACTTTCACCATCTTATCCTACTGCCTCCATCTTACCCTACTGTCTCCATTTTCCCCTTCTGTCCCAATACATAGAGTAACTTGCCTGATATACACAGTTTAATCACATTAAAGGTTTTTTTTTTTGTAAAAGGGAGTCTTGTTATACTATGCACAGCTGCTTCATCATTCTTCCTCCCTGCTTGGATAGGAATAGATCTGCCCACCTAAATTAGCGTCATCACTTGCCACCTACCTCCAGAACAAACAGATCCCTTTTTAAACGTTGTTATCTTCCAAGCAAATTCCATGAGAATGCTAAACAGAACAATTTCCTGGATTCCTATTAGAAACACCCCTGTAATTGTGTTCCAAACATAATTTCACCTTAAAAGATCAGTTACACACACTGTATGGCCAAAAGCATCCCCAAACTCAGTATAACATGCCTGTCCTGTGTCAGAACTCTCACTGCTGAGCCCCTATCTGCTCCAGAAGGAAAGTCAACATAAGAATTACACAGGGGGAGGGTTTTTTTAAGGGGGATCAGAGGAAAATAAACATAATATCACCATGTGCAATGTCAAACATTTTCTGGAGTGGAGTAAAGGCACCACCAATGGCCTCTGCAGCATTGGAAACTGATCCTCTGGAGGGATAAATTGCATCTCACCATCTGGCAGACTGATGGAAAAATCTGAGATGCCAGGGGAGCACCACCTGTCTTAATGCATAATGTCAATGGTAACGTTTGACAGGTAGATGTTCGGATTCTTTTGTCTATATAGTGCATAAAACTACATTGTTTCAGTATTCAGAACCAGTAGTGCAGAGAAAACGTTGTTAAACTCTGTTGAGGATTGAGTGTAGCCCTCATTTATATTTAGATTATCTTTAACAAATATTTTGCAGGATCTCTGTCTCTGGAAAGTGTGAAATAAGGGCAAGGCTATGGCTGTTCATTTTTTCTCCTGGAAAATACTGTATTTTCTGCCAACACTGAAAAAGGGGAAAATCACAAGACCTGAATAGTCAGTGCTCCCAGTATCATCATGTTCTTCTGCTGGAAAATATGATCTAAATCCGGCTCTGTCTGATAATTTATTCCCAAGATAATCACATGCCTCCTGCATGGCATAAATAGGGATTGGTAGCACTAGAGGTACCTAATATATAGATACAGAGACTAGGGGAAAGTGTTGGAAGGGATAATACCTGAACTATTTTGGTGCTCATTTCTAACTGCATTTCTATATAAGCATAAGCTGTAGTCCAGTCCCACAATATATGTTTCAAATGTGCTCAAAAAGAGCTTTTATCTGGAGCTGAATCTCCATTACTTTGTCCATGTTCCTGCCTCACTGAATAAAAAAAGCAGATAAAATAAGGAAACACCTGCCACTTCTGTGCTGATCTGATTTCTCCACAAATGTGCCTGTTACATTACAATGTTTCCTGTTGTTTTAGTGCAACATCAGGCGACAAAAAAAACAATATTCATAATGTTTTAGCTTATGTAAAATTTACATAAACAGTCTTCCACCTGCAGCTCCACAGTCAATGGCTCTAAAGAGATTCTGCAATATTTACTTCAGCTACTGGCCATAGCTATACACAAAAGTAATCTATATTCTCCTATATGTCATCAGTTATATGGCCTTCAGTGATTCTAATATCCTTATCATTTACATTAGGGGGTACATTATTCCTTATAATACATGAGTGATACTCAGAGTTCCCTGTATAACTCAGCCTGCAGCCTTGTGCCTTTATATGGTCACAGAACAAACCCTCAGTGACTTCTAATATCCTTATCATTTACAGTAGGGGGTACATTATCCTTTATAATACATGAGTAATATTCAGAGTTTCCTGTATAACTCAGCCTGCAGCCTTGTGCCTTTATATGGTCACAGAACCCCTCAGTGACTTCTAATATCCTTATAACTTACAGTAGGGGGTATATTATCCCTTATAATACATGAGTGATACTCAGAGTTCCCTGTATAACTCAGCCTGCAGCCTTGTGCCTTTATATGGTCACAGAACCACTCTGTGACTTAAAATATCCTTATTATTTACAGTAGGGGGTACATTATCCCTTATAATACATGAGTGATACTGTTCCCTGTATTACTCACTCTCCAGCATTCCTCAGTTGTTGCACAACCTCCCCAACACCTGCCTCCACCAATAATTGTTTGGTTCTTACACCACTGAACATTTTAATAAGCATTTCAGAAATACTATTTAAATTGGAGAGTGGCTTTCAAATGACTCTCTGTTTCTGTGGAATTCTGGGAAATCTCCAGCTCAGGCCAAGCTCAGAGCCCACAATGGATTTCAGCACCATGGCCAGCATATATCTTTCATTGATTGTATTTAGAAAGTTTCTTATTTCAGTATACTAAAGCTTATATTAAATTTTAATTTTCACGGTAGTTCCTTTTTTTAAATAAATGGACTGTTTCCATTGGGGCATATAGTAAATGGGGAAAGATGGTGCCTATAGTAGCAGTGGGAATAATAGTCTCTGGGAAGGGAGTGTGACTGTGGGATAGCAGGTATAGTAGGGAGAGATGGTGCCTATAGTAACAGTGGATAATAGTCTCTGGGAAGGGAGTGTGACTGTGGGATAGCAGGTATAGTAGGGAGAGATGGTGCCTATAGTAGCAGTGGATAATAGTCTCTGGGAAGGGAGTGTGATTGTGGGATAGCAGGTATAGTAGGGAGAGATGGTGTCTATAGTAACAGTAGGATAATAGTCTCTGGGAAGGGAGTGTGACTGTGGGATAGCAGGTATAGTAGGGAGAGATGGCGTCTATAGTAACAGTGGGATAATAGTCTCTGGGAAGGGAGTGTGACTGTGGGATAGCAGGTATAGTAGGGAGAGATGGTGTCTATAGTAACAGTGGATAATAGTCTCTGGGAAGGGAGTGTGACTGTGGGATAGCAGGTATAGTAGGGAGAGATGGTGCCTATAGTAACCGTGGATAATAGTCTCTGGGAAGGGAGTGTGACTGTGGGATAGCAGGTATAGTAGGGAGAGATGGTGCCTATAGTAACAGTGGATAATAGTCTCTGGGAAGGGAGTGTGACTGTGGGATAGCAGGTATAGTAGGGAGAGATGGTGCCTATAGTAACAGTGGATAATAGTCTCTGGGAAGGGAGTGTGACTGTGGGATAGCAGGTATAGTAGGGAGAGATGGTGTCTATAGTAACAGTGGATAATAGTCTCTGGGAAGGGAGTGTGACTGTGGGATAAGAGGGAAAATAGGGAGAGATGGTGCCTATAGTAACAGTAGATAATAGTCTCTGGGAAGGGAGTGTGACTGTGGGATAGCAGGTATAGTAGGGAGAGGGTATCATAAAATATATTTATTTTAAACCTAAACCTATTTAGAATGGTTCTATGAGCACTTTTTCATTTTACATTAATTTTCAGTTTTAAGAAGTTTCTGAGCTATTCACAGTTTCAGTCAGTTTGTAGACTGCTCCGCAGCTCTCTTTGAAGGCCAAGAGTCTACAACCCTAATTGCCTGCACTTTTTATGCTGGATTTAGTTAACCCTCAGCTTGCTGACTCTCGGTTGACTAAAAAGTCTGGTATTAGCAGTCTTTAAAAGGCAAATATCTGTAAAAACAGAACATTAATGTAAATTGCAAAACTGCTCAGAGAAGAAGCCTGAGTAAGGTTAGATCCCCTTTAACCCTGAATAAGATGAAGTCTTCCCGTGGGTGCCAGTACATCAGTACATGGGTTTGGTAGGATCTCCCCCCTCCTATTATTTAAGACTTGGAATTAATCTTGAAACATTTTCCATCCATAATTACAAGTGAAATTGCCTAATTAACTGTTTCACAAGCTTTCTGGTGTTTTTCAGGTTATACAGATGCAGCTGCAAGGGAGAAACGTGTTGGTAGGAGCCCCGGGGGTGCAGAAGCAGCAGCAGAGGATCAGAGAGGTAGCACTCTATGGAAGTGCAGAGACATGTCCAAAGAGAACTGGCAGTCTTTCCCATTTGTTCTGAACTCACTGCCAACACCCTTAACTCTGCACCAGATTAAAACATAATTTTATACATTAAAGAAAACAGAAATAGAGTGCGGACAGGCAACATGAGAATACACAGATCTCAGCACAGAAACCCTAGAAACTCCTGGCCCCCTGGTGTGTAGTTGTTGGGCACAGTGTGGAGGTTACATGCTTGGTGTGTAGGTGTTGGGTATAGTACAGAGGTTACATGTTTGGTGTGTAGGTGTTGGGTATAGTATGGAGGTTATATGTTTGGTGTGTAGGTGTAATGTTTGGTGTGTAGGTTTAAGATACAGTGTGGAGGTTACATGCTTGGTGTGTGTAGGTGTTGGGTATAGTATGAAGGTTACATGCTTGGTGTGTAGTTGTTGCGTATAGTATGGAGGTTACATGCTTGAAGTGTAGTTGTTGGGTACAGGGTGGAGTAATTATATGAGTAGTATGGTAGGCACATGGCCAATGTGTATGGGTTTATAGTGGTGGGCTTATCCTTACCATGATGTAGTGTTGTGAATCACCTGGTCGTTGCATACAGTATGTTTCAGGGGCCCCAAACATGTTACATAGTTACATAGTTACATAGTTAAATTGGGTTGAAAAAAGACAAAGTCCATCAAGTTCAACCCCTCCAAATGAAAACCCAGCATCCATACATACACCCCTCTCTACTTTAAATTAAATTCTATATACCCATACCTATACTAACTATAGAGCTTAGTATCAGAATAGCCTTTGATATTATGTCTGTCCAAAAAATCATCCATCCCCTGCTATTTGTCTATAATGTCCTCTAATGTACTTGTAAAGTGTAATCATGTCCCCTCACAAGCGCCTTTTTTCCAGAGAAAACAACCCCAACCTTGACAGTCTACCCTCATAATTTAACTCTTCCCTCCCTCTAACCAATTTAGTTGCACTTAGTCTCTGCACTCTCTCCAGCTCATTTATAACCCTCTTAAGGACTGGAGTCCAAAACTGAACTGCATACTCCAGATGAGGCCTTACCAGGGACCTATAAAGAGGCATAATTATGTTTTCATCCCTTGAGTTAATGCCTTTTTTTTACTTTAGTAGCCACAGAATGACACTGCCCAGAATTAGACAACGTGTTATCTACAAAGACCCCTAGATCCTTCTCATTTAAGGAAACTCCCAACACACTGCCATTTAGTGTATAACTTGCATTTATATTATTTTTGCCAAAGTGCATAACCTGCATTTATCAACACTGAACCTCATTTTCCAGTTTGCTGCCCAGTTTTCCAGTTTAGACAAATCACTCTGCAAAGTGGCAGCATCCTGCATGGAACCTATAGTTCTGCACAATTTAGTATCATCTGCAAAAATAGAAACAGTACTTTCAATGCCCACCTCCAGGTCATTAATAAACAAGTTGAAAAGCAAGGGACCTAGTACAGAGCCCTGCGGTACTCCACTAACAACACTGGTCCAATTAGAAAATGTTCCATTTACCACCACTCTTTGTAGTCTATCTTTTAGCCAGTTCTCTATCCAAGTACAAATACTATGTTCCAGGCCAACATTCCTTAATTTAACCAGTAACCTTTTGTGTGGCACTGTATCAAATGCTTTAGCAAAGTCTAAGTAAATCACATCCACTGCCATCCCAGAATCAAGGTCTCTACTTACATTCTCATAAAAAGAAATTAAGTTAGTCTGGCAAGATCTATCACACATAAAACCATGCTGGCACAAACTCATAGTATTATGATTTGCTATGAAGTCCAGTATCTTATCCTTTATTAACCCTTCGAAAAGCTTTCCTACCACTGACGTCAGACTAACCGGCCTATAGTTTTGAGGCTGAGAACGGGATCCTTTTTTGAATAGAGGCACCACATTAGCAATTTGCCAGTCTCTCGGCACTATGCCAGATCTCAATGAATCCTGAAAAATTAAGTAAAGAGGTTTGGCAATCACAGAGCTAAACTCGCTAATTACCCTGGGATGAATACCATCTGGCCCCGGACCTTTGTTAATCTTAACATGTTCTAGTCTCTTTTGAATTTCTTCATGTGTGAACCATGCATCATTAGTTGTATTACTAGAATTGGGACTGTAAAGAAGGAAACCTTCACTTACTGGTTCCTCATTTGTGTAGACAGATGAAAAATATTAGTTCAGAATCTGTGCTTTTATTTTGTTTTCATCAACCAGCTGATCCCCCCTCTGATAGTAAGGGTCCCACCCCTTCCTGCTTCATTTTTTTACTATTAACATATTTAAAAAATAATTTTGGATTTTTTTTACTGCTTGCTGCAATATCCTTTTCTATAGCAATTTTAGCTTGCCTTATAGCTTCTTTGCATGATTTATTGGCCTCCTTGTACCTTATAAATGTTTCGGCTGTCCCAGCTAACTTGAAAGCCTTAAAAGCACGTATTTTCTTACCCACCTCAACACCAACGCTTCTATTGAACCAAAAAGGTTTTGCTTTGCAACGACGTTCCTTGCTTACAAGTGGAATATACTGACATGAATATTTATTAAGCAGCATTTTAAAGACTTCCCATTTTTGTTCTGTGTTTAACCCTGTGAAAAGCATTTCCCACTTAATATGTTGCAGAGATGCCCTTATACTGTCAAAGTTTGCACGTCTGAAATTTAGTGTTTTAGTTATTCCCTTATAGAATTGCTTCTGCAACAGAATCTCAAAGGAAATGTTATTTACTAGATGTTATTGTATCAGGAATGTGAAGTGGATGGGATGAGAGCTGAGTGCAGGTATTACACACAATGTGAAGAAACTGCTACAAGCAACATTTCTCCTTCATGCTGTTAAATCAGACAGAAAAGCTAAAGGGGGAAATACTGGCACAGGGATTATATTTGAAACTGGGCAGCCATTGGCACTGGATTGGCCCTGGCTATGGACTTCATAGAACAACTCCCTGCACTGAGTCTCCTTTTCTAACTTCCCTGTGCCCTGGCAACGCTACACTGTGCCCCAATAACTTTGCCTTATGCCCTAACAACTGTGCCATGTGCAGAACTCAGGATGAGCCCAACTCATGTGGTGTCTATTTGCAGCTCCCAAGTTCTGCATTTTGTGTCATATTTAGTTTTTCCATATGAAAATGAGCTCATGTTTTTGTCTTCAAGGGGAAGTTGATAGAGGCAGGGGCGGCAGATAAAAAAGCGCGTGGGGGGAATTCAATTTTGCCTCATTTAATGACTGGGGGACACACAGGGGCATGTCACTACAAAATGTACATTATCCCTGCAAAATTAACCCATAAGAGATCATAATAAGAGATGTCACAATTGCCTTTTACATGCCTGGTGTATAGTGATGTCACAATGGTGCAACTCTATTCACTTCTCCCAGTCACTCTGAACGAATGGATCAGTAGATTTACATATAATTGGTGTTATACAGTATACATATTGGGGCTGCCCAAAACCTTAGTGGCTCAGTATTTGCAGTCAGATTTACATTGTACTGGATGCAACATGGTTGGCGCTATGGGATAATAGACATATTGCAAATCTTTTATATATGATTATTATTATTATTCAGAGGCAAAACCTCCCCTTCAAATAAATTATCTCTTGTAAAAATCATCACCCATGAATCCAATTAAGCTATTACCACCTGACCTTTACAATTATTCCCCTAACCTTTTGCGGTGTAGGAGTGGGGCAGCAAAGGCCCACCAGAGCTGCAACGTGAAGGGCCCCCTCACAATATCTAGGGGCCCCCTCCCGACATACGAACCCACCCCACAGTGTTTGAGCTTGCATGCTGCAACGCATATGTTTTGTCTCCTTAGGGCTGCACAGGCAGAGGGGGAAGGCCTGGAATGGCTGGGGCCCATGACAGTTTTCTCCCAGTGTCCCGCCAGCCCAGTTTGACCCTTACCTCTTAAACCCAAAGAGATCATGTGCTGTCCCTCAGATGTGAGAAACAAACTGCCTCCATCTTACCCTACTGTCTATATCTTACCCTACTGCCACCATCTTGCCTTACTGTCTCTTATCTTTTCCTACTGTCTCCATCTTACCCTACTGTCTCCATCTTATCCTACTGTCTTCATATTACCATACTGTCTCTATCTTGCCCTGCGGTTTCCAGCTTACTGTACCCTACTGTCTCCATCTTGACCTACTGTCTCCATCTTGCCTTACTGTCTCCATCTTGCCCTACTGTCTCCATCTTGCCATATTGTCTCCATCTTATCCTACTGTCTCCATCTTGTCCTACTATCTTCATCTTTCTCTATTGTGTCCTACTGTCTCCATCTTTCTCTATTGTTTCCTACAGTCTCCATCTTATCCTACAGTCTCAGACTTGCCTTATGGTCTCCTTTTGTCCTACGGTCTCCATCTTTCCCTACTGTCCCCTACTGTTTCCATCTTGCCTTACTTTCTCCATCTTGCCTTACTGTCTCCATCTTGCCCTACTGTCTCCATCTTGCCATATTGTCTCCATTTATCCTACTGTCTCCAACTTGTCCTACTGTCTTCATATTTCTCTATTGTGTCCTATTGTCTCCATCTTTCTCTGTTGTTTCTTCTACTGTCTTCATCTTGCCCTACAGTCTCAGACTTGCCGTATTGTCTCCATTGTGCCCTACGGTCTCCATTTTGCCTTACTGTCTCCATCTTATCCTGCTATTTCCATCTTACCCTGTCTTCATCTAACCCTACTGTTTCCATCTTGTCTTACTGTTTCCATCTTTCTCTATTGTCTCTTACTGTCTCCTCCTTACTTGCCCTATAGTCTCCAACTTGCTCTACGGTCTCCATTTTGACTACTGTCTCCATTTTGCCCTACTGTCTCCATCTTACCCTACTGTCTCCATCTTGCCCTGCTGTTTCTATCTTAACCTGTCTTCATCTCCATCTTTATCTACTGTCTCCATCTTTTACAACTGTCTTCATTTTGCTCTACTGTCTCCATCTTGCCCTACTGTCTCTACCTTACCTTACTGTCCAGTGTCAGACTGGAGGGTCCAGGCCCACTGGGGCTGCCACATCAGGGGCCCACACACACCCCCTCTGGGCACCCAATGCCAGCTGCCCACAACCCTCCTCTTTTCACCTCCCGCCTTGCCCCGGATGTGCATACCATGTTCTCTTGTTCTCTTGTCAGGGCGGGGAGAGATCACAAAACGCCAATGGAGCAGATCTGGACCAGCAGGGTTCACCAGGTTATTTCCCATTCCGACCCTGCTACTGTCTCCATCCTGAAACACTTTACTAGTAGATGGCAGGACTGTCCTCTCCATGAACCAGCACCTTCTTCATTCCCCCTCTGGCTGACAGTTTTCATTTATATACTCCTGTCTGTCCTGCCTCACCCCCTCTAGTGACATCAGTGGGTGGAGCAAGGATATGGTTGGGTTTGGATGGGTTAGGGTCACCCCACATATCTCAACACTCTACATCTTGTCTTATTGTTGTCACAATCTTGCTGTAATTAAGATGCTGTCCCACTCTCTACCATCCTAAAGCTGCTGCTTCATGTGACCCATTGTGCGCATGGCCCTGGGAAGACTCCCCCATTTTGACCTCTTAAAATTCAATCATAATGCGACTGTCAGATAGTGTTAATATAATAAACTTGAGAATGAGAAATAAGCAGCCCACATAGGTCAGCGTGCTGTTTTTTTGCGTCATTAAGACTCGTTTAAGATGAAAACAATTAATAGATCACTAAATGAGTTGGCTGACATTTAGATACATGTAAATGTTGTCATTTCATTAAAATCCTGATTCATGTTTTCTGGGACTAGATACATGGTGCATGTGCAGAAACATTTGAAGATTTGCCTGAATGATATATAAAGTAATTAAACCTTTTTAATCAGGAACAGTCATTAACTATATGGTAGAGCTAGCAGGAATACTGACTGGAGAGGCCTTATTAGAACTGAGTAGCAGAGTGGGTATGGTCACACAACCCCTCAATGACTTCTAATATCCTTATCATTTACAGTAGGGGGTACATTATCCCTTATAATACATGAGTGATACTCAGAGTTCCCTGTATAACTCAGCCTGCACCCTTGTGCCTTTATATGGTCACAGAACCCCCCAATTACTTCTAATATCCTTATCATTTAGCTCTAATATCATTTTATTTTAATCTGCACAAACCTTATCTTTGGGCTGAGTTCCTGCATTTCTCAAATAATATATACAATGTGAAAAAGGGAATTAAAGCTTTTTGTTTTGGAACAATATCCCGAATTAATGCTTCTGTGCTGGAAAGTACCTTTTAATCATTGAAAAAATAAATATTTTGAGAAATCAGACGTCTGAAGCTTTGTTACAAAGGATGAGTAATACGTCTCCCTTATGAAAATGACCTGTGTTGGCAATGCCAGACAGTGGCTTCTGATTGGTGTATGCTTCTACATTAGTAACTCAAGAGTCGGTTCACCTTTAAGTTAACTTTTAATATGTTACAGAATGGCTTATTCTAAGCAATTTTTCAATTTGTCCTAATTTTTTGGAATTATTTGACGTTTTCTTCTGACTCTTTCCAGCTTTCAAATGGGATTCTCTGACCCCCACTGAAAAAACAAATGCCTCTGTAAGTCTACAAATCTATTGTTATTGCTAATTTTTATTACTAATCTTTCTATTCAGGTCCTCTCCTATTCATTTTCTCTTATTAAAAGAGGGTTGCTGGGGTAATTTGGACCCTAGCAGCCAGAAATTGCAAACTGGAGAGCTGCCGAATAAAACCTAAATAATTCAAAAAACACAATTAAAAAAAAATGAAAACCAATTGCAAATTGTCTCAGAATATCACTTTCTACATCATACTAAAAGTTAATTTATAAGTGAACAACTCTTTAAACCCTCTTGATTATTCTGCTTCTCTTTACATGTTTTTTTTAACCCTAATAGGAGAGAACTTCCTGATAGGGAGGCATGTCTGGGTGTAACTGGGCGTGGTGTGAATAAGGGGTGTGGCTAAATATTGGGAGCCAATCCACGTCAGTGACATGCTGGCAGTCAAATGTGCCAAATTAAGGAGAGAACAGCAATTGTATCATTTGTGGCCCTAGAAACATTACTGTACGCAAGTTAGTGGCACTTTCTTGTGGTTATCGCACGACAGAGGGATTTAATTGTACTTTCTATTCATAGAAACAATTTTTAAAGACGACTCAGTTCGCTTGTTACAATGGCAATATGACTCGTAGATTCAATCCCATGAACAGCGGCACGTGACTACTGAGGCAAAAATAGCTTTTTTTTCTGGGGGAACAAATTACAGTGATTTATGTTCTTTTAAACAAGCTTCATGGACAATTTCTCTCAATATCTGCCAAAGCGGCTTTTTAAAATAAAGAAAATTGGCCAGAAAAGTAACAGGAATTTTGGGCTCGTCCCAGAAAATAGCACATGGTTGTGTTAAAGGGAAAAATATCTGCTGTTTAATATGCGGCTTTTATCTTTCCTATATTTACCTTTAAGGGTAATTGCACATGATAAGATTCGGGGAGATTTAGTCACCCGGCGACTTCAGGCAACTAATCTCCCCGAAAAACCTTCCCACAGGCTAGAATTTAAATCGCCGGCGGGATGGCACTTGGAGCACTTTGTTTTCCGAAGTCGCCCAAAATTGCCTTATCAGCCTAGCCAATGGGAAGGCTTTTCGGGAGATTAGTCGCCCAAAGAAGAGGCTATTTGTCACGAGGCAACTGAATCTCCCCGAATATTAGCACATGCCCTTACCCTAAGGATAATATGCACCAACATCCAGCAGAAGCTCAATAATAAAGATAGATGTTAATTCATAAAACAAGGGCAGACAATGCAAAGTTTGATTTTTGATAATTTTCCTAATTTTCACACTCCCAGTAAAGGACAGGTAATAAGCTCCTCCCACAGTGCAGCCTGTGCTCTCAGACCAAACAAGAACCAAACAAGAGTTTATAATCAGTTGCAGGTACTATAAGGCTAATAACAGCGGTTCCCAAAATTTGGGGCAGAGACATGGTCAGACTGGACAGGTGGGCCCCGCTGACCCAGACCTGCACTCGTCTATGGCCCCCCTCAGGCCCAGATGGGAGCCACAACTACAGGACAGGTACAAGGGGGCCAGGAGGGGCTCAGACAGGGGGTGGGGGCTCCTGTGGTGGAAGCCTAAGTGGGCCACCCACTAGTCCAATGCTGGCTGCTCTCCCAGTTGGGCTCAGCTTCTTGGCTTAGACTGAAGACCAGTTTGAAGAGAATCATAGATTTCTGTCCTGTCCCAGGCACCGAGGGCTGTCGCACTAAACTTGCTGTCATAGGTACAGGTTCTAGGATGCCTGAAAACATATCTTGGTGGTTAATTTGGGCCAGATTTAAGGTGAATACTTCTTTAATGTCCTAGATATTCTTGCAACTCTAGTTAAATGGCTGATGGCCTTATTTTGAACTAACGGGGGAGGGGGGCATAGACATATCTTATGCTTCAAAAGGGACTTAACTCAAATAAGAAAAATGCATGAAAATCCAACATCTGGCAGAAGCTCCAGGAACATGGAGAAATAACATGATCTAAAAGAAAAGCTTAGGCAATCCCAGGCTCTTGTCTCATATCTGCCCTGAGTTCACCCCACATTAAAGGCTTGATTAATATGGGCCGGTGGTTCTCTTGATGCTTCAGTAATCAAATAAGTAGTAACTCGATCTCAGTCACAGTGACCACATTTTTCTCTTTACAAAAGTGTAAGGTATTTGCTCAGGGAAAATCTTTCATATACTGCAAGGAGGGGGGTAAGTCTTTTTTTTTGGCAAAGGAGCAGTTTGAGACCAAAAAGGAACAAGACAAGGAGGAGAAGGCAAAAATCTGGAACACAATGGGACAGACAGGGGATGAATCAGAATTGCTTGCAAGTGATTCTGAATGGGGGCAAATTCAGCACTGTAACTGATGAAGAAACAGTTGAAATATTGTCCATTGGGCTCTTTGGGACTGTCTTCAACCACTGGGTGATGTCCAAATTTAGCTAAATATTTGGTTTTATAATGCAAATTTGTCGTCATTAAATATTTTATCAGAATGAATCCCCTAACGTCACTCCACCAAGTCCATCCACCAACATTCAGGCACCAAAGAGACAAAATAATTGGTGAATTGTTCATAAAAATGTCAAGGGGAGAAGTTCTGAGAGTGATAATCCTGGCAAAGAGGAACAGTTGGACGCACAGTTGGTTGGTTGCAAAACTACTGACCCAGAAATGTGGCCACCACATTGAAGCTCTACTATGTCTGTGACCCAATCTCAAAAAAACAAAGTATGAGGTTAACTTCACAAAGCTGGTATTTATGGCAGGACCAACATTCAGAAATCTCTTGTATCTGAGGCCAACACACAAAAAAACCTGGACCACCAAGCAATGGAAATAGATGTGTCACGGCCAGCACCCGATAGAACAAATGCCAAGCACCCTTGTCTCGGCTTCACCAGTAGTGTGACCACCGTTGGGCTTCGGGAGGAGCCCTCAGCTTACTTGGGTGCCACCTGGACTTAACGAGGGGTGCAAGGCAAAATGTTCTGGCTGGCGAAGGGGCACGGCTGTTAGCAAAGTCTTTTTGGGCCGAAGGTCACGGTACAAAAGGATTAGGCAGATGGATGGTCAGACAGGCTGGGTCGAGGCAGGCGGATATCAGAATTGTCAGGCAGTCAAGGGTCAAACCGGGTTGTCAATCAAGGGGTTAAGCAGGAAGAGTTGTCGTAGGCAGGCGAGGGTCAGGATACAGAGTTCAGAGTAGTCAGGATACAGGCAGGGTCAAACACGGATAAACAAGATACAGAATAACAAGAACAGATGCACTAAGGCTCAGAAGCACCAGGAAACAAATCCTATCACGGGCACCGGCTGGGAAACAGAATGGGCCTTAAATATTAGAATTTCGCACCAAACGGGCGTCAAAAAACGTGCTGGCGCTAATGCGCCGGCATGCCTGCGCCTTCAAGAGGCGCGCAGGCGCGCCGCGCACGCCCTAGTTTCCAAGATGGATGTGTTTGGAGAAAGCCAACAGATGCCTTTAACCCACAATGTCTTCTGTCAACTGTTAAATATGGCGGTGGATCTTGAAGTCATTGATTGCTCTTTCTTGGTCATATTCCCACCAAGGCATATAAAGCTCTTTTTAAAACCAGGGGCAGCCTGTGGTGAAGGTACTATTATCTCATGATGTTCCCAAGTGTCAAACTAAAAAAGCATTTTGGGGCTGAGATGTTCCTCTTTCATCTGTGGAGCAGAAGGAATTCTAGGAAGGAGGCACATTTCATTTTCATTGAATACCCTTGAGACTGAGCCTCACCAGCTTGGTTTTAAAGCACAGACAGGGCAGTAAGCTGATTGGATTCCCAACTGCAGACCCGTTTTGCCATTATTGGTGCTCATCAGAGCAGAGTTTTTCAATCAGCATACCTTGAGCCATGGGAGTCCACTAAAAAGCATTTTGGTTGAGGATGAGACTCTTTTGTATGCAAAGCAGAAGAAAACCTAGGAGGGCAGCCCAGGATCTCTCCTAAAATTTACATTTCCACACCTCACCCAGTGGGTTTAAAAGCACAGAAAGGGCTTTCCCATGGGATTCCTAGGTGCATCCAATCAGCATATTACCCCGATTTAAACCCCAGCAGATGAAGGACACTCTCAAGGGTATTCCACCTAAAGTAACATTTTAGGACCAATCCTGGGCTTCCTTCCCAGAATTCCTTCAGCATATGTCAAGCTCATTCACTCTGCTTAACAATTTCAAAAGAGATTTCATAAACACCAAGTGGAAATTAAACATCTTCCATGGCCTTCATCAGATCTAAACATCATCAGTGAAGCATTATGAGAAGTTCTGGATCCAGTGGCATTACTGTAGGGGGGAGCAGTCCCATTGGGGTGAGCCTTGTAAGGTCCTGTGTCTTTGCTAATAGGGGGGAGGGGGTGCGTGGATGCAACTTTTCACCTGTTCGGAGTGTGAAGACAATGTTCTTGTTCAAACTTCGGGCATGTTTCTCTGTGCCCCCCCCCCCCAGTAAGTGTGGTGAGATCAAGAAATACATCAGGAAACACAAGAGAGAGATTTAGGAGAACATAAAAGGACAATGTTCATATGAGGGGGAGATATTTCTGACAGCAGTTGATTGATGTTTACCCTACACATTGCTTTCCTTCCTCATTTATGGCGTGGTTTGCCAGTCCTTGTTAACATTCGTGCCGTTGCCCACATAATGAAGGGAATGGATAAATGTTTTCATCTACTAATCCAAATATACATGCCGGTATGCCGGCACAAGCACAGGTATGACACCCCAACACCCAAACTCGTGTTTCATTTGTGTACTGTAGGGGTATCATTATATAAGAGTAAGACGCTGACCCCATAAGGTGCCAACTTCTTAACCAGATTCACCATCTGCATTGTAAGTGACACAAGGCCCAGGTAATGGCCACACTTCCTTCACCCACACTTCTCTATACCCCCACAGTACCTGCCATGTGACACATGCACTTGTGAAAGGATGGTAAGTGTTATGCCAGTCCATAAAGCAAAACTGATACAAGCCGATTGCTCAATGTTGGGCCTCCAGCACCCTCATCCAACATTTGTTGGATAACATTACATTGGGCCCAAAATTTGGCTTAGTCAGTTGGGGGTAAATGAGGCAGATACAAGCTATAGTAACTCTATTATGAGTTTCAGAAAAGTTTATATCAAAAACGATATAAGTCCCAAGGCCTCTTCAAGTAAAAAATATTAATTTATTGATATTCACATTAAAACAGGGACTTATATCGTTTTTGATATAAACTTTTCTGCAGTTGATTGCCTTTTTGGACTGGGGCGAGTCCCTTGGGCCTGGCTGAATAGCTGTGTGGACTCCCGATTTCGAATTGAAATCTATTATGAGTTTGTCTGGACACAGTAGAATGACTAGATGCTTCTCAGACTTTTTGAGAGGTGGAAATTGGCTCTACAGCACACATTCAAGTCAACGGCAGAAGTCTTTCCTTGGGCAGATAATGATATATCTTGACAAAGGCCACTGTGCTGAAACATTGGGGCCATTCTCATTTGTGGCAAGTATATCCGCTGCTTTCTTTCTGATTTATACAAACCTTTGGGTGGTATGTATATTAAGGGCCGCCATCAGGGGGGAGAGTTGTAGGGGGCCCCAAGGGTAAGGGGGGCCCGGCCACGCCACACTTACTTGATTAGCTGGGCCCCTCATCTTTCTGAGAGCTGCTGACTTTGGGAAGGCATGGACGTTTAAGGGGCCATGGCCACCAATTTTCTTATAATGTGGGGGGGGGGGCTGGCCACCAATTTTTTTTTCTCATGTGGGGTCCTAACCACCAATATTTTTTAATGGTGGGGCCCTGGCCACAAATGTTTTTTATGGGGGGCACTAACCACGATATCTTTTTATTTATTTTAACATGTGGGAACCCTAACCACCAATATATCTTTTTTTGTTTTTTTACTGTGTGGTGGGGGGCGGACCTGTGGGGTGGGGAGGGCGGACCTGTAGGTGGGGCTTGCGGTGGGCGCAGCTCAGGGGGCCCAGGAAATGTTGTCGTATGGGGCCCTGTGATTTCTGATGGTGGTCCTGTGTATATTATTGCTGTGTATGCTGAAATTTTCTTGCAAACACTGTTGTAATTGCCCAAATTGATTCTTTTAAACAGTAAAAAGATTTTTTTTTTATACCACCTGAGTCTAATATTAAGTCTATTGCCTTTGAGTTTGCAAACCTACTATATGGTATAGTGAGTATTTTGTTACTCTATGTAGGGGTAACCTTAGGTTTTTTGCACCTCTAAATATATTTTGCTAAATATTTTATTGATTGGTGTGCCCTCCAGTTATCCATATTCTTGGGCAGATATAAGCCAGAGAAGCAAATGCTATAGGGGTCGTTTACTACCAGCAGGACATGGTGGCAACTTGCAAAAAGTGGGTAGAATCAGTTCTTGCACTTGTAGCCAAAGTTAATGACCCCTTATGTGCAAAGAAGTCATCTGCTCTGATGTATTATTGCAGTTTGTCAGGGTAATGTCGACTGATTGTCGTCTAAGCAGTGACTGTTGTCTGTACAACTCCAATAAACAGTTCCCGATATTTATGGAAATATATTCCCCTGTGTGAGATTTATAACCTAAACATGGTGTAACGTTTGTACACACAGACAGTCATTCGGTAGATAAAATAAGATAAAAGGGGAAGCTCAGCGACCTTTGTTCTTGTGGATGTGGCTCTTCCGCAATTATCACGTGGAAAGCCAAGAGATATGAAACCGTAAAGAAATTAAACAATGTGGGGTATATTTATGAACCACTTGGAGATTCTAGGAAAGTGCAGAGAGCAAGGCAGAATCTGTATAAATCCAGGGAAAGTCTTGCAAACTACCTTCCAACATTCTGGAAATAAAAAGAGGGATAGAAAAGCAAACTTTTTTGTCCACGCCCATTTTTGTGGCCACACCCCCTAATTACCATGTTCATTTTACAAAATTTGGCAGGTTATGAAAGTTTGAAAATATTTTTTTCAGTTATTACAGTTTTGGCAAATTGTGAGTCTAACTTCTCCCAAGAGACCTGTTATCTTATATTGTTACAATTACTTATTTGCTTATCTCAAAATTGTTACAAAAGTATCTTATCTGCAGCTGTGGCTCTCTGCCAAAAGCCAATTAATTTAGAAACATTGTATCTTTTTCTGGATGTTCAGTGCAGAGAAAATCGGGACTTTCCAGTACAAACAAGGGACTGCGAGTTGAGCTGTCAAAAATGGGACAGTTGGGAGGTATGCTTGCAACAGGGATAATATTTATACTAGGGATGCACCGAATCCAGGATTCTGTTCGGGATACGGCCAGGATTCTGCCTTTTTCAGCAGGATTAAATTAATTTTCGGCCGAGTCCTTCTGCCAGGCTGAACCGAATGCAAATCCTAATTTGCATATGCAAATTAGGGGTGGGGAAGGAAATCTGTGATTTTTTGTCACAAAACAAGGAAGTAAAAAATGTTTTCCCCTTCCCACCCCTAATTTGCGTGAAGGATTCGGGGGTTCGGCCTAATCCAAAATAGTGGATTCAGTGCATCCCTAATTTATACATCTGTCACTTTTTCAACTGATTCATTCAAAGCAAAAATAAGGGATTACTGGCCCTTTAAATTCATGTCAGAATTATAAATAAAATAATTTTAGGTTTACTTGTCCGTTAACCCACTAGGGAAATCGCAGAATGAATACAATCTATTTAGCATGCAGGGCAGGGAACAAAGAGCACAGACATGACAGATTGCTTCCACCTTTCACACTTGGTAAATGAGCCTGATTATGTCACAAAGTGAAACTGCTCTCTCATAGGACAAGCAGCGAATGACCTCATAGGAAATAATCAAAGTTATTGCTCCCAGTTATCTCTGAAAAATACATTGTGAATGTCACAGATCGGAACCAGACCTTTTCTGCGTGCATCATCATGATAAATACCCCTGCCCCACTAACCTTCTCAATAAATGTATATTTGGAATAAAAACATCACTGGAACCTCCATTGTTGTCTAATATAATCCTAAATGACAGGGGGAAAATGTCAGAATTGTGCAAATGTCAGTGTGCTAATTGTGGGGGTGACTCCGATTGAGATGTAGAGAGTTTCCATCTGAAACGCATGTTGTTGGATTAGGTAAGGGACATCCAGACACAGATGGGAGTCTCGTGCTGATCTCTATATATTCGCAGGCAGCAGCCTTGGACATCGAGGGGTTTCAGGTTGACACCGAGTCATGTCCCCCTACACTGCACAAAGCTCCCCCTTCTACATATTTACTAAACCACTTCCTGTGGAAGCTTGCGGTGAGCGTCAGGGTTTTCATTTTGGGTTTTCTCTTTGCAACTGGCACTTTCCTAAAAGCTATATAGTAGGAGTGCTGGGTTAATTCGTTTTGTTCAATATATGATATAAGCCACATATAGGGCTGCCACCTGGCCGGTATTTTACCGGCCTAGCCGGTAAAACACCCGCCAAGGCCGGGGCAGGTATTACAAATTTACCGGCAATGTAAATCCCTAATGGTGGCCATAGACACACAGATCCTATTGTACGAATCGAGGATTCGTATGATTTTCGGATTGTGTGTGGCGGAGATCGGTCGTTTGGTCAGGTTTGATTTTGACCCGACCGATCCCGCCGGAGCCCAGGGCACATCGTGATCGGAATCGTTCGACCATACGGCCGAACAATCAGATTACCCCCGATATAGCCATGCTCGTTAATGGCATATCGGGGAAAGATCCGCTCATTTGGCGATGTTGCCAAACGAGCGGATCTTTGCGTCTATGGCCACCTTAACTCCCTAACTAAAGCCCTTGGCCTGCCCCAATCTGCACAAAATCTACCTTTTCTTCGGCGCCTGGCCAATTGCACGCCGCCCCCTTTAAAGTCTTGCCCCACCCCCTTTGACTTCATGTCCAATTGCACGCCACGACTCCGTCCCCTTTACGGTTACTCCCCGTCCCCTTTGAAGTCACGTCCCACCTCTTTTTACGGCCCCCAGCACCGGCCGGTGCAAATTTTATTGAAAGGTGGCAACCCTAGCCACACACCCATGCACCCAACTGCTTTTAATTGCAACATGGGGATTAGCTGCATTTTTGGATTTTGTATATTGTATAGGGGAAAGTGGCTTTCCCTTTAATGCATGCTCTCCCAACCCCGGCCCACTTAATACTGTCCTGTAGTTCAAGATGTTCACAAAAGCTCACAAAGCAGAATGGTTTCTCTGGAAGAGGTCATGACCAATAAAGAGGGGAGCAGGTATGGGCTTTCTCCTCCCAAAGAAAACACTTTTTCACATAGTCAGGACTGATGCATGGACACTGCCTTGGCTGGGCTGATGCACATTTTGTACGAACCATGTAACTAAAAGTGTCTCTTTTTTCCAAATATAAGTGTTTTCCTTTCAATCTGATTTTTCCTAAAAGCTATATAGTAGTGCTGGGTTAATTCGTTTTGCAGCTGGCACTGACCTGTCGGAAATCAGGAAATGTCATTGAAGCATCAGACGTCAAAAGCTTAGATGGTACAATCGTTTCAGCATCAATTGCAAAAATAACTTGTTAAAGGAAAACTATGCCCCCCAAAAATGTAGGTCTCTATAAAAAGATATGGCATAAAACAGCTCATATGTAAAACCCTGCTTCATGTAAATAAACCATTTTCATAATAATAATTTTTTGTATGTATAGTATAGTATAGTATGTGCCATTGGGTAATCCTAAATAGAAAATTGCCATTTTAAAAAATAAGGGCCCCCCCTGAGATCGTAGGATTCAAGGTGCACACAAACAAACCATACATGTTAGGTCACATGAGCCAATTAACAGACAGAGTTGTGTCTTCACACTTCTTCCTGTTACAGTTAGAGCTGCAGTATTTCTAGTCAGGTGATCTCTGAGGCAGCACACAGACCATCATGAAATGGGGGCTCAAGGCAAGAGATGTAAAAGGGCAATATTTACTTACATATTTTTTCCAGTTTGGTAAGATTCTTTAATATGCCACTTAATTTGATATAAACGATCTGTTGCTTAAAGGGGTGGGTCACCTTTAAGTTAACTTTTAGTATGTTATAGAATGGTCAGTTTGAAGCAACTTTGGTTCTCATTATTTTTATTATGTTTTAATTGCTTTCTGCTTCTGACTCTTTTCAGCTTTCAGATGGGGGTCACTGACCCCATCTAAAAAGCAAATGTTCCTTAAGCTACAAATGTACTGTAATTTGTTTATTTATTACTCATCTTTCTATTCAGGCATCTCCTATTTATATTCCAGTCTCTTATGCAAATCAATGTATGGTTGCTAGGGTAATTTGTACCATAGCAACCAGATTGCTGAAATTGCAAACTGAAGAGCTGCTGAATAAAAAGCTAAATAACTTAGAAACCACAAATAATAAAAACCAATTTCAAATTGTCTCAGAATATCACTCTCTGCATCATACTATAAGTTAATTTTAAGGTGAACAATCCCTTTAAGTATTTATTTTTTGGGTATAGTTTTACTTTAAAGGAGAACTAAAGCTTCTGTCTTGGTTTCTGTACCAGTCCAAAGCAACCAAAGCCCCTTAGAAGCAGTGTTAGATTGGGGGGCCCAACCCAGGGTTTAACAAACCTGTAGTCTCAGGGGCCCCCACACAATCCCCCGAGCCCCCAGCCATTTTTCTGCCGGTGTCCCGCTGGCCCAGTCCAACCCTGCTTAGAAGCAAAGATGCCCCAGTAGCTCCCCATCTTCTTTTCTGCTGATTCACTGCACATGCTCTGTGCTGCTGTCACTTACTTAGCTTAGGGACCCACTAACAATATACTGAATATATATAATATAAATGTCACAATATAAGGCTGAAATCTAAATAATTCAGATTATTGGTACATGGCAGCCCAGAATCCAGCACAATTAGCACCAGAATTTAATAATCAGCCCTACAGTATCAGCATATATGGCAAGAAAACCTAATTTTCTGCTTGATTTCCCTTGACCCCTAAGCTTAGCTTCTCAGCAGCCCACTGAGCATGTGCAGTGCCACTGACACTCCTAACAATATCCAAGATAGTGACAACTTTAAAGGCCTGGATCATCACTACTATGGAGTTGCTGAAGCTTTAGGCTGGCTCAATAAGTTCAATATATAAAACATGGCATAGCTAGCTATATTAATTTTTAGGGTTTAGTTCTCCTTTCACTATTTCAAAGTAGAAATAGTTTTATGCTGAACATAAAAAGGGTCTGGACAGAACATTCCTAGATTTCGTATGGCACATCAGTGTTTGTATTTTTTTGCGGTGAAAGGTAGAATAACAAAAGTTGATGAGTGGGTCAGAAATATTTCAACCAAAACACTGAGCCTAACCTGCTTTTTTCCAACCCTTACCAAACCCTGCCCAAAGTCCTCTTCTGCTTTATAACCAGTATCCTCTCATGTATGGTTGGGATCAACCACTATGGGGGCTGGGTCAAAACTATTACATCAGCAAAGGGGAGGGGCCTTGATTGGAGTTTGACCCAAAACCTGGGGTTCACCTTCTTGACCTGAAACCACCCAACCTGGGTCAATCTGCTCATCATTATTTCTCCCAGCAATATCAGAGCTGTGAAGTCTGTCTGGCAAAGATATCCTGACTCCCTTTCTGTCAGTCGGTGACAGGGCCAGTGCCAGACAAGGGCAGAGAAATGGCGCCCACCAACCATCTTAATCAATCACACAATTGGATCACACTGACTTCTCCATTGTCTCATCTCTCCTCCTTCTTCATCTTGTTCCACCCACTTTTTCTTCCCTTCTGGTTGCTTTAATGTTCTCTTGTACTCTTCTAAACTTTTTTTTTTCGCGGACGCTCTTTTTTCTCGATCGCAAACATATTTAGGAATAAAATTGGTACGGTAAAATTGAGAAAAACCGTGATCACATCAAAAATCTCACTGTTCCATTGATTTTTGAAAACTTTTGAAATAGCTTAAATGTTGAAAACAGCCCTGCCTTTGATTTGTACAGAAGCTTTTTTGTCAGATTTTATTTCACTACCCCACCCTTCCATTACTCTTGCACCCCCTTTCTTTTTCTTTTCTTTCCCTGTTCTGTAAATGTAATCTTTTCCTTTAAAAATCACCTCTTTTGATCACCCATCCTACCTTTTTTCTTCCGCTCAGCCATATTTTCTTCTGTAGGAATGAGAGCACTGGTGTAAGGGGTGAGCTCTCAAATTCTGTTGCAGAGGAACATAAAGCAGGTAGATTTACTAATACCATTTTTTGTTTCCAAAATCAAGTGAAAATGGCATATTTTTATGAAAGTGTGATTTTTTATTACTTATTTTTTTTTTTAAAAGTGTGATTTGGGCTGAACTAAAGTTCTTTTCCCCACTGACAACTGTTTGCCAGCTCAGAGGTGGAAATGGAAATGTGATGTCACAGACCATTTTTTTAGTGTCTTCATGGTTGAATACCCTTATCATGCTGACTTACAATGTGGAGCTTCCAACTGGCAGCAAACTGACTGATATATTCCTACCAAAGATACTTCAGATCTGCTTCAAGCAATACAAATGATTAGTTTCCCCATAGAAGAGTTATTCCTGTTCCTGAGCCTCAGTGTGTTTCTGGTCTTAGTGGGTCCAAGAACTTGGGGCTCATCCTTCAGTTGAACGGCTACTGTATTCCATACCATTGGTTCTGCTGAATAGGAAGTATCTACCTGTGATGTGACATTGGGGTGCAGCAGTGATCCCACTGACAGACGAGGCTCCAATCCTTCTTCTCATTGAGCAATACTGGGAAGCAGTGTATAAAACTGAACTTACTAATGCAGTAATGCAGAACACTTCTGTTGAACATGAGTTTCCTTTCAAAAAGTTATACAGCAAAGGGTTTGTAAGATACCCAAGGAAGGAAGCATTATATCATTCCTTTATTCTACCTTTTCCTACCCAATGTTTGTCCACATTGGTTACATTGATTCATATACAGACACATGAACATCATGACTATTTATTTAGATAAAAAAAAGAAAACACATCTGCACAACCCCAAGTTCCCTCTCTAGGGCTCAGTGTGTAGCCAGGGATATAGATGAAAGTATTGGCCAAAGCTTTTTTCCAATAGCTTTTTTGGGTGAGAAATTCATAATAATTTGGATTTTGGAAGCACATGGCACAATAGTTTCTCCAGCCATCCTTATAAATCCCATACACAGGGCTGGTAGGGCACTTGATACAGTCCATTGCCTCCATCACTCACAGGGCACTGCCAGTCTATTACATTCCAGTGAGATTGGCATCTTGCACTTTAGAGTTTTCCATTGGCAAAAGCAGCTTCCTGGAACTGAGGTACGAAGCTCCGGAAATAGGCCCTGGGAGAGAATAAGATATCCCAGCTTGGTTAATAGAGGAAGAATTAAACATCTTATCACTGATATTACGTTGTGTTTTATACACTAAATAAATCCTCCTGGAATCTGTAAGGAAAGATGTGCCAAGTTGTGATGAGCAGGTCAAAACTCTTTTAATCCAAACAAGACCCAAACTACTTCCCAACCTAATTCCAAACCCAGCCTGAAGTACTTTTCAAATGACCCAACTCCCTTCTGATGATATTTTAATGATCACAAATTAAAGCATCACTGGGAATCATAAATCATAAATCATGAATCATAAATATGAACACAATGAATGATAAATGATAGGTTGAAATGAGTAGGAATTCATCTCTCAAGCTTGTCCCACCTACAGCCGGGTTTGCTTGCCCATAAACACCTGCAAGGCCAACACAGCCCATATTTATATAGACCAGTGATCCCCAACCAGCGATTCAATGTATGTTGCTCACCACCCCCATTGCGGTTGCTCGGAGTGGCCTCAAAGTAAGTGTTTTTTTTAATTTCCTGACTTGAAGGCAAGTTTTGGAGACATAAAGACACAGGTTTACTCCAAAGAGAGCTTCCTGTAGGCCAGAGGTCCACATGCGGCTACCAGTTAAACTATCACAGCCCTTATTTGGCATCACCAAGGAACTTTTTTCATGTTTGTGTGGTCCCCCAACAGTTTTTACAATTGAGTAAAAAAAGGTTGGGGACCTCTACTATAGACAATATGAGGGGTTCACATGAAACATCCCCCTATATTTTTATTTATGCAAGATAGGACAGGACAACAAAGCCCAGGATTCTGGGGCATATATACGATCCCTATCAAAAGAGCTTGAGAGTGACTAAATCGCCTTTACATTCACGCTTATGATGATGTCCCCACCTCTCAGGCCACACAATATAAAGGAGCCATTTTAATGAAGATTACAGGTTCCATAATCATTGTTATTCCACAGGGTGACCTAGATGCAAAACCTGTTCGGTTGGATCTGTAATTGTAGCTTGGGAGCTATTTATAGAGCCCACGCTTTAAACTAAACGAGAGGCACCTACATGCTAATTGGCTCTATAAACAAACCCCGTCTCGTAGCATCTGGATGTTTAGAGGGTATCAAAACACATTCTTGGCCTAGCGCTAACTGGCGGCTTCCATTAAAACTAATTATAGGCTCTTCAGTTGGGTTTGGCCATGAATGTATCCGGTGTACCAGGAGCCATATAATGGACAGTGACTAACAGAACTCTGTGCGACATCACAGTCGATACAAAAGGAAATAACGGCATACAATCAGTGGGGGTCATTTATCAACACTGGGCAAATTTGCCCATGGGCAGTAACCCATGGCAACCAATCAAATTGCTGCATTCATTGTTCTACTTGCAGTTGGCTTCAAAAAGCTAATCACTGATTGGTTGCTATCGGTAACTGCCCATGGGCAAATTTGCCCAGTGTTGATAAATGAGCTGGGGGTCATTTATCAACACTGGGCAAATTTGCCCATGGGCAGTAACCCATGACAACCAATCAAATTGCTGCATTCATTGTTCTACTTGCAGTTGGCTTCAAAAAGCTAATCACTGATTGGTTGCTATCGGTAACTGCCCATGGGCAAATTTGCCCAGTGTTGATAAATGAGCCCCAGTGGCGTAACTAGATATTACTGGGCCCCACAGTAAGTTATTTTTCAGGCCCCCAAAATGTATAGAGATTCACCTGTTGTACCAATATTTATTGAAATTGTATATGAATTAGGGCCTCATGGGGCCCCTATACCTCTTGGGCCCCCCTGCATCCTCAGGGTCTGCTTCCCCTGTAGTTACACCCCTGCATACAATGGATCACTTTATCTTGTCTGCACAAGTGTAACAGCAGAGACACGCGCTCAGATTTGGGGAGATTAGTCGCCCAGCATCAAATCTCCTCTTCTTCAGGGCGACTAATCTCTCTGAAATGCCTCCCGCCGGCTAGCCAGCTGTAAATCACCGGCGGGATGGCAATTGGTGCACTTCGTTTTCTGTAGTCGCCCTACGTTGACTCACGAGGAAACTTCGGAAGACTTCGGAAAACGAAGTGCTCCGAGTACCATCCCACCGGCATTTTACATTCTAGCCGGCGGGAGGCAGTTCAGGGAAATTAGTCGCCCCGCAGAAGAGGAGATTTATCGCCGTGCGACTTATCGTCCCGAATTTGAGCGTGTCAAAAATAAGTGATTAGGTTTCATTTTCTGATACATCACTAAACCACCTAAAGGCCCCCATACATGGGCGGATAAAAGACCGAGTTGGCAGCTTATTGGCCCGTGTGTGGGCCATCCGACAGGTGTCCCTGATCGATATCTGCCCGAAAATCGATATCTGGAGACATGGTTAAACGAGCGGATCTCCCTATGTATGGCCAACATAAGCATGTTTTATTGACGACAAACTAGTTTGGGGGTGGTGGCATACCCCATTCCCTGCTAAGGCAACTGCTTGGGGTTACTAATAAAAATTTCTGCCTGGATATAAAGGAGGGTACAAGGGGGAGAAATCAAAGACATAAGTTAGTGGATTGAGTGAGTAAGGGTGCATTGGTTAAAGGGGTTGTTCGCTTTTGAGTTAACTTTCAGTATGCTGTAGAGAGGGATATTCTGAGATAGTTTGCAATCGGTTTTTATTGTTTATTATTTGTGGGGTTTGAGTTATTTAGCTTTTTATTCAGCAGTTCTCCAGTTGGCAATTTCAGCAATTTGGTTGCTAGGGTCCAAATTACCCTAGCAACCATGCCTGAATAGAACAATGAGTAATAAAAAGTAGCAATAACAATACATTTGTAGCCTTACAGAGCATTTGATTTTTTAGATGGGATCAGTGACCCCCATTTGAAAATTGGAAAGAGTGAGGAGAATGAAAATAATTAGAAATAATAGAAAACTATAATTAGAAAACTATAAAAAATAAATAATGAAGACCAATTGCAAAGTTGCTTAGAATTGGCCATTCTATAACACACCAAGTGTTAATTTAAAGGTGAACCACTCCTTTAAATAGGAGTGGGGATTGGGAGGAACAAGTGCAGAAGTGGAAACAAAGAGGAATTAAATTGCCGGTTAAGTTATAACACTGACCCCGGTCATGATTGGTATTTTACTGGCTATGTGAAAGTGAGGGCCTCAATAAGTGTCTGCGACCCCATTGTAGGTTGTTCCAGAGCAGAGGTAGAAATGGCGCCTGTGCTGATACAAAGACTAGTGAACCCAACGGCCTGACCTGTCATTAAGGAAAGGGAAGAGGTGCCCTTGGGTGGGGCTCAGAAGCCAAGTCTAAAGGTTAATACCTGGGAGGTGCACATAAACAAGCAGCCCATAAAACCAGTTGTGATAAACAAGAGAGCCCGGTCAGGTTCAGTTTCTGTCATGAGGCCAAGAACAGATTGTTTTGGGTGTAAGATTAAAAAAAAAAAACAACAATAAAACAAGTTTGCCAGGTGCCGGGACAAGTCTGGGCAGTACCAGGAAAATAACAACAACTGGAGACTACAGAGAGCAGATCCTTCAGTCCTTCAAATGTCCCGCATTGATATCCAGGTCTAACCTCTTCCTTATAGACCCGCCGGTGATGTCAGAGCCAGGGAGGGTTCTGTGTAGCATTGGACGGACAGTTTCTGTATCATCGTGTTTTTATATGGTCATGGAACTTCTCGGTAACTTGTAATTTATACAGTATATTTAAAGGAGAACTAAACCCTAAAAATGAATATGGCTAAAAATTGCATATTTTACATCCTGAACTTATTGCACCAGCCTAAAGTTTCAGCTTGTCAATAGCAGCAATGATCCAGGACTTCAAACTTATCACAGGGGGGGGGTCACAATCTTGGAAAGTGTCTGTGACACTCACATGCTCAGTGGGCTCTCATACAGCCTTATACTGTGACATTTCTATACTGTATATTGTGAGTGGGTCCCTAAGCTCAGTAAGTGACAGCAGCACAGAGCATGTGCAGTGAATCAGCAGAAAAGAAGATGGGGAGCTACTGGGGCATCTTTGGAGACACAGATCTTTACTGCTAAAGGGCTGTGGTTGCCTTGGGCTGGTACAGAAGCACATAACACAATGTATAACATTTCTAGCTACTCCTGTAGTTTAGATTTAGTTCTCCTTTAAGGGGGGATACTTGATTCACTATTTATTCTCCTTTAAATACATTGATTCCTAATGGATATGATTAGGGCACATTTTCTTTGTCTCATTAGAAGATATTTTTAAGGGGTCTGTGATGACACCATAGAAGCACCTGCTGTCCCAGAGGTTCCCGATACATTTCAATACTGAAAGCCAAGGGATAGGACCAGCCTTATTTGGGCAAACCTGTAGAACAGTGTTATACAACAGCGGTGCATGTAGAAGTCAGGGGCAGTTTCCTGTTCTGCAGAACAGGAAGTGAAGACGCAACGTCCAATATAATAAAGGGGAAGTTCATTACAAATCAACTTTCAGAATGACGTTGACAATGGCGTAGTCAGATATTTTGCAACCTTTACGTTTGTTGTGGTTTTTGGATTAGGTTCTGCAGCTGAAATGGCAGGCTGGTTGCCTGGGTCTACAAGGTGCTGGTCTGGATGTCAGCTTGATGGGTGAAGAGCAGAAGGCCTGCATTACCAAAGAATGAAAATGTTGCTGGACAATCTGCTTTCTGGAGGTCACTGACCCTAGCAACCTGTTAACATACAAAGTGTCACTGACAATATATACTGTTGGGTAAAAACCAAGGTGACTGCATCCCTTATGGCTTGATCCCACCTGGGCCATGCCAAGCTTCAAGTCTACAGACTGGCACTGCCCCATTTATCACAGCTGTCTAGTACAGACATATATATGGATTGGCACTATACCACGGATGCTTAGTATGATAAAAGGACCCATCAGACTCAAGGTTCAAAATAGTTTTTGGGTTACAGTTTATTAAATGCACAACAGCCAGTTGACATTGGCACAAGGTGCAGATCACAGCATTATCAGGCACAATGTATTTAACATCTGCTCTATACAGGCAGTAATACAGGGCTCCCCAGTGTCTCCAGTTAACACTCATTGAGTCTCTCTAGCCTGCATTCTATATATTTCAGGGGTTGCCCTCCTGTAATAAACATACCATGCAAAGATTCCTCACTATGTAGACATGCTGAGCTACTGACTGCAACCTGGCAATGGCAAAAAGTAGGCCCGTGGTGTTCAAGTTGTTCCCCATTTTGTAGTCAAACCAAAGGATTTAGCAGCACACTAGTGATTGCAAAATAAGTGAAATATTTATTCAGCCCTTCGAAAATGTCAGGCAGACAAAGTTTCGGGCCCCACTTGGTTCTTTTTCAAGCCTATAGGTCTAGCGATTGAAAAATAAGTCAAATATTTATTCAGCTCTTCAAAAATGTCAGGCAGACAACGTTTCAGGCCCCGCTAGGCCCTTCTTCAAGCCTATAGGCTGAATAAATATTTCAATTTTGCAATCGCTAGACCTATAGGCTTGAAAAAGGGCCCAGTGGGGCCGAAACGTTGTCTGCCTGACATTTTTGACGGGCTGAATAATTTCACTTATTTTGCAATCTCTAGCGTGCCGCTTAATCATTTGGTTTGACTACAATTATGTCTCCAGTTGCAGGCTAGAGACCAACAAGGGAGCACCTACCATCACAACGGATGACAGTTATACCTGTATGGGTAAGAGCACTCCAACTCCTTATTGGTTCCCTATTTTGTAAGCGCTCGCAAGCAGAGATGCCTTAAAGGGGAAGGAAACCTAGTTGGCGCAAAAACCCTCCCCCCCTCCCGTGTGTTGCCCGCCCTCCCTCCTCCCCGTCCCGCTGGGCAAATGCCCCTAACTTGTTACTTACCCTTCTGCGCAGGTCCAGTCCAGGGAGTTCACAGATGAAATCTTCTTCCATGCGATCTTCTTCCTGCTTTGAACGGCGTTTTGGCGCATGCGCAGTAGAAGCAGTGCGCCGGTACGGATGTACTTTTGGCGCATGCGCAGTAGATCGTACCGGTCAAAGCAGGAAGAAGATCGCGTGGAAGATGTCGTCTGTGAACTCCCTGGACTGGACCTGCGCAGAAGGGTAAGTAACAAGTTAGGGGCATTAGCCCAGCGGGACGGATAGGCCAGGAGGGAGGAGGGAGGGTGGGCAACACACGGGAGGGGGGGAGGGTTTTTGCGCCAACTAGGTTTCCTTCCCCTTTAAGGGCAGAAACCGGGAAAGGGGGAGTCCAGTCAGGAACCCCATAGAAGGGGCGCCCCAGAGAGATATGAAGGTTTAATTCATGGGCTGCAAAGGTTATTGAGCTGGTTGTACAAGGATAAATAACTGGGGCCCTCTGCATAATGAAAGCACATTTAACTCTAACCCTCCTTTCAATATATATTAGGGATGCACCGAATCCAGGATTCGGTTCGGGATTCGGCCTTTTTCAGCAGGATTCGGCCAAAAACTTTTGCCCAGCCGAACGAATCCGAATCCTAATTTGCATATGCAAATTAGGAGTGGGGAGGGAAATTGTGTGCCTTTTTGTCACAAAACAAGTAAAAAACGTTTCCCCTTCCCACCCCTAATTTGCATATGCTAATTAGGATTCGAATTCGATTCGGTCGAATCTTTCACAAAGGATTCGGGGGTTCGGTCGAATCCAAAATAGTGGATTCGGTACATCCCTAATATATATTAATTACACATTTCTTCAGTTGAAGTCAATGTAATGTAAGGCAGTGTCTGTGCTTTGCTAGTCTCTTGACTACATGTTGCGTTGAAATAGAGTAGCTGTGGAAGTCAACTCCCCTCCAGTCAAGACTCCAATCCCCACAATTCCTTGCATGAACCTGCCTGCAGGTTTTTGGTTATGAGTGGAAATGGGGGTCACAGAGATAACCCCGATGCTGTCAATAATGACGATTTTGGAACAAGATGACATCACTTTGCATTCTGTAGCCCCACATTTACAGGTATAGTCATATTTTCAGCTGCAATGATTAAACTATCCAGGTTAATATAAACCTTGGACTTGCAAAGGTGATAATACAATCTCTGAGCTTTTATGATGCCATTTTCACCACTATAAATTCCCACAAAATACAAACAGTCAATTCTAGCAAAAGGGGTATTACCTGAATTATCTTTGGAGACTCTGACAAACTTCATTATAAACCAAATGCAGTGGGTTGGGTGACAGCATTTTGGTGGGACAATTTCTATTATCATTTACTGACTTCAATATGCTTCTAATTTAGAGAAGTAGTATATTGTCATAGTAATAAACCAGTTCCATGACCTCTATAACTCAGCCAGCTGTCTTGTAACCTTTATATAGTGACAGAACCCCTCAGTGACTTCTAATATCCTTATCATTTACAGTAGGGGGTACATTATCCCTTATACTACACGAGTAATACTCAGAGTTCCCTGTATAACTCAGCCTGCACCTTGTGCCTTTATATGGTCACAGAACCCCTCAGTGACTTCTAATATCCTTATCATTTACAGTAGGGGGTACATTATCCCTTATAATACATGAGTGATACTCAGAGTTCCCTGTACAACTCAGCCTGTAGTCTTGTGCCTTTATATGGTCACAGAAACCCTTAGTGACTTCTAATATCCTTATAATTTACAGTGGGGGTACATTATCCCTTATAAAATACGAGTGATGCTCAAGAGTTCTTTGACTTGTAAAGATCAGCCGGCTCCCCAGTACATAACTCTATGAACGAGCAATTTAATCTCATAATAAACATACAAATCAGATAAATATAATCAGTGAATATTTGCTGAGCTGAAGCTGCAGAATCTCCCTAACGTTCTTCAAAGTGATTAATTAGAATGGAACTTAAATACTTTTTAATAAATGTACCATCACTGCCTTTAATTACCTATAGCCGGTGTAACAGGAATAGCTTATCAGACTGGGGTGCATTTATAAACCTGCCCAGAAGTTCCAATGATTTTAACTGGCAAATAAAAGTGTCCACAGAATAAAAACAGACCAACTGTATAGAGAAAATGATTTACTTTGTTTCTTAAAAATATACAGTATCAGTTTTTGTGCTTGAACTGGCTAGTCAGTAATGCAGAGGTGATCCCCCCAGGACCCAACTACAAAAATCTATGGGGGTTAGGTTATGTAATAAAAGCCACTAAGTTTGCCTAGGGGCAGTAACCCATAGCAACCAATTAGAATGTAGCATTTACTGGTCATCTGTTTAAAAGAAAATTATTGGTTGCTATAGGTTACTGCTCTTGGGCAAACTTAGTGCCTTTTATTACATATGGGGGTATGTATCACTGAAGGGAGAGCCGCTCAACATACAGAGCACATTAGGCAGCGCCCTCCTAAAAGGGTAATAACCCCACTTCTGGTGCTCTGACAGTAGCCGGATCTTTAGATACAAATTTACCTGGCATATCACATGCAGCAAAAGTTTTTATATATGTAAATTCATCATTGGCATCATCATTCCTGTGCCGACCCCATAATACAATTTCTGGGCGTAAAAAATAAGCTTCCAGCAATTAAGGCTTTCCTTGTCCTCCTTCGGTAATTGCCGCATCTGAAAGCTGCTCATTTTCATGGAAGCCAAGGCCGATAATTGCCGCGTGCCAAGGGGAAGCGCATCAGGACTCCAGGCTGTAACCGCTCAACTCCTACATGGGCAACTTTGTGACTCGCCGACCAACACAAATAAACTTCTTGGCACTTCCCGGTGGGAGCAAATAAGTGGGGAAGCCAAGCGAGTGTTCATGTCATGTGAAGGGTTTAATTAATGGTCAGAACTGCCAGTGCAAAATTGCACAAGATATAATTAATATAGTGGGCCGGATTCACAGCTAAATACAAGATGTTTCTGCTGATCTGACTTCCACAGCACAATGTCATTAAACAGCTTGGTAATTATAAGCTTGCAATGGAACAGCTTCACAGAGGAGGCCAGAATGTAAAGGGGAAGTTGGCCTTAAAATTAACTTCCAATTTGTAGTAGACTAGTGCTGGCCAACTAAAGGCCTGCAGGATAAATGAGCCACAACACAGGCTATATAGACACCTTGAATCACATCATAACCATATATTTTGATCACATTATTAATATCCTTTATCAATACTGCACCAACATATTCTGCAGCACTTTACAGAGGTTATTCATCAGTAGAGACTGATGGATAATCTCTGTAAAGCGCTGCAGAATATGTTGGTGCTGTATAGCTAAAGGGTTGGGTTTGCTAGGGTTGCCACCAGGCCGGTATTTTACTGGTCTAGCTGGTAAAATGCCAGCCAAGGCCGGGGCAGATACTACAAATGTACCAGCAATATACTAGCAAGTAAATTTGTAAAAGGAAACTGCTCCCAGGCCGCCTCTAATACGTCCATTTCGCCCCTCCCTAGATCTGATAAGACTCTGCCCGTTAAGGTGGCCACACATAGGCAGATTAAAGCTGCCGATATCGGTCCTTTAGAGCGGATCTTATAGTGTATGGCCACCTTTAGACTCATGATCCTACCCCCTTTGTCATGATAGCTCCGCCCATTGGTGTCACACCATGCACCTTGTAGACCCGCCCACAGTAAAATGATTCTAAAAAGGTGGCAACCCTAGTCATTGCCATTGTGGAGCTAACAATCTAAGGTTCTTATCACATTTACACACATTACCTATACCTGCATGTATTTAGAGTGTGGGAGGAAACCGAGTACCCAGACGAAACCCACACAAACATGGGGAGAACATGCAAACTCCTTGAGGATAGTGCCCTGGCCGGAGATGAAACCTAGGACCCCAGAGAAGGTAGTATTCTAGTCACTGACAATGAGATAGAGTTTAATCTACAGGTTGCCAATAAGAGAGCATCTCATTGCACCGTATAGTACATACAACCCCCCAGTTAAGTGGTCCCAGTGAGCGCTCAATAAGGTGTTATACACTCGGCTGATCTTGGCCAGACGTGTCAGCGCAGTACAGCAATATGATTTACTATCCCCAGCTTTGGGCATCGAGTCAGTACATTCTCCCACAATCACCTCTTTGTTTGTGCTAATGAATTCGGCTTCCAGTTTGTGCAGATGATGAATATAATGTTATGGAAGGATATACACAATGGCTTGACTTGCTCAGCTCATAGATCCACCCGGCCTGCTTGGGAATGTTTGCTTCAAAGGGTCTGGCCTAATTTATGATTCTTGAATAAACACACTTGGGTGCTGTGAGCTTTGTAACTAACCCTGGATCTGACACAATAGCTGCGTAAGGGCCAGGGCACGCGCTCAGATTCGGGGAGATTAGTTGCCTGGTGACAAATTTCCTTTTCTTCGGGGCGACTAATCTCCCTGAACTGCCTCACGAGGAAACTTCGGGCGACTTCGGAAAACGAATCTCTCCGAGTGCCATCTCGCTGGCGATTTACATTCTAGCATTCCCGAAGAAGAGATTTTTCGCCAGGCGACTAATCTCCCCAAATCCGAGCGTGTGCTCTAACCCGAAAAGTTTATTTATATTAAAGCATGGGCTATTTTCGCTATCATTTAACAACACTCCCACCTAGACAACTCAACTCCAAGGACAAACTTAAACGCATAAGGCTGTGGAAGCCTATGATTAAGTGTTTATCACGAAACGCGTAAGGCTGTAGACACAATAAATTTCACTTTGAAATGTATCTGCATGGTGGAAGATTGCCTTCATTGAGTGCCTGCTCCAAAAAGTTTTTCGGTTTGTCCGCTCCCCGTGCTGAGGGCTCAGGGCAGTGCGCCTGGGCCTCTTCCCTAGTGTGGTGACAAACGTATCCTAAATTTTCCAGCCATTTCCATTTGTGCTTAGTACAGAGGAATACCTATGCTGCCATAGTTTTATGGTATCTCTCTGTACAGACTATGAGCAAACTTAGGGGCTGTTCCTGCTGAATTGTGCTTAGTACAGGGGAATACCTATGCTGCCACAGTTTTATGGGATCTCTCTGTACAGACTATGAGCAAACTTAGGGGACTGTTCCTGCTGAATTGTGTTTAGTAAAAGGAATACTTATACCGGCACAGAGAGAAGGCTCAGTAGGGACGAGAAGGCCTCCTGGTGGACCCACTGAGCATGGTGGCCCTTGAGTGGCACAATAAGCAATGTTTTCTCAGGCATTCTTTCACAGAAGCTTAAACAGGAGATGTGAAATGGTCATTATGAAATTCCATAATGGTGGTGTTGGGATTCTATGAACAACCTGAGTGTAAAGTAAGCAGATGTTTTAGTTGCTCTTTAATCTGGCTCCTTGTGCTTTTAAGGAACAGTAACACCAAAAACTTAAATTGTTTTTAAGTAATGAAAATATAATGTAGTGTTACCCTGCACTGGTAAAACTGCTGTGTTTGCTTCAGAAACACTACTATTGTTCATATAAACAAACTGCTGTGTAGCAATGGTGGAAATTGAAAAAAGTCTATATGGCACAGGTTGAATAGTGGATAACAGATAACTCCATTATGTTGTACAGAGCTTATCTGCTATCTGCTGTGTGACCTGAGCCTTTTCTCCTTTGAATGGCTACCACCATTGCTACACAGCAGCTTATTTATATACACAATAGTAGTGTTCCTGAAGCAAACACACCAGTTTTACCATGGCAAGGCAACGCTGCATTATATTTTTATTACTTTAAAACACTTTCCTTTTTTGATGTTACTGTTCTTTAAGTGGAAGGACTGGTTTGAGTTGGTCAAGGACCCACTTGTTTATTTCCCTTGCCCCCCATGATATTGTTAAACACCTCCATGCATTGCCAAAATTCATCAAAGGCATCACCACTTCTTCTGCTTTCTTGTTCATAGATAATCACAGAAAATATATAGTGAATAAAGTACCCCTATTGTAAAATATAAAGATATTATAAGTCACTGAGGAGTTCCATGAACATATAAAAGCATGAGGCCGAAGGTCATGGAACTCTGAGGTTACTTCTAATATCCTTATATTTTCCAACAGGGGGTACTTTATTTATTTATTAAAATATATATAAGGTTTAAGTGAGTAGTGACAAAAATTACATCACTACTCACCGTTTAAAACTGATGACATCACTACTCATCCGTTTAGAAGGATATAATTTACAGGATATTCATGGCTTTTGTGTATTATAATAATATAATATCATGCTTTCCTAGACTGAGACCGTCTCTACATGCAGCAACTTGGTCTCTATCTCATCTCCATACTCCTTCCATAGACTCCCTTCAGGTCAGATTCAGACCTTAAGAAGTCTTTGGAGTGAATCTGCTCCAATGTATATGTCTATCTAGAGGTAGCACTGGATAGGGAATTGGCTTAACTGGTCATAACTGGAACCCTTGCAGCAATGCCATTTTTCAAGGATGTTAGCAGAAATCAGTCAGCTGTTAGTTTTATCTGCATGCCCCACTTAGTGGCAGAAGCTAGAGTATATTAAAGTGGACCTGTCACCCAGACATAAAAAGCTGTATAATAAAAGTCATTTTCAAATTAAACATGAAATCCAATTTCTATTTTTTATTAAAGCATTCATAGCTGTTGTAAGCTCATTTAAACATCTCAGCTGTCAATCAAATATTGTCTGCCCCTCCTCTATGCCCTTGGCACACAATTACTTTCACTTTCCATTCAGCACTTCCTAGATGTCACTGCTCTCCTCACATTCCCCCTCTCTTAATGGCATAACAGGACATGGGGATGGACATCAGGTCCCCCATTCTGGTGCACAAACAAGATTCTGAGATGATACAAAGCTTGTCTTAATAACAGTGTCCACAAAATGTCTCCTGCCTGCTTGTTATAATTAAGAATTCCTAGACTGTAGGAAACAAGATTCAAATAATTTATATAGTGTAATTAAAGTTCATTTTGCTTGACTAATGTGATAAAATAGGATTTTGAATAATTCTTTTTGGGTGACGGGTGCCCTTTAGGTTATGGGCTAGATTTAAAATATATAAATGGACAAACGTATCTTTAACTATTATAAAGAAACATATTCAGTATAAGGGTAGATGCTCACAATGCTATTTGGGGGAGATTAGTCGCCCAGCGACAAAACGCCTCTTCTTCGGGCGACTTATCTCCCCGCAATGCCTTCCCGCCAGCTAGAATGTAATTCGCCGGCGGGATGACACTAGGAGCCAGAAGAAGAGGCGATTTGTTGCCGGGCGACTATTCTCCCGCAAATACCATCGTGTGCCTCTACCATATGGGTTGGGACAGACGGGCAGATTCGGGGAGATTTAGTCGCCTAGCGACTAATCGCCTCTTCTGCGTGGCGACAATCTCCCCGAACTGCCTTCCGTCTGCTTGAATGAAGAATCGCCTGCACTAATGCACTCGTGGCGCTTCAATTTTTGAAGTCGCCCGAACTTTCCTCGTGAGGCAACTTTGGGCGAATTTGGAAATCGATTATAGCAGGCGATTCTTCATTCAAGCAAACGGAAGGCAGTTCGGGGAGATTGTTGCCAGGCGACTAAATCTCCCCGTCTGCCCCAACCCTGAGTATCTTTTAGATGCAGTTATCCTGTCTTATATGCCTTCCACAGTAATATATAGGATTTGGCTTTGTTTTCTCTTATCTAAGCCCTAATCAAAGTGCCAATAAAACAATAAAGGAGTTGGAGGGCGTTGCCTTTAGCCAATCCCAACAAATACTTTTGTGCAAATAAAGCTGTGGCAATACAAAGACAGAGATAACAGGGACATTGGGTTAAAATAATAGAAACCAGAGCAAAACAAGCCCCTCCCAGATCTGGATTGCAAAGAAAATTGCAGGTTTTGCAATATAGAACTATAGGTCCCAAGTGGAGGAGAAGACTGTGTTTGTCTCATGTACACGCCAGCAGGTATTTTCCCGTTACTCATTCCAATAATGAGGATGAGTAATGAACCACATAACTATTACACCTGTCTTCCATATTCCTTAGCATAGACGGATACAAACTGGGGTTGTCTGAGGATAAGCTTCATATAAGAGAATGGTGCAACAAGTGTGAAAAAAGGCACATTTCCCCAGCTCATAAGCTTGATGGGTTGTATAGTCTCTGTGCTAGATCTGCTTGTTAGGTCAGTGTCCCAATCACTGCTGTCTGATAAAGACCACGTGCTGGTTGAAACGTGTTGGGCGTATTATATGATAGCAATTTTCCTATAATAAATGTTTATCTAAGAATGTGCTTACCATTTAAATGTTTTGATATAATTCCCCTGTAGACTCTTAATAGGTGTCCTATCCAGGATAAGCACCTCGCAAATTGATAACTGGGTGTGCGCCCTCTACTTTATTCCCAATGACTGAATCTTAAAGGGGACCAGTCACCCAGACACAAAAATAAAATAAATGTTCTTTTAAAATAAAATTTGAAACCCAAATTATTTTTATATTAAAAGACCCTTAACTGTTATAATCCCCTCTAAAAGTCTCAGCTGCCAATCACATTATTTGCCCCCTCCTCTATGAGGCAGGCAATTACTTTCACTTTCCATTCTGCACTTTCTAGATGTCACATTCCCCCTCCCCCCTTACCATCTGATACCCTGGGCATGGGTATCAGGGGCCCCATTCTGGCGCATAAACAAGATTTTGGTGTCCACAAAATGGCGCCCGCCTGCTCCATTTGATTGTGAAGTTTAAGACTAAAAGAAAACCTTTAAACACAAGACATTTATATGTAAATATATATATATATATATATATATATATATTATATATAGCCTTCAAGAAGGACCAGCACTCCACTTGTTCAGGTGATCAAAAATCTTTTATTTCACATCAAGCGTGTATCCACGTGGATACACGCTTGATGTGAAATAAAAGAAGGCTACATATTTTTATTTTGACCGCTGCACCCACGAAATTGTAAAGGAAAGAGTGCGGGTACTAACTGGACATTTATATATATATATATATATATATATATATATATATATCTCTGTAAGTAGAAGTCGCACTCACAGGTCAATTCGAAACGTTAGTTGTGCCTTTGAGGGCATTGCTAATAAAATTAGTTTGTTCCTGCCGGCACTCTCGTCAACTTTGAGAAAGGCCTCGGAGAAGCCGAAACGTTAGTCGTTTAGTCAATAAAACATTTTGATTTCAATTTAAGCCCTGAGAGTGCGGACCTTCTTTGTGGGATATATATATATATATATATATATATATATATATATATATATATATATATATATATATATATATATATATATATATATATATATATATTGCTTAATTAACACCATAAAATAGGATTTGGAATTATTTATTGGGGGGACAGGTCCCTTTTAAAGGGATTGCACAAAAAGAGCTATTCTAGACAAATCTAAAAATGCCTTACCTTTCTGTACAGCACCAGCCTGGAGGAGACAGGGCAATGCCGGGCAAGCTGTCTACCAGTGTGGCCAAAACACCAATGTGACCCAAGCCTACAAGTGTTATGTTGTTAATTATGAGACAGTCCTGTAGATGTGGTTAGAGCAGGGATCCCCAACCTTTTGAACCCGTGAGCAACATTCAGAAGTAAAAGGAGTTGGGGAGCAACACTAGCATAAGAAATGTTCTTGGGGTGCCAAATAAGTGCTGTGATTGGCCATTTGGTAGTCAACCTACATTGAGGCCCTGTTTGGTAGTGCACCTAATGTACCTGGTATTTATGAAACCGAAACTTGCCTTTTTTATTCAAAAATAATCCTCTACTTTGAGGCCATTGGGAGCAACATCCAAGGGTTTGGAGAGCAACATGTTGCTCGCGAGCTACTGGTTGGGGACCACTGGGTTAGAGCATCAGGCTGATGATTCCTAGACGAGGTACGCAGACCCTTAGAAACAGCATATCAGACTATCATGTCTATTTTTATGACTCTCGCTCTGTCTCATCTTATGTGAAGCAAAGAAGAAACTTACACTTTTTTTTAAGCGTGTTAAATAATAATAATAAAAACCATATAGCTCCAAGCACCCTGTGATCTTTCTGCAGCAATTACTGTATCATCAATGCAAGAAGACATGTGAGCAGCAGGCCAGGCTAAGATTACAGGTCCCTGCATGCCTCTCGTGTCTGATCCAACTTGAACCTTCTCCAAATAGGGTGTTGCATGATTAAGTCCCATCTTTGTTAGCAAATACTTTATTTTATGTCATAAAGTTCATCCTACAAATCTCAAACTTATACATTGTATGCTGAAGACATGTCAATGGGTTATCTTGCTCCTCGGGTTTGGTCAAGCTAAATAAAACGTAGCCCCTATTAATTCATCTATTCTCCTGCTCTAAATTGTTATAGAAGTATGAAACAAAGCTGAAACCTTTCGTGTTAGACAACCCTGTTCACAAAGTCTTTGCAGAATGTAAATACGAATGACCAGATGATTCTTTGGGGTCTCAAGAGATGATTCCTCTGGCCCCAGATCACATCTCTACCAGTGATGCCCAGACTTGCAGGGAGTTCAGTTTAAAACTCTCAGACATGTATTTGAAAGAGGAAAGGCTTTTGCTGCGCACAAGTGAAAACGGTTTGGTTGTATGGAGCTGGGGCATGGCGCGGATCCACTTCTTACAGGTGCAACCTACCATTTTTATTTGCACGCTGCCTTTCTTCACTGCTGTATTGCTGCAGGTCTCTGAGGTCTCCGAGCACCCTGATGCTGTAGTCTGCACATTAGATGCTAACTGAAGACTCCAGACAGAATGGGAGAGGTGGTGCACTGTGGATGAGCACTAAAGGCCACACTCCTAACCCTAAGTACTTGTACTTCTTCCCCCAATCTTATTAAATGACCAGTCATGTTTTGTAGAGTTAAATTCTTATACTGGCCTTCTATGTGTAGCAAAACTATTTGGCTATTTGGTTAAATGTAACCCTTGTGCAAATTGACTAGTTCCATAGAGACCAATGGTTGCAGTGGGAAGACACCCCATACATCAATAAGACTTACTTTGCCCTCTTGGCCATTTCGTTCCCATCCCAGCGGGGGCTGTATGGATAGTTCTTCTGGGCCTGGGAATAGAGCTGCCCGCTGTTGGTGAAGTGATACACGGACTGAAATGTTAGAGTTGGCTGGTCTCGTGGAAAGTACAGCGGCAGATCAACTGCAATAAACAGAAATGAATATAATGAAAAGGCACAAAGTTATAAATGTTATATATTGCATGTGAACTTGGGTCTTTTTTTTACAGATAACGGGATTAGAAGAAATGAATCAACCCTATGATTTTCAATAACTGCATTTCTGCCTAGCAAAAAATCTGGAACTTACTTAGGCAGCTCCATAAAACTACTACTACTGCTTGTCAACCATTTCCAAAAAAAATAAAAAATGAAGACACAGGGACTAGTCCAATTGCCATTTTGGAGTCAGGAAGGAATTGGAGAGGCTTCAGATGGGGTTTTTTGCCTTTCTCTGGATCAACTGCCAGTTAGGCAGGTTAAAATAGAGTTCAAAGGTTGATCTCGATGGACGTGTGTCTTTTTTCAACCTAACTTACTATATTACTATAGATATAATTAGCCAGAAAAAGTCAGCTATTGGTTTATTTTAAGCATTTTCTAAACTTACGCTTTTATCACAGTGGAAGAAAGTGCAGCAAGAACATTCGCCGTAAAGCAAAGCTCCTCGTTTAGGTGCAAACAATTCCGTTCTGAACTACAAAATGCGAGTGAATAAGTCTGAACATCAAGAAGGCATGGGAGGCCAGAAGAAGCAGAAGCCGATGTCACAATGGAGCTGGTGCAGCAACTCGTTACAGGAGTCGTAACAGGAGCAGAATTCTATACGTAGATATGCTTGGAATTCACACAAACAGGAAGTAACCTGAAATTACCCGGCTATAGGAATTGTGACTCCGGAGAGAGAATACATCCCATAGAGTACATTTTCTACCAAACTGTTTACAGTATCGGATCGCAGAGAGTACAAAAAACATCTTATCGTTGAGCAACTACTGACTGACAGGGTGTTTCCAGGTCACTACTGGAAATGGTTAAAGGAACAGTAACATTAAAATCTAGGGTGCTTACATAGTAGCACCCACGCAAACTATTCTTAAGTGGTGGTTTTGTGTAATAAATCTGTGGCAGGCAGCAGGTCTGTAATTAAGCCCTGAACCTACATTCATGTGTCATAATAATAAAGTATTAAGACCCTTGACCAATGACAGCCAATGGCGAATGCTGTACACACGAGGAATCAAAAAGTCAATCAACTGCACTGAGCCTCTGGGCATCCAGTAATGTCGTTGCCAAATTCTAAACGGGAGTTTCTTCTATCAGATTTCTGGGGAGTTTTTCTTTTTTTCTGTTAATAATGGATTTATTGACTGATGAAATACCCTTAGCCATTAAAACAAATATCTGTGATATAATAAGAATATTCACGGCATCCGATGGAATCTTTGAACTCAAGTAAAAGCAGCTCAGGTATTAAAATGTGGCAAAAGTACCTGAAAGTTAAAACTCTGTTTTAATTGGCCAGTCATGCTGCAATAGTTCTGCAATGGTTCTGTCAGAATGTCAGCAGATATTATGTATATATTAGGGGTTGCTGTGCTGCTAACTAAAAATCCTCTGGTCTAGGCATGACATTGGTTGAGATAGCAAAGCTATGCATAGGAAGAGAAAATCAAATAGGGACCCTGGCACAATTAGGAAATACCTGCTGTGCTACCCCCATATAGCTAAGGATACTCTCGACATTAGATCGCACAGCAGAAACCTCTGTATTGTGTCTGTACCGCTTCTACTATATTTGTGCTTCTCTTTCACTACTCTCATTGTTAAATTGACCAGGAATGGTGACAGCCTGCAGTGCTATAAGCTAAAGAGCAATGGCTCATGCTCACATAACTATTGGTCTGACCCAGAGTGAATATCTACATTCCTTGCCATAAAGCAAGGCAGAACTGCTGTTGCTTTCCAGACAGGAAGTAGAGATGATCATGTGAATAGCTGGAAATGGCGTTTCTGAGTCAACCTTTTAAAGCGTCACTATTTTCCCCAGATGCCCCTAGTTTACATATGAGGCATAGTTTTCAGGTGTGAGTGGGGAGTAAGTGCTGTAGCTGACTCACAGCGGCCGTGACTACAGACAGTGTGATGAGTAATGAGTGTGAAAGTGGCAGCAGCCCCCTTGCTTACTCATCCTCTCATGCATGGCTGTCGTTTCACAAGCTTTAGTAAACAATTACAGTGCTTTTATCTGTGCTGTGTCTCTGTATGGCACACGCCAGTGCAGCCCTAAATATAGCTCCTGCTTCAGTGGTGAATCACTCGACATGGCAGACATGCGGCTTGCAAACAGATTGGAGTCTGTGTTTACACAAGCATGAAAGAAACCGTCACACTATTGTCAGGGAAATGATTTTATGTCATAAACTGCAGGGAAAATAATATAAACAAGGAGGCAGAAAAATTGCATAAAATTTGTCACCATCACTGAGGGACTTAAGGTTTTAGGCAGTTAGAGGGCAAGCTGAAGCCTGAATCTGCACAGGGTGGGAAATGCTGCGAGGCTGTGTGCAGGACTGGAGGATGCTGGGAATTTGTGTGCAGGACTGGGGGATGCTGGGAATTTGTGTGCAGGACTGGAGGATGTTGGGAGGTTGTGTGCAGGAATGGAGGATGCTGGGAGGCTTTGTGCAGGACTGGAGGAAGCTGGGAGTTTTTGCGCAGGACTGGAGGACGCTGGGAGTTTATGTGCAGGATAGGAGGATGCTGGGAGTTTGTATGCAGCACTGGAGGATGCTAAGAGTGTGAGTGCAGGACTAGTGGATGCTGAGAGGTTATGTGCAAGGCTTTGAGGGTGCTGGGAGTTGTATGCCAGGCTGAAGGATGCTGGAAGGTTGTGTGCAGAACTGGAGGAAGCTGGAAGGTTGTGTGCAGAACTGGAAGAAGCTGGAAGGTTGTATGCTGACCTGGAGAATGCTGGGAGATTGTGTGCTGGGTTGGAGGATGCTGGGAGATTGTGTGCTAGGCTGGAGGATGCTGGGAGGGTGTGTTCAGGACTGGAGGATGCTGGGAGTTTGAGTGCAGGACTGGAGGATACTGGATGGCTGCAGGGGGTGGGGGCACAGGAATGGCAAATGCTAGGTGTGGGTGTGTGCAAGACCCTGGAGTGCTTTTGGGGTCTCATGTAATGATCTAACCGTGCCTGTAGTGAGTTCCCCACAGAGCAATGCTGATTAAGCACACTGACATACGCCCTGCAGGGAATACTTACTAACTGGGGAGCAGGAGGCACTGGCTGAGCAGGGAGTGGAATCCTCCTGTCTCCCCATGGGAAGGGAATGCAGCGAGGGGACCTTGCTCTGACATGTACATGTGGCACAATGTTTACTTTGGCTCTTCCCACAAACACACAGTAATTCACTCCTTGGGAATCACACTTTGCACATTATTTATAGAAATGCTGATCAGGTATAATGAGAGCAAACACCAGGCACCTTTGGAACTGCTCTTATAAACACCTTGTTTCCATGGTAATCACAACAATCCCCAAACTTTCTCCCAATCCATAGCTCGCAACACAAATATTTGGCCGTTTTGGGTGTGGGAATGGAAAGACTGAGCTCATTTATCAAGTTAGGACTCAAACACAGAGAATAAGGAACAAACATGTCTGCCAAGAAGTGGCTGGGTGGTGTTGGCTTGACAGTGACCTTATTGTGGTTTAGTTCTGTGCTCCAACAGGCCTGGGATTCTGCCCACTCTGCGACTATCATGTTCTCTGCTCTAGTGCAACATATCTTACCATAGCTAACCACCGAAAAACTCTCCTAACCAGCGGCGGGTTATATATTAATATATAACTGCAGGCTATGCAGACAGAAAATCCTACAGAACTAGTTAAACAAGTGAACGGAATGAAATGGGTTAACTACAAGATAAATGTCTCTATAAGGCAAATCCAGAGTAAAGTGGGTACTTACTGTGCACCAGGAAACAGAAGTCTTTCCAACTCAGCAACAGGGTCAGCTTGGTGAAGCCTTCAGCATCATATTCTACCACGCCACTGCAATAGAGGAACACCGTATAGTAAATATAACTGCACCAGTAGAGGCCAGTAAGTGGCATGTATAGCCTTCTCAGAGCAAGCCAGTAATCTTCATTTTCAGAGTCTAATGATGTGGCAATAGCAGTACCAGAGCAGAGCTGGCAGAGCACTATGGGTAATATTACTCTAATTTGGAGGTATGGGATAGGTTGGTATTTTGTGACCACATTGCAAGGGCAGGGACTCACCAGGGGATGGGGGTAACTTTTGAGGCAGGGGTCACATATGGTGCAAAAGGGAACCTCGTGTGTACTGTAAGATTCTTATCTTATGGGTATCAGAAAGTGTTGGGGGGTATATTTCTGACTCCCTAGAGAGGAGATGGCACCCAGCTAACGTATACAGTAGAAGCCCATTTTACGTTTTTCAGGGGTGTAAAATCAGGGAAATGTGTTAAAGTAACTTTTTCTTCAAGTACTGAAAGGATATAAGCACATGAGTCAGTATTACTTTGAGATACAATATTTACTGTGTTAATAACAAGGGTTAAGCATTGCAGTGTTAATGTTACACTATGGGGGGCATGAGCAAGACCACTCTATCAGTCACACACACAACCTAAAGCAATAAGTGATTGGTGCAGGATTGTATTATGTATAATGTATGACTGAATGTATTAGGGGCAGACTAATTGGAATTAACCACTTACAGGCAGAACCATGGCAAAATATACATCAGGTTAGTATTTTAAACCTCTTTATTTAACAAATAAGAACATTCATAGAGGGAAAAAAAGCAGTGTTTGGGTACCTCAGAACAAAATTTTGATGTAAACAATGGGAAAACATTACTTAAAATCAGGGAAATGCTCCCATTGAAATGCATTATAAATTGGTGGGACCACAAATAAAAAATGTAAAATGCGGGAAAACTTAAAATCAGGGTACTTAAAATCGAGGTTTCACTGTATATGCAGGAGCTTCAAAGCTTAGGATGGTGATGGATATTGCACTCTCCTTCCCCAATTGGATGCACTTTCTGTGTGTTTAGGCTAAATCCAAATATTCCAACACCAGCCTGAATTCAGTAGGACACACCCATAGCATGTGATTCCAAACTGGGTCATGTCCTAGCCCAGCGTCCTGGCTAGCAGCCACACGGCAAGCTGTTTTTTCCCCCAGTTCAGCTGTACAGACAATTAGAATTCCACCCTAGAACTGCCTTTAATCGGCCGCTGCTTTCTGGCACTTAATAAATGGGCTCAGTTGTAACTGGTCTCATGTTTGGTGGAAAAGCTGCAGCGAGTACATCAGGCCGGCCAGCTGGCTTTGGCCCAATCACTCCATCTCAGTGACACCCCTGTCAACAACCCCAGGCAGCATGCTCAAGAGTATGTTTGGGACAAGAACTCATGTTGTGGTTTAATTGCAGGTTATTCTCAGGAAAAGAACACAGCAGCGAACATTAGGCATTGTCTCAAAGTTACTTCCTTCATAAAAACCATGGTCCTTTTTTGGGTTGCAAACATTTCACGCAAAATGAAAGAAAACTTAATACTGTATATTGTACCGTATAGCAGTTTGCAGGTGTAATGCAATGGGAAACATGGAGACTCTATTTTCAAGAGCCAGGACCAGCAGTGCAGAAAGGCCTAAACAAATACAGTTTTTCATTGCAAATGTGCTTCTTCCCCATCCTGAAATGTAAAATGCTTTCTGGGGGCTGGGACTCAATAAAACAGAAAAGCAATGCAGAAGTTTTTTTTATTATTATTAAATAATACTATAAATAATGACTTACGTCCCAAAGTGGCTGAGAAAAGCAGCAATATATTCCCGTCTCTTGTGGTACCCTTGGATCACATACTGCACCTAGAATTAAAACGGCAGTCACACTAATGGCTTTGTGCTGGGCAGGCAAGTTGTACAGATAAAAACACGTGTGCTTGTTTGGATTTTATATGGTATTTAGTGTTTATTTGAGGCAGGTAAGGGTACTGGAGCCCTGGAATTTGCTGGTGCACATTTACTGCCTTGGGCAGAGAACTCTTTGTACAAATAGCAATAAGATGCCCAGCACCTGCTGTATTTTAGGGCAGAATTATGTAATAGGGATATCTTTGCAGCCTTTTTTTCTTGGCAAAATCCCATTTTTAAATTTTTTTAATATAAACAGAGAACAATTTAGCCCCAAATCTGCTTGTTCCAGAGGGTTGCAGTTGCGCTTACCTAAGCACCAATTACAGCACCTGTATCAAGAACGGAATAAAATCTTTCTAGGAGTTGGCTGCCAACCGAGAAGGAAAGATGACCCAATGTGTTGCTTTTGGCTTCCTGGTGTGAACTGACATATTGGATATAAGCTGTTAGAACCCACTGACTTACTGAATATAAACGGCATGGCTCTATATATATATTTTTTATCACATTAGCCTATTTAGAGATTCCATAGATAATACATTGGAGTGCAGTTTGGCTATTCATTATGTGAATTGTTCTGATGTTATCCTCATGCAACTATCTATTAAAACCTTGCAAGGATATAATGGTGATTGCTAATTGTGCCAGTGAGGCCTAGTAAATACTCAGCAGAAATAGCTGACGTACAGTAAAGATTACAGCTTACACTTACCTTGTTAGTTAGCAACTGGCAGACCTGAGGGACATAATCAATAAGACAGCTCCCACTTGGAAACACAGGGATATGAAGCGCTGAGGATCCACCAAGGGCACTGGGGAAACAAACGGCAGAGGGTTGACTGTATTATTCATACAGCATATTTATTCTATTTCTCCCAGGATTGGGTAAAGTATGAGGAAAGGTTAAATTATGCATTTATACACATAAACAGGAGCTGACAAACTGCTTGCCTGTGCAAAGACATTCTTAAAAGGCTGCAAAAACACTTCAAGTGATGCAGTAACACTGCATTGGAGGTTTCTGAGTAGATTTTCTATGGGGCTACCTGGTTTCCTCCAAGACTCCCAAACCAAAACTGATAGATAACATTGGCTTCTTATGAAACTGATCAATAGAAATCGTTACTATAAAGAGCTGCAATGCAAACAAATCACATTCTTCTGCATTAATAGGCCATACAAACTCCCTGCATGACACTGTTGCACTTGACTCAAAAGGAGAGGATTTGATTGGCTGAAGACCAAGCTGGGCCACTTCACGAGTCACGAGCCTCTCATTGTTGCAGATGATTTCCCGATTATGAATGCCAACATCTTGTCTCAGCTGAGTAATTATTCAGCTTGGCAACTGACTCAATCGGCACAGTGAATGGAGGCGCAAAAGCATTTCATTTGGTTACTCAGCACAATGCCAATTAGTCACGCACTCAACACAAAGAGAATTCTCACCCCAAACCCTGACTCACAGAGGATGGTGTCTGCACCAGGGCCGCTAGACCCATTCATTCTACCTGCCAACAGCACTGGGAAACTGACGGCCACTTGGAACAGAGTCTATGGATTTAATATAGAGCTGCAAAGAATGTGACTGGAGCTGGAGATAAGCAGAGGTGCCAATGGGTTGTTACATTATGCCAATAGGCCATTTATTATGGGTATTGGATCAGCCATGTTAACTGACCTGACACCAGGGCACTTAGTTAAGGATGGCACGGCAAAAAAAGAAATTGCATGAGTCATAAAAAACTATGGCTCTTATATCATCTTCACTTTGGTGACTGGTTCAGATGGATAAGATAAGACTACAATGAAAAATCTTATTCCTAATACAACCAGAACACCTTATGGTGGGGAAATAACAGATTCATGAGGGTGAAGGAAAAATACCATCAGTTTGTGCTTGCAAAGTGTATAGCACTTCCTATTAATCATGTGACTATTCTAGTTCTGCCTGCACTGGAGAATGTATAGCACTTCCTGCTAATCATGTGACTATTCCAGTTCTGCTTGTGCTGGAGAGTGTATAGCACCTCCTGCTAATCATGTGACCATTCTGGTTCTGCTTGCACAGGGCAGTATGCAGCACTTCCTGCTAATCATGTGACCATGCTGTTTCTGCATACACAGCAGAGTATACAGTACAGCACTTCCTTCATGAGACCATACTGTTTCTGCTTGAACTGGAAAGTGTATAGCACTTCCTGCTAATCATGTGACTGTTCCGTTTCTGCTTGCACAGGGGAGAATACAGCACTTCCTGTTAATCATGTGACCATGCTGTTTCTGCATACACAGGAGAGTATACAGCAATTCCTGCTGATCACATGTTCAATGGGCAATACAGTGTGGCAGTTGTGTGGTATGACAGATTATGCATGGATGTGGATATCTGTATTTTTGAAAGACTATCCTCGTGCCATAAAACCCAGAATTCTCATGGGGTACAGCAGCAAGTAGTCCAATTTCCAAAACCCACCAGCACACCCTGGCCTCTCACACCACAGTTGGTCTGGTGCTCAGTTGAAAGGGATTGGCAACCCTTAATTATCTCTGTTAGAAAATAAAAGACTGGCACTCAGGACTCCATGCAAGCGGGCCAAGCCCTGCGTGTTTAATGCATTTTCTTTTCTAACTGCAGCAAGTAGCTCATAGTCATTTCAGGCTGTTTGAGATTGACTCAAGAAAATGATGGTGAGCAACACACATCTTCATTTACTGCCCAAACGGTTACAAGCAGAAAAAAGTTTCAACACGCATCTGAGGTCTATAATCTGTGCCCTTTGTCATTGCTGAGCTTGTTGTTGAGCATGTTGCAACCGACATATCGAAGACCACAAGCAGCCATTTTCCCCATCTCCTCCCTTGTAACCAGGGGCCTGAACAGTTCGTTTCCTGCACCTTGATAGGAGGAAGTGCCAAATCCCACTGAGTTCACAAGAAACAACAAGATTAGAAAGTGAGGTAAAAAAACAGGAAACAAATGTGTTTTATTTACGTAAGTTCTTTAGCAAGAGGTAATGGAACCAGTTCTGTGGAAGGGCACTGCAAGGGTAACATCAGATCCTTACAGGAATCACATCTGGTTTTCTTTCAATAGGAGGTTCTAATGATGTAGCTGACTTTTATGTGGTTACCTGTGCAAAACATGGGCACAGAGAGATACCATAAAACTATGACAGTATAGGTATTCCCCTGTATTAAGCACAATTCAGCAGGAGCAGTCCCCTAAATTTGCTCATAGCCTGTACAGAGAGATACCATAAAATTATAGCATCATAGATATTCCCCTGTACTAAGCAGGAACTAGCTTGGTGTTGCAGAAGACTACAAGGAGGACAAGATTGGCAACCTGTGTGTTCTGGCAAATGCCAGAGGGGCTAATGTAAAGCTGGCCATAAACGGCCCGATAAAATCTGACGACAGACCGAATCGGCAGTTTATTGGCCCGTGTAGGGCCCTCAGACAAGCTTCCCAGATTGGTATCTGGCTGAAAGTCGGCCAGAAGTCTATCGGGCAGGGTTAAAAATCCTCTCGGATCGCGGACCGCATCTGTTCGTCTGTACTAAGCGCAATTCAGCAGGAACAGGCCTACATTTGCTCTACCATATAATAATTTGTTCTGCTGTAAATTAGACGTACAACTGCACAATGGAATATTGTACTGGGAAAGACTTCTGTGCGTGCTTTATATTACATGATAGGTCCAAAAATCTGTTTAGGCTCATAAAGCAATAAAACAGGACCCAATGGCTGTTTTCCTCTGGCAGGGAAGCAGGTTTCTAAACAGACTCTATGTAACGGGAGAGCTTGTCCATAACGAGCTGTGGGGACTGATTTAGAGCTACTCGCTCTAATCATATGATCAGGCCTCTGTTTATGGCAATGGGATCTGCTTATCTTCTATTTTTTCCTCTGGGTTATTATGTATATAAAGCAGGGCGCGGGCGTTTCCGTGACTCAGCAAGAAAGTATGTAGTTAGGAGGGAGGGACCCAATGTATGGACGATAGCAGAAAACTGGGAAAATTAGAGGTTCTGTGAAAAACAGTAGAACAAAGCATTTGTCCATATTAAAATTATTGTGTGCCCAGAACATTCCTTCTCTGTCTCTCTATATTTGTATTTATACATATGGGTAGGAGGAGGTGCCATATTGATTCTCTTAGACCAGGGCTGTCTAACTGGAGGCCCGCGGGCCGCACCCCCGTTCTGTGCCTGTTTACCATATGTAAGATTTAAAAGGTATCACTACAGAGATTAACTGGCCCCTGCATTGTTTAAACCTCAAATTCAGACTGTATTGTTCACACCTGAGATCCAGATTGAAACTGCCCACATTGTTCACCTGTTCACACTTTATTCAAAATGCTAATGGAGCACCAGCACTGTGTCACTGTATGTAGTAAATATTAGAATTATAGCTTTCCCTGTCTCCTGCTCTGTTCTGACTGTGTGTGCCATTCTTAAGTAGCAGGGTTATCCCAGGTCTAGCCTATAATTCTATAAAAGAATGGAATTAGTTAGTGAGACAAATGGATGGGCAAGAGCAGAAGAATGAAGGAGCAGGAAGTCCACCAGAAAACAGTTCCTGAGTCTTTAACAGATCGGTCCCCTCCAGACCAAACCTGAGCCTCAAAAGACACTGGCGCTACTTCATGTGCCCTATAAGGGTCTCAAGCCTAATCTCTATGGCAACAAACAGTTGACACTTTTTTACTGGGTAAATGTACTAACAAAAGGGATGCACCATATCCAAATCCTAATTTGCATAATTAAATTATGGATGGGAAGGGAAATCACGTGAGTTTTCGTCACAAAACAAGGAAGTAAAAACATTTTTCCCACCTTTTCATTTCTCACCCCTAGTTTGCATATGCAAATTTGGATTCAGATTTGGAATTCGGCCGAATCTTTCATGAAGGATTTGGCCGAATCCCAAAAAGTGGATTCAGTGCACCAAACCTGATGCCACCTCGAATGTGCCAGTCACCTGGCAGTTATGGTACAAATCTCATATGCCCACCCCAAATATGGCTGCCTGCTACACTGCAACATCAGGGGTACAGACCTGTAGAACAATTCTGCATGGAACAGAGGCATAGTTGGAAAGTCCATCAGGTCCCCCAGGGAAAGTGCCATAAAACATGCAAAGAACTAGCACAATGAGCACGCCATCTATTTATTGCTATTGTTTTATAGTCAGTCCCGGCCATAAATGCTAGCTTGGGAGCTTTTTATTTACAGAGGAAAATTAAATGACAGTTAAAAGTTTTCCCCGAGCAGCGCCCAGCGATCGAAGACAGACAAGAAAGCTGTAAGTAAAATCATGTTATTCTGTGCAATTTGTCCTCATGTGCCTCCTGTCACGACTCAGTATCTCTAGGTTCAAGCTCCTGTGCCAGCTACACATCTTATGTGCTTCTTATCTGCACTGACTTGGACACCATTCAACTCAACTAATCAGAAAACCCACTAGCTGCACCCACTGCACAGAGCCAAAGCTTTAGGTGCCATACAATCGTGCCCAGGTTCAGCACAAGAGATTAAATACAAAGAATATAAAGGGCACAGTGGTTTAATGATATCAGTTTTAATCTGATTGGAGATAATGAAATAATTACTATTACGAAAACTTTGGCCTTGAGCGGGAGGATGTGTAGGAGCAGAGTGAAAGGGGCAGATAGTGGGAAGAAGGGAGTGTTTTAGTGTTATAAGAATGCATTCTGAACCATGAAAGTCCCAGCATGCTCTGTGGACTGTCCATCCTGTGCCTAGCAGCCAGATAGAGGCCAGAAGTAGGGATGCACCGAATTTAGGATTCGGTTTGAGATTCAGCCAGGTTTTGGCCAGATTTGCATATGCAAAAAGTTATGTATTTTCCCTTCCTGACTCTTATTTGCATATGCAAATTAATGGCAGGAAGGGAAAACATGTAACTTTTTGTCACAACACAAGGAAGCACAAATGATTTTTTTTTTCCACTTTTCCCCTTCCCATCCATAATTTCCACATGCAAATTAAGGTTCGGATTCGGTATTTGGCTGAATCACAGATAGTGTATTCGGTGCATCCCTACAAGGAAGTCCACAGAAATGCTTGGCATGGTGACCCCATAAGGTTTTCAGAGACTGATGAGTAAATGGGTTGCTGGAAACATTTAGGCATAATCCTTCAGATAGATCAACATGATGCGAGGAGCCTTTACTTGGGAATATGTGTTGGTTTCTTTGGGGTTCATGCCTCCCAGATTTCCTCACGGTCAGCACCAAAATACCTTTGTGTTTAAAGAAGACTTCTTCTTCTTGCAGTGAATTCAAACTAGGAATGCACCAAATCCACTAATTTGGATTCAGCCGAACCCCCCGAATGCTTCTGAAGAAGTGACGAGACGCCACGAAACGCGTCAAGCGTGGGGTATATGTCACTGCTATGATATATATGTTTTTAACTATATTCAATAAATGAAGATTTTATGATTCAGCTGCCGAAATGCTCCGCAAGTTCTGTATTGTCTTCTTTGGGGTTCATGCCTTCCAGATTTCCTCACGGTCAGCACCAAAATACTTTTGTGTTTAAAGAAGACTTCTTCTTCTTGCAGTGGATTAAAACTAGGGATGCACCGAATCCACTAATTTGGATTCAGCCGAACCCCCCGAATCCTTTGTGGAAGATTCGGCTGCATACCAAACCCAAATTTGCATATGCAAATTAGGGGTGGGAAGGGGAAACCATTTTTTACTTCCTTGTTTTTTGACAAAAAGTCACGCGATTTCCCTCCCTTGAAAACGGCAGAATCCCGAACGGAATCCTGGATTCGGTGCATCCCTAATTCAAACTCATAAATCTATGCAGGTTGCTGGGGATTCAATAAAGGCTGAGTAGTCATAGGTCGGCAAAGGATGCTGTTTCCATATATACAATCCCATAAATACCGGGCCCTGTTTATTCAGTGTAAAGGCCAACTATGCCCCTAGGAGAAATGTTCTGGGCTGTCCCATGTCCTGAGATGACTCTGGATGTTTATAGTGAGAGACAGACTATAGGATGGACACAGCAGGCTAATGTGCAAGTTCCCTGAGCCTATGGGAGTTCAGAGAGAAAGTCTGCAGGAATGAATGGACTTCAAAACGTAGAATTTCCAGGTCCCACGCATGCACTGCCCGACTCCACAGGGCTCCTACTAAGTGATTTCACAGTCTCCACCCAGGTCTGCATTGTTTCATGGTGCCAGGTTGAATGAATAGAGGGTTTCGCAGCTACGAGGGAATATGTCATACTGATTAACCCATTCCATGCTGCACTGCAAATGACAATACAGGGAGCTGTATTTAACTCTAGCGTGCATTTTCCTCGACACCAGGAGCTTACTATCTGATCATGTGACCTGTAGTCTCAACTCACGGACTATTAGCATTAACAAGTATCTATAAAGCACCCACATGTTCTACAGCGCTGTACAACAAATCAGCAGAGGTTAATTGAAAAAGGGTTGTACCCGAAACATGAAGTGTTTTGCACTGCTAATAAAAGAAACACATGCAGTTTGAAAATACTGCCTTGAAGCTGTTTTTTACGACTTTATACATTATCCTATTAATTTAAAGGAAGCAATATTGGTGGACAAGATGCAGGTATAATGGGTGTGGCCAGGGCAGTGGCTATTCATATAGGTCAGTTCATCTCTTCTTTTCATAGAAGCCCATTTAGATACAGCAGATGACCTCCCCTATGGGGACTGCCTTTCTAACTAATCGAGGGCCCTTGATTTCTGATCCCAACCTGCTCCTGGTTAACTGGATCCCTTAGGCGCCGGGCCTTGCCAACATGTAGAATGGGGCCCCAATGAAATTAAAGGAAAACTATACCCCCAAAATGAATATTTGAGCAACAGATAGTTTATATCACATTGAGTGGCATATTAAAGAGTGTGAGTGTGTGAGTGTGAGTGTGTGTGTGTGTGTGTGTGTGTGTGTGTGTGTGTGTGTGTGTGTGTGTGTGTCAAAACATAAAAGTCCAGACAAATATAGTGAATAAAAGATAATTACTTTATCTGAAACTCTGCAACGTTTCAAACCTCCCGCTTCTTTGTCAAGCAGTATACATCAAAATGATATATATATATATATATATATATATATATATATATATATATATATATATATATATATATATATATTTGAGTAAATATTGCCCGTTTACGTCTCTTGCTTTGAACCACCATTTTGTGATGGTCTGTGTGCTGCCTCAGAGATCACCTGACCAAAAATACTGCAGCTCTAACTGTAACAGGAAGAAGTGTGGAAGCAAAAGACAGAACGCAGTCTGTTAATTGGCTCATGTGACCTAACAAATACTGTTTGTTTGGTATGTTTGGGTGCACTGTGAATCATACGATCCCAGGGGGTGGCCCTTATTTTTTAAAATGGAAGATTTCTATTTAAGATTACCCAATGGCACATACTACTAAAAAAGTATATTATTATGAAAATGGTTTATTTACATGAAGCAGGGTTTTACATATGATCTGTTTTATGCAATATATTTTTATAGAGACCTACATTGTTTGAGGGGTACAGTTTTCCTTTAAGACATGCCCGTTGCATGCACAGCCATGATCTTGATCTGACCAAGCCACACCCAAAGTATGCTAAAACGCCACTAATGATCCAGTCAAATCACTCCACCATAAGCCCCACCTCTTTCTAAACTCGCAAATCATGCTTTTCCATTTCATGGTCCTCCTCTGCCATTGGGTTGTTCTGACAAGTTATGCACCTTATGTAAGCCCTGTCAAGAAGATTAATAATCGGTGTCAACAGGGAGGGGCGATGCTAACTTAGTAGTATGGGGCCGCATGATTACTGATGTAACATTACAGATTTAAATTATCTATACTTGTGGTGCAGTACTCACAGACATGGCACAAACCTGCTCTCTGCACCACCACAAAGCCATCAACACTGGCAGTCTGAGTGGCACTGAAAGATCACATGACTATAGGACAGCTGCAGGGCCTACTTTGTGACCTGTGCAGCTGCAGGTTCCTAAATCCCTGGTGCCCACAGATCAGTGCCTGTGTACTGTATCTCCAGCAATAGGTTATATCTGAGTGCTCACATGTAATAAATATGTAGACATGCACATTGGGAAGGGAAGGGTGGTATGGTTTCAGTTGTGCCAGTGAGCAGTAAGGTCAGATGGGGAAAGCTGGGTCGGTGACTGACAGATTTTAAATTACAGAACAGCCCACAGTACATATCAATCAACCAGAGAGGACATTGTGGGCCTGGAAACAAACAGTGCTGCTATCTCAGTCACCCTTGCCTGGTGCCAAGAACAACAATAATAAAGGTGTCAGCCAACTGCGAGGACGGCAGAAAACGTATATTATGTCACGCACTTGGCACTCATCGGGCTCCTGAGAGCACCCATCCATCTCAGTTAATTTTCTAAGTCAGGGGCGGGAGGGGTGCTGTGTTTCCTAACACTGGTTTCCCTGACACACCCACGCCAGGGCCCGACATGTATAAAACCTGATCATCTCGGTACTGTCAAAAACCTGATACCCCAAACTGTATCACAAACAAATAAAACATTGTATACGTTTAATGTGCAAGTTCCTGCTTTGGAGATGCAATTTCTGCTGAAGAAACATAGTTGTGCCTGCTTCTCCCTTGTGTTGCCCAGGGCTGCTCTATGAGCTGTTATACAGCAGCCCTATGAGAATAAATATAAAGCCTTCCATTTCCACTGGGGCTCTTAATTGGGAACTATAGCGAAAATGAAAATATCAGTACCCACAAACATGGTAGCTATCAGAGGGGTACAGGGGGTTCTGTAGTAAGGGTCCTCCTGACAGAGGGGGGACCCAAAATGGGAATGATTGATTCAAGGATCACTAAAGGAGAGGGGATTGTGTTAAGTGGGTGGAGATTGGGAGGTTTGTCAATGGTGTTTGGCATATTAGGGGAGTGGCCAGGCAGATCAAGGTAGAGTGCAGCATTATTGGGGAGTGGCCACAGTGGATAAGGGGTGTGGCTGTGATTTTGAAGGACATTTTTTTTATTAGGCTCAAATTTATTTGTTGAAGGGGCCCAACGCCCAAATAGCCATGGAAACTAATTGGAGCCCCCTGAAGGAAGGCCCTAACTTGCAGTATGGAGGTCCATTACTACCGATGGCAGCTCTGCCCACAAATATACATTGTCATACCTCCCAACTGTCCCGTTTTTCGCTGGACAGTCCCGATTTTGACAACTCAACCCGCAGTCCTGGATTTATTACTGAAATGTCCCAAGTTTCTCATTGATATCCTGCACTGAACAGACAGAAAAAGATACAAAGTTTCTAACTTACTTGACTTTTGGCAGAGAGCCCAGAATAGATCCTTAGATACTCTTGTAACAATACAAGATACAGGTCTCTTGGGAAAACCGAGACTAGCATCTTAAAGGGCAATTCACCTTTATTAGCAAAAACCACAGAAATGTGTTCAAAATCTCATAACCTGCCAAATTTTGTAAAATGGACATGGTCATTATGGGGCGCGGCCACAAAATGGACCTGGTCAAAAAATGTTGCCGCGCATCTCTTTCTATTTCCAAAACTTTGGGAGGTATGCATTGTGCAAAGCCACACTAGAGACTGGTGCAGTCATGTGCCAGGCCTGATGGGCACATTGGGATATGACATAGTGCTGCTATTTATTAAACATGGTTATCCTATAGAACTGGGACAGTCACCTTTGGCTCAAGATGTAACTATTACAAAGAGAATCTCTGTCCCTATTGTAGTGCTTTAACCATTGAACTGATAAAGGATGTTTCTGCTGTAAAACCCTGATGATACAGAGATGGGAAATCACTGGTACTATAACTTTAGTTGCTGTACAAGGAAAACCATACGCAGTGATACAAACATAAATTCCAATGATGAAACACAGGCCTGTGGGTACGTGACATTCACATGCAGGATTTTAGTGGCGATGGTGAGTAACGGGCAATTGTGAGCTCTGCCCTTCTATAGAAGTGTGCTGCCCAACATTGCAGCCCTGTGATGTCACATCCGGGTGACCACAAGTTTCTGTCAGAAGGGATCAAAGGCGCCTGGAATAAAACAGGTCATTTAGGGAGTTTCATATACCGAGTGTTTTCTTTCTACGAATGGAGGGTTGTGGGTTCCGCTGCCTTTTCTTCTAAAAGAAGTTAAGTCATTTAAATATTAAACCTGTGACTGCATCACTGGTTAGAACAAGTGGAAATGCACAGTTGACAAAACTGCAATTTTTGTTAATACCTATATATACACACAGCCACAACCACATATATTTCTAATGAATTAAATCAATTCTTCATTTAGTGCCTGTGTCTTTATTATATTCATTATCATTTCATACAGCTGCCTCAATGACAGACAAATATTTTACAATACGGGGTATGTACTTCCTGCACAGGGTTGAACAGCATTGTGTAAGTGCTTGAAGAAACATGAACGGGATCGGAGACAGGTTGTATTAAAGGTCAGCTATACCCTGGATTTCTAGCAGAATTTTGCTTAGTACAGAGGAGTATCTATGCGGCCATAGTTTTATGGTATGTCTCTGTACAGACTATGAGCAAACTTAAAGGGCTGTTCCTGCTGAATTGTGCTTAGTACAAGGGAATACCTATGCTGCCATAGTTTTATGGTATCTCTCTGTATAGGTTATGAGCAACCTTAGGGGGTTGTTCCTGCTGAATTGTGCTTAGTACAGGGAAATATCTATGCTGCCATAGTTTTATGGTATCTCTCTGTACAGACTATGAGCAAACTGTTCCTACTGAATTGTGCTTAGTACAGGGGAATATCTATGCTTCCATAGTTTTATGGTATCTCTCTATACAGACTATAAACAAACTTAGGGGGCTGTTCCTGCTAAATTGTGCTTAGTAGAGGGGAATACTTATGGGGCCATAGTTAACAAATTGTCACCTCAGTGAATCTGGGTTTCCTTGTCCTTTAAAGGAGAAGGAAAGGCTAAAATTAAGTAAGATTTATCAGAAAGGTCTATATAAATACACCAGTAAACCCTCAAAATAATGCTGCTCTGAGTCCTCTGTCAAAAGAAACACAGCATTACTTTCCATCTATTGTGTACTCATGGGCTTCTGTATCAGACTTCCTGTTTTCAGCATAAACCTCCAGGGCAGGGCTTGAGCATGCTCAGTTTGCTCCTCTCCCCCTCCCTCCTCCCCTCCCTGCTGTAATCAGAGCTGTAAGTGATCAGGGAGAGACTCAGGCAGGAATTGATGTCACACCAAGTTTATATGGCAGCTTCCATCCTAAACAAACAGAGACAGTGTCTAGAGCTGTTTACTCAGGTATGGTAAAGCATTTTGCAGAATAAATATAGTGTTATAGCTCGCACTATTGTGGCTAATCTGTTGCCAATAAACTGTCTTGGAGCTTTCCTTCTCCTTCCGTGAACAGCCCCATTGATATCTAAGGCAGAACCTGCACTGGATCCTCCAAACTCTTGCTCTGCCTCTGCTAGTAGCACTGGGGTGTGATTAAAACCAGGTCACAATGTGTATGGACTGCGTGGGTTCCCTCTAGACACTAGGGTTTCCTTCCAAAGCCTAAAATCTTACTGGCAGGTTCCTGAGCCCATGATAACTATACTGAAAGCGCCACTGGGACAGACACTGATGAAGATGATGAAATATTCCCTGCTGGGAGCTGTGTAATATATTTTGGTGCCATATAAATAACAGAACCCTGATTCAGCATGGTGGCATCATTTATATTACAGAGATGCCAATCAGCACCAAATTCCTAGAGGCACTTTATCTCTCTGCCCCTCCTTAGCTCATTGCCAAGAACTTTTCTCCTTACTGCCAAGTCTACGAAATATGATGAAAAGTTGGGTTTAATTGCATACTTTTCTCTAAATAAGCCAACACCCAGAAAGACATGTAGCAATGCAGTTAATAGGAAAGGGCAGTGTATGCAGGTTTGGCCTTATTTGGTGGAAATTTCTGCACACTCCATGAAAAGCCTCACATTTTTCTTCAGGAGAACCGCACCATGGAAACAAGATGGTCCCCAATCTGGCTGTTTTCAGACACTTATAGAAGTGCACAGCCAGATATTCACTGTACATTCCATACTGCCAGGAAAAGCAGCTATAGAGATGCATTTTCCCACTGGATACCTTTATTCCTATTGAATATAACAATGTGTGATGCAGTTCATGTAATTTATTTCTATTGGTCTTTGACCCGGCAATGAGCTTTTCTCTGACTGGTCAAGGCTCTGTTTGATGTAATGTATGTAAATTTGAATTGGTCGACACCCCTTTAAAAGGATTGTACTAAGGGGAGACCAACAGACTATGAATAAGTGCCCATCTAGGCACGAAACGCGTTAGGTTTATGTATGTCCTAATAAAGTCTTTTCAACTTAAATGGGTTGTTCACCTTTAAGTTAACTTTTATTATGGATAATTCTAAGAAACATTTCAATTCGTCTTCATTACTTATTTTGTATAGTTTTTGAATTATTTGATTTCTTTTTCAGACTCTTTCCAGCTTTAAAATGTGGGTCCCTGACCCCATCTAAAAAACAAATGCTCTTTAAGGCTACAAATGTGTTGTTATTGCTTCTTTTCAGGTCCTCTCCTATTCATATTCCAGTCTCATATTCAAATCAATGCTTGGTTGCAAGGGTAATTTGGACCCTAGCAACCAGACTGCTGAAATTGCAAGCTGTAGAGTTGCTGCATAAAAAGCTAAAAAACTCAAAAAAACACCAATAATATAAAATGAAAACCAATTGCAAATTGTCTCAGAATATCACTCTCACATCATACTAAAAGTTAATTTAAAGGTGAACAACCTCTTTAATAATACTTGGGCTACTGCTTTACTAGTAGTAAATTTTGAATTTTCCGTATATTGCAAAAAAGTGATTGGCAACCCTTGGACTGCAGGTTGTCCAGGTGAGAGACCACTTCATAACTTATATTTTTAATTTATTTTTGGATTTCGATTTTTTTGTTCAAAGAACAGAGACATACACCATTGTTTATGCGTTTAGTTATGGAGATGCAGCTGCACTGTATATTCGATTCAACAAATCAATCCAAGCAGTAATCGAGGAGCACATTACATTGCACATTACTGCAGTTATCCATAAAAATCAACCAATCAGAGCCAGCTTGTAGTAGACCTAAGTAATTGCTTATAAATTGCTAAGGATGACATCTCTAAGGCACCTATGTTAGGAAATCAGCCGCCCCCCTTGGCTCAGTTTCACGGGCACAAATAATTTGATGTAAAGTTGTCATTTGGCAAATACCCAGGCAGTCTCCTTAAAATATAAATATTGATGCTCAGTGAATTGTTATGCTTGGCCCAACATGGCTGCACAGACTGTTGCCTCTAAGCATTGCCCTGTATTTGTGCGTTCTCTTTCAGCGCCAGTAAACCATTGATTTGGCTTTGGAGTTCTGACTGCAGAAACCCAAATAAATAAAACCACAAAGCCTGGGTGTGAGGCTGGAGCTAGAGGTAAGCAGGTTATTCCGTGACTCTCCATAGGGTGATGTCATGTAGGTGGTTACACCAGGCTCTCCGGGAAAGTAGTTAATCCAGGAGAAACATTACAAGGCTGGGAGGCAGCTGGCACTCACTACTACACTTTGCAATTAAGAGCTTTGTGGCAGGGCCGGGCACACACACACACACACACTCCCACTCCCTCTGTGCAAAGTTTGGTGTAAACAATCGGCAACGGCTGAAAGGGAATAAGCAGAAAGGTCTCATGCGGTTTCTTTCCACCGGCTAAATGTTTCTCTGCTCGGCATGTCACTAACTGCATCTAATACATGAGCATGGCTCAGCTTTTATTGCCATGCAATCATTAACTAATTAGATAATATAACATCAAATTGCACTGCATTATATATAACAGAACTGAGCACTTCTTGCTGCAGTGCCAAAAAGAGTAGATGTTTTACTATGAACTAACCCACGGGATGTAGGGCCCCAGAGAGAAGCAGCAGTACGCAGGGAAAGACAGTGAGATAACAGTAGCAGCAGAACAAAATGGAGAAAGTTGTACAAGATGGAAATAGAAGGCCATGGTGAGGACAATAGGGTAAGGTGGAGACAGTAGGGCAAGATAAAGGCATTGGAAAAAGATGGTGATAGGACAAGAAGGCAAACCTGATAGTAAGATAAGACAGTAGGAAAATATGTTCAGTAGATAGTGGGATGAGGTGGAGACAGTAATAGCAGAGCAAGATGGAGACAAAACACTGGAGATATTAAGTCAAGACTGTGAAAGTAAAAATACAGTAGGACAAAATAGGACAACAAAAAAAAAAAAGCTGGAGACAGTAAGAAAAGACAGTCGGGCAAAATAGAGGCAGTAGGGCAAACCGGTGACAGTAGGGCAAAATGATGGCTTTAGGAAAAGATGTTGACAGTAAGAACAGAGCAAGATAGGGACAAAAAGCTGGAGACAGTAAGAAAAGACAGTAGGGCAAGACGGTCACCGTAGGACAAGATGGTGACAGTAGGAAAATATGGTGACAGTAGGGCAAGACGGTCACAGTAGGACAAGATGGTGACAGTAGGAAAATATGGTGACAGTAGGGCAAGACGGTCACAGTAGGACAAGACGGTCACAGTAGGAAAATATGGTGACGGTAGGAAAATATGGTGACGGTAGGGCAAGATGGTGACGGTAGGGCAAGATGGTGACGGTAGGGCAAGATGGAGAAAGTAGTGGGCAAGATAAGGATGGAAATAGTAAGGGGCAAGATATGGACAATAGGACAAGATAGACACAATAGAGAAGATGAAGGCATTAGTAAAAAGACGGAGACAGTAGAGCAAGATGAGAAAGTAGAGTAACATTAAGACAGTAGGGCAAGATGAAGGCATACGTAAAGTTGGAGAGAGTAGGACAAGATGATGGCAGTTAAAACAGGGCACGATGGGCTTAAAGGCTGGATACAGTTCAACAAGATGGAGACAGCAATCCTGTACAATTTCCCAACCTGTAGCCATTCAGTTATCGTTGAAGCATAAACCTCAGAACATATGTCTTCTAAGGTGAGCATTATGTGAGGGTTATACGTATTAAGAAGCAAGGTTGAGTCAGCCTGAGACAATGGCAATTTAGGCAAGACTGAAACTGAAGTGTGAGCCAGTAAGATGTAGATAGGGGGGAACAAAGCAACATGCAAATACCTATAGATTCACCTCTTCATATATCCCATAAGACAGATGCAAAGGGAAGATGAAAGTTAAAGGCATAAGGACCCTTTACATTTGTAGACAAAGGTTACAATTGAAAACCAGGTCCAGGGTTCTTTTATTCAGTAATTTTAATGGGGGGCAATTGAGAAAAACACAAAATTCCAGTTGGGGACCAGACCAAATACACTTGCTTTAATTCATATAGGGGGATCACTCTCATTATATAAACAATGGTGAATAATACATGGCACTTTATCTAAATTTGGCTTAAAAATGGTTCCATGGTTCACCTTTTTTTAGAGCTTCCCACAGATTGTTTCTGGTTACTGTCTCTATTAGAAATGAGAGCATAATATCAGTAATTTTGCAGAAACACAGTAGGAAGACGGTAGCTCTGAAAAGATCAACTGCAGTTCCCTGTTAGGTACACCTAGCTGCTGGTCTCCAACCTATCAATTGTGTATTGATTTGAATCTTATATGCAAGTTCTACTGCTACTAACCAGGGTTACCATTGAGGGGTCGTATGAAAGAGTCCTACAACAGGTAGGATTTTCTAAATAAAGGGGGTTTGTTCTAGGGATGCCCCCAGGATTCAGCCTTTATCAGCAGGATTCGGCTGAATCCTTCTGCCCAGCCAAATAGAAGGCCAGCATATGCAAATTAGGATTCAGATTCAGTTTGGTATTTGTCCGAATCTTTCGCTAAGGATTCGGGGGTTCGACCGAATCCAAAATAGTGGATTCGGTGCATCCCTAGTTTGTTCAGAATGGGACTGAGCTGGGATAGTCAGGGAATGGCCACATGGTACCCCCCACAATTCCCGATGACAAGCCTATCACCAGTTCTACTAACAGGAAGTGGAATGGCAAATAGTCTGTGGGTGCTCGTGAGGTTTTTGGGTAAGCTGTAGGAAATCCACTGCACATTCGAGGTATTTGAGGTTCAATGGCAAATATGATCTTGACACTTCCTTTAAATGAAAATGTAGTATGTTAACTATTAGTAACAATTTTGACTTCATACCACATGTAACAGCGTACTTAGTCATGACTGTCCAAAAACACCCTGCTTAAAGGAAACCTATACCCCGAAACAATGTAGGTCTCTATAAAAAGATATTGCATTAAACAGCTCGTTTGTAAAACCCTGCTTCATGTAAATAAACCATTTTCACAATAACATACTTTTTCAGTAGTATGCGCTATTGGGTAATCATAAATAGAAAATTAAAACTTTAAAAAATAAGTGCCGCCCCCTGGGATCTTAGGATTCACAGTGCACACAAACAAACCATACATTCTAGGTCACATGAGCCAATTAACAGACAGAGTTGTGTCATTTGCTTCAACACTTCTTCCTGTTGCTGCAAGTTGGAGAGATATCACCCTCCCCAGCAGCCTAACAACAGAACAATGGGAATGTAATGAGATAGCAACTCCCTAACACAAGGTAACAGCTCCCTGGAAGATCTAAGAGCAACACTCAATAGTAAAAGCCAAGTCCCACTGAGACTTATTTAGTTACACTAAGTAGGAGAAATAACAGCCTGCCAGAAAGTAGTTCCATCCTAAAGTCATACCTCCGAACATTTTGGAAAAAAAAAGAGGGACAAAAAGTCTATTGTTTTTTGGCCACACCCATTCGTATGGCCACACCCTCTAATTACCATGTTAATTTTACCAAATTTGGTAGTTTATGAAAGTTTGAACATATAGTTTGAACATATTTCTGTTTTTTTTCAGCTATTACAGTTTTGCTAATGAAGGTGAATTGCCTTTTAAGCTGTCTAACTTTTCCCAAGAGACCTGTTATCTTGTTACAATTACTTATTTGCTTATCTTGAAATTGTTACAAAAATATCTTATAAGCAGCTATGGCTGTTCTGGGCTCTCTGCCAAAAGCCAATTAAGTTAGAAACTTTGTTTCTTTTAATGGCTGTTTAGTGCAGAGAAAAACAGGAATTTCCAGTAGAAACAAGGGACTGCTCGAGGGAGGGTTGAGCAGTCAAAAGAGGGACTGTCCCTCTAAAAACTGGACAGTTGGGAGGTATGCTAAAGTGCAGACACAAGTCACATGACTGAGGCAGCTGGGAAACTGCCAATATGTCTAGCCCCATGTCAGATTTCCAAATTGAATATAAAAAAATCTGTTTGCTTTTTTGAGAAATGGATTTCAGTGCAGAATCCTGCTGGAGCAGCACTATTAAGTGATTGTGTTTTCCCATGACAGTATCCCTTTAAGAAAGAAAAGAAGATGGCGGCCGCAAACTCCCAAGGACAGAATATCCACTGAGTGGTAAGTAAAAAGTAAGGGACATTTGCCCAGGGTACTAGGTAGGTTGGGGGGGGGAGGGAGGGGGGGTCTACGTAGGGTAGGTTTTTTATGTTATGGCTTGAATTCTCCTTTAAGTAGAAGCTACAGAGGCAGGCTAGATACATGCTAATAGGGATAAGGACATGAGTGCATGAGGCTAGGCTAATTACTGCCAACGAATCAGCACAAGGAATATAACTCAGCAAATGGTCTATGAGTGACTCACAACAATATTCAGCCAGTAATTATTTTTATTATTATTATTATTATTAACCTGCACAGATTCTGACATCTCACCCCACGCCTTTACATACAATGTTTAAAGGGCAACTATAGTTAAATAACAGATGTGACCTGAATTAATTCCTGCCAGTAAAGCAGAGCAGTTTGGCTATACAATGTTTATGTAGGGCCATGTAGACATGGAGCCCAAAGACAAGCTGTAGTCCAGTAAAGTATAGGGTGAAACCTGGGGAGACTCTACTGCAATTAGGAGGGACAGACGAGAAAAGCTAGGCAAAGCAGAGCAAAGAAAACCACAATATGTCAAAATAGGTTTAAACAAAAGCTCTGACAACATTTCCAAAAGTGTACTGAATTACACGCTAGATTATAGATCAGCTTTACTGAAACGATATAACTGATCTCCCACATAGAGCAGCGTATATAACCAGCATATTCTGATACATTTGGGGAACCAGTTTCCTTCAGTATAATGAGATTGTCCCTCAGTACAGGGGGGTTCCGGTAAATGTTAAAGCAGGAGGATTACCCCTAGTGTATGGAATTTAACTGGATGAAACGGCTGACACACGTTACAAGGGAGGGAGGGAGTACAATTAAGTAAATTCAATTTAAAAACCTACATTTTAGAGAAAGGGCAAACATAGAAAACCGAAAATAAACAGAAAGTATATGATATAAAATTTGTAAATATTTGAAAATCCTGGTATGGGATCCTTGTCCAGAAAACTTAAATTACGGAAAGGCCATCTCCCACAGATAGGGTTGCCAACTGGCCAGTATTTTACCGGCCTGACCGGTAAAAATGATGGCTGATCCCAATGTTATTAATAGGGAAAAAAGATAATTATATAGGAAGGCCGGTATTTTTTTTCCAGAAAAGGTGGCAAACCTACCCACAGACCCCATTTTATCCAAATAATCCAGATATTTCAAAATGATAGTACCTTGAACTTGATCCCAACTAAGATATAATTAATCCTTATTGGGTTTATTTAATGTTTACAAGATTTTGTAGTAGACTTGAGGTATTAAGATCAAAATTACGAAAAGATCCGTTATCCGGAAAACCCTCAGTACAGGTCCCAAACCTGTACACTGATACATTAGTGAAGATAAACTGCCCCTTTAAAGGAGAACTAAACCTCCAAAGAAATGAAAACCCCTACCCTCCATAGTCCTCTATCCCTATTCCCCCTGCACAGGTGTTAATACCTGTAAATGCCCCTAAGTCTTTAATTACCCCTCGATGCAGAGTCAGCGCAGCGGAGCTCACGGGCGCCATCTTCACCGCTTCGGGAGTCTTTAGTAAGTAAGCGACATTTCGGCGCATGCCCAGTTGTAACAATTTTCCGGTCCTGAACAACTATGAATGAGCCGACAGCCACAGAAATTGCTGAAGGGACTCGAAGATTCCCGAAGCGGTGAAGATGGCGTCTGTAAACTCCGCTGTGCTGAAATGCCGCTTACTTACTAAAGACTCCCGAAGCGGTAAAGATGGCGCCCGTGAGCTCCGCTGCGCTGACTCTGCATCGAGGGGCAATTAAAGACTTAGGGGCATTTACAGGTATTAACACCTGTGTGGGGGGAAAAGGGAGGAGGGACTACGGAGGGTAGGGGTTTTCATTAGTTTGGGGGTTTAGTTCTCCTTTAAGGCACGGTGCCCAGCATTACAGAAATATCACCTCCAGGTCCCAAGCATTCTGTATAATAAATCCCCTGCCTGTATAATGCCCCAGTAATTTACATGCCTTGGTATTTGTGAGCTGCTCCCTGAGATATCTGCTCAGTGCTCTGCTACTTCATAAAATGGATTGTTCACTTTCCAAAAACTTTTTTTCAGTTTAATTGTTTTCAGAATGTTCCCCAGAAATAAACACTTTTTTCAGTTACTATTTTTTACAGTTTTTTCAAAATCTAAGTTTAAAGTTGACTGTTCGTGTCTCTGGTGTTTCAGTCTGGCGGTTTAGTAATTCAGGTGCAGACTCTGAACGGTTACAATTTAGCAACATTGAGTCGGTCCATTTCTCAGCAGCATCTCTGGAGTATTAGCAACTATTGTATCAATTCTAACAGCTGCCTGTAATGAAACCCAGAGATTCTACTCAGCAGGGACAAAGATAAGAAATGTATCAACTTAGGGGCAGGTGAATTTTCTAATTCAAAAAAATTCGAATTTTGAGGTATTTTTTGTGTACTTCGGTTAGGGAATAGTCCAAATTCAATTAGAATTTGAGAATTTGAATATCAAAATGTATCATGTACTGTCTCTTTAAAAATTAGACTGACCATTCGCCATGTAAACCCTGCCGAATTGCTGTTTTAGCCTATGAGGGACCTCCTGGAACCTATTTGGAGTCAATTGGTGGACTTTGAAAAACTGGAGTTTTTCTTGGGAAAAACTTAGATACAAATTTAAACAAATACGATATTACTTTGATTCAAACTATTTGAATATGGCCGAATACGGACCTATTCGATCGAAAACTGACAAAAAAACAAAAAAAAAAACTTCGACTTAATTTCGGTTGGTCTCTTTGAATTCGAATTTCTAAGTTTTTCAAATTCGACACTTGATAAATATGCCCCTTAAGGTATAAAGCTGCTTTAGAAGGTAAAAAATGACACTTTACACTTCACAATAAGAAAAATGGTCACACATAGAAAATAGAAAGTAATTGGAAAAGTCTTTATTTTTGGTGAACAATTTGAAACCAACTGAACAGAAAGAAAGTGTTGGAAGCTGAACAACCCCTTTTAAGGAATATTTTAATAATATGGCACTTAGCAAGTAATTCTCTGCAGAGCTAACTCCACAACAACTGTCATCACCAAACAATAGGCATATTATTTAATGAATGCACATAAAGATTGTCTCTCTGAAAATACTCAGACTATAAAACTTGACGTGTGGTACTGAAGAATAAACACTGCATTAGAGCCATCATTTCTATGAATCATTCTACTGTACTTTTATCCCCACTCTGTGTATACAAATCCTAGTTGTATAGAGTGTCTCAGTGCCAGGAAACATTCAACACCTCTAAAATGTCAAAAGGTCCCTTGGGCCTGTAGGTTGCTTTGGAACCCAATTTGTAGCATGATCGTTTTTTGTAATAAATGTTACTTTTTGTAAACTGTTCTGAAAGCAGTAACCTGATTGTTAGGGAGAGTCAATCATGGGCAGTCTAGAACTGCTACACATACATACATGAATAACGGCAAGTTATGCTTGTAGCCCCGCCCACAATCAACATGGCCGCACACCTTGGAATTTACATTAGGGTGAATGTTACCCCTTATAATACATGAGTGATACTCAGAGTTCCCTGTATAACTCAGCCTGCAGCCTTGTGCCTTTATATGGTCACAGAACCCTTAGTGTCTTCTAATATCCTTATCATTAACAGTAGGGGGTACATTATCCCTTATAATACATGAGTGATACTCAGAGTTCCCTGTATAAATCAGCCTGTAGCCTTGTGCCTTTATATGGTCATAGTGCCCCTCAGTGACTCCTAATATGCTTATTATTTAAAATAGGGGGGTACATTATTCCTTATAATACATGAGTGATACTCAGTGTTCCTTGTATAACTCAGCCTTCAGCCTTGTGCCTTTATATGGTCACAGAACCCCTCAGTGACTTCTAATATCCTTATAATTTACAGTAGGGGGTACATTATCCCTTATAATACATGAGTGATACTCAGAGTTCCCTGTATAACTCAGCCTGCAGCCTTGTGCCTTTATATGGTCACAGAACCCCTCAGTGACTTCTAATATCCTTATAATTTACAGTAGGGGGTACATTATCCCTTATAATACATGAGTGATACTCAGAGTTCCCTGTATAACTCAGCCTGCAGCCTTGTGCCTTTATTTGGTCACAGAACCCCTCAGTGACTTCTAATATCCTTACAATTTACAGTAGGGGGTACATTATCCCTTATAATACATGAGTGATACTCAGAGTTCCCTGCATAACTCAGCCTGCAGCCTTGTGCCTTTATATGGTCACAGAACCCAATAGTGACTTCTAATATCCTTATAATTTACAGTAGGAGGTACATTATCCCTTATAATACATGAGTGATACTCAGAGTTCCCTGTATAACTCAGCCTGCAACCTTGTGCCTTTATATGGTCACAGAACCCCTCAGTGACTTCTAATATCCTTCTAATTTACAGTAGGAGGTACATTATCCCTTATAATACATGAGTGATACTCAGAGTTCCCTGTATAACTCAGCCTGCAGCCTTGTGCCTTTATATGGTCACAGGAACCCTCAGTGACTTCTAATATCCTTATCATTTACAGTAGGGGGTACATTATCCCTTATAATACATGAGTAATACTCAGAGTTCCCTGTATAACTCAGCCTGCAGCCTTGTGCCTTTATATGGTCAGGAGTTTTCCTGTCTAGTATCTTTTTATGATCATTATGGTCATCAGTAGTAATATCCCTACAGTTGATAAGTTTAATGTACATTACACGACACAAATAAACCCCCGGCTAGTCGTTCCTTTGCTCTATAACACTGTATCATACTCTATAATTTACTTGTGACACAGCCCCACACAGTGTTTCTTTCCCATAGAATCAAACGATAGTTGAGCAACATTCATATCAAAGCACATAATAGGTTTAATTTTTTGCTAATGGTCTGAGAATATGTCCCCCGTCTGTCATTTATTCCCACACACTTGGTGTGCAACTCAGCAAGAGGGAAATTCAAACACAATCAATATACACAGAAGAGAAGTAAGTTGCATCTCCCTGAGAGGAACTGCATCATTGCAAGCAGTTAATGATATACTTGGACTACAAAGCTTATTGAATAAAATGCTATGCTTTTCCTTTTAGGGTCAGTCGCCTCCTCTTCTTCGGGGTGACTAATCTCCCCGATCTGCCTCCCCGCCCGCTAAAATGTAAATTGGCGGTGGGATGGCACTCGGATTGATTCGTTATCCGAAGTCGCCCGAAGTTTCCTCGTTCCCTGACCCCGATTTTCTTTTCTTACTGACCACAAGTGAGCCTGATCAAATTGGTGAATATGCTTTTATACTTACAAACTGTCCCGTTTTCCGTGGGACACTCCTGATTTTGACAGCTCAACCAGCAGCCCTGAATTATAACTAAAATGTCCCAACTTTCTCTTTGATCTCCTGCACTGAACAGCCAGAAAAAGATACAATGTTTCTAAAACTTAATTGACTTTTGGCAGAGAGCCCAGAATACTCAGAAGGTGCATTTCAATGCATTTGTAACAATTTAAGATAAGCACGTCTCTTGGGGAACCTGTGACTTGCTAAAGGGCAATTTACCTTCATTAGCAAAATTGTAATAACATAAAAACCAGTGTGTTCAAAGTTTCCTAACCTGCCAAATTTAGCAAAATTGATATGGTAATTAGGGGGTGTGGTCACAAAGTGAGCGGGGTCAAATCATTTGTGGGAAATCTTTTTTTGTACCTTTTTCTATTTCCAAAATGTCAGGAGGTATGTGGTTTTCAAAAATGATACAAAAGTATTATTTCTTTTATTGGGGTAAAGGTGGGGCACCTCTGACTTGTGAGTCCATATGAAGCTACAATGGTGGTGTCTATCACCAATACTTCTAAAATAGTTGTTACAGTGATTGTGTGCATTGTTCCCCTTTAAATACACCTCTACACATCTTCAATGAACTGCAGGAATGCCCAAAATACCAACGATGGGAAACATAACAAAGGAGCTGCAAGAAAGGGGCCAGAGCTGCACCCGCTCCTTCCAGTAAATGTGTCTCCCAGTACTCACAGTGTGGACTTTGTCTGGACTTTTGTCCGAGATTTCCCAGCAACAAAAACACTGAAAATATACCCCCACACACACCCATCCTTGTGAGCTGAGGTTAGTGCATGAGCACAGATATTCCGTGGTTACAAATGAACTGCTTTGGCTACTGGCCTTGGCCCAGACCTGCAGGAGGGGGATTTTAACTGATTATCTGCTGGAATAATGTTGAAAATTTTGGGGCAGTTGGGCTAAAGAGAAAGAGACCTCATACACACTTACTGTTTCATCCTCTGAGCATTTTCCCTCCGGACACATTTAGCCCACTGTTAACAGGGACTAAGGTGTGTTATTTACCCACCTGCTATTTGTCAAAAGAGAATGGTTGCCCCCCTTCCACTGTATCAAGCAGAAAACAACATCCCTGTAACCTGGAATTGATGTCACTACATCCCAGAAGTGACATCACTACAGGCCAAAAGTAACGTCACTACAGGCCAAACGTGACGTCACTATAACCCTAACATGATGTCACTTTAACCAAAAAGTGACGTCACAATAGAGTCCTGTAAATTTCTAAGACCCAGAACCGAACTTGCAACCCCGAACCGCAACCCGCATCTTTACCCACTTTGAACTGCTACCCGATCCGGACCTGCAACTGCCTTATCCACAACGCGACCCGCCGACCACCATCAAACCGGAAGTGAAGTTGCTGCAAACCAGAAGTGACATCATCAAACGTGGCCGATAGTCGAGAGGGCCAGAAGCACACCATGTGATGTAAGAGAGTTGTGGCAGAAGTCAGATGGGAGGGGGAGGTGAGTGGAGGGAGAGCTGCAGCAGGAAAAGACCTGCAACATGACCCGCGTCCCAGAATCCCGCTTCTATACCTGCACCTCAAAAGCCTACCCTCATTCTGCAGGGTAGCGGGTTTTTTTGGGGGTAACCACCCCGCTGCAAGACTCTACGCAGGGCAGCCATCAGGGGGTCACAGGGGAGACAGTTGTCCTGGGCCTGCAGGATTTGGTATCTAAGGGGGGCCCTGAAAATTTTGTTGTACGGGGCCCCATGATTTCTAATGGCGGCCCTGACTCTACGTCACTATAACCAAAAAGTGACGTCACTATGACCCAAACGTGACGTCACTAAAACCCAAACGTTACATCACAAAAACCCAAAAGGGACGTCACTAAAACCGAAAAAGGATGTCACTAAAACCTAAAAGTGGCATCACTATAAACCAGGAGTGACATCACTATAAACCAGAAATTACTTGTTTACAAACCAGAAGTGATGTCAGTATAAACAAGAAGTGGATCAGCTAGCTTGCTACAGAAGTGATGTCAGACATGGAGCAGGCCGAGGAAGATCAAAGCTACCCACAGATCACTCCTTGTTGAGGAGGTTAGGGATTTTCCTTCCCAAATCCTGATCATTCTGTAGGTATTCCACAGGTACCAGACCCAGTGCATGATTTTATAAACTATTTTAAATCCTAAACCAGAAAAAGAATGGGGATTAATTGAAAGCGGGTGAGGCTGAAATGCTTTAGCATGGCTGGAAGGAATTGGATGCAGGCTGAACAGACAGAGACAGAAAATGTTGGGAGATGCTGGGAAGTTTTGTTTAATTTTGCCCCATTTGGGCAATAAAATCCCATGAGTTCAGATTCAGTTCAGCGGGACAGTAAGGACTGGTACACATCTAAATCGTATCTATATTTAGAAAAGAAATGTCTGTTTATATTCTCTGCACTGTTAGTTCTGACTCTCTAAAAAATGTAGCAGAAGCCATTGGACTAGCCAGTTATGGACTCCTTGACTTCTGTGGATATCTGGTCTCTAAGGCTGCACAGCATTAATTGAAAAGCAGAGATAACTTTCTGCAGCCGTGCATTAGAATGCCAGGGGAGAGTTGTTTAAGGTGTGGTGTTGTTCAGCATGTAGGACAGCGAGGAGAAACCGCTGAGTCTGCGTTTTTTTTATTTTTTACAGTTTTTAGAGACATAAAGAACATTTCTGGATGGCGTCCCAGACTCAGGAGGGAGGCACGGCCGGGGCCCTAAAGGCTTACTTGACAGGGTTGTTTCGATAAAGAGAAAACATACGTCCTCTTCTAACAGATGTCTGTGTATTTCTCCCAACAAATATCCTTCAAACATGACAATATTTATTATACAATTATCTCTGTAAATCCCATAAAAGAGGAACGTGAGGCCGGGGGAAACACTGCCAGGTCCCTATTTTATTTCCCAACGACTGTGAATTATCTCTATTTATGCTGCTTTGGGACAGAGGGAAAGAATGCCTCTCTTGTGGTTTAACTTTGATCTATGGCTAAATGTGCGCAGACTGAAACCCAAAGTAAAACCCAAATTCCCTTTGCTCCTACCACCTTAAAGGCATACTGTCGTCATACATATCAAGGGTCGGCTTTTGCCTGCATTGTAAAATAGCACTGTCACTGTTTATGCCAGTAAAGTTATTCCAGTCTGTACAGAGAGATATCATAAAACTATGGCAGCATAGGTATTCCCCAGTACTAAGCACAATTCAGCAGGAACAGTCCAATAAGTTTGCTCATAGCCTGTACAGAGAGATACCATAAAACTATGGCAGCACAGGTATTCCCCTGTACTAAGCACAATTCAGCAGGAACAGCCCCCTAAGTTTGCTCATAGTCTGTACAGAGAGATACCATAGAACTATGGCAGCATAGGTATTCCTCTGTACTAAGCACAATTCAGCAGGAACAGCCCCTAAATTTGCTCATTGCCTGTACAGAGAGATACCATAAAACTATGGCAGCATAGGTATTCTCCTGTACTAAGCACAATTCAGCAGGAACAGCCCCTAACTTTGCTTATAGCCTGTACAGAGAGATACAATAATATGGCAGCATAGATATTCCCCTGAACTAAACACAGCAGGAAAATATAAGCATATAGTGTCCATTGAATCATGATAATTGGCAGTGGGGAGTAAGTGTGATCCACTGAATCAAGATAAAAAGCCAGGTTGGCAGATGCAGTTGTAATGCCCAGATGCTGCCGCACACACACCCTCCCTATTCTATAATAAGGAGTTTGGGGAAATTTCCAGCCTTGATGATTATAATGTTGTGGCTACTTTCTCTTCAGGTCACGGTAACATGACACAGCCAAACTGTGAGACCAGAGGATACAACCAATCACAGACAGGGGGTTTCTCCAATGAGATTTTACTGACGCACACAGATCCCTGCAGCTTCTCCTTCCCTCCCTCCCTATAGAGAGGCTGTGACTCCTGAACACATTAATGAGCTACTGCTTGGGGTCAGTTATACTGATGGACCTGTCATATGTACCCCCAACATCCCAATTATTGGTCCCTGATAATTTGGAGACATATAAAGAGCATAACAGTTTCCAGTGTCTTGTGCTGCAGAATTCACTCAGCTCTGGAATATGTCAGCGCTATAAGGGTTAGGCCACACTGGGCGTTTTGGGGAGATTTGGTCGCCTGGCAACTAATCGCCTTGTCTTTGCGGCGACCGATCTCCCCAAACGCCTTCCCTGACTCTGCGCCGGCTAAAATGAAAAAACGCCGGTGCTAATCACACGTGGTGATTCAGGCGACTTTGAAAAACGAATCGCCGCATGTGATTAGAGCCGGTGTTTTTTCATTTTAACCAGCGTAGAGTCAGGAAAAGTGTTTGGGGAGATTGGCCGCCGCAAAGACGAGGCGATTAGTCGCCAGGCGACCAAATCTCCCCAAAACGCCTAGTGTGGCCTTACCCTAAAGGGTAATAATAATCTGTGTGGGGTGAGGATTAGTAAATATTAGGTGCTGGCACCGTAGTAAATAGGGAACATTGTGTACAAATAGTAACTGACGGTTCAGCAGCTGCTTCTAACCTTATAACGAGCCCCCAGCTAGCTGAGAATGCTGGGAGATGCAACTCAACTAAAGCCTCTGCCAAATCAAATAAACTGCAGCTGATGGAGGCTACAGTGAGCGCAGAGCTGTGTCTCCCTATTGCATAAGTAGCCTTATTGCAGCCAGGGCTCGGAATAAAAGAGAGAGGGTTCATGTGAGGACATATAAACACAGAGCAGCTCGGGGTATAAAAAGGAAACGCCAGCGAGGGTTTCAGCATCAGCACATAAACAAGCATTCAGTTTCGGGTCATTGCAGAACCCTCTAAAATATCCCCGGCTGTCAGTCTGCCGGGGCGCAAAGAGGTCTTGTAAACAGGGGACTTCATTCGCTTTGGTGGCTCCCTTTGTCCTGGATACAAACAGGAATCAGACAGCGACTGGACAAGGAAAAGTGGCAGCGTCGATAGTTGGGATCTCAGTGCTGCAGATAAAATGTAACCTCTCATAGAGACAAGTGAAAGTGGATACAGTTACTAACTATCAACCCCAAAAGCTACTTTTGTAACAATAGGCCTGAGGATGTGCACATAATGCAGCCCAACGTGTGCTAAATAAGGGAACTGGGCACCATAAGGAGATGCCAGGCTCTGTTTTATGTTGTTAGATTTGTTTTGGCAGTTTGAGTGAAACACACCAGGTACTTCCTACAGATGGTCTTCTCCGAATCCAAACTCGTAGCAGTTCTGATCCTGCCAGTCTGTATCTGCAGCACAGAGTGTTATGTACCCTGACACCTTCATGCCTAACACATCGTATTAATGATACTGCCAGTCTGTATCTGCAGCACAGAGAGTGGCATGTACCCTGGCACCTTCCTGCCTAAAACATAGTATTACCAATCCTGCCAGTACCCTGGGACCTTCCTGCCTAACACATAGTATTACTGATACTGCCACTCTGTATCTGCAGCACAGAGAGTGGCATGTACCCTGGCACCTTCCTGTTGCTTTTTACTGCCAGTAAATCAATTCCAATTCTTGTCAGCCTTTTCTTTACCAATTATTTATTTAGTCTAACCTTGTACAAAAGCATTTAAGGAACAATTTAGATCTCTATAAAATTATATTACATATAACAGTTAATGCGTAAAACCCTGCTTCATGTACATAAACCATTTTCACAATATACTTTTTTACTAGTATGTGCCATTAATTAATCATAAATAGAAAATTGGCATTTAAAAAATAAGGGCCACCCCCTGGCATTGTAGGATTCACGGTGCACACAAACATACCAAACAAACTATGCTTGCTAGGTTACATGAGCCAATTAACAGACAGAGTTCTGTTTTGCTTCCATACTTCTTCCTGATACAGTTAGAGCTGCAGTATTTCTGGTCAGGTATCTCTGAGGCAGCACACAGGCCATCATGAAATGGGGGTTCAATGCAAGAGATGTAAATGGACAATATTTACTAAATATATATTCCAGTTTGGTAAGATTCTTTCATATGCCCCTTAATTTGATATACAGTAAACGAACTGTTACTAGTGTTGCCACCTGGTCGGTATTTTACCGGCATAGCCGGTAAAACACCAGCAAAGGCCGGTATTACAAATTTACCGGCAATGTAGCTGCCGGTAAATTTGTAATACATCAAACAAATGCCCGTGGCCTGCACCCTGCCCAGTAAAAACGTACCTTTTTGCTGCTGGCTTGAGTCCAAACGCGCGATGTGGCCCCGCCCCCTTTGACATCACAACTGTCCCAGCCAATCACGTGCCATGGATCCACCCCCTTAATTGTCGCGACCCGCCCCTTTGCAGCCAGTGCCCACCCTTTTACACCCGGCCGCTCCAACAGCCGGTAGAGATTTGTTTGAAAGGTGGCAACCCTATCTGTTGCTAAAGTATTCATTTTGGGGTATAGTTTTTCTTTAAGGAATGGCTTTTCCAATTTCCTATTTACTTACTGCTCAATTCGCGGAGACAGGAACAGCTTGGGGAAAACCTGAGTGGCTTCTGCGTCCTCAAAACTGACTGACAGAAGAGCAACATCCTCCCCTGGGTCTTCATTAGAGTCCTAAACACAGAAAGAGAGAGGGGGGGGGTCAGTATAAGGCATTAAAAGGGGTTCATGGTGGCAATTTCTCTGGTACTGTGCTAAATACAGAGAAAAGGAATGTTCCGGGCATTATACATATACCATATGTATACAAATACAGTGTTTACTGTTTTATATACAATACTGTCACGCAGTGCATGTAGTGTGCTGTTGGCTCCTTACATCGCTCATGTATTACTATATGTCCTGTATGTCAGTGATCTGTTACCACAGTTTTTATTGGATGGGGCCAAACTCGCCTGTCTAATTCCAGACTTACATTTACACATATCTGTCATATTTTACAGCCTTATCACTTTGCTCAGTATGCCAGAGCACAAATAAAAAGGTTTTTGTTCCATGATTTGCCCCATTAGCTAAATCCCCCAGTAACTGACACTGCTCTGGGGCAGAGAGAGACAGACAAACAGGACAGCGAGTATACACATCACACATGAAAATGCAGATTGGAAGTTGCACATTTATAGGATTTAGGGTTTGGGCCAGAGCCCTGGGTATATAGCCCATTCCTGCAGTCTTGTTTTTATGGCACAAACGAACACACAGCGAGCAGTAACCGATACTCTGCAAAGTGCTGATTCGATCAACGACATGATGCAAACCAAAGAAAATAAGTGCCGATTCAACAGAACCACCAATAAATGGATTTCATTACACAAAAATAACCCAGATGGATGAAATAAATCTGCCCCGGTGCCTGGAACATGTCCCAGAGTTGCCCTCTTCAGCGTGGCAAGGAGGCATTAGGGCACCCAGTAAGCCCCAACTGGAGTCCAATGTAAGAGAAATATCTGCAGGAATGGGCAATTTAAAGGGTAAACAGATTTCTTCTGTTGTCCAGTTTCCCCTGGCTTCAATGTAACTTTTTAAAAAATGCCACTGATTTAATTTCCTAGGATGATAATGTGGCCATATACTGGCCAATCAGCATACAGGTAGACAGATACCCTACAAGGAACCAGACAGAGTAGGGCCACTTATCTATCATTCCATATGTTCTACTTCTCTTCACTTTGCCCTCTCCTGATGTACCATGCACTGGCCAACAGGGGACATCAGCAGGTGAAAACACCTTAATAAAAATAACTGACCAAAAATGATGGGCGAAATACAAAAACGTCTTTGGGCGTCAACATTTATTTGAAGCACAACATTTTTTTCTCTCATTGGAGTCTATGGGCGTAATTTTTCGGCAAAACTTGCCGAAATATTTCTCTCAGGCTCAGCTCTACTGACCAATACACAGAAATCCAAATGTATAGCAAAGGAATGTTCTGGGCACACAGTATGCTAAGTAGGGATAAGCAGCAATACAATGAGAAAAACAAAAATAACAGTGGGTATGTAAGGCAGACGTTATGGCTGGCAGCAGTAGAGGAAGCGGAGAGAGAGGAAAATGCCATAAAGAACAGGAAGCTGCCTGGTTGCTGCCATAAAGAACAGGAAGCTGCTCGGTTGCTGCCATAAAGAACAGGAAGCTGCTCGGTTGCTGCCATAAAGAACAGGAAGCTGCTCGGTTGTTGCCATAAAGAACAGCTGCTCGGTTGCTGCCATAAAGAACAGTAAGCTCCTCAGTTGCTGCTACACCAGGAAGCCCTGTCTGCAGACATTATTCTCTGTAACAGTGACGACACTGTGGCTTATTATGGGGTGTCATCTCTCTGACCAACAGCAGAATTAACACATATAATATATGACATATTAATATAGAATAAGCACCTGAGATAAAACCCTGTGTCCCTGTTGGTGCTGGTTTGTTCCAGAAGTGAAGAGGGTGAGTGTGAGGGCGGAGCCAGTTATTGCCCTGGTTCATGCATGGCTCATCAACACTGGGAAATTTGCCTGTGGGCAGTAACCTAGGGCAACCAATCACGTTGTTGCATTAGTTGTTCACTGATTGGCTGCTATGGGTTAGTGCCCACAGGCAAAATTTCTCAGCGTCCAGGCCCGGATTTGTGGAGAGGCCACCAAGGCCCGGGCCTAGGGCGGCAGGATTTTAGGGGGCGGCATGCTGCCCAACCACACCCACATTGGTTCACAAACACTGGAGAGGCGCAGGAGATACAATCGTTTTTAAAATATCCTGTTGGCCAAACCCCATTTCTCTGGTCCTAATGATGAAAATGTGATTGAATAAAAGGGTGGGGACGGGGCAACGAACGACAGTGGGCCTAGGGGCGCCTGCAATGAAAATCCGGCCCTGCCAGCGTCGATAAATGAGCCCCAGCGTTTCACAGTTTTGTTAGGAGCAGAATTATGGGTCTCAGCTGTGTCAAGGGATAAAAACAGAAAACAGATGTAATTTTCTTACCTCATGGGTGGGACTTATCCATTAGAGGTGTCCAAAAATGTTCTAATTTCTAGATTAGGAACAGTAACATCAGTAACAGTAATGCAAATATAATGCAGTGTTGCCCTCGACTGGTAAAACTGCTGTGTTTGCTTCAGGAACACTACTATTGGTTATATAAATAAGCTTCTGTGTAGCAATGGGGGCAGCCATTCAAAGTAGAAAAGGCTCAGGTTACACAGCAAATAGTAGATAAGCTCTGTACAACATAATGGTGTTATCTGTTATCCACTATTTAACCTGTGCCATATAGCCTTTTTTCAATTACCAATGACAAATAAGAGATATGGGGAGCACTACTTAGACTACTTCAAGTGTTGTTGCATACGGTGGTGCTATTCCTTAGACGTACGGCCACGCCCACATTCAGCAAAATTTCACAGGAAAGCAAGCACTTCACCACTTCTTGCTGTGCAAATAATCCTTTATGTCAGTATAGAACAACGTTTCGGGGGGTTTGAACCTAACCAAGGGAGGCGCAACGCCCCCAAAAGTGCTTGCCTTTCCTGTGAATTTTTTTCAATTTCCACCATGGCTACACAGCAGCTTGTTCATATGAACTATAATAGTGACAAACATACCAGTTTTACCAGTACAGAGCAAGACTACATGATATTTCATTACTTTAAAACACTATCATTTTTTGGTGTTACTGTTCCTTTAAGCATCTTGCAGCGTGAGGGATTCAAAATTCCACCCAAGGGATATTAGGGGGAGGGATGAAGATATAGGGCTAGTGACTGGGCAATAGGTGCCTTACTATAAACTTACACACACTATTCCACATTTACAGCCCCTATCCCTGATCCAGAACTCTGTAATTACAGACAGTTTCACATAAAGACAACTCTTCCCTAAGATTCATTGTTCCTTTTGATCCAGAATCAGTTTTGTTCTTCAGATCATATCTGCCCTTTGAGAGGACTGACCTTGCTATGGCCAGTGAGTGGTGAGGTTAATCCGCTGTGGAATGTGCAACTGGTGGACATTATGCAAACAAATCCTCCTTACCGTAAGGTAACTGTGGGATTTACTGGAACCAGGGATTAAATTCAGTCAGGCGGCTACTGGGCACTGTAAAGGAAAACATCTGTGCTGCACAGACACAATAGCAAGAATCTGTTTCCTTTCCCACTTGGAACGGCTGAACTACATCATATACTTAGCAATGACTGTGTGGGAACTAAAACTGAAAACGAAAGGGTCAGGGAAGAGTCATTTCATGTGCTTAGTACTTGGGAATACCTGTACTGGCTTAGTTGGATGGAACCTCTCTGTAGAGACGATGAGCAAATTTAGGGGGCTGTTCCTGCTGAATTGTGCTTAGTACAGGATAATACCTATGCTTCCATAGTTTTATGGTATCTTTCTGTACAGACTATGAGCAAATGTAGGGGCTGTTCCTGCTGAATTGTGCTTAATACAGGGGAATACCTATGCTTCCATAGTTTTATGGTATCTTTCTGTACAGACTATGAGCAAATGTAGGGGCTGTTCCTGCTGAATTGTGCTTAATACAGGGGAATACCTAAGCTGCATAGTTTTATGGTATCTCTCTGTACAGACTATGAGCAAACTTAAGAGGCTGTTCCTGCTGAATTGTGCTTAGTACAGGGGATTACCTATGCTGACATAGTTATAATGGTATCCCTCTGTAAATGCTATGAGCAAACTTAAGGCCCCATTGAGGACTGCATTGTTTTGTTGATGAGGTCCTATTTCTCCTCGTTGTGCCCTAGGGCTTACGTTCGGATCAACCCGATATCGCCCACCTCAAGGTGGGCATATAGGGAAGAGATCCGCTTATTTGGCGACCTCACCAAACAAGCGGATCTCCATATGTATGGCCACCTTTACTGACTGACGGATATCAGAGAATCTGGTATGAACTGCCTTTCATACCAAAGCTCAGTCTAATGCTTAATGATTTGGGTAGATCAGCAATTAAACTGATTTCATTGAATATATGGTTGTCTAGAGCCCTCGTAAGCATTTAGAGGATACGAATAAGCAATAAGCTCAAAGAGTTTTGAGAGTCGCCCAGAGCATTGCATTTGGTGACACTCAAGTAACCCAGAGCATTGCAGTGATCCTCAGTATAAAGTGCTTAAGAGAGAGACGTGTGCTTCTCTGAACTAATTAGTTGGGGTGGGTGGCTGACCTGTATAAAAAAAATTTCATTAAGTGCAGTCCTAATTATATTAATGATGGGGTAGTAACTATGTAATTAAATATATGACTAAAGCTGGCCATAGATGCAAAGATCCGATCGTACGAATCATCGTACGATCGGACTTTCCCATCTCCCGACCCTCCACTAACCATTCAGATCAAAGTCTTACCAGTCAGATCAAATAAAGTAGTAAAAGAACAGATCAGCCGATGTTCTGCCTCTGACAGCAATCGTACAATATCTATGTCCAACCAAAGCTAGTGACAGTCTCCCACTGAAAATCGTATGATCGGCAATACACGCAGAGATATTATCGGCAGCCGACAGAAATTTTCTAACCTGTCCGATCGACCAAACGACCGATCTCCGCCGGACGAAAAATGTCGGGACTCTCCACACACGGTTCGAAAATCGTACGAATCCTCGATTCGTACGATCAGATCTTTGCGTCTATGGCCAGCTTAAGAGACACAACAGAGGAAAGTAACCCAGCAGTGGCATAACTACAGAGGAAGCAGACCCTGCGGCTGCAGGGGGGCCCAGGAGATACAAGGGGCCCCATGAGGCTCTCATTGATGAGCAATTTCAACATATATTGTTAAAACAGGAAAAACACTGAATATGTTGGGGGCCCTAAAATTAATTTGCTGTGGGGCCCAGCAACATCTAATTACGCCACTGTAACCCAGAGAGCTGAAAGTGTGCTCAGCTGTGCCTGTTCTCTCAACTGTTTATCTCAACAGTCCCTTTAAATATTAGTGGCTTTCTAAATGGCAACTGGTACTAACAAATGGGCCTGTATAAAACTGTAGTCAATGGAAAAAACTGTGATTTTTGTAGCCCAGACGGCTATCAGTTCCTTGGGTGGTCAATGAATATCTCTCCATTCATGTGCACTGCAATTCAGGGTGCACTCCCACTACAGGGCTGATTATGAATCAATTCTGACTACACTGGCTTCTATGCTGCCATGTAATGTGAGCCTGAATTCATTACCAATCAACTGTAAACAGGTATGGGATCCGTTATTCGTTAACTCATTATCCAGAAAGTTTCAAATTACAGAAAGGTCGTCTCCCATAGGCTCCATTTTTTCCACATAATCCAATTTTTTAAAAAATGATTTGCTTTTTCTCTGTAATAATAAAACAGTATCTTGTACTTGATCTCAACTTAAGATATAATTAATCCTTATTGAAAACAAAACCTGCCTATTGGGTTTATTTAATGTTAACATGATTATAAAGTAGACTTAAGGGATGAAGATCTAAATTATGGAAAGATCCATTATCGGGAAAACCCCAGTCACCAGCATTCTTGATAACAGGTACGATACCTGTATATATCTATATATTGTGAGTGGATCCCTAAGCTCAGTAAGTGACAGCATGTGCTGGGGATCAGCAGAAAAGAAGATGGGGAGCTACTGGGGCATCGTCCCTGGCACAGATATTCTCTGCTAAATGACTGTGGGGGCTTAGGCTGGTATAGAACCACAAAATGTAAGGTGCAGCATTTTTTAATCCTTGTTGATCTTTAGTTGAAGTGACTACATTCCATGAGCAGCCCTTAACTCAGTAGAATCCTGACCAATTGGTCACAGTTGGTATTTTTTGCTGCAGTTTGGATTTTACTCATTTTGTTCAATGTTACAGAAAACAGTTGGCTCTTTATAAATAAGTAGATAATGCAAATATGCGCTGGCATTGGGACAAAACTGCGGTGAAATGTGGAAAGTAGAGAGGAATGTTAGAGGAAGGGCTCAGGCAGCAGGGATTTATAATGTGCCTGGATCATGCACTAAAAGATGTGCTACATTTTACACCAGGGAGACAGTCAAAACGAGGTTTGAGACAACAGGTTCATGAGGTGAAACCTTTAAAAACCTCACAGGGTTCTCCTTTATCAGGACGATGTTATTATTTACAAACAGGGATTCTGACTCCACGGGACAAATAAAGGTCCAGGGATCGGATCACTTCTAAGGGCAGGGGCACACAGGCAGATTCGGGGACATTTAGTTGCCTGGCAACTAATCGCCTCTTCTTCGGGGCGGCAATCCCCCCCCGAACTGCCTTCCGCCTGCTAAAATGAAAAATCGTCTGAGCCAATGCACTTGCGGCTCGATTCGCCCAAAGTTTCCTTGTGAGGCAACTTCGGAAAACGAAGCGTCACGAGTGCCATTGCACAGGCGTTTTGTCACTATAGCAAGCGGAAGGCAGTTTGGGGAGATTAAATCTCCCTGAATCTGCCAGTGTGTCCCTGCCCTAAAGCATAGCTATCAGCTTTAGTCAGGTATATACAATCTACACAGTAACCTATGTTTACATTGCCAAGCCCATCAATCCCCTTTGATGTATGATAGATATATGTATATATATATAGAACATAGAATGCTGGCACTGCACGTCTAAAGGTGCCTGGGTGCAGAGCTATGTATAAGTATGTAAGATGGCTCCAAAGGAGCTAGCACTCTCAGGTTGGAAGAGAGTGTGTGAGTGTGTGAGTGTGTGTGTGTGTGTGTGTGTGTGTGTGTGTGTGTGTGTGTGTGTGTGTGTGTGTGTGTGTGTGTGTGTGTCTCCCACTAAATAGTGACTTTCTATGGCACCTTATAGCATTCCCTCTGGCATTTGCCAGAACCCACAGATTGCCAGTCCGGCCCTGTGTGTGTGTGTAAATATGTGTATATATAGTGGATAAAGTACCCCCTATTATAAAATTTAAGGATATTATAAGTCACCGAGGAGTTCCATATGACCATCAGGCCTGGACTGGGAGTCAAAATAGGACCTGTCATTCCAAGTACACAAAGGCCCAAACAGCCCCCTACAGCCCAAACAGCCCCCTAGCAGCCCACTATATGGTAACTTTCTATGGAGCCGTACAGCAGCCTCTCTGGCATTTGCCAGAACCCACAGATTGCCAGTCCGGCCCTGTGTGTGTGTGTAAATATGTGTATATATAGTGGATAAAGTACCCCCTATTATAAAATTTAAGGATATTATAAGTCACCGAGGAGTTCCATATGACCATCAGGCCTGGACTGGGAGTCAAAATAGGACCTGTCATTCCAAGTACACAAAGGCCCAAACAGCCCCCTACAGCCCAAACAGCCCCCTACCAGCCCACTATATGGTAACTTTCTATGGAGCCGTACAGCAGCCTCTCTGGCATTTGCCAGAACCCACAGATTGCCAGTCCGGGCCTGATGACCATATAAAAGCACGAGGCCGAAGGCAGGTAATGGAACTCCGAGGTTACTTCTAATATCCTCATATTAGTGCCCTGCAGTAAATTGCATTCCCCAGTGGCCAAATAATCAAATAACTATTTTTTCCATAATAATAAAACAGTACCTTGTATACAGTATATATAATTAATCCTTATTGGAAGCAAAACCAGCCTATTGGGTTTAATTAATGTTTAAATGATTTTCTAGTAGGCTAAAAGGGGTGATTCACCTTTAATGTAACTTTTAGTATGTTATAGAATGGGCAATTCTAAGAAACGTTTTAATTGGTCTGTTATTTGTTTTATAATTTTTGAATGATTTGCCTTCATCTTCTGATTCTTTTCAGGTTTCCCTGTCCCCCATCTAAAGAGCAAATGTTCTGTAAGGCTACAATGTATTGTTATTGCTACTTTTTATTACTCATCTTTCCATTCAGGCCTCTCCTATTAATATTCCTAGTCTCTTATTGAAATCAGTGCATGGATGTTAGGGTAATTTGGACCCTAGCAACCATATTGCTGAAATTGCATACTGAATAGCTGCTGAATTTAAAGATAAGAGCAAAAAGCACAAATAATAAAAAACAATTGCAAATGTTCTCATAATATCACTCGCAACATTATACATTATAAAAGTTACTTAAAAGTGAACAACCCCTCTAAGGTATGAAGATCCAATAGATCACATATATTTATGCTTACATCCCTGGCAAATAGAGATAGGGCTCATTTACGTAAAGGGGTTGTTCACCTTCAAACAACTATTCAGATAGTTAACCAGAAATAACAACTTTTTCCCACTACTACCATGTGCAGAGGGTGCAGTTTGATATTGCCATCACTGTTATTCTTTCATATAACCAACAGATGGCGCTGTGTGATATTGCAGTCACTGTTATTCTTTCATATAACCAACAGAGGGCGCACTGTTATTCTTTCATATAACCAACAGAGGGCATTGTAGGATATTGCAGTCTCTCCCCAAAGTATACTGTTGGTATAGGAATGATTAAAAGTGACTGCAATCTCAGCTACTCGGGTCGGGTACCGCTGACCCGAGTATAAGCCGAGGTAGACTTTTTCAGCACATTTTGGATGCTGAAAAACTCGGCTTATACTCGGGTATATACGGTACTTTCTATTTTTTATGTGTCACCATTTTTCTAATATTGACGTGTAAAGTGTAATTTTTCACCTTCTAAGGGCAGGGGCACACAAAGCTACTGAGGGAGATTAGTCGCCTAGCAACAAATCGATTCTTCTTCGGGCAACTGATCTCCCCGAACTGCGTACCCGTCGGCTAGATGGCACTCGGCAGGCCCGGACTGGCAATCTGTGGGTTCTGGCAAATGCCAGAGGGGCTGCTATAAGGTCCCATAGAAAGTCACTATTTAGTGGGCTGGTGGGGACTGTTTGGGCCTCTATATGGGCTTATTGGGCCTCTGTGTCCCTGAAATGCCAGGGCCTATTTTAATTCTAAGTCCGGATCTGGCACTCGGAGATCTTGGTTTTCTGAAGTTGCCGAAAGTTGCCTCACGAGGAAACATTAGCACTGGTCGCCAAATAGTACCTAATTGGGTGCAAAGTGCATGACCTAATGGGTGGCACAATTGCTTCAACTGGGGCAACAGGGAGCAAGGAAGGTATGAAATACAAGGATCCCATGAGAGTGCTGCACCTTTTACCTTCAGACCTGCCCTCTATCCTGGATTCTTCTGAGAAAAAAATATAAAATGTAAATCTACCCCGATGGGAGAAGAATAAAGGCCATAGTTAGGGAATAATGGGGCATACCATGGGCATGGCCAATAGGTCCTTTCTGCACTTTACACATGTAAACAGGTGCATCCAGTAAACTGGAGCTCAGCATTAGTATATACAGGTGCAAACATTTTAGCGAATAGCAATTGTGCCCATTTTTTTGCCCAGCAATGAATCCTAAAAGCTTTACATTTCACTGAAATTTCTAGTGTGTAGACCCCTGAGCAGGACACGAGCGACAGGCCGTGATATTAATTAAGTGATATAATTAGCCTTTAATTACTCCATGGAAACGTATTGAGCTATTAACCTAATATATTTCCATGGAGTAATTAAAGGCTAATTAATATCATCTGCTCTTTGTATAGTTCCTCATGCTTCATTTTAACGCTGCACGCGGACGTAATGATCAATGGGCCCAACCCCCCAATAACATGCCAGTACCACAGAGGAGCCTTTGTAGCAGGTCACCAAGTGAACGGACGTCCAAACCCCGTAAAAAATGTGCCCAAGACAAACGGACGAGGAATACAGGAAATGGCTTTATTTGTCCGTCTTGCGTAAATTCCTTCTGCCCACAAAAAAAAAAAAAAGAAAAAGGAATTTAATCTGCATCAATCATCACCGACTGTATTTCATAACAGGATGAACAGTTTCCCACCCACGGTGCAGGTGTCACTTGCAGGAGCTACTGAAGGGTGAGGAAATATTATATAGAAATATGATGTTATCCTATACTTTCTGGGAAAGCATCTGTGTAGGGAATGTATGATTCAGTGGCAATGCTCAATAACTAATGTCAAGCAGGGATTGTCCCCCCTTTACACACATTTTGTGTCAAAAGAAGAGTACGTGGGAGTCTGGGGTATTTTAGTAAGTGTAAAGATATTAATACAACCTTGCTGTGTGACAGAGGGGTGTTACCCCAGAAACATTGCACTTCCGTAATAAGTCTTGCAACCTACAGCCCCGAAAAAAATGTACATGTATTGGATACGTCATCCGGAAACCCGTTATCCAAAAAGCCCCGAATTAAAATGCCATCTCCTATAGACTATATTTTAAACAAATAATTAAGTTTTTACAAATTCTTTCCTTTTTCTCTATAATACAGGTATGGGATCAAATATCCGGAAACCCCTTATCCGAGAACGACCGGAATTACAGAAAGGCCCTCTCCCATAGACTCCATTTTAGCCAAATAATCCAATTCATAAAAATGATTTCCTTTTTCTCTGTAATACAGGTATGGGACCATTATCCAGAAACCCATTATCCAGAAAGTGCCAAATTACAGAAAGCCTGTCTCCCACAGACTCCATTTTAACCAAATAATCCAAATGTTTTAAATAGATTTTCTTGATTTCCCTTTTCTCTGTAATAATAAAACAGTCCCTTGTACTTGATCCCAACTAAGATATAATTAATCCTTATTGGAAGCAAAACCATAGACTCCATTTTAGCCAAATAATCCAATTTATAAAAATGATTTCCTTTTTCTCTGTAATACAGGTATGGGATCCATTATCTGGAAACCCATTATCCAGAAAGCGCAGAATTATGGAAATGCTGTCTCCTGTAGACTATATTTTAAACAAATAGAAACCCCTTATCCGAGAACGCCTGGAATTACGGAAAGGCCCTCTCCCATAGACTCCATTTTAGCCAAATAATCCAATTTATAAACATGATTTCCTTTTTCTCTGTAATACAGGTATGGGATCCATTATCCGGAAACCCATTATCCAGAAAGTGCCAAATTACAGAAAGCCTGTCTCCCACAGACTCCATTTTAACCAAATAATCCAAATTTTTTAAATAGATTTTCTTGATTTCCTTTTTCTCTGTAATAATAAAACAGTCCCTTGTACTTGATCCAAACTAACATATAATTAATCCTTATTAGAAGCAAAACCAGCCTATTTGGTTTATTTAATGTTTACATGATTATCTAGTAGACTTAAGGTATGAAGATCCAAATTACGGAAAGATCCATTATCCGGAAAAACCCCAGGTCCCAAGCAGTCTGGATAACAGGTCCCATACCTATTATATGCTTTAGCAATATGGCGGGGTTCTGTCCAGTTAAAACATGCACCCTGCAGCACATGTAAGAAAAAAATAAGTTTTTGGGTAGAGTGGCCCTTTAAATTTCTCCTTATTTCAGTCAGTTTTACAATAAACATATTTTTGTGCGTTTCTTTTTAATCATAATAAATAGAAGTGCAATTAAAGTGACAGGTAAATGGGGCTGCGAGTGTGTGCCCCCTATTCTTTCAGCACAAGCTAAACAATCAGCTTAGGATCCGGAGCAGTTTTAGACGCACAATATTAATAATGAAAGGGAATTCTGCACAAAGGAATGATTAATTAATTCCTTTACATCACAATGTTACTAGAATATAGTCCACTTAAAATGTTTGTCTTACAAATCTCCGTTAGTGGCTGCAGTTAATTGCCCCTTTGTGGATTTCATTATGGGAGACCGAGCACTGGGATCAGCATTATTTTGCATATTTTCTTTGTTCTTCTCAGGCCAATCATGGGATTTTTTTTTTTTTTTTGCAAACGCAAATGGAAAATAAAATCAAAAGGAAATAAATGGAAATCAGGGACATTAGTGCTACATATGGTGCTTATTACAGAGGAATGGCAGCTGCCTGATGTCATTTTTATACTGAGATGAAAAGAATCTGTATGTTGATTAAAACTCAGTCGGAATGGACCGTATGGGTCGGAGGAATCCGCTGCTACTAATCCTCGTTTCCATTATTCAAGGTTAACTAAGGGTTATTAAAAATATAAATAGGGGTTTAATCAACACATTATGTGAACCCAAGTTTTTTCTTCCCCTTAAAGGGCAACTCAACCCCAAAATAAAAATCTGTCTAATAAAAAAACAACTTTCCAATTTACATTAATTAAATTTTCAGTGCTTTTAAAGTTATTTGTTAAAATGATTGCTATACAAAGCCGCATTTGCTTAACTCCTGGTTGTTACTTTTTAAACAATGTTACAAAGTCTTGGTTCCCCAGCAAAGTCAGGTCTGTTATTCAGCTGCCTTGTTTTACCCTGTATCAACAGTCTGAGCCATCAGGACAGGTAGTAGAAAGGGATAGACACACTGCTTTCAATAGCAATACATGTACAAATGACTTTAAAACCATAAACATTTTTTAATGAATGTATATTGCAAATTTGCTTTGAATTATGTCTTCTTTTATTAGGCTTTTTTTTTTGGGGGTTGACTTGCCCTTTAAGGGCAGGGGCACACAAAGCTACTGGGGAAGATTAGTCACCCAGCGACAAATCGCATCTTCTTTGGGCGACTAATCTCCCCGAACTGCCTCCCCGTCGGCTAGAATCTAAATCGCCGGCGGGGTGCACTTGGAGCGATTCGTTTTCCGAAGTCGCCCGAAGTCTCCTCATGAGGCAATTCCTTGGAAATCCAAGTGCCATCCCGCCGGCGATTAAAGGGGTGGTTCACCTTTAAGGTAACTTTTATTATGTTATAGAAAGGCCAATTCTAAGTAACTTTTCTATTGGTTTTCATTATTTATTTTTTATAGTTTTATAGTTATTTGCCTTTTTTTTTTAGGACTCTTTGCAGCTTTCAAATGGGCGTCGCTGACCCCTTCTAAAAAGCAAATGCTCTGTAAGGCTACAAATTAATTGTTATTGCTACTTTTTATTACTGATCCTTCTATTCAGGTCCTCTCCTATTCATATTCCAGTCTCTTATTCAAATTAATGCATGGTTACTAGGGTTATTTCAACATTGCTAGACTGCTGAAATTACAAACTGGAGAGCTGCTGAATAAAAAGCTAAATCACTAAAAAAACATAAAACATGGAAATCAATTGTCTCAGAATATCACTCTACATCACATTTAAAGTTAATGTATAGGTAAACAGCTCCGTTAAAGTCAATGCACCGGCAGCACCTACAGTACATACCTATTACCTATGTAGGTGTATCAATGCGCAGCTCTAGCGCTGGTCGCAAATTGAAGAGCTGCAGAAAAAACGAAATAACTCAAAAACCTTCAATAATAAGAAATGAAAACAAATTGCCAATTGTCTCAGAATATCACTCTCTACATCATACTAAAAGGTGAACAACCCCTTTAAGATTCTAGCCGGCCAGGAGGCAGTTGAAGAAGCCCGTAGAAGGAGCGATTTGTCGCTGGGCGACTAATCTCCCCCAGTAGCTTCATGTGTCCCCGCCCGAAGGGAAATAAAAGTTCATGTCCATAAAATCTACATTTACAAAAGTGTTTTCTAAATCATTTTTTAAATTCTTTTTTTCATTTTTTATCCCAAATCTCCCAGGTCAGACCTTAGACACAGCAGGACTGGTGTCACATGGTTTATTTATTACACAGGATTCTTTCCCAACCAGATGCAACTTTTTAAAGTGTGAATTTCATCCTTATTCCTGCACTCTGGAGCAGAGCTAACAAGCAGGTATTATGTACTGGGAAATTCTCTACCCAGTAGCGTCACTAGAGGGGGGGGCAGGCCCTGGTGCGTGACGCGCAGCCGGGCCCCGCCCCCTCCGTTCCGCCGCATTTGACAGTGGCGCGTGAGCTGCCGGGGGGCCCTGGCCCGCTCGCACCCCCTGCTCCCCCGGTAGTTCCGCCACTGTCTCTACCATTCCATCATTTGAAGGAGAACTAAAGCTCAACAAAGAATTTTACTACAAGTGCTTAAGCTTATGTTTTAGGTTCCTGTACCAAGGCCGACACTGCCCTTTAGCAGTGAAGATCTGTACCTCTGAAGATGCCCCGGTAGCTCCCAGCCAATTCCCAGCACATGCTCTGTGCTGCTGTCACTTACTGAGCTTAGGGACCCACTCACAATATACAGTATATATACAATATAACATTCAAAATACAAAGCTGTGTTTCATCAGCATAAGGTGACATCCTCAGAAAATTAAAGGGGATCTAACCCCAAAAAATAAATGAATATAAACTTACTCAGGGTACCTTTCTGAGTTTTCTACTTTCAGCAGTTTATCAGATACAGGTATTGGCTCTGTTATCCAGAATTTTTGGGACCTGTAGTATTCTGGATAAGGAATCCTTCCATAATTTTGATCTCCATAACTTGTCTACTAAAAAATCATTTAAACATTAATTATACCCAACAGCACTGTTTTGTCTCCAATAAGGATTAATCTTAGTTGGACTCAATAACAAGGTACTATTTTATTATTACAGAGGAAAAGGAAATCTTTTTTTTTTTTTTTAAATTAGAATTTGATTAAAATGGAGTCTGTGGGAAATGGCTTTCTCCTAAGTCAGAGCTTTCTGGATAACGGGTTTTTCATATAACAGATCCTATACCTGTATTTGGATTTTATATTAGACTTTTGGCTCAATTGCGGCTAGGGTTGCCACCTTTTTAAACATCTTTTACCGGCTGCTGTGGGGCGGGTACACAAAGGGGCGGGCCCTGATGTCAAAAGGGGCAGGCCGTGACGTCAAAATGGGCGGGACCACGACATGGACATCACGGAGGCTAGAAGGAGTAAGAGTAAAGGTAAGTTCCAGGGGATGTTCCAGGCAGGGGCGATCCTGGCCCCTCCGCCGCCTGAGGCAGCAGCAGTTGCTGCTGCCCCCCCCTCCCCAGAAATATGCTCTTAAAGTACCAGGAGCAGCATTTTTGCTGCCCCTGGTACCTAGTGTGGCGCTGCCGCCTGAGGCGACAGCCTCAACTTGCCTAATTGGCGAAGCACCCCTGGTTCCAGGGGATTGGGGCAGGCCGAGGGCTGCTTTTAAATGTATTACAAATTTACCGGCAGCTACATTGCCGGTAAATTTGTAATACCGGCCCCGGCCTTGGCAGGTATTTTACCGGCTAGGCCGGTAAAATACCGGCCCCGGCCTTGGCAGGTATTTTACCGGCTAGGCCGTTAAAATACCGGCCAGGTGGCAACCCTAATTGCGGCAGCAACCCTGAACACAGAAAATGCATAGAAAGTAAGGCTTGCTGACAATCTGACCTTCAAAGACAGTTGTTCAGCGAAAAGTCTGGTATTATCAGTATAAAACGGATAATATCGGAGAAAACCTTCTAAATAGAAAATGGATGTAAATAGCAAAATTACCCAGAGGAAAACTCTTACCCCCCCATATGTAATAAAAGGCACTAATTGGCTCTAATGAATTCGATTGTACTTGAAATCCTGAGGTTAAGAATGAAATAGAATATTTAAAACTTGAACAAATGTTATCATCTCGAAGACTCGAATCGAATTAGATTCAAATTCAACTAAACTCAAATCAAGTTTTTATCTCAGAAAAAAACACAAATATCAGCAAGGCTATTAACATCTTCAAATGGATCACTGGACCTCTCCTATTAACTTATACTTACGAACTCAGCAGGTTTGAGGTGGTCTAATTCAAATTATTCCAGGGTAAAGGTTTGATAAATGTCAAAATTCTAATCCAGTTTGGATTATTCCCAATTTAAATTAGTGAGTTTTGAAAAAAAAAAAAAACATTAGAAAATTAGAATTTCCAATTTCGACCCTTAATAAATCTGATCCTAAGTTTGTCCAGCAGCAGTAACCCATAACAACCAATAAAATGTTTTCTTTTAAACAGATGACCAGTAAATTCTGCCTGTTGATTAGTTACTTCGGGTTACTACACCTGGGCAAACTCAGTGCCTTTTATTACATAACCCCCTAAGTAACTTTCAGATCCCCTAAAAAGCATATTTGTTAAATCTTACCATTACCAGATACACAAGTGAACAACAATCAAATGTCGCATCTGTTCATGTGCAGATTATAATTTGAAGTGCATGTATGAAGATCCAAATTACTGAAAGATCCATTATATGGAAAACCCCAGGTCCCAAGCATTCTGGATAACAGGTCCCATACCTATAATATATGATATAATAAACATTTCTGGTACACAATGTACTTTGATGTTTCTAATCTGCGTCTGCACAGAAACGCCGCTCCACTGGTTTGTATTTTTTTTTATAAATAATAAAAAGCTTATTACTTATTTTCCTTGTGGAAGTCAGCTTTTTCTGAAGAAATTGTTTGGTTATTTCCTCCGGACTTTGAATTAGCTGCTAGCATCCTGGCCTAAGAGGGCAAACCACAAGATAATCTTCATCAATTCTCTTATTTCCACCATAGAGCCATAAAATAGCTATACTATTTAAAGGGGACATGTCACTCTAAGAAATAATTCCAAATCAGTTCCTAGTTGAGCAAAATAAAATTTACTTAAACTACATTTATTATTTAGATTTTGTTTCCTTCAGCCTTGGAATTACAAAATCACAGTATGCAGGCAGGAGCCATTTTGTGTATAATGTTATTAACACAAAATCTTGTGTATACACCAGAATGGGGAACCAAATGCCCAAACACAGTGTCCTACACAATTATAAAGTGTTAGGAGGGAGGGGGAATGTGTGTAGTGCAGTGACATCTAGGAAGTGCTGAATGGAAAGTGAAAGTAATTGACTGCCCTGTCTCTATGTATCAGGCATAGAGACAGGGCAGGTAATATTTAATTGACAGCTCAGATATTTAAACACCTTTATAAAAGGTATGGATGCTTTAATGAAAAAAAGAATTTGGGTTCCATGTTTAATTTGCAAACAGCTTTAATCACACAGCTTACTATGTGTAGGTGACATGTCCCCTTTAACATGCTTGCATCCAACCATTGTGAAGGTAGGCTTTTCAATCCTCTCCCTCTTCAAACCCAGTGGCTCTATAAATATTGACCTACAGAGTTTCAGTCAAACTAAGAAAGCTTGAAGATGATGGCCCCCAGGGAAAGATGGTAGACCAAGTCATGAGCCTCATCTGAAAAGGAGGGATGTCTCAACCCATTGACTCTAAGAAACCATACAAACATTCCTAGCGTTCTTCAGTTGCACTCAAACTGTCAGAAACAGTATAGGAGTCCCGAACCCTTTTTACCCATGAGCCACATTCAATAGAATACACAGACAAGGTAGGAATCGATCATGCACCAATAATCTAGAATGAATAATATGAGATTTATGAACTGCTGGGAGTTCCTCTTTAAAACATGCCTTAAAGCACCTTTTACTAAATTAATCTCAAAGCACATCTAAGTACACACAGAGCTGATTGCAATATTTCACCCACAGCGAGTGAACCTGCGCCAACCCCAAAACACCTGGGCCTTATTCAAACTGGCAGATAATGGGACTTACCCAGGATTACATACAGTTGGCACCGGTCCAGCACCAACTCATCTACTGTTACAGAACTGAGAAAGAGAGGAACGTGAAATAATGCCAACGGCCTAGATTATAAGCACTTATGTGATTCCAAAATAATATAATGCCTTGGCCACAGGCCCGGACTGGCAATCTGTGGGTTCTGGCAAATGCCAGAGGGGCTGTTATAAGGTGCCATGGAAATTCAGTGTTTAGTGGGCTGGTGGGGGCTGTTTTGGCCTCTGTGTACCGGAAATGCCAGGGCCTATTTTAATTCTCAGTCCAGGCCTGCTTGGCCACATGCCACCCACTACCTGTATGGCTAAACAAGAAATAAAGGGCATGATAAGGAGACTTCTAATACAAGCACTTGAAATACAACAATTAAACTAAACTTGCACTATGAGCGGACACTTTCAGACCCATTGGAATATAATAGCCCACTGCCTGCCAGAAACCAAGCCAACAGCCTACCCAAACCCCGATTGACAGTTTTTCTTTTGTGGACATACAGACGACCCAGAATGTCGGCAGCAGAACTAGTCTGTAAACTTCTATGAATATAAACAGAACTGATGTTGCCCACAATTGTAGGTTGATTTGCAGTAAATACATATTTATAAAAGAATTGTTTGATGACAAACAAACATAGCTATAATTTCAGCGGGTGATGTTTCAAATGTTTGTATTGACTATGTGGGAAACCAAGGAGGAGAACCACTGCCTAATGAGATAATAGTCACAGATTCAGCAAAGAATAAAAACACACAGTTATTTTAAATAAACTCAGTTTACAAAGTATTTAACAGATTAAATGTCCATGTTCCCCTGCCAGCAATGAACAAAATAATAATTTATGACTCATATATATATATATATATTTTTTTTTTTTTTTTATACTATTACTTACAAGGAAGGGAAAAGTTGGAAAGGTATAACTTCTAAATCAATCAGTATTTGTGCACCTCTTTAGCTGCTCTACCCACCTAGGCACTGGGGTTGCACTTTACAACCCATAACAAAAAAGCCAAAGGTGAACATTAACTATAGGGCTAGCTAAAGGGTTCATACATGCAAAATCAATGTTTGTTTTTAATAGAGCCTCTAGGAACACAGAGAATAGTGAAAAGCAGATCACAAAACTGCTCCATTCCTAGACAAACGTCCACCAAAGGCACGCCCATGGAATACCCGTAATATGGTTAGAACTCGGCTGGATTTTACTTGGTTTACAGTTACACAATCCATTGCAGGGGCTACAGGCAGCCAATCCAAAGGAAACACACAACAATCTAAGTCTCCTAATGTTAAAGGGATACTGTCATAGGAAAACATGTTTTCAAAATGCATCAGTTAATAGTGCTACTCCAGCAGACTTGTGCACTGAAATCCAATTCTCAAAAGAGCAAACTGACTTTTTTATATTGAATTTTGAAATCTGACATGGGGCTAGACATGTTGTCAGTTTCCCAGCTGCCCCACAGCAAATGGAATGTGCAGGAGCTAAAGGTGCAGATCTGGCAATACTAAAAGGTGGACCTACCACCAGCCTGAATCTGATCAACAACCCCACTTTGTTACTCGAACCTGCAGGTATCAGGTTCATTGGTAGGAACATCATACATGTAGAACGGATTGAGGATCCAAAGAGTGTTACTTTGTCCATGATCATATTAAGGAAAAGATGGCCATAGAAAGGAGCCCTACATTTAACTATAACAAAGTATATACTGATCACGTGTTTAGCCAAGCCCAGGCTTTGGAAAAGCAAACTGCTTGATAATTATTTGTTTTGTACTCTCCACAAACTATGTGGGAAAAAGTCTGATCTATGGTCATTATGAATTGTCCAAACCCAGCTGTGATTGAAAATTAAATACTAATCTGTGTGTGTCTTTTTATTATTAGCTTTTATTTCCTTAATCTAGAGGCCTACAGGGGCTCCGGTACGCGCAGGATACCCGCGGGTTGCAGATAGGATTTTCAGGTACAGGTATAGATGCTAGTCACGTTGTGGGTCTCATCCATATTTCTTAGCTTATGTTAAAATTATCTGTATTTTACTCATTTAAAGTAAGGGTATGGGACCTGTTATCCAGAATGCTCGGGAACTTGGTTTTTCAGGATAATTGATCTTTCCGTAATTTGGGTCTTCATGCCTTAAATCTACTAGAAATTCATTAAATAAACCCAATAGGCTGGTTTTGCTTCCAATAAGGATTAATTATATCTTAGTTGGGATCAAGTACAAGCTACTGTTTTATTATTACAGAGAAAAAAGGAAATCATTTTAAAAAAAAATTGGATTATTTGGATAAAATGGAGCCTATGTGAGACAGCCCTTCTGTAATTCGGAGCTTTCCGGATATCGGGTTTCCGGATAAGGGATCCTATACCTGTACTATAAAGGCAGTTCATGTGCCTGTCCAGAGGAATGGCATATTCCTCAGAAGAAAAAGGCAAATAATGAAAAAATAAATATATAAAAAAAATAATAATTAAGACCAATTGAAAAGTTGCTTAGAATTCTATAACAAAATAAAAATGAAACTGAAGGTGAACTACCCCTTTAATCCTTATTGGAGGCAAAACAATTCTATTGAAATTAATTAAATTTAAAGGAGTGGTTCACCTTTAAAGTAACTTTTATTATGTTATAGAATGACCAATTCTAAGCAACTTTTCAATTGGTTTTCATTATTTATTTTTTAAAGTTTTATAGTTATTTGTCTTTTTCTTCTGATTCTTTGCAGCTTTCAAATAGGCATCGCTGTCCCCTTCTAAAAAAACAAATGCTCTGTAAGGCGACAAATGTATTGTTATTGCTACTTTTTATTGCTGAGCCTTCTTTTCAGACTCTCTCCTATTCATATTCCAGTCAATTATTCAAAGCAATGCATGGTTGCTAGGGTCATTTGGACCCCAGTTACCAGATTGCTTGAAATGCAAATCGAAGAGCTGTTGAATAAAAAGCTAAATAGCTCAAAAAACTTCAATAATAAAACATTAAAACAAATTGCAAATGATTTTAGAATATCACGCTCTACGTCATACTAAAAGTTATTTCAAAGGTGAACCCCTTTAAATGTTTTTTTTTTAAGTAGATTTAAAGGGGTGGTTCACCTTTAAGGTAACTTTTATTACGTTATAGAAGGCCAATTCTAAGCAACTTTTCAATTGGTTTTCATTATTTATTTATTTATTTTTATTTATTTATTTTTTTGCAGCTTTCAAATGGGCGTCGCTGACTCCCTTCTAAAAAAACGAATGCTCTGTAAGGCTACAAATGTATTGTTACTTTTTATTAATGAGCCTTCTATTCAGGCCCTCTCCTATTCATATTCCAGTCTCTTATGTAAATCAATGCATGGTTGCTAAGGCAATGTGGACCCTAGTTACCAGACTGCTGAAATTGAGCTGCTGGAGAGCTGCTAAATAAAAAGCTAAATAACTCAAAAACCACAAATAATAAAAAATGAAAACCAATTGCAAACTGTCTCAGAATATCACTCTCTACATCATACTAAAAGTTATCTCAAAGGTGAACAACCCATTTAAGGTATGGAGAGCATTCTGGATAACAGATCCTATACCTGTAATTAGAATATAGCACACGACCGGTTCTAAACCAGTGTTCTAAAGCTGATGATGATCAAGATGCCAACAGACAGAGCTATCATTGTAAGAAACAAAGAGTCTGAAACATGGCGACATGGGGGTATAAACATGGACTGAATGTGCATTGTGGGAGATATGTCAGACCAGCTATGGAAAGGGCTTTCGTTGTGTCAAGAGTTCAAATTGAAAGGATCATTTTAAAACAATCTATTCTTTTCAAGTCTGTAAACACGAGTGATTGCGAGAAGGAGACAGAACTATTTACCATTGTAATAAAGTCTCACATACTGAGTCAATTACTGTGTAGCCACAAGACAGACAAATGAACAAAGGACTTTTGGACGAGTTATTCAAACAAGAAATGTTTTATCGCTTACACTCAAGGCAGAGAGACATAAATCAAAAGATGAAATGACTGCCCTTGCCGCTCTTACATTCTGCTCATATCACTGGTTAATCGGCCTTCAGAGAGGGGCAATTAGATTGGGAATCCCAAGTATATTTGTTCAGAACTAGGCATGTTGTGTACACGGTTACAAAATGAATGCCGCATGAGGGAATAAAACGAAGACAGGGCTGGGCATGGTGCTGATATATAAACATGTCTCTGCAGCATACAAACCATAATCATGCAACAGAAAGTTCTAGATCGCTTCATCCTAGAAAATGTTACCTGCTACAGCATGACTCCCCCCCCCCCATAAAACTCCTTACCCCAATAAAATATTCCTATATAGATAAATTGGTGTAGATTTGCCACCATGTGGAAGAAGGGGTTTATCACAATCTGTTATTGCTCAGTCACTTTAAAGGTAGGTCAGTGAATGGCCACCTTAAAGGAATTAGTGTAAAAATAAAAACTGGGTAAATAGACAGGCTGTGCAAAATAAAAAATGTTACTAATATAGTTAGTGAGCCAAAACTGTAATGTATAAAGGCTGGAGTGACTGGATGTCAAACATAACAGAACCCAACTTCCTGGGTTGCAGCTCTCTAACTCTGAGTTAGTCAGCGACTTGAAGGAGGCCACATGGGACCTACCTGTAACTGTTCAGTGAGTTTGCAATTGATCCTCAGCATCAGGGCCGGAACTAGGGGTAGGCAGAAGAGGCACGTGACTAGTGGGGCGTCAAGCACATATTTGTTCTTTCGCTTACCCCCTGGTCCGGACCCTTTCTCTCCCGCCAGCACTCTCCTGTGCTTGCTTTTCTGTGCAAGCTCTTTCCCCCCCTCCACAAATAGGGTTGCCACCTGGCCGGTAAAAATGATGGTTGATCCCAATATTATTAATAGGGAAAAAGGATAAATATATAGGAAGGCCGGTATTTTTTTTAGGAAAAGGTGGCAACCTTATCTACAAATGGAAATATTGGGCTCACATGCGCACTTCCAGAAGCACACAAATGCGCAATCAAGGCCATGCCGGCAAGGGGGCGAAGTGGCTAGCCGGGTTTCCTGGCTTGGCCCAGGCCTGCTCAAAATGTAGCTTAGATTCAAAAGCAAACACTTATGACCCATGTGCCCCCTTTCAAGTCACTGATTGGTTACGCCTGGTAACCAATCAGTGGAAACCGAGAGAGCTGCAATACAGGAAGTAGTGTTCTGGCTATTGTTTTAGACATCCGGTCACTCCAGCCTTTATACATTACATTTTTGGCTAACAAACTATACTGAAAACATGTTTTTATTTTGC